>NW_028274821.1:42018439-42618439 GCF_037043125.1 Eumetopias jubatus | reverse complement strand
ATCTTCCTGGCATTATGTCAATAATGGCTCTAATCACATTAAGTAGAGAGTCCATTAGCTTTTTCTTTGCAGCAGCATGCACCATAGCAACATACTGTGCATTCTGAAATAACTTTTGACATATTTTTTAAAGCATTGCTGTGTTCAGGCTGAGGGGCATGTACATAATGTACATGTGTGAACACGGATGTGTTGACAATGCTGTATATCCAGTGATGTTCTTTTTTTAGTCTAATAGGTATATTAACCCTGTCTTTGAAAAATGCAACCCAATGCCCTTATCTTCATAAATTTAATAAATTCTCTGCTGTTTTCATGAGACTAGAGCTTTGCTGGAATTCGCCATGGTATAAAATCAGATCTACTTGTATAGCATTATACCTAGAGGGTTGAAAGGCCTTTTAATATTTCCTTTCTTTACTCTGTTCTGAAATGGCATGACATTTTCTAACTGTCCAGCCCTATATAGTTCTGTTTCTATGTTGAAGCTGGAACAGAGAAATCTGGTTGAGTTTCGTTTGCTTTAATGCCATCTCAGGACCAGTTTGGTAGAGTGCTTTTGGCTCCCAAGATAAGCTCACCATGTGGTTTCATCATGGGTGTTCTTAGTAACTGGGAGACTAGAATTAATATGGTATGTAAATATTTCTTCTTTGAGTAGAGGAATATTGAGTATTCTTAAACATTCAAAAGACTTAAAATTTTTCAGAGACGTCTTCAAGTGTAACTAAAACTCTTCGGTTTTTCTGTTATTACACTATATGAAAATAAACTAGGAAGTTGATAAAGGAATTTTCAAAATGGTAGTATCACAGAGGTACTTTGTTCTCAATATGTGTAAGGCTTGATGACTTATCTTCCTCCCCAAACCTTCACTCAACTAGTATATGTCCATCTCTGATGCTTTCTTCTTTTTTTTTTTTTTTTTAAAGATTACTTATTTATTTGAGGGAGAGAGACAGCGAGAGAGGGAACACAAACAGGGGGAGTGGGAGAGGGAGAAGCAGGCTTCCCTCTGAGCAGGGAGCCTGACGCGGGGCTCGATCCCAGGACTCTGGGATCATGACCTGAGCCGAAGGCAGACACCCAACGACTGAGCCCCCCAGGCGCCCCTGCTTTCTTCTTTCTTACCTCCTCTATCCACTTGTCACCCTTTCCCCCAAATGCTGTTGTTTTAGTCTTCTAAATAGCCCTTGAACCCATCCTGTCCTCTCCAGTCCTGGAACTCAGTGCAGGCCCTCATTGTCTTTCCCGTGCTCATGATAATGTTCCTAACTGTTCCTCTTTCTGCTGTATCATAAGTGATATCTAAGAAAGCATAACATATAATGATGTGTATGCAGAGTTTATTGTTTCCTAAGAGGTATTCTTTTAAGTTAGGATGCATAATTCTAACTCTTATTCAAGATGGGTAATTAAGGATAAGCACCCTTAAATTTTACAGCTGATCACTGTGCATTCCATTTGTGCAGTTACAAAGTACAGTTCTCTTAGAACTTGAAAGCAAATGCTACTGCAGTCGAGTGTTGGATATGTTGTCTGTTTATCTTTGGTATCAAAGACCTAGGGAATTTGGAGAAACATCACACAGCTTTTAGAATTATTCAGACAAGCTGTAATATCACATGACTGCTCCCCCAAATGTTAAGACATTACTCACTAGATCTTAAGACATTTTAAGTACTTAATCATCATAATACCCTAATGAGATACTCAGGAATGAAATTTAAATCACTTTAAATTGGGGCAAGGAGAGGTAAAGTGACTGCCCAAAGTTGCTTTGACAGTGGTTAAACTAGGATCAACTCTAGAAATAGTGGCCTTTTTATTTTTATATATTAAAATATATATATTTTATTTTTATATATTAAGTATACTTTTTTATATATTAAATATATATTTTTATTTTTTTATTTTTATATATTAAATATACTTCCACTTAGCCTTTTAATTCAGAAGAGTTAACTTCAGCTCCTTACAGAATTCGTAAGTGCTACCTTACATACATGTGTGGCAGTCTTACCTTTTCAGAGCACTTTCAGGTTTGTCCCTAAGGGAAAAAGCTAGGGTGCCTTTCTGAAGATGAGAAATACAGGGGCTCCTGGGTGGCTCAGTCAGTTAAGCATCTGCCTTTGGCTAAGGTCATGATCCCAGAGTCCTGGGATTGAGTCCTGCATCGGGCTCCTTACTAGTGAGGAGCCTGCTTCTCCCTCTCTCTCTGCAGCTCCCCCCTGCTTGTGCTCTCTCTCTCTCTGTCAAATAAATAAAATCTTTAAAAAGAGAGAGAGAGAGAAATACAAAACTGGTCTATCATGACAATATAAATTTTTCTGACTCTTGGTCCATGGCATTCTACCACATCCTGCTGCCAGATTGGCTTCCCTCTTCTGCAGAGATAACAGTGTTCCCAGTGACAAGTGCCTTTCTGTCTCACTGCACATTGGAAGTACTCCTAGGAAAAGGTAGGAGCCATCTGACTTGTCCATCTAATATCTTGCCCAGCTCCAGGGTCATCTCCTAGATGCCTGGCCTCCAACATTGTGGTCTCCTTTCTGACTAGACCTGCCTGGGAAATCTCCCATAGCTACAGCTGCCACCTTTGGGTAGATGATCCATATCTGATACCCAAGCGTCCATCGTCCTAGGTACCACAATTCCACATTCTCAAATGTCCACTGACTTTTGATGCCAGATGGCACTATCAATAAATACATATCAACATAGCTACAACTGAATTTTTTATATTTTATATTCTACCCCCTTTCCTAAGTTGTTTCTTCTCATGACTTCCCATATTGACCTTTCATTTTCTCAGTAGGGCCTCCAAAGGCTGGGTTGTATGGTGTACCTCCCGGCAGTTCTAAAGCTTGTTGAAACATGGTCTTTACCTCCAAGAGACTTAGAAAGAAGAAGAAATATAAGCTGTGGATCATACCCTACTTGTATTTCAGAAGTTTCACCATGACTGCAGGCTGGAGACTAGTTTAGGACTGAGGGAATGGGGGACCCAGTCTGGAAGGAGGTGGAAGGTGACTGAACCAAGTGCCTGTGTTTGAATTTTTATCCTCAAAGAGCACACAGTTGAGTAAAAGAGAATAGGTACAGGCAAGAATCTAGGTGAGGGTAAAGCAATCAGGACATCCGTAAAAAGCTTAGATCTCAGTTTTTCCTAGTTTCCATCATTTTCTCTTTGTTAGACAGATGGTAGGGCATCACCTCTCATGAGCTGTTTCCACACACCCCTGCCTCAGCTCACCCACCTACCTATCTCTCTCCCTCTCTCCCTCCCTTACTCTCTCTCTCTCTCTCTCTAGCCCCTCTTTCTCCCATCCTTCCCTCCCGCTCTTCCATCCCCCATCCTTCTCTTCTTCCCTCCTCCCTCCTTCCCTCTTTTCCTTAGGAAGTGAGAGGGGAAGGAGAAAAAAGAAAAGGGTTGAGGTTGTATACCCATTCTGTCTTGGGTGCCTTTCCCTTTGTGTCAGTGCAAGGCGCTATAGTGTTTGTGAGGCTTTTAGAATTTATCCTTGTAAGAGAGAATCATCAGTACAATTTGAGCATCCTCTCTTTCAGAGCTCCTTGTTCATATAAGGTGAATGCAAGATTTACTCCTGGTAAGCTAAATTTTGGTCATGTACACTACCTAGTTTGTTACCAATATTCGAAATATAAAAAGCACACACAGATGTAACATAGAATATTCCACAGCGCATAGGCTGAATAGCTCGTGATTTAAAAAACACAAGATTTTTAGCTAGATGTATATTCACTCAGCAAACATTTTACATTAGCTTGCTGTGTACTAAGTGCTTTGAATATAGAGGCAAAAAATGCTAGATTTGTTGACAAAGGTTTGTTGTCACGCAAACCAACATTTACAATGCTATGTAATACTCTTACTAGAGGTGTGGACAAAGAGTATATGCTGTGGTGCCAGACTGGGGCCTAAATACCTTCCCTACCTTCTTTACTTGTGCCACTTGAGTAAGATCTTTAGCCCTTCTAAGCCTCAGCTTAGAGAGAATAATAGTACCCACCATATGGTGATGGTTGGGGAAGTTGTTCAAGGTAGTGTGTGCACTGTATCTAGCGGAATACTTGCTGGACAGCCAGTGCTCAAACATGTTAGCTGTTGTTACTGCAGCAATAAGAGGGAAAGGACCCTCTCAGTGTGTCCTAGGCAGTCAGAGCAGATTTCACCAAAGAGGCAGGTAGCAGTTGAGGTGATGTGAAAAAAGATGACAGTAAGAGTTTCTCGGGAACAGAGTACTCTCTCCAAGCAAACAGAACAGCGTCCACTAACACATAGCAGCATCGTGAGGAACCATGGCCTGTTCCAGAAATCTATGAGTCAGTGTTGCTGGAGCATAAAAAAATTCACAAGAGATAACCCTGGATCAGTAGTCAGGGGTCAGATCTTGAAGAGCCTTGTCCAGGAAAAGACGTTCTGAGTTTATACTCTGTGCCGGTCATCTTCTAAGGGGAGTACTTCTGGTTTAGACACTGAGAAACAAGGAGATGATATTAAGTTTCTGTTTATTTATTTATTTATTTTAAAGATTTCTTTATTTATTTTGAGAGAGTGAGAATGAGAGAGAGAGAGAGAGAGAGACTACATGAGAGGGGGGAGGGTTAGAGGGAGAAGCAGGCTCCTCGCCAAGCAGGGAGCCCGATGCGGGACTCGATCCCGGGACTACAGGATCATTAAAATATTTTTTTTAATTTTAATTTTGCCTTATAATATTCATACAATGCATATAATACATTTTAAGGCATTGTATATTAGTACATAGTATATGCAGAGAGTTTGAACATGTATTCAGCCAGTACATAGTAATTATTTTCATGGCTGGTGTTTTTCTGAATTGGTTACAGCGTGTGTTTAGTGATTGTTGCCTAGCCCTACCAGTTATTAAAAGTTTTAATATCATTCCTTTAAGTAAGTATACCAGTTTTGGGTCATGTACTCCTCTCTCTTCACTGATCATTTAGTCTGTTAACCACCGTTCTCGGAGATGGGAAGTCTTTGGAGGATTTGGGGCAAGGGAGTGAAATGATTAGAATCGTGTGTTAGAATCACCATGGGGAGAAGTGAGCAGGTTAAAGGCAGAGAAACCACTGCACACAGTTTGCAGTTGAGACAGATATGACCCATCCTGACAGAAGACTTACAGAAGAAGGAAAGCATGATTTGTTTTTTTGAAAAACAACATTGCATCATATCATCTAATGATAAAATTATTAAAAAAAAAGAGACAAAAATGAAAGACTTCTTTCAAAAATATACAGAGGAAGATGGGGCACCTGGCTGGCTCAGTCCTTTGTGTCTGCCTTGGCTCAGGTCATGATCCTAGGGTCCTGGTATCGAGCCCCATGTCTGGCTCCCTGGTCAGCAGGGAGTCAGCTTCTCCCTCTCCCTCTGCCCTTCCCCCACTCCCGGCTCATGCTCTCTCTCTCCCTCTCTCTCTCTCAAATAAATAAAATTTTTAAAAAATCCATGCACAGAGGAGGGGTGTGTGGGTGGGCAGTCATTTAAGTGTCTAACTCTTGGTTTTGGCTCAGGTCGTGATCTCAGGGTCATGAGATCAAGTGCCCCCCCCATCCCGTCCCAGTCAGGCTCCCTGCTCAGCATGGAGTCCACTTGAGATTCTCTTCATCTCCATCTCATCTTCCTCCCTCGCTCTCTTTCTCTCTCAAATAAGTCTTTAAAAAAAATACAGAGGAGAAAGGAAAAGTAAATATGTTGAGGAGAATACAGTCATAATATTTAAATAATTTTACTAATGTGAATGGTACAGATGCTGTACAATAAGAACAGATCCCCAGACATTGGCGCATGCTCCATACCAGCCTAGGACACATGAGCTGAACATTAGCTTTGGGGGGTCGGAATAAATAAGTAAATATATATTTTTTGTGGGTCTCAAAGATTTGTTAGCTATAATTGGCCTCTACTGTATGCCCCCTCCCCATTTTTAAACCATTTATCTTTGTCTTCTTGAGTTATGAATTCTGTACTCAGAGGAGGAATTAGGAAATAATCTCCCGTCAGTGTTGATATGTAACCCTCATTTGCGACAAATGGGAATTTAATTCTCATTTTGTCAGTGCAGTGAAATGACACGGAGAACACCTTCCATTTGGATAGATCAGTCAAGGGATTTAGAAGGCACTTGTATGCTCACAATGGCAAATGTTCAATGTAGTCATTTTTCTGTACTTTCCAGAATGATCTCAGAACATCTTCTCATTCACCCTCATTTAATCTCTTGAACATTAGCTCGCTCTCACATTCTGTGAGATTGCCGATGTTTCCTGGTAGACAGAACACACTTTGAATGCTTCAATCAGCATGACCTTTCATAACCCCCTTCCTTTCTCTGAACCAAAATGGAATGTGTGACAAAGGATAGAAAAGTTGCTTTCAGGAGGGAAAATGGAAAGAGAGAGGCCAGTGGAGTAGTATGAGGAACAGAAGAAATCCGTGAGCTCTGAATGGGGGATTTCAGTCGGTTCAGGAGAAGGATATTTAGGAGTAAAGCCAGGAAGTCAGACAAGAGTGGAAGGAAAGAAACATTAGATGAGGACCTTTTGGTATCTGAAGCACAAGGGAAGGATAATGTTAAATAACTGGAGCCGCACGGATGGAAACAGAGAACAAAGAAGGTACCCGTGAAGACCAGGAATGAGCGGGAATGGAGCTAATGACCTTTTCTTTGAATCACCATCACAGACTGATGATGTGTGTTCTCTCTCTCCTCCCCACTTCCATTGTTAAAGAGGCAGGAATGATGTAGCTGGAAGACAGCCTGACTCTTACTGTCATTACAACTAAAGTGCTTTGTGTGAGAGGTTGTCACTTTCTGTTAGGTGGGATTTTATCAGATGGTAGGTGAGGGTTTTTTTCTTACTCTTCTCCAAATTTAGTCTTTTTTGACTCGTTGTGTTAATCATCTTGCCAAATATGAGGCATAAGATTCGGTCTTGGTTCCCACTCTACACCAGTTTGCCCTTAAAGACAAAAATTTAATTCAGGCTTGGAGAAGGTAGAGAAGTAGGTTTAGGTTGCCTCTATCTCCGTACAAAAGTTGGAGGCAGAAATCTCACAAAACCCTGCTCCTGAGCCATTTTAGATAGATAAATTTATTAATTCTTATAATAAAGCCCAATTTAATTTACATCGGCATGTTCTGTTTCAACTGCCATGAATACCTTTTTTCTTTGATGAACGGAGATGGTTTTGAGCTTTGAGAAAATAAATAACGTGGGTGAAGAAATCCTGGGTTAGCTTGGAGACAGCCGAGGATTTCTGAGAGTGGGAGTGGAAAAGCAATCCATAGACTTGCCGATGGACACTCATTAAATGTTAATAGGAACTGCATGTGAGGAAAGGCAGGCGATTCTGAATTTATCTTGTAACTATATGTCTACAGCTGGAGGTATGCAAATGAAATCAAGGGAAGGCATTAAAGACATTATTTGTTAGGAAATAGAAGGAGGATTCTGTTTGCTTAACGTACCTTGAAGAGAGCACTACCAGCATTTGTGAACTGGAAAGCACAGAAGTGAGTGGCCTTCCACGTCAGTGGCAGATGGAAGATGTTGTTAGAAAAGTAGTCCTACATTTGAATGAATTCCCAAGAAGGTTGGGAGCCCCTGATGTGGTAGGTGTGTAAAACCATGTAGCTGACATTAAGGCCTGTTGCCCTTTTGTAACCTCTTTGAATCACTGAAGCGAGCTGTCCCTGGTGGAGGGAACGTGTCACTGGGTTCTGTGTCTTGACAGGGAGTTGCACCTGTGACACCTGAAACCTTCTTACACTCCGCTGTTTAGTCCTGGGTCATTGGAATGCAGGTGCTGGATCGAAGCATTTATTCATAGCAGATTAATAATATAAGTAAGTATCTGTGAGGCCTCACTTGGGAGGCTCCTAGAGGATTAATAAAATGTTTACAAAATAACCTATATGATTGCTTCATTTTTGAGATATTTAGCTCTAATCACATCATAAATCTTCATTCAAAGCTTCTCTCTTCTTTGAAAGAAGTTCCATACTTCTGGAAAAGCAGAAAGGATTCCTGCCATACTTTTATTAAAAACAAAAAAGAGCCTGGTTTCTTTGCACATGCGTGTTCTCACACACACACACACACACACACACACACATGCACACAGAGCCCACACCCAACAAACCAATAAACAGAAGAATAAAATGATCATTTTTTAAAAGACTGCTGGGCGCCTGGGTGGCTCAGTCGTTAAGCGTCTGCCTTCAGCTCAGGTCATGATCCCAGGGTCCTGGGATCGAGTTCCGCATCGGGCTCCCTGCTCCACGGGAGGCCTGCTTCTCCCTCTCCCACTCCCCCTGCTTGTGCTCCCTCTCTCACTGTGTCTCTCTCTGTCAAATAAATAAAATCTTTAAAAATAAAATAAAATAAAAATAAAAAGACTGCTCATTGAATTCAGTGAATGGCATTCACATGTAAAATCCATCCTTTTATTGTCAGAATCTTATCTCTGCATGTTTTACACAGCACCTACAACCAAAAAAAAAATCTTAAACTGATCAAAGTGTAGTTTTTCCAGTAATTAGACTAATAGAATTTTTTTAAATTTTAACATTTGCCTTTATAAGTCTTCTGTGTCACTTATTGTTTGCTATTTTATATGCGTTATCAGTGGATCACATTGTACAATCAGATTTCTAGATGCAAGGTCAAGATTTCAGTTGGTCCCTGGATGTATGTTAAAGCTACAACTATTTATATGAACAATCGTTTACTGAGTGCCTGCCATGCGCCTAGAAATTCAGCAAGAGCTTTTATGAGTATTTATACTCCGTTTAATTCAATCCTAATAATAACTAATACTCCTGAGAATATCCCCAAAAGTCAGGTGTTACTATCCTCATTTCTTAGCTGGGAAACTGAGGCTCAAAGTGGTCATAGAGCTACCAAGTGAAAGACTTGGTGTTGGAGCACAGGTCTGTGACTTCACATCCCATACTGTATTTTAGTTTGTTTTGATTTCATTTAGTTTGATTTGATTTTCCATTCCATTCTGCCTCCCCTTACTTCCACAAAGTGGATATTTTAGGATTGTTAGAACCAGAGCTTATCCTTTTTACCCTGATAGTCAGGGAAATGCTCTTTTGTTGAATTTTCTTTCAATTGTATGCTATTGCTCCTATTATGTTGCTGCCTTTTTAACTGTGATATAACTTGGAGTTAGCCTCTTGATACATGTTATCAACTTTAATGAAATATTCATTAGATTAAAAATTTTGCCAGAAATCCATATTAAAACATTCTTTTAGGATAAAAAATATTTGGCAACAGTCTGCTATATATATAATGGAAATATTTTTACCCCATTTCCTTTCATTTTCCTTCTCAAAGCCCTTGCATAAAGGGATAATGGAACAGGCAGCTGTGGCCATAGGAAGTCTGTGCATTCTGTGGTTTATATATTTATACGTATGTATATATATACGCATAAATATGTATATTTATGTATGAAAAATATATGCCAAAATTACATGCATTTGCCACAATTTTTTCTTTTTATTTGTTGCTAGGGCAGAAGCTCCAGCTTTCCACTTGTCTTGTGATTAATTGGGATGTCTTTGTTCTCTCCAATGCAAGATCTAAAAACCAGCCTCTGTCTTCACTGAGTGTCTGGGCAGCTGCTGTTTGCACGCTGTTTTCTTTGTTGCTATGTGTGTGGGTGCCTCAGGCCCAGGTCCTGAGTCCTCCTTCTCCTGCCGTGCACTGCCTGTGTTTCTGTGGAGAATGGTAATGTTCTTGGATCAGGGACTTTTACAAATAGGTGTGTTCTTCCTTGTTGGCTTGGAGTGATCAAAGACCACCATGTTTCATTTTGCCCAGAGCCTCGAATCCCACCCCCCGCCTCCCATCTTCGGTAAAATCCATTGCAGAGAGCTTTACCCTAAAGCCACAGAAAACAAATCCCAACACCTGTGGCCTGAGAGCATTACTTACAAAGGCCTGGAAACTCCCAGAATGTTGTTTATGAAGCACCCTCTTAGTTGGGACTCATAGGAGTTTCTGTGTCTGTTGTTTATTTTCTAGCTACTTGTGAGCATCAGATCCTTTTGTAGAGAGAAGGAGGAAGGTCATGTTATAGAACATGATCACGCATGTCAGGACAAATGCTAATTCACGACACTGAATTCTGAGTAATATCCTGAGGGAAGGAAGAAATACACGCATATGGGTGTACTTTGGCTTCCATTTAACTCTCTAATTTCATTCTTTTTTTTTTTTTAAACTTAAATAAGGACTTGTGTCTTCATTAGTGGTGTTATTCACAGAGACTAAAGTTTCTGCACTTGTCTTGCCCGTGTGAAGTGGAAGGAATGTGTTTTCTTTTGTAATATCCTTATTCAGCAGGGGTGCTCTTACTATAAAACCAGGAAACTAAACAGGACAGTGCATGTATTTGCTCCTGATTTCCCCTCACTCTGGACTTGAACTGAAATACAGTTTGTAGCCTTCATGTGTGCACTCAGTGGTGGAGTAATTAAGTGAGGTAATGCATGTGAAGCACTTTTTCCCTTAGTGCTTGGCACATAGTGAGTGCTTAGTGAGCAGTAGGTGTTACTTTTCATTGGACCCAAAGTCACATTGCACCTCTCTCTTTAATACAGATTTATGATAGCCTTTTTGTTCGTCAGTTTCTACCTTGCTGAGAGCATCACAAAATGTTGACTTTAAAATAAGAATTCTATTTTTTTTTGTACTTTTGCATATAATTGGTGGATTGGGTTGAAAACAAAATGCTACATGGATTTCTTTTTCCTGAATTATTTTATGTTTCTAGCTGATTGCTGTAAATAAGTTGGATGTCATATTTGTAGACTAAGAACTAACAAGTCAGTTTCAGACGACAATGAAGACTTTCCTATTTATCAAAACCAAGAGACTTTTTAAAAATGTTTTATTTATTTATTTGACAGAGAGAGAGAGAGAGAGACAGCAAGAGAGGGAACACAAGCAGGGAGAGTGGGAGAGGGAGAAGCAGGCTTCCTACGGAGCAGGGAGCCTGATGCGGGGCTCGACCCCAGGACCCTGGGATCATGACCAGAGCCGAAGGTAGATGCTTAACGACTGAGCCACACAGGTGCCCCAAAACCAAGAGATTTGCAAGCAACCCCATATTGATTTTTGCTATTAGAAGTGAATGTTGAAAGGGACCACAAAAGCTGCTTTTCCAGCCTCTACTGGATCAGAGGCCTCTTTTGGGGAACCATTAGTTGCATCTTCTAATAAATAACATTTGAGATACTAAAGACACATTCGCATGGATGTTCTCTAAAGAATATGATGCTAGCGTAGCCCCTTGGCTTTGATGCGCCTTAATCTCATGTATCTATTGTTGTGCAATTTATAATGGTAGGTATTTTCCCCCCTTAGGTACAGACTGAGTTTTCAGTAATGTTTTTTGTTCCATGTAACTTGACACCATAGAGGACACTAATAAATCACACCTTCCTGTGCTCAAGTAAAGACAGGCATCTCCCTGTCTCCTACCTGTCCTCCCATTCCTGGATCAAGTATCAGGACTGAGCTTGTGGCCATCTAGAACTACAAATTACAGAGTCCGTTTTTGTATGGGCTAACAGTGGGGGTACAGATCTGATGGAGAAGGTACAGTGGGTGTGCAGAAAGGTGTTAACACAGCAGGCCTGAGATAGCCGTCCTTAGAGAGGCTTGTTTACGAAGTTGGCTGTTGGCTGGCATCAGGGAACTTGGATTTGGGGAGTGTTTCACCATTCCCTAACTGAGGAGTGGCTCAGTGTTCTAATCTGTGTTTGTGGAAATACTCTAGTTTATGCTGACCACTTGCTTTATTTCTGGGAGTCTGGAATTTGGGGTTTGGGTACATGCTAGGCAGAGTACCCATGTGACAAACCCCCAACAAAAACCATGGGCACTGATTTGCTATTGAACTTCCCTTATAGACAGCACTTCACATGTACTGTCACAAGTCGATGCTGGAGAAATTAAGGGCATCCTATGTAGCTCCTTGGGGAGAGAACTCTTGGAAGGATGCTCATGGTTTCTTCTGGACTTTGCCCCTTGTTCCTTTTCCCTTTGCTGATTTTGCTTTTGATTTTCCTTTCACTGTAGTAAATCTTAGCTGTGAGAATGACTGTATGCTGAGTCCTGTGGGTCTCACTGATCTAGGGCTAGTCTTAGGAACCCTCAACACAATAGTTAAAACCTAACTTGTATAGGATTCCATATAAAAAGAAAAGGCAGAAAGTCTGAAGTGCCTGGAAATTTACCTTCTAGATCTCCGCATCCTGTATCATTTTCTTCCTAAGCATTACTTCATTTTGATGATGAGTTTAGTAAATATGTTTAGAATAGAATGTAATTGTACGGGCAGTTCTGCAACATTCGGGTATCAATGTGAATTCATTCCTAGTTCTCCACTCTTATCAGAACTGAGGTGTAAAGGTCAGAGAGATTTAACACGATGTGTTTTCTCTTTCTCACACACACACACACACACACACACACACACACACACACACACACAATTTTCCCCATTACCTGGTGTTCTAATTGGAAATCAGTACCAACTAGAATTCTCCTCCTTGATAGAATACAGTGGCAATTGACTTTCATTTGGGAATGTTTTATGAGTTAGGAAAATAAAATGACAAAAACTGCCTTACATTGGAGGGTTTTTGTGGGGTTTTTTGGTATTACCTTATTCCACTTCTCGGATGTTTATATTGAATAAGGTCTTTCCATACTATACAACAGAGAAGTTTCCAGAGTTTTTAATGTCTGTTTCCACTTGAAAGGACTCTACTTCCTTCCTTATTGGGAAAAGAAAGAGAAACAGTAGTGCTGCTGAGAAATATCATCCAGGAGAGCATTTGGGGAGAAAGTACGAGACAGAAACTGAATTCAGGAGTGGCTGCACTGGCAATCATTGACTTGTCTGCTGCTCTTGGGCTGGTAGTGTTTTCATCTGTTTGCAGGAGCTTACATACACTTTGCCTTTTTGGTCTGGTAGGATAACCTTTATTCCTTACTTCAGAGACACTTGAGCATAGAGCAAATAGAGCATGTAAATTTATAGACAATGTCTATTTTAGACTTGATTAAAATAGACACCAGAAGAAAAGATGTTGGGATGACAAAAATGTTGTCTCCTGCCTTGGTGTAGGTAATTCCAAAAAATGAAATGTTTATATTCTTTCCATTAGTGAAATTTTGATTTTTTTTATTAAAATGACTTAGTTCCTTGATAGTTTTTATTTAATATTCCCTTTCCTTCCTCACATAAACATAGTAAAGAAAAAAGTCTTCCTGGTAATTTAGAAAGTCAACAAGTAGTTGATTATCTTCAAAGGTGGCTTGAACTGTTTTTATTGCATGGTGGTTCAGTGAGAGCAGGACTTCACTAATTATAAAAGTACGTTTTTAAGACAAGCAAGTCATTCATTTTATACTCTATGGAAACGTTAGAGCCACTGTTCATAAATAACAAATGATAATAGTTTGAAAAGTAAAATAAGTGAAAGCCTTTTATATTTATAACTCCGACTGACTGAAAGTTCTTCTGTAATATTTCTTTTTCAGTACATTTCATATTCATTCAGCAACATCTGTTTTCTGTGCTTTTTTTTTTCTCCCCATTCTGTACATTTTATTTTTTGTGTACAATCAGGGCTCCATATTAAGAATTCAGTTAATATATTCAAAATTGATGACTCTAGTCTCTACCTTCCTATACCTATGTGTTTATTTTTTCTCAGCTGGTTTAGTTTTCCCAAACCTTCTATCAGAGAGATTTCTCTACTCTTCTTCCTGCTCTGTCTGCTGATATACCTCCTACTCTGGCCAGGACTCAACTACTTATTGTTTCAACTAAATTATTTCAAATGTTTAACATTCAGTGCTAGCATTGAGTAACTCAGTGTTGGCCACAAATAGAAATTTTTTCTAAGCTGTCAGATTTTAAAGGTACTATATTCAGATCCCATATCTGCCTTTTTGAGCTCCCCTTCTCATACTTTGTTCCTCTTCCCTAAATTTCTTTTTCCTCCTAGCTTGTTTTCCTCTGCCACTCTTTTTCTATACTGTCATTTACTTTTGCATTTTAGAAACTTAAGTTTCTGCACCTACACCTGTAAACAGTTGTATAATAATATGAACTCGGAAGCATAGGCCCAACCAAGATCTTAAAATATTCAGAGAAAAATGAATTTTAGTTACATCAGAAAATATTCATATTTTTAAGTACATAATAAAAACTTTTCAATATCTACATTTGCATATGTGACTATTGAACCAGACATTGGACAACCTGTGTTTTGGATGCACATTGGCTGTGTATTGAGAAATCCAGTAAGCATCTGTCTATGGAAGATAGTTGGGTTTACAGGAATGACAAATGGTCGTTTGTCAACAGAAATGAATTAGGCATAAAAACAGCATAACTTCTTAAAAATGTGTATGAGGTTGCATCCTAGTTGCTATCAGGGTTTAAGGGTGAGTGTTCTGGAGTCTCTATACAGGCGGGTTTGGTTCCAGACCACTGCAGTAAAGTAAGGCAAATGAATTTTTTGGTTTTCCAGTGCATATAAATATTATGTTCCCACTGTTGTCTCATAAATGTGTGACAGCATTATATCTTTAAAAAAACACTGTACATACTTTAATTTAAAAATACTTCATTGCTAAAAAAAAAAAAAATGCTAACCACCACCTGGGCTTTCATCAAGCTGCAATCTTTTTGCTGGTGAGGGTCTTGCTTCGATGTTGATGCCGGCTGACTGATCAGGGTGGTGGTTGCTGACGGTTGGGGAGGCTGTGGTGTTTCTTAAAGTAAGACAGCAGTGAAGTTTGCCACATCAATTGACTCTTCCTTTCCTGAGAGATTTCTCTGTAGCATGTGATGCCATTTGACAGCACTTTACCCACAGTAGAACTTCTTTTAAAATTGGAGTCAATCCTTTCAAACCCTGATGCTGCTTCATGAACTAAGTTATGTAATATTCTTAATCTTTTGTTATTTCAACAGTCTTCACAGCATCTTTACCCGGAATAGATTCCATCTCAAAAATCCACTTTTCTTTGCTCATCCACGAGAAGAAGTTACTTCCTCCCCTGAAGTTTAAACCCCTCAGAGTGGTTTCATCCATGAGAATTGGTATCAACTTCTTCCAAACTACTGTTATGTTGGTATTTTGACTTCTTTCCACTAATCATGAATGTTCTTAATGGCATCTAAAATGCCAAATCCTTTCCAGAAGCTTTTAATTTACTTTCTCAGATCCATCGGAAGAATCATTATCTATGGCAGCTATAGCCTTATTATTTCTTACATAATAAGACTTGGTCAAATTACTCTTGAGTCCATGGGCTGCAGAATAGATGTTGTGTTAGCAGGCATGAAAACAGTAATCTCATTCTATATCTCTGTCAGAGTTCTTGGGTAACCGGGTACATTGTCAATGAGCAGTAATATTTTGAGAGGAATTTTTTTTTCTGAGCAGTAGGTCTCAATAGTAGGCTTAAAATATTCAGTAAACCATGTTGGAAACAGATGTGCTGTCATCAAGACTTTGTTGTTCCATTTATAGAGCATAGGCAAAGTAAATTTAGCATAATTCTTAAAGGCACTAAGATTTTCTGAGTGGTAAATAAGCATTGGCTTCAACTTAAAGTCACTAGCTGCCTTAGCCCCTAGAAAGAAGATCAGCCTGTCCTTTGAAGCTTTGAAGCCAGGCATTGACTTCTCCTCTCCGGTTATAAAAGTCCTAATGGCATCTTCTTCCAATGTAAGGCTGTTTTGTCTATATTGAAAATCTGTTGTTTAGCATAGCCACCTTCAGTAATTATTTAGCTAGGTCTTCTGGAGAACTTGCTGTACCTTCTCCATCAGCACCTGCTGCTTCTCTTTGCACTTAAATGTCATGGAGATGGCTTCTCTCCTTAAACCCCATGAACCAGCCTCTCCTAGTTTCAGGTGTTTCTTCTGCAGCTTCCCTCACCTCTCTCAGCCTTCATAGACTTGGAGAGAGTTAAGGCCTTGCTCTGGATTAGGCTTTGGCATAAGGGAATGTTGCAGTTGGTTTGATCTTCTATCTGGACCACTTAAACTTTCTTCATATCAACAGTGAGGCTGTTTTGCTTCCTTATCATTCATGTGTTCACTGGAGTAGCACTTTTAATTTCCTTCAAGAACTTCTCCTTTGCATTCACAACTTGGCTAACTTTGGCACAAGAAGCCTAGCTTCCAGCCTATCTCAGCTTTCAACATGCCTTCCTCACTAAGTCTAGCTTTTGATTTAAAGAGAGAGACGTGTGACTCTTCCTTTAACTTAAACACTTAGAGGCCATTGTAGGGTTATTATTGGCCTCATTTCAATATTATCGTGTCTTGGGGAATAGGGAGGCCAGAGGAGGAGGAGAGAGATGGGGAACATCTGGTCGGTGGAGCAGTCAGACATGCACAACATTTGTCGATTAAGTTTGCCATGTTATATGGGTATGGTTTGTAGTACCCCAAACAATGACAACAGTAACATCAATGATAATTGATCACAGATCTCCATAATAAATACAGTAATAATGAAAAGTTTGAAATGTTGCGAGAATTACCAAAATGTGACACAGACTTGAAGTGAGCAGTGCTGTTGGGAAAATAGCACTGATAGACGTGCTCGACCCAGGGTTGCCACAAACCTTCAATTTGTAAAAATGCAATATCTGCAAAGTGCAATAAAACGAGATCTGCCTGTACTCAAGGGTCTGGTTATACTGTAAGGGGTTATCCCAGATTGCATGTGACCTATATAAAATGGAATAATACAGTTAAAGAAAAAAATCCCACAAAAAACAGATGGAGATTCTGAAGAGATCACAGGATTTATGATCAGGGTGATATTTGAGAGGTGGGTCTTGGACGACAGTGGGGCCCCAGAAAATTGATGAGAGCTTTCCAGGCAGAAGGGACAGTGTAAGCAAAAATGCGGTGTTTCAAGAAAGTATAGTGCCTTCACTGAAAAGTAAGTTGTCACATTCAGCTCCAAGGTGAGAGTGTATATAAGAGAAGTAAGACTTAGAAGCTAGATCTGGGCAGTTCGTGAATGCCAGCATGAAGAATTTATGCTTAAATCGTTTAGCAAAGGGGAGCTATTCAAGTCTAGTCTGGAGGTAAAGATTGTAATGTGATCAAGAGGTATACTTTAGGAAAAGCAGCCTGACATCAGGGAATGTGAGTGGGGAGAAGGGTGGAGTAGATGGATGAACATGGAACGATTATCATAATCCATTTAGGAAGGAATGTGGGCCATCACTAAGCTTGGGAGGATAGGTTTGAAGAGACAGGTATGTGACTGGACAGCTGAGTTAACCAAGGAATTGGTCAGAGGAACTTATCTTTTCACACCTGGATTTGAGAGAGAATAGTAGGAAAACAGAAAGCAGGAGAGGCCACACTGATGGAGGCTCGGGTGGAGATGAATGGATAGGAATTCCTTCTGTGCAAGGCATTTCAGTACAGTTCTAAAGTCAATCCTGGTTTGAATCCTGGCTCCAAATGTTACTAGCTTTATGACCTCCAGCAAATTAACCAACTTTGATGCACCTCCATTTTCCCATCTATAAAGTGGGTTTGGTAATAATACCTCAAGCCTCATTTAAGTGTAGATGAACATAATACATATATATTACCTAGAGTCTTTCTTGGCTCAGTGCGAAGTATAGGCATTATTATTTTGTTAAATTCTCAGATGTCTTGCTGGTAGCTATTTTCATCCTCTTTAATATATGAGGAAACCAAGGCACGGAGACTGTTATTTATAGCAATCCTTTAGCTTGAAAATAGTATTTCAGTAAAAAAAAAAAAGACCTCTGTGCCTTTGTGTGTTTCAGATTTTGTTTTGGTGGTTTTGTTTTGTTTTCCGAATTCAGATGATTTTTTGAGCAACTGTCTAGTTACTTTGGTCTATAGGTGAAATCCCTAAAGAAATCCTCAGAGTTGAAATTTTCCTCATAGAAAGGGATGGAGCAAATGTAAGACAGAAATGAGAAATCACAAGATTGATGGGAAGACCAGATGATGATTCAGGGGTTGATAAGTATAGAGTTATTTGCAGAAGCTAAAGCGAAGGAAGAAAGTATATACAGGGGCGCCTGGGTGGCTCAGTCGGTTAAGCCACTGCCTTCAGCTCAGGTCATGATCCTGGAGTCCCGGGATCGAGTCCCGCATCGGGCTCCCTGCTCGGCAGGGAGTCTGCTTCTCCCTCTGACCCTCCCCTCTCTCATGTTCTCTCTCTCTATCTCATTCTCTCTCTCAAATAAATAAATAAATCTTTAAAAAAAAAAAAGTATATACATACACACATATTTATAATTGTAGTGGTTTATTATTCCTGTGTCCAGTATTAAACTGACTGATTTAATTAATTTGTTCACTCCATATACAGAACACCAACCAAGTGAAAGACTGTTGCATTTTCCTTTCTAGTTCTTTGTACAATAGGATTTAATTTTGATCCAGAAAATGTCCAACATAAATAAATGCAATGTCTTTGCCAAAAGCATTTTCCAAGAACAATAGATAATTTTCTGATATTTGCAAAGAAAAAAAATGGTGAGGACCAAATTTTAAACACATATGTTTTGCTAAAACCATCATTCTCAACTTTTTCTCACCTCCAGCATGCTAATAATGCAGCTGCTTCCCCTGTACGACTGGTCTTGGGGAAAGACTATGTTTCTGTTGGACACCTTCTTGATGGTTAGGAGGGGAGTTCAATTCAAGGAAAAATGTTTTTCAGGTAGGGCCGGTATGGGGTTGAAGAGAGTGCCAGTTGATGTGAATCTACTCATTTACCCAGGATGTTCTGTTTCCTGAGTATTTGCCAGGAGAAAAAAAATAGTATTGGGAGAAAAATACTAGACCGTGTCAGGGAAGCTGAGTGCCTTGTCCCAAGTCAGCCACATACTTTAGCTTCCTGATTTTGGGTAAGATACTTCTTTGTTAATTTTCTCATCTATACAGTAATAAAGGTAGCACTAGATGACGTCTAAATTTCTAACCAGCTCTTACATTCATAGTATTAGTGATTAATTCACTACTGATTCATCTGGAGGGTGGGAATACAAAGTACAGTAATCCTGTGATAAAGATACCTACATGACAGAGAAGTATGAGCAAGTCACTGAAGGAGCAGGTAATTCTTGCTGGGAATGGGGAAAAGGGAGAAAGAGGGTGGCATAGAAAACGTTTCATAGAGAGCTTCATTTAAGTTGGGCCTTGAAAGAAGAGAATGACAGAGGCAGAACGGAAAGCGGTTCAGAATCAGGTAAGATTTTTCCATACTCAGGATCATTTATGGCAAGTAGCTTTTTATAGCTGGAGCTTTAGAGGTCTTGGCAGGAGATGATGTTGGAAAGGTAGGTTGGGTTTATATTGAGGGGACTTCAAATGCCAAGTATGGGAATTTATTATTTATTCTGTGCACAGTAGGGAATCAGTGCTAGTTTGCGAGGAGGGGGAGTGAGATAGTTCTAGTTTCAGTCTTCAGAAATCTGACGAAAATGCATAAAGAGTGGTGATTGGGGAAACTTGCTATTTGTTTTCTTAATGACTGTCTTCAGCAGTTAACTTATACCCAGGTACCTCTTGGCATTTATATTGATCCTTCAGGATCGTGTCCCTTTCTATAACCAGCACTAACTTCACAAACTCAAGAAAGTACTGTTTGTGCTCCTTTTTTTGAGGTGACACCAAGAGCTTATCTCCCCTAAATGCGTATTGTCTCCCCCCATGCCCAACCATATTGGCAATACCATTAGCAAGGTTTAAAGAAGAGGGGTGTGGGCAACAAAGCCCAATATTAAAAGAAAAAGTTAACGACTTAAAAATTCACTTTTCTCAGTTCTGTCTCCATAGATAGCCTAAACAGTTAAAAAAGAAAATTGGGAAAAATTTTAACCCCTTAGTGGTTGTCACAGTGATGTCTCTCTTACCTGGGATCTCTTTGGTCTAATATACTAAAAAAACAAAAACAAAAACATTGTACAGCGCTTTCATTTTTGCCTGCAGCACTTGTTGGTTGAATCTGTATTGACTGAATGCGGGACAGACGCTAAAATCAGTCTTTGGGGATCCACGGGAGCCCTAGGGATTGTGCTTAGAATCCCCGTGAGGCCTGTCAACTCGGGCTTTCATGTTTTCCTTTCTTTTTGCTGCAGCTTTTTCTTCCAGACTGCTCAACAAGCACACCAAAAGGTATTGTACGTGCATGCGTATGTACGTGCATATGTGTGTGCGTGTGTGCGTGCGTATGTGTGTGCGTGCGTGCGTGCTTCCACCAGATAGCTTTATCATCAGTGCTGTGAGCTCTCCCTTACAAAGTCGTGGCTGTCATAGGGGGATTTGATGCAAGCTTTCTCCACGCCCAACTCATTCAGAGTTGAAAGCCATCCTTAAGATTGGTGTGGCCCAGTTGCTTCTGCTTGCCAGTTAGCAGCCACCTAGGTGTTATTTAAATGGAGACATTTTGAATGTTTCCCATTTCAAAATGTTTTAGTGTACACATTAAATGGCAGGCATCTCAGGAAGCCAGATGTTTCTGCCTGTTTTCACGCAAATGTTTATTTACCTGATAATCTGCAGAATCATAGATTTCCAGATTATTTGCAATTGACTCAATCTTTCTTTTTTTTTTTAAATGTGCTGGTATTGTCCGATGTTCCCTGTAAATTGTATCAGAACAGATGTAGTCACCCTGATAGTGCAATGGACTAAACTAATTTCATTGATTTAAACATTGTTAAACAATTTCGAATGCAGCTTTGGAAACAGTGTTCTGAACCTGTTTAATAATGTTTAAAAATGCATCAATGAAATTGGCTTAGCCTATGGCCTTTATTACATTATCTATTCTCAATTACATGGATTCTGTGTTTTATGTGTGGACTGGTGCTAAGTAACTTAAATAAATAAATAAATAAGTAAATAAATAATGATCCCAGCTGAAGAGTGTGGCTTATCCCTAACCCACTGAATTTGTTTTAGAATTGGTAAATCTTGAGAAATACTTCAAGAATGCCCTATCATCTGTGAAATACTAGGAAATGCCTTCAGGAGGTTGAGCTGGTGTTGGTAGTCCCCTGTGCACCCTTTCCCCCCTCACCTCCATCGCTTGTCCCCTTCCTCTCACCCTCAGTGCCATTGTTGTGACGCTGCTACTGAATTCCATGCAATCAGCCTTGAAATATAACCTAAAACATTAAATATGTTTTTACTAATTGTGATCTGCTAAAATCACAATTGAGGCTCTCTGTCGAAGCATTTTTTTTTAATTTCAGAATCAGTAAAGTGATGACATGCAGTAATTTGTTCATTCTTCTGTCAGTATAATTTACAAGGCAGTGGCAGACAAACATAGCAATACAAGATTCATTTACAGTGACACAATGGCAGATACACAGAGCAGAACCCTGCCTATGAGATAAAGTGGACTGAGTGACTTATGCAGTAATTAGGGGATAATTGTCATTAACCTCACAAACAGTAGTTTACCCATATTGTTTAAAAGGCTCCAGGATGCGTAATGACAAGGTAATCTGTCAAAGCGCTAGGGGGAAATATTAATAAGATTTGTGCAAGCCTGGATAGAAAATATGCAGAAAGCGGCCACATTAAGCTAATTGGTGGATGAATATACACTTGTAAAAGTGCTTCTAATGGCACGTTTGCTGCTCTCCAAATGACTACCGTTAATGTGGAGAAGTGGGCTGCTTAGAAAGTCAAGACTGCTGGGACAGGAGAGTACTAAGGCATGCAGACGCGGTTATTACCTCGCTCTGTAATGCATGCTTCCTCCTCTTACCCTCCTTTATTTTGAACTTCTGAGTTTTTTGTTATAATAACATAGATTGATTATTAACTCTGCTTATTCTGTTTTTGATCTGTATCTGTTCAGACAGCCACCAGCCCCAAATCCCCTCGACTTCGTGGCCAAATAAAATGTGTAATATCTACTTTGATAGCTGCTTATAAATATAAAGACACTGTTAATGCATACGTGGATTTATAATTATACATACACGTGTGTGGGGGTGCCTTTTATAGAAACACATTTAATCTGAGCAATCAAAGGAAAGTATATCCATCAACAACCTTGTGTATGTGTTACAAGTAATAATGTGTTGTTCCCTGATGAATGCTAAAGCAGGAAATTAATCTTTGTGTCCTACTGCCATTCTTATACCCAGAGAAGAACAAAGTTAAATCTCCCAATCCATCTTTCTGTTCAGTCACACACTCCGTCCTCCGTGTGTTTTATAGAATACTCAGTCCTCGCTGTTCTATGGAATACTGCTTAGTGAGCGTTCAGTCCCTTTCTACCCCTGCTCCCTCATATCCTAATGAATATGTTAAAGTTCCTTAGGGTTGTTCCATCATCTCCAGTTGTGGAGTAATTCAAAGTATAATATGTAAAATAGAATCATCCTTTCAAGCTTTGGAATCTCTGATCACACACCACTATTGGGTTATCTTGGTTTCGTAGACAAAATGTCAAAGTTCAGAGCCTGTGGCCTTGAATTTGTCCCAAGGTTTTGGCCCCTACCTGATGTGTTAAATCACCTTCCTTGTGAAAAAAGTTTTTTTGCCCCCATGTTTTTGCTGTTTGTCAGACATTATAGGAAAGCACGTCAGGAAATGCCAGGGTCTTTAGCATTTATATTTAAGTATGTAAAGCCCCAGCCAAACCCCTAGATATATATGGAGGCTTCCTACAAACCCAGTGGCAGAACTTTGGTTATAGGAAGAAAGGTAAATGAGAAAATGCCGTCCTCAAAGCAAAAATGTTAGAAGGGGATCTTGTAAGTCTTGTTTATTGCAAAGCAAGCAGATTTATAGCTGTCCTAGGACTCGGGCTTTATCTTTATGTCTGAGGGGAGAAGAAAACAAGACCACTTTCGGGGACCATCCCTCTCCTTCCTCCTGTTTCTAAGTGTCGTCTCTGAGGGTTTCAAACTGCTCCTTTGCTGTCCTGAACGATGAAGTGAATAACTTGTGCCTATTTAAAGGGTTTAGCTGGAGGGAGGTTCTTATATGCAAATACTGCTCTTCCCTGGAACTGCAAAGGTTGTTGGAAGACCACAGGTAGTTACTTATAGCTTTATAGAGGTACAGCATTTATTTTGGAATGGTTGATTCTCAGGTTGCAGAATTCTCACAAACCATAACTGATGGGATTTTGAGGGGTTCCCATGGCCTCTTAGGACTTTTTGAGCAGTTTCCCTAGTTTTCAGGCAAAGTTTCCGCTTGAACTGATCATTGGATTGACTAAAAAAGCAACATGGGAATTTTCTGTAATTTTAGTGTAGATTGCCGAAGCTGGGTATTGGTGATCTGACAGCCAACACAGCTGGTCGTTAGCAAAACCAAGACTAGAACTTAGGTGTTATTCACTTGCATTCTTTATTTCCCTCTAAGGTTGACTATGTATAAGTTATGTTAAATGAATCAAAAATCTGAAACTTTAAGATACAAATTCTGTTTTCGCCTACAGGTACAGAGTTAGATATTCTGCTCTTACGTTAAGGACTCACGCACGGGTAGTTTTATGTTGGAGTTTGGTATGCTAAGAATATCAGCTGGGTTTAAAATTCTCTATTTTGAAACTTAAATGATTCCTAAGATACTATTATTAAACATTAAAATATATCATGTCTTTAGAAGTTTCTCAAGTTTGATTTACAATGGAGCTAGGTAATTTGAAAAATACTTTTGAATCTTTGAAGTGCAATTCTAGACATTACAGAAAGTAATTTACTCCTCTGAATTTTTTTTTATATGGCAAACCAAGGCACCTGCTTTATTTATTTGCAAACAAATGCCCATAGAGGAAATGCGTATGGCTTGTTTTAAGCAAGACAAGCTAAAATTCCTGGGTACAAAGAAAAAATCCTGACAGGCCTTTAATAGAGCTTAGCTGAAGCTTCTATGATTAAATGTGTTGTAACCCTGGAGTGATCTATCATAATCACAGTTTTTAAAGTAAAAACGCTATACAGACTGTTACTAAGGGAAAAAAAGTGATAGTCTCCTATGAATTATATATTCTTATCTGGTCCATAATGAAGAACACTCTATAGTGAAATGAATTTTTTATCAAAAGTCAAACAATATGTTTTAAAAATTTTAAGAACCATTTGAAACTAGTGCCCTGGCATTTTGATAATGTTATTTTGGTTAGAGAGATGATTGGTTTGGGAGGATGTATTGTTCAATTTTTCAATAATTTTTTTTCCCCTAAAAGATACCTTTTTTGGTGAAAAGTATTTTCAAATGTGGATCTCAGAGAAGGGGTGTAGAGATTGATATATTGAAAAATGTCAACACCTGTACCTAAAATTACAGAAAATTACCATGTTGCTTTTTTCTTCTGCTACCAACTCCAGTCAAGGGCCATGCTCATCAAACTTCCAGTTCTATCCAAGGGGAGGCATTCCTTGACTTTGTCCTTTTTTTGCAATTAATTCAATATGCCTTACCTCACTATACCACCATTCTCCATAATCCAGCATTTTGAATGTTATAATACTGATTTATAATAAGGTTCATGTACACTAAGAGTAAGCCAAGAATGGTAGTCATGTCTCTATATACGTGTGCATATTTCAGTACACGGAAACTTGTGTGATAAGTAAATCTTTTAAAGCCAATCCCGATGTGCAAGCAGTATTTATGGAGAGGAGACTTCAGTGTTAGCATGTCTGCTAACAAGGACTAATAAGGTTTTCCTTTTTGCCAGAAAATTCTGTAATGCAGTTCTCTGAGAGCTCTAGCATTCTAACCAATGGTGGATATTCCTGTAGCATTCATTTCTCCTTGGGAAGAAAAAGGAAGAATCAGAAAGGTATTTCAAGTCAAGGTTTTTATAATCTGGACATACTGAATTGATCACCCGCTTCTGTAATCACAGCAAGCCAAAATATACCCAGCTCTCATGTTTGCACGCTCATTTCATGACAATGATGGTCTTGAGTTGATGAGGAAAGCATATTTGTTTTCCAAAGGGGATGTTCATGTGGATAAACATTAACAAATAAAGTACAGTCTTGATTATTATTAGTTGGAAGTTTTTCTTTTCTATGCCACACCCTGTTGATTCTTTCTCATCGGACACCTCTGTCCCAGAGAGGAGCAGAGGAAGCAAAGATATGACTGGTCAGCTTTATATTTTGAAGGTAAAGTGATGTTCTGGAGAAATTCTGTAAAATACATATTTCTAAAACATAGAAATTGAGTAGGGTTTTCATTACCCAAAACAAATGTTGATTTTTTTTTTTTTAATCAGGTCTAATTTGAACCATTTGGTGCAATCATGGTATAAATGAGTATGTTTCATTCTGCCTACAGATATTACAGTTGTTTCAGCTGGCCTAGAAACATTAGCCTAAAATAGTGGAAAAGCACAATCACATAAAAGAGCTCTGTGTGACTAAAGAATGGTATAATTTTGTTTACTTACACAACCAAACTGCTCCAGTATATATTGTGTATGCTAGTGGTGCATCTTTCTCAGTCAGTGCCCTCCAAGAAATATCTGTTTAAATGTAAATTTGCTAAAACAAATAAGCATGCCAAGTTCTTTTCCCACATAATTTCAAGTGTTTCTCAGAAATTATCACAACATTGCTTAAAAAATTTCCCTAAGTACTTCCCAGAATCTATTACTTTCAATAATTTTTTTCTTTTAGCATTTTGTTCCTCTCCCTTTCTTGCCTGCTTACATACACACACACATGCAGGCACATAGACACACAAAACTTTGACCCATGCACACTTAGGATTGCCAAGTCATATAAATTATAGAGATAGATAAAAATTAACAAAAAGACGGGGTGGGGGGAGGATTGGCCGTTGTAAGTGGAGAGCACCCAGACCAGTTAAACTTTTGGCTGAAGAGAAAAGTTTTAACAATGGCTTGACTTTAGAAAGACAGTTTAAACAGAAATATCTGCATGTTACATATGGACCCATCTGAGTTCTAAAACAGGTAACTAGTGGGAGAATGGGACAAAAGAGGACTGAAAGTTTTATGACTTCTATAATTTTTTCTTAAACCACACGGAATATTCAAAGGCTTCCCTTCCACGGAGTATCTCCCGCAAACTCCAGCTACTTCCAGTCCTCAGAGCCTGCCCTCTGCACCCACGAGTGGTACCCATGATCTCTCCATTTGCAGACCCCATCTGTTAAGTTGATGGAATGCCCCTGTTCATATCATCTGAGATAATGGCCTGAGCCCATCGCTTGCTCCTGAGGTGACCCAGCAGTTAGATGATATATTTCCTAATTTCTGGGTCACATCCTGACACATGTCCACCTAACCAGGCGTCCAGCACAAAGTCAGATAGAGGCAAGCTAAGGTGAATTAGCTGACAGTTCCTCATCAACACCATCCAAAGTGTTCATGAAGGTGCGTGTGCGTAGTACATGTCTGCCACACGTCAGTATTAGCTGTGTAGAGATGCAGTCTCTGGTTTTTATGACTACACACCCCGTTAATAAAAATGTATGAGCTTGTATCCTAATATATGTAAAGCTGTTTCTAAATTAGTAACATACTACTGTAAAGACACATATAAAATATTAGCAAAAAATCATCTTTTTGGTAAAAAAAGAGAAAGGAAATTTTTATGTTTACTCCCCATGTCACGGTGGATTATGGTACATACCCTACTGATGGGAGAGATGTGTATGTTTGTTATTCTGGTCACAAAACAATGCAGGAAACAAGTAAGATGGTCTATAAATAGGGAAATTTATGAATGTTGAGTTCTGAGTGTGACTTCATGCAATTTGCATGATTTAATGTTTTAAGTCAACTTCATTGAGGTATATTTTTGCATACAATGAAATGTACCAATTTTAAGTTGGTATATATTCATGTAAACATGGATACAGTCATGATATAGAACATTTCCATCACCCCACAAAGTTCCCCAGTGTTCTTTGCAGTCAGCCCCTGTCCCCTACCCTCACCCCCTGGCATCCACTGATCTTCCTTCTGTTTCTATGGTCTTACCTTTCCCAGAATTTCCATGATTGGAATGGTAAGAGGTAGTCTTTTGAGTCTGATTTCTTTCATTTTTACATTAATGCTTCTGAGAGTCCTCCATGTTTTTTTACTGTGGATCACTAGTTTGTTCTTTTTAAGTGCTCAGTGATAATTCTAGCACATAGCTCTCCCATTCTTTGTTTACCTTTAAGACTTACACATGTAGAAAACCCGGTAAAAATTTATGATTCATAGCATTGTCTCATCAATTTTTAACTCTACAATTACTGTTAAGTTTTACCTGATAGAGTAGTACCAAGCTACATAGTCTTGAAATTTGGTAATTCTCTACCTTCTACCCAGCCCTGTTCTTCTTGCCTTGATATTTGAATTAAACCTGAAGGATAAAAAATACGGGAAACTGGTCATGAAAATAAGTTGCCAATATGGTTATGTTAGAATAATTTCTTAAGATAGCACACTTCAAATCTAGACATGAAATCAAAAAGTATATCTCATAAAACTCTGATTTTGTTCTAGGTGGTCAGCATTCTCTATAGCTCAGTATCATTTAATTAAAAGATTTAAAATTATATCAAACAGGAAATATTTTTAGCTAATCATTTTAGGATTTTTAAAAATATATGCTTTAAATTTGACTGACAAGAAGTTCATGTAATAAGAATAGAAAATTAAACTATTCTCTGCCTTTTTTAGAGTTAAAAGCTATTTGCTTATTTCTTAATAATTTGAATAATGCTAGAGCAAATGAGTCCTAGATCTCTGCTGTGTTCACTGTTCCTCCCTCATTCACATGTGTGGACAGAAAGAAAGGCATTGTTTTCCCTCTGTACTGTGACATGGTTGTGGCCTGCCATGAACACAGATGGGTTTCTTGGACTGAGGAGTCTGTGGGCTTGAGGTCACCTGACAATCTAATTATCCCAAAGTGTCTTATCTGGTCCCTCTTCCATCTCTTCACATCCTTCCCTGCTCTACTGTCCCTTTCCCTTAAGAAAAACCAACCAACCTTACTCTGATCTTAAAACTATGGGTCATATACTATATTTTAACATGAAGAAAGGGCTTAAATAAAACCACTGAAACCATGACAGTTGATTCTACTACAAAAAAGGTTTTTAAAAAGCACTCTGCAGAGCCATACAGAAACAGGTGCCAGATTTGAGTGATAATCACCAGTTCCAGCAAAATAATAAAAGGAAATCTTTTCATTTAAAATACTTACATGTAAATATTTTAAGTGTTTTATACTTTTTCTGAACCCAGTAAAACTGGTTTATAAGTTAGGATTATTTGGTCTTACTCATCTTTTAATTAATAGTATAGCTGGTTATTTCACAAGAAATCAATACATATAATAATACCTTGCATTTCACTTAACAGGGTAAATCTTATGATCCTCATTTTGTAAATAACAATTCCCAATGTAAAGGTTTAAAGGTCACTGAACTCTGGTTACAAATGGGAAAGCCTTAAGAAACTGACTCACAGACTACAAAATGGAATGAGAAGGACCAGAGTCCAGTTACACAATCTGCTGTGGTTTATTATTCCTGCACAAGACCCATGTCCCATTACGGGTTGGTCAACAGTCAGGACATTCATACTGGTCTACCAGACTGAATTTTTGTTTTATTAATATTTATTCTGTGATAATGCCTAACTCTTTCTATGGCTCTTATTCACTCTGGTAAGGTTTATTTGACATGGCACGGGGGCCAAGATTTTAGATCTGTACTTCTCGAATTATCTGTGAGGAAGGACCAGTTCCCCCCTCCCCACCTCCCCCTTAAGTTTTAAGCCAATACTTAAATAAAATAAAAAGAAATTAATAAAAAAGAAATCATCACACTTTTCATTGCCGCAGCAGTTGTCACATTGTCTCAAAGTCTTCTAAATGATTACTCTCAATTATTTGCAGACTGGTTAAAAAAAAAACAACAAACTGACACCGGTCTTTTTTGAATAGCATATAGACCACTCATGGAAATTCTTGCTTTAACACAGGAGTCCCAAGCCACTGTTTTGAGAATCACTGCACCAGAGCATGCTTATCTCTGTCACTGAGATCTTCAGGAAAAAAGAACCCGGGCCTTCCTTTTTCCCCTTTGGTGACTTCCAAATCCCATTCAACCAGTTTATCCAAGGATGTGCTAAAACCGATAGTCATTCTTAGCATTGAGCTTGCAGACCCATGATGTTATATAAGAAAGTCAACTTGTTTCTTTCTACAGTTGCTCTCTCTATGAGCAAGATGATAGTAAATACCCTTGATCAAACATGAATGGTGGCTTCTTTGGAAAGAACATCTGTGACGCTTCATATTGCCTGGATGCCCAGTTTGAGTGGGTAATGTGGATGTTTGTCCTGTTCCCAAGTACATTTGTTTGCAAAGATGTGATGTTGTCCTATGTAACTGTAAATCGCTGTTTCCATTTACCACTATAAATGGAGCTTCTCTTTTATGATTCAGGCTACCAGCAAATTTCTAAATCTTGCTTACCTGGACCTCTTCCACCAGAAGTAAGTGGTTTAACCTAACGGTTCCATTTTAGCGGAGACAGCTACTCAGGACTAAAAGAGGTCTGAAAGGCAGTGGTTTTAGAAAGAGCAGCAGGCGTTGTGGCGGGCCAGGAGAAAAGAGAAACCATATGGGACTGCTGTGTTCTGCTGGGGGAGACAAGATAGGAGGGTGATGGAAAGGAGATGCCTCAGGTGGGTTTGATCAGTTGCTATGGTTTCTAAGGGTTGTTTTAATACCAGAGGCCACCAGCTGTGTAAGTACATTATCGACATGCGGACTTAGGTGCCGGCTACCTGGGAAGGAATGACTGCGTGCTGCTCAGGTCGCACTGCAGCCTGAGAAACGATCCACAGTAAAAGCTTCCATAGAAGTACAATTAAGAGAATGGATTTGATGGTAAAAGAAAAACGGTGTAGAGGAGGACATTACAGCGCTCCAGAGACCAGCCCTGTGCAGAAGTCCTATTCCTTATGGTCAGAGACTCAGTGTGCCCACCTGGGAAAAGACATTATGGACAACAGTCATTACACCCCATGAACTTAGAGTCAGAATTTCTGGATTCGAGTCCGAGACCCCAAGTTAGCGTCTTGGCTACCTCAACCAGCCATCCCCCTTTCTTTCACCCTTGGCCCCTCATCTGTTACACATTTGCTGAGCTCTGGAAGCTATTATGGGGTTCAAATGAGATAATCTATACAAAATCACAATTTATTTCTCTGTTTACCTACAATACCCAACACTCCCCCTTGCTTTGCCCTATTCCAGAAAAAGCATGTAAGGGAGACCAATTGCTTTGAGTGATACTTTTTAAAAACTGGCTGTTGCAGGATTCCAGCATCACCCAGAGTCACCATATATACATATCTTTATATAAGTATTCTGAGCAGATAGGTGCATGAGGATATTTGATCTGAAGGCTCATGTTATCTGCAAGATGAAAGAGGGAAAATTTTTGTAGGAATGGACACCCACATGCACATACCACACATATACTTTATGTAAAATAATAGAATGCTGGAGTGAGTCTTTATCAGGAATGGCACATATTAGAGCTTCTTTTTTGTAAAGTAATTTAAATAAATGATAAGTATCTCCTTACAATCAAACTAGTTGTCTTGGTTCAGACCATACAGTTGTGGTCCAGAGAGAATTTGATATCACAAAGCTGAATAGAAATGGTCTATGAGACAGAATTTTCCATTGCAAAAATAGTATCGTTCCCTTTATCCTGCTTCCCCTAATGACACATTCTATGTAAACACAGCCCAGTTGATGAAACTAAGAAATTAAGGTTGGTACCATACTATTAACTGATCTAGATACTTTATTCAAATTTTGCGAGTTTTCCCATTAAAGGGTCTTTTTCTGGTCTGGTATCTCTAGAATCTCACATTACATTTATTTGTCCTATTTTCTTGGTCCTCTCCAATCTGTAACCATTCTCTGGTCCTTTTTAAAAAATCTTTACTGACATTTACACTTTGAAGAGTACTAGCCGCTGTTTTGTAGAATGTCCTTCAATTTTGGTTTATCTTATGTTTTCTCATGATTTAGATTGAGGTTATACATATTTTGGCAAGAAAAAGATGATGTGCCCTTCTCAGTATATATCAGAAGATAATGATGATGCTTAACACTGGTGATGTTGACTTTGTTTACTTGGTTAAGGTGGTGTCTGCTAGGTTTCTCCGTTGTAACGTTATGGTTTTTCTCTTTGTAATGAATACGTATCTAATTTTGTTTTTTAAGAAGATTTTATGCTTTCTTAAATTGATAGGCAGGTTGGGGCAAGTATTATTCACAGAGGTTGCAAAAGTTCCCATCCTGGTTAGGAAGAAGCTGTGCTCTAGAAAATGATGGAGTCATTATTTAAGCATTTGAATACATTTCTCCCAGCCCATGCTGAAATGGATTGCCTGACATTACATTGCAGGATTTTTAAGTCCTACCTCCAGGCAAATCTCATAGTTACTAGCAAAAATGAAAGTGTGAAATGCTTTTTAATGTATATTTAACAACACATAGTCTGGTGATTACTGATGTGTATTCTCTGTGGACTCCTTTTGCTATCAGAGGAGGATGTTAAGAGACAACATTTTTACACATTTATTCTATCTAAATCCATCACATGTTTACTTTCTGAATATCTATAACTGTCACTTATAACAAGATCATAAAAAGTCAAATACTTAAAGTCTAACTCAAACTTGGAATCCCAGGATTACAGTCAATTTTCAGGAAAAGTACAATCACTGTTTTTCCTTAACTCTACCTTATGAGATTGTCTGTTAGTAAATGACACTAAAATACAGCCGATAAAGAGAGAAAAATACAGTTTAGTAATGGGAGCACAGAGAGCAAAGCTCCTTTCTTCATCGTTTTGATTCAGAAAGTTGTATAATAGCTCCTGTTTAAAGGAATTGAAGCCAGTATCATGTCTGCTTGTGTCGAAGAGATAAATTTCACAAAATGTACTTAATCCCTTCCTGTGGTGTCACTACTTAATACGGATTCAGGTACCATTTTTTGCATTTTTACTGGGTTGCACAGCAAGAGTTCACGTCTTATACTAATATGTGCTAAATAGTTGCATTCTATATAGACCATTGTTGTTAAAATAGCAGTAGTGAAGGCATGTTAGATCACAGAGCCCCAGTGGTCTACATTTTGTTTGCTTTGACATTAAACTAAAATCTGTTTCTCTGTGACTCTAATTACTGCAGTTGCATGGCAGAAAATTTTGCTTTGTGGGTTGACTTTTCTGAATGGTGCTTGCGTGTTTTCTGCAGTAACTCTCAGTGTTTCATGAGCAGGCAGAGCACCTTCAGTTGCATTGAATAATTTTGCACAATCAATAAGTTTTTGTGTTTATGTTTGTTGTTTCTTTGATGTGGCCTCTAGGATGCTGCCGGCAAGGTACTGGACCGCTGGGCCATCATGTCTCGAGAAGAGGAAATCATCACCCTTCAGCAGTTTCTGCGGTTTGGAGAAACCAAGTCCATTGTAGAGCTGATGGCAATTCAGGAGAAAGAAGGGCAGGCCGTAGCTGTACCATCTTCAAAGACAGACTCAGACATAAGGACTTTCATTGAGAGCAATAATCGCACCCGGAGTCCCAGCCTTCTTGCTCATCTAGAGAACAGCAACCCTTCCAGCATTCATCACTTTGAAAACATCCCCAACAGCCTTGCATTTCTGCTTCCATTCCAGTACATAAACCCAGTCTCGGCCCCACTGCTAGGATTGCCTCCAAACGGGTTACTGTTAGAGCAACCGGGACTGAGGCTGCGGGAACCAAGCCTTTCAACCCAGAATGAATACAATGAGAGCAGTGAATCTGAAGTATCTCCCACACCTTATAAGAATGACCAGACACCCAATAGAAATGCCCTGACCAGCATTACTAATGTGGAGCCCAAAACCGAGCCAGCCTGCGTATCCCCCATTCAGAATTCTGCCCCAGTCAGTGATCTGACCAAAACTGAACACCCAAAAAGCTCATTCCGGATTCACCGGATGAGAAGGATGGGGTCAGCCTCCAGGAAAGGAAGAGTGTTCTGTAACGCATGTGGGAAGACGTTCTATGACAAAGGTACTCTCAAAATTCATTATAATGCTGTTCACCTGAAGATCAAACACCGATGCACCATCGAAGGTTGCAACATGGTCTTTAGCTCCCTCCGAAGCCGGAATCGCCACAGTGCAAACCCTAATCCTCGCCTTCACATGCCCATGCTACGAAATAACCGAGACAAAGATTTAATTCGGGCCACATCAGGAGCTGCCACCCCTGTCATAGCAAGTACAAAATCAAATCTCACACTCACAAGTCCTGGCCGGCCCCCAATGGGTTTTACCACTCCCCCACTAGACCCTGTCTTACAGAATCCTCTGCCTAGCCAGCTGGTGTTTTCTGGGCTAAAGACTGTACAGCCAGTTCCTCCATTTTATAGAAGTTTACTCACTCCGGGGGAAATGGTGAGTCCTCCAACCTCCCTCCCGACCAGTCCCATCATTCCAGCCAGTGGTACCATAGAGCAGCACCCCCCACCACCCTCTGAGCCCACAGCACCAGTAGTGATGATGGCCACTCATGAGCCCAGTGCCGACCTGGCACCCAAGAAGAAGCCCAGGAAGTCCAGCATGCCTGTGAAGATTGAGAAGGAGATCATTGATACCGCTGATGAGTTCGATGATGAAGACGACGACCCCAATGATGGTGCAGCTGTGGTCAACGATGTGAGCCATGACAATCATTGCCACTCCCAAGAGGAGATGAGTCCAGGCATGTCTGTGAAGGACTTTTCTAAACATAGCAGGACCCGGTGCATTTCAAGGACTGAAATAAGAAGGGCTGACAGCATGACTTCCGAGGACCAAGAACCTGAGCGGGACTATGAGAATGAGTCCGAGTCTTCAGAGCCCAAACTAGGCGAGGAGTCCATGGAAGGGGATGAGCACATTCACAGTGAAGTGAGCGAAAAAGTCCTGATGAGCAGTGAGAGGCCTGATGAGAACCACAGTGAGCCCTCTCACCAGGATGTCATCAAGGTGAAGGAAGAATTCACAGACCCCACATACGACATGTTTTACATGAGCCAGTATGGACTGTACAATGGTGGGGGGGCCAGCATGGCAGCCCTGCATGAAAGTTTTACATCGTCTCTGAATTATGGCAGCCCTCAAAAGTTCTCCCCAGAAGGCGACCTGTGTTCTAGCCCAGATCCCAAAATCTGTTACGTGTGCAAGAAGAGTTTCAAAAGCTCCTACAGTGTGAAGCTCCACTACAGGAATGTTCACTTAAAAGAGATGCATGTCTGCACGGTGGCTGGCTGCAACGCTGCCTTCCCCTCTCGCCGAAGCAGAGACAGGTCAGTAAATCTCCATTGGCTGCTCCTGCTGGGGGTGGAGGGTGCCAGTCATGTTGGACTTAGCATTAAAAAAAATCCAACTTAGATGTTTTTGATGCACTGTAAAGATTGTCCACAGTAACCATGAGATAACCAAGCTGCCATGCTCATGAAGGATTGTTGCGGTTGGTGCTTGTTATGATTAAGCATGCAGAATCATATGCCATCTTACCCAGTAATGCACGCCATTTTTCTCTGTGCTCTGTGTATGTGTGTATGTATGTTTTCCCATGCATCTAGGTGTGAATAAGTTAACTATGTACACAGTTCCCTGCTTCCTCATGAAGCTTCACTTAGAAGCCGCAGCTTCTGTTATATATATTTCTGCTTTGCCTTGTGGCTTTTTAATTAAATCAATATATTATCTTCATACACACATATTTATCCAATATAGAAACAGAAATTTACGGATGGAAAGAACCATAGGTCCAGGACATCGAGACAGCCTGCATCTCCGTAGGTATAACCAGAAATGTTATCATTCTTACATGAGTATTTAGTGTGTCCTTGAATTCTTTTAAGAGTCATGAAAATATCAGAAGAAAATGGGACCAAAATAATTATTTAATGTGGGGAAATGGTATGGTGGTATGGGTTTCTTTATTTTGACTTCAGTGTCTTTGAACATATCTCTAAAATACAGTCTGTTGTGGGAATTATGCACAGAAGGGGAGGCATGCATATACTTTTAGGATCACTCAGAATATATATGTCCAGCCGTGAGATGACATCAGACCTTAGCTATGTGGCTACAGCTCTGAAACAGTTGGGTTTAAACAGAAGCAGCTGGTCTTAAACCTCCAATGTTCTTTTTCAATCCTAAAGAAAATGTAATATAAATGGAATGTGTCAAGGTGGTCAGTGGTGGGTAACACAGTCATCCTACACTTAACGGAGATAAGCTTGCAAGCAGATCATTTACATAATATACCAGCCCAACCCAGAGTCACACACCAGTTAATTCTTCCTCTCATGTCCGATGTGGCTTTTTGGTTTTACTCTGTCTTTTAAAAATATCTTTAGACAAAATTTCATTACATAGTAAAAATCAATATAGTAAAAGAAACATGATTAACTAGGAAGTTTCCAAATAGGCATCCCCCAAATTCTCACACTTATCAATTGGGTAGAATTCTTTGACAAAGTAACATAAAATAAAGGTACCACTGAAAAGTAGCGACCTGCTTCTATAATACTCGATTTTGTCTTCATATTTAAAAGATAAATCTTTTTAAAAATAAAAGTTAAAGGAATATTTTCCATAGTACTGAAATGCAAGAGGCCCAATCCATTAAAAGCAAAATTCTGAGAAAAATAAGTGGCTCGCTTTATACAACTCAAAACATGCTTTGAAGAGAAATCTATATTAAGATTTCCCCTTCCCCACCCCTCTCCCCCACGCCCATTTACCTTGTTCCGTAAAAATGGTTTACAGTCACAAAGTCTTTTTCATTTCTGAGTTATCATTGACAGTACCAGAATACAGCAGATAAGGTAGCTACAATTTGAATAATAAAATATAATACTATACACAACTTCCCACCCCCAAGTTTGTGAGTAATACTACTCATTCTTTTATATTTGACACAGTGCACTTGTGATAATGAGGTTAATGCATTGGATTTTTTTTAACAAAAATAAAAGACTCATGAAAACCTGCATAAAATATTTATGGAAATGGAGTGTTTGAAGACAAGCCAAAATTTAAGCTTATTTGCATGAATTCCTATCACAGTTTTAGTTGGTTTGCTGAAAATACTGCAAGTCATAACACTGGCGTAAATGGCTCTGGAACCAAAAGGCTACAATGCCCGAAGCGTGGTGCTTTCATTTATGTCAAACCACTAGAAAACACAAGCACTTGTATTTTTATGTCCTAATGCATAAGGAGGTGCTGTTGAAAGGGTGGTTTGTCTAAGGAAAAACATTTATTAATAGCAGGAGAATATTTCAATCTCCATTTTTATTCTAAGGATTAGGAACTTGGCGGATGACTAGCCATATGGAAATTTAGAAGTGTCTAGGCTAACTGGGATATTCTGGGGAAGCAGAATACAGATATTTTCCCATGTGCGTCCAGTCACACAGGAGACTGCAAACCTCAGAAGACAGGTGGTAGGTTTCATCTGGGTGGAATCTCACATCACAGCTAATCTTTATAATTCTGGAGTTGTGTAACACGTGGTAAATGAAGGAAAGCAAATTGAAAAAAAAAATGCCATGCAGAGACAGTTTTTTGATTCTCACTTGAAGTTTTGCTTTTCAAGAATACTCACATTTTTTGATCCCAAGTTAAAAACTTCTCAAAAACTATAATACTTTAATTTTGACGTTTCTTTCCTTAAAAAAAGTGTTCATCCTTGTTGAGTCTATGACTCGAATTAACATATGTTGCAAGCATAGCTACCACCATGTAACCAGAGACAGGGATGCCACTGGGGTCCCTGCCTCTTCCTGCATCTCCACAGAGTGAACTCAAACATAGCCGTACACCCATCTCAGCCAGTTCTCATCACTTCTTCCACTAATGGTGACTTGTCACTTAACCTCCTGTGTCACAGAGCCTCTTGGACCACATCTCTGATCTCCCACTTAGACTTACCTTCCCCTTTTCTCTTCACTTTTGCTGTATTATTCACGAGAACCCCAGGAATTTGGGGTCCCTGCTTTTTTCTTCTTCTTCAATTCACAAGGAAGCCAAGACACATTTTCTTACCTCTCTCTGAGCCAACAGACCTTCCCAAACAGAAACCCTTCTTTGCCTTTAATCCTGCTGTCCTCAGCCCTATTTTTTTCCTTTCCCCAGAGTCTTGATTCATCCATCCTTGACTCCACAATGTCTTCCTTGTGCAAATAAAGCATTAGAGGGGATTTTGAGTGGGGGCTGAAGTGTGCAAGGCTACAGGATGTGTAGTGATAAAACTAACAGAATAACCCTCTTCTTCTGTTTATAAAAGCAGTCTTCTTAACTTTGGTCTTAGAACACCTTACAGGAGTGATACCCAGATCTTCTTGGGCTTTTTCCAAAATGGCTATACACGAGTGAATTGCATTTTTGGTCTCCAAGTAGACATGCTAGTTAGTAAGATGTAAGTAGAAAGATGTTAAATGCTGTGTTTTACATTTGGCAATTAGAGATTTCCAGGTCTTTGCTTATGGTCTTTCTAGATTTTATAAGATCAAGTTGAAGGCTTTTTGAAAAGCAAGAATGTTCTTTGTCTAAAGTCATACGAAGGGAGAAGTGGTGGGGGGTGGGGGTACATGCATGGTTTGTTAGGGCTGAGGATTCTAAGCACAGTGTGAAAGGTGTCCTTTTTCTATACAGTTGTGACTGAGTGTGAGTGTAATAGATTCAAAAGCAAAGAGGACCATTTCACGCTAATGACAGAGAACGGTATGCACAAAGATCAATTCATCCAGTCACTAGGTGGCTGTAGGAATAATTTTTGTTCTGAGTTATGGAAGTGAAATGTAAATTACTTTATCTGTGAAGAACTGTAGCATGATAAGGTGATTACTAAAGTGTTTAAGTATAAACTGATAATGTGGTGTAGTGTTAGACCTGACACTCCCCTAAACACCCTTCTTTCCTTCTTGTTTATCCCTTGACTTTTCTGCTACTAAGATACTGTTCTTTCAAGGATCAGGAAGCTGACCCTCCGTTTTGAAGTATGCACATGAAGAAGTTCCAGGAAAGAAGAAATTATAACTGGCTTAGAACCTGGTCTTCCCAGAGGGACTTTTCTTGGAGACGTGTCATAGAATTAGTGGGGCTGGTTTACCTTAGGTCATTTCTCATCATGTGTCTTGAATTTTGATCCCTGGCCTGAGTGACCATGGATCACCTGTGTATTCATTCATGTTAAGTTATTTATAAGTTACATTTGGTTTTTATTAACAACAACAACAAATAAATGCCCTCCGGTCCTCTTCCCTAGAATTTCTTATCATTTGCTAATACCTTAAAATCTATATCTTTTAGTGATGGGCAGTTTTAAAACTCCCTCAATTAAAATGAAGACTTTGCACACAGAAACGAGGTGATCTGCTTAGAAAGAACTATGTATCCCTTTGTTTTACATCTAACATGATCTTTACCATCTTTGTTCCTCCCTTCTGAGAATAGTGGCCACTGATTGCCAAAGTTTGTCTTAAATTTTATTAGAAAGGTAAGCATGTATATTTAATCTTCAAGGTGTAGGAAAGATGATTCAGCCCCATGCATAAATTTAAAAACAAAATAATATTTGTTTAGGGTGATTTATAAATAAATATGAGGCAACCATTGGTGCCAAGTGTGAACCTTTTCTTTGATTGCTAGTTAAATCAGTCCAGATTTAAACATGTAAACTTCTTGATTTGTATGGAAGAAGACATCTGTATTTGGTTTATTAAAACCTGCTGATGTCTCCAGAACTAAATTTGTTCCTATATAGGCCTCTGGGTAGCTGTAGCTAAAAAGCAGAGATGTATAGTTTTTGCCTATCTGATTACCTGACTTCCAGCCCTGTACAGGTGTGCAGGAATAAATTAACATGAGCTACCTCTGATGAGCCACTGCATACATTAACAACAGAGGTGAAGATGCGAAAACATGCTACCTACCTCCTGTTATCATCTGCTCAGCAGCAACATCGATTTTTTCCATCGTTCTCTATGTTTGGAAACTTAGAACTTTTCTAAAAAGAGATTTTCAATAAATGCATATATGATTTCACTACCTTCAAGAAATGAGCCACTTCGCACCAGTTTGAGATAACTATTAGTATATTTGCCTTCATATAATTAGCTGTCAAATACAGTGTGTTAATTCTCTTCAAGTATAAGAGAACATTTTAAGGCATTTCATTTCCTATATGTTTGCCAAACTGAAACTCTCCTTTTCCAAAAATCTTTTATAAAGTGAAGTTGTGCAGGACCTCTGACACTTAAATGTTAAGGAAGAGACTTCCCCTCCTTCACTCTATTTGGTTTCACAATAGAAGCCAGCAGATCAATAAGTCTTTTCTACTTATCTCCATTACTTTCCATCAAAGGCAAACAAACAAAATAAATCCCCCTTCTGAGTAATTGCTAGTTGTGCCCTCCTCAAGCGAAACTTTGGTAGTAAGATAAACTTCAGTGTCATTCCTGTCTCTGGGGTTCTTTTTATATATTGGGAGAAGAGCAATGAGCAAAACGGTCTCCTTGTATCATGGGGAGAGACTCTGACAAGCCTAAAGTGAGCCTCGGATCTTCCTAATGATCTCCTGCTGGCCCAGCTGGATGTAAGACAAGCTCATTTAAGCCTCTGCTGACCTTTCACTCCTCCACTCCAAGAACTACACCAGTCACTTCCACCGTCTTCCAGACTGAGTACCAAATAGACAGCACGGCTTAATGGTGGATGAATGACAAAGAGATGCTTACACATTTCTATTGATGAGAGTTACATTACATCTCTTATCGATACAAAACTTCGATTGCACAAACATGCTTCCTACACGCTCCTTATTCTTACCTTCCCTTGAAAGGAACAGGCTGTTACTCTTGCCAGCATTATCTTGAACTTTTCTAAAGAGAGATTTTCAATAAATGCATATGATTTCAGGCAAAAATTGCACTTAGAACAGAATGCACATACTGAGTGCACAGGCAGTATTTTTCACAATGGCAACATTTTGAAGGGGTCATCTTCCTGATTTCCACCTCTCTGGGATCTGCCCATCCACCTGACACCCTGGTAGACTTTATTAGTCATAACTATTCTTCTACATAATTATTCGAGATACTTGTTTCTGTAGATAATCTTTTAAAAAATGTAGGCCATTTGCGCTGAAAGTGGGTTGTAAGACTGCACACATACATTAGCAGTCAATTATATCAGGACTGTCAAGAGTGGTTCTCTCTTAGGTGAAAGGCTTCTTACCAGCTCTCTCACTGTGAGTGATCATTTGTTGTTGTGCTAAGAGGAAGGGAGACTTTCCTCTCTCTGTTGAAATTTCTTAGTGAAGGTCGGGCTAGAAAGTATTTCTTTTTCTTTTTTTTTTTTTTTAAGCCTCAAAAATAATTTAATGTTTTGGCTACAAGCTTCAAATAAATGAATGTGGCAGAATATGAAAGTTTACACTTGCCAAAAAATTATAATGTCAGAAAAAAGGGATTTAGTAACTTCGATTCTTGAGTGCCAAGGGGTGTGTGTGTGTGTGTGTGTGTGTGTGTGTACACGCATGTGTGAGAAGCAGGCTGTGAAACAAGAGCAAAGAATACTTTATAGGAAAGGACAATTTTTCTTCAGTTACTTAACATAAAACTACACTTTTAAAAAATACCTAGATTTTATGTCCCAGTGCAAGCTGCTTGAATTAAAACAGGGGTTGTAAATTCCTGGTAAAAAGCTGTTATGCCTGAAGTGTTAGTGATCTTAACTCTAGTACTTTATGGAGTTTATTACTTCTTTTATTAACTAGGGGGAAAAATGTTACCCACTTCTAGTTCAATTCTTTTTCTTGCTTGCTCTAATTATTTTGACTTTACCTTGGGAAAAAAAAAAGCCAAGTGTTTCTAGCTGAACATATATAAGTGATGCTTCAGTTTCGCTAGAACATGTATCAATCTGAATTATTACCAGCTATTCAAAAAATATGCTAACGTCCTAATCTAAATGCATCCACATAATGTATATGTGTGTTTATACATAAACATCCACATAAATAAGAATATCAAAAGACAGATCATCCTTCATTGCCAGAACAGACATCTTCATCTTGGAAAGTAACGAATGAAGTTACTTTACCACATTGGTGGGAAATAACCAGATTTTGTAAGTAAAAGGAGACAGATTTGGACAATGAGCACAACAGTCGTTCAGAAGGAAACCTCCTTGGTCTGACGGCCAGCTGAGGGGGGCCGCTCTGGCTCTGCTGCCTTTTTAGCCCCTCTGTCACTAAGGGGGCACTGGTGGGTCAGTTCGCTCACTAGTAATTGTGTTTTACAGACTTCTAAAGCAATTGGCTCAGTCAGTCCCAATTCAATAAAAGTGGAGAGCAAGAGAGAGAGCACTTTTGTTCTATTTTTTACTTGAAATTATTTCATTCAGCAGTCTGTCTTTTTTATTACCAGGACTTGACATTAGCACTCCAAGCTATATTAGCATCCATTTCAGCAGTTCAGTAATGGTATTAAAAAAACACTTAACTTCAACGGTGAATGGTTGTATGACAGTACCATAAAAAACCCACATTAAAAAAAAAACTCATGTATTTGTCCCAGCAAATTATTTTTCACTTGTTTAACCACTTCAAATCTATGTTCTCGTGATGGGTGTTCACGAGGACCTTCTTGTTCTCAGAAGCAGCCAATGGCACTGCTCTGTTGATTAGGGAATTGGGGAAAGAGGATAGGGAAATCCGTAGGGAGAGGGTAGGTAAAGATGCTGTTTACCCTGTAGTTAGATTACCTTCCATTCATCAGCAGAGAGAGAACTGGCAACCTCAGAGCACCCAAGGTGAAATTCTTGGATCCTCATACATAGCTGGGATTTGATTTTGAACCCAACACTCTCCAAACTTGGGAGCAAAGCCTAACTACTTTGGCACTGCAGTGTGCTCATAAATGACTACATTAGATTCTAAATTTTGATTAAACATTCAGTAATTAATCAATGGTAGACATGAAGCAGTTGGCAAGGTCCAGAGCTGCAAAATGTTTAAGACATAAAACATTACGAAGTAATTAGAATATGCTCCTTCAAGAGAAGGATTGCCTTCAATAAAGAGGTAAATGATAGCATCCTGTTTATTGTGGACGTAGGCAGCCAGAGCAATATGATAAACTGCTGGAGATACACATATCAGTAATCATCCACATTATTAGTGCCATTAATCATAATTCCAAAAATATGACAGCAGCAGCCAACTTTTTGACCAATTTTGCTTCTGCCTGTTGGCCATTTTAACTTTGCTAATAGACTGCAGAGCTCCTGTGCGTGGCAGTTTGCATTGAGAATAGAAGGTTAATTATATTTGAGCTGCTGATTTTTTCTCTCCTTGGAAAAAGGCTTACGACTTTGACAATCCCAGGAGCTCACTGTTGTTAAACCAGTAAAAGTACTTTATTGAAATTTTCTTTGTTGGTCAGGAATGAGGAGATGTTTCAAATGAGATATAAGCGCCAGGCTGGGATAGCCGCTAATGTTTCTTGCTCCAAAGTGATCCTTGGGCAGCAAGATGAACTCCATGGTTTCTTTAGATCCCTTTGTTCTCTCATTTCTCTTTTGCAGATGGGTAAAAATTTCGGCACTGTATGGAAATCCCACAAGGAAATCCCACAAGATTAGTGGTAGTCTCGATATGTAGGACTAAGAAGTTGGGGGGGAATGGTTCATAATATTGAGAGAAATCACTACCTTTTTAATATAAAATTCTGCTTCCCCTATGTTCATGTGAATAAAAAGTAAAAATTATTTCACAAAAATAGAGTGTTTCTAAAAATTGAGATGTTTAGTAGCATAGGTACGTTGCTGGTGAGTTAACTGAAGTTTTCTTGGGTACGTTTGACATCATGTAACCAAAAACATAAATTAGATTTTGCACATTCTTTTTGTTCATGTATCTTAAGTAGTTTCATTTTTAATATAGAATTCCAGATAAGGCCATAGCTAAACCACAATACTGATGGTCTACAAAATTCTGTCCCTTCCCTTGGGGAACTCAGACATTCCTAACCTTATCTTTTTAAAAGATCTTAAATTAACCATTTTAATGATGTAAAACATTTGAATATTTAGTCTTAGGAAGTATTTCCTTTGAAAAAGGTCTCAGAAAGAAATAGAGGTTTCACGTATGTATTAAAAAACAATGCTTATTTTTTAAATGGCAGAAATTTTTCTAGAGAAAAAGGCATTCCTATTATTTTAGACGTAGGTCTTCTAAGCTCTTTATTATAGTCAGACCATAACACAAGGGTTGGAAGATTTGAGGGTTAGTTCATCCAGGGTAAAAAATATATATATAAAACTCAAAATTTGGGTGCCTGAGTGGCTCATATGGTTAAGCGTCTGCCTTCGGCTCAGGTCATGATCCCAGGGTCCTGGGATCAAGTCCCACATCAGGCTCCCTGCTCCTTGGGAGCCTGCTTCTCCCTCTGCCTCTCTCTCTCTCTCTCTCTCTCTCTCTCTCTCTCTCTCTCTCTCTCTGTCTCTCATGAATAAATAAATAAAATCTTTAAAAAAAAATAAAATAAAACTCAAAATTAGAGCTCAGATTCGTTTCATTCCTTAAAAGACGCCAGTGTTTATGCCCTTTTTCTTACCCACCAATAGTAGTAAACTGAGCACCAGATGAGCTGCCTGATTGAGAAAATTTCTGAATGCTGTGAAAACAACCCTCTTCACAGTGTAGCACTTCTCTCAGGTTACAAAGCAACAGGTACCTATTGAATTCAATCAGCACCCTGGAGAAGCCTTGATGTGTCAGATGCAACTCAAAAGTAAAATGGTTAGGGAGCAGGGCTGTTGGATATCAATCCCACACTTAACCTGAGCATCCAGCATACGCATTTTCCATCTACCAATCTGCCTTCCCAAATGCCATTACTACATTAACATTTTTTATGCATTCCACAGCAATGACAAATTGTTTTCTAACTGTAGCACCAGATTTAGTATGCGAAAGACACGTTTGCCTCTGCCAACAAACCAATAATTCTCACTAACATCTTCAGAATTACAACATTTATAAAGTTGCAAAGTGGAGTAAACAAACCATCTGTTTGGCTTTTCCATATATGTCATGCTTTCTTATTAGCATATTACGATTCATTTAGTAAACAAATTTGGTGATTTCGTTCACGTCAAAGTTAGGTCGGAAGCTTGAAGATGATTAACATTGCTGGGACATGCACATTAATACATTGCATCCTCGGCAAAGTTAAATGGCTTCTCAGGAGAATCGCCCCTTGTTGACAAGATGAGACTGTCAATTTTGTTTGCCTGCCACATTAAGGGCCATGAGGGGATGGTAGGCTCTGAGAGAGGGGAGTCATGTAGGCAGCATAATTCACTGTGAATTGAGAAAAGAAGTCTAATTCTGATAAATGGTCGACCCCAATACATCCTACCTGTTATTACAACAGACGTGCCGTATCTGTGCAGTAAATTAGCTAAACCCCTAAAGAGTTTGGTGGGAGCTTATCTTCAAGTGAATAATTTGAATGTAGAGGGAACTGTCTGCGTGACCAGTATGGATGATTTGTTTTATATTGAAAGATTGAAGTGACTGAATTTCATAGTTTTAATTTGCAAGAATTTGCTTAGCTTTTATTTCTTGCATTTCATATGTACTTCTTTTCGTTTTTTTTTTTTTTTTTTTTTTTGAGCATTCACTAAAATTGTACTTTCGGTTTTTGTGTGTGTGTGTGTGTGTGTGAGGGCTAGAGATGGTTTTCAGCTCTTCTGGAGAGGGTTTTTAAGTAATAGCCTATAGAACAAATGCTAGTTTTACAGAAACGTGTACTATCAAAAATGTCATTTAACTCGCAGAGCTGTAAGCCTTCTACCATTAATACAAAAATTTTGAGGAGTTAAATACAATAGATAATGTCAGAGCAATCCAGATAAGAAGAGAATTAATGAGGGGCAGAGGTTTTAATTTTTCAATTCTGTGGATTTGGATAGATGATGTACATTTCTGTTCAGGAGTGCTGCTGATTCAGTATCCCACAGTACACTCAAATCTGGCATCATCTAGGTTTTTCTAGAGTGATTATAAATAAATTTATAATCCTCATATATGCATACGTACATAAATATACAACACACACACACACACCATATATATGATATGTATACATCACTGATCATTCTGAACAGTGTAATTTGAGGGGTGTGTGTGTGTGTGTGTGTGTTGAGTGGCAGAGATAAGCAAGAAAAGAAAGATAAAAATTAATCCAATACAGAGCCTCAATTCTATTTTGCCTGAGATATTGTAATATTTACCAAGTATTTTGTTTCACCAAGTTTAGAATGGTTCAAAACTTACAAAGAATTAAGATCTAAGTGTTGAACTTCTCATGTAACCTATGGTCTGATTCACTATTCAGTTTTGACTACTACATTCTGATTTTCCAATTTGGACATGGAACTTTTTCTTTAAAATAAAAAGTTCCTTCCCTATATATCAAAGTCAAAGTTAAAACATCAAACATTGTATTAAGTTGAACTGGGCATTAGAACAAGAGAAACATAAGAAGAGAAATGCCCAGCAAGACTTAGTTTTTCTCTCTTACTTTCTCTCGCTTGTATTTATGCATTTACTTAACTGTGTTTGATGAATTTGGTGTCTTCCGTGGTTGCATAGTAAAGTTTTCTTTCTTTTTTTAAATTGAGATATAATTGACATAAGTAAAATTTTTATTAAAGAAACAAAAAGAATGGTGGTCCACTTCAGACCAGTTAGAGTACTTCCACTCAGCATTTCAGTGTTAAGTTTGTTTTTATGACCTCCCCTACCCAAGGCTTCATTACTTTTTGCTCTTTAGGATAATCTTAGTTTTCAAAAGGCATTTTGTAAACTCACAGTGTGGAGGGAGTAGGAAATAGTACAGAGATTCAGAGGAAGCAGTTGCAATTCCAAGCAAGCCCAAGTTATAGGACTATGTCATGTCTTAATTTACATGGCATTTCTGTGTACCACACTGGGGTATTAATAGAGTCAGAATTACCCTTTGCTGTATTACCACTGCCTTTTCTTAAGTATTCTGTTATATGCTTCTGGTCTTGGGATCATTGTTTTCTCTTCTACAATGTATTTTGGGAAAAGCTTCTCCTGCATATTATTGATTAAAGGCGAGTAAATGTACTTTCAAGTATTTCCTATGTGCAAAGTATTCTACTTTACTGCAGGAGACTGGAGGTTGAATGAGGTTTAGTTTGTGTTCTTGAAAGTGACCATCTGGGGGCTACATTTGGGACTCCTCTCTTAGTGAGTAGTACTGTCTGTACTCATTAACAGCAGATTCCTATTCAGATCCTTACCCTTTGTGCCTAGGAACTCATCTTCTCTCTCCATCCCAGTCATTTTTTTGTTCCATGAGAGAAATTTACATCTGCGTATTGGCATTTCCTACCTAATTGAAGCAAGCAGGAAGAGCCTTAGTACTGTTTTTGATCTTGTATTATATAATAAGTTTGAATATAATCTAGATTTTTGCTAATGATTATCTCTCTCTCTTCTGGAGATAAATATTCGTAGTAAGTCCATTTCTAGAAAAACCGTCTCTGTCTCAGAAGAACTCAAAATTGAGTTCCTTCATAGATTCCTCCTTCCACTTAACTACATACATCTGCACACTGCTTCCTCTGCTAGGATCTTTCTCATATTTCCAACACTCTCTGGCCTTCCTCCCATTTTAGGGTCCTCTTCTCTTCATCTGATGGTCAGTAGGCATGAGTTCTTTCTGTGTCTCTTCCATCTTCCTTCTCTTTGTATCTCCTCATAAGGACAGTGTTTTATGACAATTAATGGTTTAGATCGACTGATTCCAGAGTCCAACAATAGGTCTTTGTTAAGATCAAGTGCTGCCTTCTATCTGCTCTGTAGAGGCTGAACCTAACCTCTTGAGGAGCAGGATCAGTACTCTCTAAAGAAATCTGTCTTTCTTCTTTCTCTGCTGCTCTCGCTTTTCCTCTTACCACCCCAACATTACTGTGTGAGTGTTAGAAAATCTCCCAAGCCCGCTACCATGTGGGTAAACGGGCAGACTTTCCCATCCCCACTTCAAGTGTTTTGCATATGGTATTTAGGAAGATTATTAAACAAAAATGAAATAGATTAAGAAATGAGCATAAAAGAATCAATTCTCTTGAACTGTGGTTGCATAATGGAAATCGACTACCATGAATGAGCCCTTGTACTGAAGTTATGAACAGCAGAGCTAATGCACTGCCATGAGTTCATCTTTATTATTGCATTACACCTGAATCAATTGATAAAATAGCCTTTTTTTTTTAAAGCAAGGAATGGCACTTAATTGAATAAAAGTCAATGTAATTATATTAGCAGAGGCCAACAGTACTGCTGACAGCGGAAAAGGGACACTGTTGAACAGAGTGCCAGAGCTGGTCTACACATTTCTGCACATCGTTTGGTTGACAGATATTGAGGGCTGGTACATCATCTAATTAGATTACAGATTTCTATTGCTGTAAGTGAGAAATGAAGAGAAACATCTCTTCCTGGTAACATATCAGTAGAGATGTGTTATTTCACAAGTCATCTTAGGAAAGAAGTGTCCATCTGGGTGATCAGTGTGTCCTTTTGCCAATGTTAATTTATTCTTCCTTATTCAGTGTGTCTTGATGTGACTGCTATGTGTCTATTTTCTCAGCAGTGTATCTAGGAAGTGGTAACTGCAGATGTGTGAGAAGCAACAGGGTTCTAGATTACAGTCATCACAAAATGTGTGCTTGTGAAATTAAGAAAGTGGGGAGGGTGTTAAAAATAATAAACAGAGGGGTAGGATTTCGTGGGCTACTTACAGTTGGCAGATTGTTTTATCAATAGAGTAAGAGTACTCAGTGTAACTCTGTTTCCATGTTCTTCTAATAACTCTGGGGGCGTCATACCCGCATGTCAGGGTGGAGACCGCGCAGTAGGCATTGACTGCACTGTGCTTTGCAACCTGCACTTGGAGTCATCTGCCATCTGATGCCAAGGAAACAGGGAACACCAGTGTCAGGGCAGGGACTGTGGGGACAACTTCTGTTTATCACTCACATACTTGCACCCTGCATGCATCTGTGTGGAACTCATTTATGGATGATAATGATGCTGTGAACTTGGTTTATCTTAATTCGATTTACGATTTTTGGATTATACAGCTGATCTGAAAATCATCAAGACAGCATATGAGGTGATCGCTTATGACAGAAAATGATTTTGTGATCAGAACATTTTAAATCCCTATTTTATTGTTTAAGTTTTTTTTAAACCAGATGTCTAGAATGTGAATTTGTTTTCTCTCTCTCTCTCTTTCTCTCTCTTTCTCTCTCTCTGTCTCTCTCATTCTTGCTTTCTTTTGTGATCGATTTAGCAAAAGATTAGAAAGCTGATCTTATTATCACAAGGTAAGCTCAGCCTTCCTAAGTGCAGTGTGGAGAGGGCTGCTCCCCTCTGCCCCTTAACACCCGGAGTGCTATATATTGTCTTGTGTGGAAAGGTGGAGAAGTCTTTCCTACCTTTCTTGTCTCTGAGGCACATACCTCTCAACCATCTCTAAGAAATTAGCCATGCTTGTCACCAAATGGAGTGACTCATTTTGGTCTTCCATACGTTTTAATTATAATCAGGAGGTCTGTTGAATGTTATACTGGCCATTCTAGGTTATTTCTATTATCACAATTACTTTTTCAAGATGTAGAGCTTCTGCCATTATCGAGAAGCTTTTATGTATCTGTGTATTTATTTATTGGTTTATTTTTTGGAAGGGTAGCCTTCAATTTAGGTACTTGTCAAACATGTGAGCCTTTGCAGGTGGAGAGAGGTATATGCCCAAGGGCACTTTAAAAATAAATGGGGGATGTAAATACAAAGGCAATGTTTTCAGATAGATAATAACATATTAGGCTTTGTAAATCATGACATCCCTATGGGATGCTGTGGGACAAATCCTATCTTTTTTTTTTTAAACACAAGCAAAGCACTTAGAGTAAAAGTTTTGCTTGTCTAAGAAGTACATTGTTAAAAAAGGGGGACCATATATTGTGCTTGATTTTGGGGGTATTGTGTGTTTTCTTTTTTGTCCCTTTGGGTTTTTTCTGTTGTTCAGTGTGATTTTTTTAAAGGGTGGGTGGATTTTATTTTAAAAAACAATTTCTATTTTTCAGGCTCTGTTTTAAAGGATTAAATTTTAAAAGTTGAATTATTCGATAAAAGCATTTTCAACTCTAAAATGCAGCAGCTTCTGAAAATGACGTGTAGTTTACTAGTAGATTAGTTGAGATCCCAAATTATTCTGAGGAAAGGGATTTATGATACAGTCTGTAACCCTATTTCAAATTGCTAATCTATAAAACTAAATTTTTTCCTTCCTAGAACATGAAGTATAGAAAGGCAAGGGGGAAGATGTCATTATGTTTTAAAGTTAAACTGAAATTATCTAGACCATTTACTTTTTTAAAAATTGATCTTTTTTATACCTCTAAATGAAGCGCTGTAGGCAAAAAAAAGGGCTTTTTTTTTTTTTAGGTGTAAATTCAAAGTATTCAGTTTAGGCAAGCAGCAAGTTTCCATTCTTTTATCCTATTTAATATATATTCTGACATCTCTGCTGTGAGATTCTGTGCAGCTGATGCTGCTACCTAGTAGAGCTAACAATATCATTGAGAAAAAGGTGCATGGGTTTGCATTCATTCTACCATTGAAGAATTTTACTCTTATAAAAATTATGTTAATGAAAAGCTCCCCTTGTTTGCACTCCCCACCACCACTTATTCCCAAATCCTGAGGATGTAGGGCAATGTTTGCTTTTATAATGGTGCAATTAGCAATGAATGTGCTTATTTGATGCCTGGTGGAAGCTGAATCAATTTTAAAATGTTCTCCTTTTTCTCACCCCTCCCCACTCCCCGTACACCTCCCCCCCCTTCCCTCTTGTTTTCCTAGACACAGTGCCAACATAAACCTGCATCGCAAACTGTTGACCAAAGAACTCGATGACATGGGCCTGGACTCAGCGCAGCCCTCCCTTAGCAAGGACCTCCGGGATGAATTTTTGATGAAGATCTATGGTGCCCAGCACCCCTTGGGGCTCGATGTCAGGGAAGACGCCTCCTCTCCTGCAGGGACTGAAGACTCCCACCTGAATGGGTACGGGAGAGGCATGGCGGAGGACTACATGGTCCTTGACCTGAGCACCACCTCCAGCCTCCAGTCCAGCAGCAGCATCCATTCCTCCCGAGAATCCGACGCAGGCAGCGACGAGGGCATTCTTCTCGACGACATTGACGGGGCGAGTGACAGTGGGGAGTCAGCACACAAGGCCGAGGCTCCTGCCCTCCCTGGCAGTCTAGGGGCCGAAGTTCCAGGATCTCTGATGTTCAACAGCTTGTCCGGGAGCAATGGTGGGATCATGTGCAACATTTGCCACAAAATGTACAGCAACAAGGGGACTCTGAGAGTGCACTACAAAACTGTGCATTTGCGAGAAATGCACAAGTGCAAAGTCCCTGGTTGCAATATGATGTTTTCCTCTGTGCGAAGCCGAAACCGGCACAGTCAGAACCCTAATCTCCACAAAAACATTCCCTTCACTTCCGTCGATTAGTCTCAGAACGGACATTACAAATGCCAGCTCTCACCAGATGGCCTACATATCTGAACTGCCATAGTCAGTGTGTGCTTGTGTACTTGGGGAGGGGGTGTGTGTGTACATATGTACGCCTCTGTGTCTACATATATATATACACACACAGACATCTTTTCTTTAGGTATAAAAAGATAAACACTAGGTGCTTTTGAAATTGTTTTCTTTTTCCTTTATAGTTTTGGGAAAGGGATGGGATCTTTAATTTGGGGGTGAAAACAAAGTACCCTTAAAACACACATACACACACACATACACACACAAAGTGTGCAACTAGCCCAAATTCTGAAAGAATAAGAATTCTTGGTCCTCTCCAGAGGGACAATTTGTTGTATCCATGACTGTTGCCTGCAAAAAAAAAATAAAGGGAAAAAAAAGAAAAAAGAAACAAAAAAGGAACTTCTTATAGTTGTCTTTTGTGAACTTTAAGGTTTTGAGAGAATCTTCAATTAAAGCATGGCAGATTCACCTGTAAATATTTAGCCTTGAGAGGCCAATGATGTAAAGCAATTGTATTGATGGTTGTTTAACTCTTTTTGTTTAATTTTTACAGTTACATCCAGCTGTTAGATATACAGGAGAAAAATAGTTTGCTGGCTAGCTCTATTCATTTATGTTAGCATTAATGCACATTTTTAAAAAAAAAAAAAACATGGTCTTGTTTTTACTACCTGCTAGATATAGTGATAAAGAGGTGCTGGCATGCTTTACAGCACAGATCGGATTTTTTAAAATGTCCTGTACTAGTACATAAATCCAGTCATGCACTTTTTTTCATACACTACAAGGGGATGTGTAATATCCATGCTTCTTTTTTATCCTTAAACTATTGCCACACTTCAAGTAAGTGTCTTTTTAAAAAAATTCACTTGTATAAAAATGGTCTGGTCAGTATAGGGCACAAATGCCAAACAAAAGTATTAGTGTTAACACAAAACTGCCAACTTTGCACAAGTTTCCAGAAAAGAAAATACAATTAGTCACTCAACATAACCACAGGCCAATTTGTCGGCCACCAGAAAACCGCTTTAAAAAAAGAACACTTGGTGATTCTTTCAAGTGCCGAATGTTATTAGAATCAACATTGCATCCTTCTTTGCTTATATGTTAAGTTCCATAAAAGGAAAACACAATTACATGGTGTGAAACAGCCAAGGCATTTACTCTTCAGAGGCAGGATAATATTTCAGGATACAAAAGCCCAAATTACTCACTATGGAACAAAGCTGAATATAGTAAAAGTGTTGAACACTCATTTCCAAGGACCTAACCCTTCTCCTTTAAAAAGAAAGAAAGAAGTCTGCACTGGGTTGGTCTGTTGTATGGCTGTCTAATTTGTTGCAAGTTCTGCAGTAGTCCTATGATTCAGGCCTGTTTGATAGACAAAATCAAAAGACATTTCACAGCGGCAGTACTTGGAAGCTTTGAAAACATGTGCTGAACTTGAATTGAGCAACACTCCTTTCTGAAAAGCCAGACGAAGGGGGGTTTAAAATAGGATCTCTCACTGTTGAGTGTTTTGTGTTTCCCCACATGATTTGTCAGAGAGAAATGAAAGCAAGCCTGAAACCAAGCAATTGAGAGTGAGAAAGAGAGGGAGACGATTCTCCAAACCTTTTTTGTTTTTGTTTTGTTTTGTTTCCGATGTTTACACATGTTGCCTGAGCTGGTTAACCACATGGGCAGCCCTCAGCTACCACAACATACTGACTAAATGATGATATTTACTCAAGTTCAGTCTGCAGCCAAAACCATTAGGACGTGCATTGCAGACTGTGTTTTGTTGTCTGTTTTTTTCTTTTTTTTTTTTTAAGTGGAGGGGGGAAAGACAGATAAACAAGGAATATTTTGTCTTAACAGTACACAATAATTTAAAGAGAATGTATTTCTTTTCTGCATTTAATGGCCTCAAACATTTCTCTCATCGGTCTCAAAGTTAGAAATACCCCCTTTGTTTGAACTTTGCATGTTGTTTCCATTTTTCATATGTTTTGTAATTATTTTTTCTATGTTCACATCAGCATTCACTTCCGTTAAATTTGCCAAAGGAAACTGTTAATATGTTTCTGTTGTTGTTGTTATTCCTGTAGGATTTATTGTACCTCACAGTATTTATTGTTTCCAAAAATAAGCATCATTAGTTGAGGATTCAGTATTTTTATTTGTAAAAATTTCAGAAACAATAGATTCTTAAAGATAAGCTAGACTTGTCTAGAAGCTTCATCTTTTCATCTCCTTCAGAGGATGCTATGGGGCTCGTTTAATTCATTTGTTCGCCAGTGAGGAAAGACCAAAAGTATTCACAGTACAAAAGAAACCATATCAAACACTATGTTAAATGACAAATGTTTACGGTAAAAAGCTGAGGAATTAGTAATAACCATTTTTGTTTTCTTGTACCTTTGAATTCCCCAAAGTCTTAATTGCTTTATTTTGGTGTTGTGTTAAATTGAATAGACAGAGATGTTTTCCTTTGTTTTATACCATATAAGACTATGTACAGTATGTTTGTGAAAAATTGAACTAGAATAATGAAAGTTTGTTTGCAAACCTTTTGGTCCTCTTAGCGTTCTCTGTGTTGCGCTGTTGGCCCACTACCAGAAGATTCGAGTCAAAAAGGGTGGAAAAAATATTTTTTAGTATCCCAACAAAAGATTAGGGAAACACTGGCTTTTGGATTGTGATAGATGGAATTACACCTAGTTTTACGAAAATAACACATTTTTATTTCAGTGATATTTAAAAAGTTACACTCTTGGTTGAGATATTAGAACTCATCTTGTACAGAATCAATGTTTAGTCTGTTTAATTTAATGTCAACTGAAAGGTCAAATAGCCCTAGTGAGTGAATTACATAGCTGTCAGCAGGTCACATCAGCAAATGAACGGGGCTTAGAACAAATGTTTGTTACTTGCCACAAACTGGGCTAATGTGAATAGCCAGTTAGAAGAACAGTCCAGAAGCAATGAGATTCTCAAGGTAGAATTGCCCTTGCTCAGAAACATGAATGTGTTCGCCTGAGATTTGTCAGAGAAATGGCCGTGAGTCCTGGACAACTGGCTCCTTTTTTAAGTGTCTCCCCTATTTGCTACTACTTTTGTGCCTCAAGTGCCCAAATGTTATGGTGGACTTCTAAATGGGTGAATAACACCTTCCAGTATAAAGCCTGTTTGCTTAAAAAGGGACCGGGGGAATGGATGGAAGCGAAGTGGTACATAAAGTGTAACGTTATGAAATGCACTGTGCTTCCTGTCCCAAAGTGTTGCTTGTTCTTGGGTGTGTGCCTGAGTGCAGTGTTTTGACTTAACTGTAAATCTAGTTAGGACGGTGATCCCAAGGCTTATTTGCAAACGGGAAGGAAAAAGAGACCAGCATTTTAATCATTGGGCCCTTCGTCTTTATCCATTTCTACTCCTTTGTTTTTTCATAGGAGTTTTCTATTGTGTAACAGTTTCTCTTGGGCTGCATCCATTCTGTGCTGCTGAAAATTAATAGCGATGCAGATTTTCATCTAAGCAGCTTTTTCGCATTTGATTGATTTTAACCACAGTTTTGTCACAGGTAGAAAATGAGGCAGTATTATTAATGTGCATGTTCACTAGCTGATGTTGAAACTTACTGTTTTGATCATTTTAAACTATGTTTTTGTACATATCAGAAAGGCTTAGTCTGCTTTAGAGAATATCTGCATGCTGCTGGAGGGGGACGACAAAGAGCAAGGGAAAGGATAGATGATAAGTAATTTGGTTTTAAAAAAATGTGATTAAAAAGCTTGACATTCTTTGTTCTGCTATTAATTGTATTGAGATAAGTCAATGCAATGTAACGCATCTCAGATCTTAGTCTAGCTGTCCAGTTCAGCCTGATGCCTTTTAAAGGTTTGAAGGTATTAATGTTTTGCTTCTCAACCTGACAAACATCTTTTTTGCAAATGTTTTTAGCACAATGGTGCCACTGTCCTTGTAGTGTGATTTCTTTGGTCATGAATTTCCAGGTCCTTCCAGTAAGAGGAGAAAGACACTTAACTGGTTAACAGCCCTGTTAGTGTGTACATTGCTCTCAAAAAAACAAACAAACAAACAAACAAACCTTTGACTATACTAAGAATAAGCTGTTGTTTCAGAGGCATTCTCCCCATTTTACTCAGGAGAAACCAAGCATTAGCTTCCCCCCAAATAAAAAGTGACCTTTTGTTCCCCTCCCTACGTACACACCCCAGATGTGTACCAAGCAAATGAGAATGGGGGCCACTGGCAATTAAAACATAAAGAAGCCAGTAACCAGAGTGGGGTGGACATGCTGCTAACTGCTAACAGTTGACCTGAGCAGTCCTAACTTGTACTCGGTCTGTTAGTGTTGGATTGGATTGACTAACAGAGTAAATAAAACTCAGCTGTAATAAGACACACTACATCTGCTATCATAAAGAAACAAATCATCCAGAAGAAACTTTCTTTTATCCCCTGGACACACTCCTTAACTTTTAAACAATTACAATAAATTTCATTCTTTAAAAACTTGGAACATTTAAATTAGAGGATGTTGCTTCTCCCTCCCATGCTTTGTCTTTTAATGGGAAGGGTCTAAATGTGTAAGGAGGGCAATAAAAGGCAAGTGCCAAAAAGACTGGAGGGAATGAGTTTTTCCAAAAGCAGAGCAAGGGATACTAAGTAGGGGATTGGTACCTACCCCGGTCTGGGGTAGCTAGAAAAGAAAATAGTGAATGAACCTGAAGTGTTTGTGCAAAAGAAAGGTTTGGTACAATTGTGCCTAGCAGTGGGCGAGAGCATAATGATGCACCGCCCCGAAGAGCTCCCTATGACCAGGTGACCCATGGCACTCCAGTCTGAGGAACAGGAGAAAGCAAAGACAACTGTGTGGAATAACAGGTTCCTTAATGGGTCAGAAGAGCCAACAAGGACAGTTGTGGGGTTTTTTTGTTTTTTGTTTTGTGGGTGGGAAGTGATGCTGGAGTCCCTTAGGGAAGCAAAGAGATGTGATGGGTCACCTAGGTTATAGAAAAGGCTGGTGGTCAAACTGAGCTCTTAAATGTATTTTCTCCATCATGACTTTTGCTTGCCCCTGTAGCCATGATTGTAATGCCACTTGGCCAAAGACTTCTTGATCAAAATGTGAGCTCATTTACCTTCCTGTGAAGCATAAAAGTAACTTTTCTGTTTTCATGTTTCCCCTCAAAGCTAAACCATGTGGCAGTCTTCCTCGTGTTAGAATTACGACCATATCTGATGTGTCTCCGACTCATTTCCCTATTCCCTGTAGTTGGAGAGTTGCTCCCCATATATGGTGACTTGCAATTAGTGTCTATAAACCCAGCTGTAAAACTGACAGCTGAATTAGTCTACATCACTCTGGCCCAAACACCCATCCTTCCTTGTGTCCTTCCATCATCCCCCTTCTTTCCACATCATGCCCGAGATGATGTTTGTGGTCATGTGGCAATAACTGGACATCAGATACTGTCTTTGGGCATTTGTTAAAAACTCCAAGTGCCTAATAAAGGTTTTTTTTTTTAAAGGAGCATTTTTACAAGTACATCAAATTGGATCTGCATTATTGTTCATTATAATGCTATATATATTTTTTGAAGCAACATTCTATTGTTATAAAACATCCTTATTCTTTTCTAAAGTGTTATCGTAAATTCATTTGACCTTTACTGCAAAAAAAAAATCTTTTCTATATAGAGTATCAAGACAAGGCTCAGTTTGTAACAAATAGTGGACCATTACAAAAGAGGAAAGGAAAAAGCTGGGGCTGAGCAGCGAGAAGCTTCAGTTCAATTTCACCTCATATCTTTCTAATAACTTACTTGTCACTTTATTACCTTCCAGTAATGTGAATGCTGCTGACAAGACTGTCACACTAACAGCAGACAACACCCTCTCTGCTTCAGCCCCAGCTCTCCTGGCTACTTATTGCCCTGGCCCTGAAGGGACACAAACTAATAGTGCGCTTTCCAGTTCAGCACTTGGCCATCAAATATAAAAGGATGCGTAATTGCCTGTTTATCCCTTGTGAAGGGGAAATGGAGTACAAGGGCTCAGCTTTCCCACTGAGTTCCCTGATGTACACACACAGTCACAATTCTCCCTTTCTTTCCTTCCCCCTCCCTCTCTCCCTCCCCTCCCAACATACAAGTGCGCGTGCACGCGCGCGCGCACACACACACACACACCCTTACTAAGCTGCGTCTTTGGTAAGCCCGAGGCTGCCTCTCCGATGCCCTCTCCAGCTATTAAGTGGACAGTAACAAGATGACTTCTTAAATAAAGGGTCAGCAGAGAGACCCCGTGACAGCATTCTTTGTGTCTTTAGAAACAAGTACTGCAATTCCATGCCCACTCATTTAAGGAGTACTGGGTGTGCCCCCCCCCCCCCATAGCTGGAGCAAAATTTCCCACAAGTCAGTGGCAGAGCAAAATTAGATCACCCCATATTCTGGAAAAAGCATTACGATATTTTCCTTTCCCTTCCAAAAGTGTGTATGTTGGAGACAAACTGGTTGTGCATGGTGGTAAGCAAGTACCTTGAAATGACCACCTCGGAATCCATAGTGTAACACGACAGCTTAACCTTGATTTTGTGAGACTGGACTGACAATCTAAAAAAAAGCAGGGGGTGGGGGGAGGGGGGCAGGGGAGGTGATGGGACTTTTTACTTTAATCACTAAAACAGGAACTACCCTATATGTAAAAGGTAAATTCTCCACTTTGGGAGAATTTTGATAACTACAAGTATAGTGAGCTTTACAGACTCAAGTGACAAGTGACGTGGGGACAAAAGGTACAAAGGAGGAACACACGAAAATGTTGTATTCCAAAATACCTTGAGCCCGAATTACGTGTAAGTAGTGGTTGCTGTTACTGTTTAGTGAACTGTTTTGAACTGCTCGATAATGGTTGGAAAGTGGCTAGGTAGTGACTAAGTGAAGCGCAAGATCGATTTGTACGTCCTCTCCAAGGAGCCAGGGGACTCCGTGCCTCCTCCCCGCTCTCCGTCTGGTAGCAGGTGTGACAGAAGTTGCTGACACCCCCCACCACCCGCTGTGAACAGTCACATGGCAAATGTATTTGTCAAACAAATGCGATGCATGCAGGTGTCATCTTTGATGTGGACTTTTGGAGAGAGAAAAGCAGGAGACTTAGACATAGAAAGCTTAACAGGTCTTTGTTGACAAATTTGTGCGAAATAATTTCATTAGCCTGTCTGAGGACTGGGAAGAAAAGCACTTTGAGCGAGGATTCTTGGGGTCAGAGAAAAAGCAGTTGGCTTGATGTTGTTTAAGTTCCCCCAGTATGTATATATTACAATCATTTATCAAACATATTAATAAAATCTTAAATGAATTAAAAACTCAGTTGCCAAAATTGCACAGAATCTGCTAACTAATATTAGCTTTCCCCCTTGAAATAACAGGGATGCTTGAGGACATTTCTAATGTTTTTTTTTTAAGTTTCATTTAAAAAAAATCTTTGAAGGGGAGGAAGAGGAGAAAGAGGTATTTTAACAAAAATGGAGAGAAGTAGATAGTATAAAAATATATTTCTTGAAGAGAGAGAGTATCTAAGTGCTATACCAAGACTTTATAAGGCTTCCTGTTGCCAAATGTGATGTTGAAACAATGCACAACGAAGATAGCGAATCAATCCATTATTACCCGGCTCCGCGCACTTCCGTTGCGGAACGCAAGGATTGACAGGTGACTCTGAGGAGCCCCTAGCTATGTGGGAGAGCCCCTCTCACCTGGTCCTGCAAGTGTTTTCCAAAAGAGGGGGGAGAAAACCCCAGGCCTCTGGGTAGTCCCCGTGCAAGGTGAGCCGCCTGCCTGCCTTTACCAGGCTAGGACACAAAGCTTCCCTGCCCCGTGAGACTCAGTGCGGTAGCCTGGAGAAGCATTGGTTCCCGAGGTATGATGCTCCTGAACTCCCAGACAATGTGCTGAGTTAATAGGTTCACTTGAGATGTATAAACCAAGGTTGACTGTTTTTTGTGTTTTTTTGTGTGTGTTTTTTGTTTTTTGTTTTTTCATCTAGTACTCAATTTGGAGCGTTTTTGCATGTCTCTGTACAGAGTAATCCATTCCTCTCATTGCCTATCTTACTCTCCCCCACTTTCCCATTACCCTTCCACTCCTACCCTTTGCTCTCCTTCTGATCTCACCTACCCCTTAAAAAAAAATTCTTTTCTGAAGCAAGAAGGTAGAACACTCCCTCCTTCGTCCTGATTTTGATCACTTCGGAAACATGTGTGTGTTCTACCCTGTCCAGGGTTTACATAACATGAATTAAGCGAATGAGATGTTCTAGTATTATATATTAACCTGATATGACTATCTAAGATTTATAATATATGGTGCACTCTCTTTCCTGTGCAAACTTTGGTTCAGCGGCCCTGCAGAGAAATCTTACCATTTTCCTACTAGTGCCAGTAAAAAACAAAGTGCAGGAGAGCTAAATGTGGGTACACGGAGGTCAGAGGGTCAAGGAAGGTCAAGGAACCAAAAGGAGACTTTGGTTTGAGGCCACCTGGGCCCTTCCTCAAAGCTGGAGGCAAGCTGAGGCTCTGGGAAGGAAAGCTCTCTGTTCTCCCCTCCAGATCAGGGGCTAGTCCTTCCAGAACTAGCAAGATCCTTCACACAGTTGGGAGAACACATAACTTTCTAATCCACCTCAAGCCCACCGGTGTGTCTCGATAACAAAAACATTTGACTCGACCTGCATATTTGACAGCAAAAGTGGTCAAAGGGAATTGAAATATCTTGAGGAAAAGGAATTTTCACCAAGATAGGTCCTCTCCCTCCCCCAGAGTTTGGGGGGTCTGGGCTTTTCTTTTTGTTTGTGTTGTTCTCATCTGCATCAAACCAGTCTCTTCTGCTAAAGCCTGTTGCAGAGCCAAAGTCTGCGCTCCACTCGGTAGCTGCACCAAGGGACGGGGACGGCTTGCATCCCCCCATGTAATACTCGTGACGTTGGTAGCTTCAGAAATACTGTATTACCTTGAACAAGGGTTTTGTTTCTGTTTTGTTTTGTTTTGCTTTTTGGTTTGTTTTGATTAGTAGTCTAAGGGAATTAAAAGTTTTTTATTTGCTATTTCCTTTGTTGTATTTTCTGTACTATAACTGTCTACAGTATGTCTTTTGCATAAAATGCATAAGGGTTTGGGGATGTAAATGGAATTTTATTCATATTTTGTCCAAATACCTCTTGTAATTTGTATCAGAATTCTTGTACAATTTTTATATTAAAGATTTATCAGTCACTGACCTCTTCTTCCCTTCTTGATTTGAAGAAACTCAACCAACTCCGATAGACCTTTACAAAATACACTTAGTAACACTTCAGCTCACACGGCAATTCCCCCTATTGAAGCACACTTGTTGTATAACTCAGAGTCAGTCTCCTGTTTGGACTGAATCCTGGTATTACTGAATACTCTCCTTAGGAAGATCAAACCCGTCTCTTGCTCAGATGGCGAAGCTGAGTCAGAGCTATGAAAATTCTAGCCAGTCCCGACAGAGCCCAGCAGACATTGCTCAGAGTCTTCCTCACCAAAGCCATCCTTTGAGGGATGACTTTTCTGTGTCTCTCCAGAATTCCTGCCCCCCCCCGCCCCGCAACACACACAAAGCCCTTTGCCCAAGCTCTTTTTAGGAAAGAAAGACCAAAGGAAGAACTTAGGTATCTTTGCCACTTAACTGTCTACAAATACATTGTCTTCCCTCCCCCGCCCTTTGAAATTTGTGGACCGTAGCCAACAGGATGATGACTATATATTTTGTTTTCAGACTAAATGCTTGTGTTTCAGTTTATATTCCCTGGGCCGTGGTTTTCTGCAGCCTGTGCTTGTTATAATCTAGAAATAAAACTAGCAGAAGGACAGATGTCCTAATCAGTGACATTTCCTCCTCCTGTCATCCTACTTGAGGGACAAGGGGAAGAAGCATATAGAAGGTGCTTTTGACTCAGCATTGTTTACTATCACCCCCACCTCTTAGCTAAAAAGGTGGCTACCCCATGGGCGCCTGAGTGGCTCAGTTGGTTAAGCGACTGCCTTCAGCTCAGGTCATGATCCTGGAGTCCCAGGATCGAGTCCCACATCGGGCTCCCTGCTCAGCGGGGAGTCTGCTTCTCCCTCTGACCCTCTTCCCTCTCGTGCACTCTATCTCTCATTCTCTCTCAAATAAATAAATAAAATCTTTTAAAAAAAAAAAAAGGTGGCTACCCCAGACTAACTTTTCCTGCAGTCTCCTTTCCAAGCTGGCATTTTTCTGTTCTCCATCCCTAGCGCTGGACTTGCCCATCTCCCCAGCTTGTGGCACTCACTGCACCAAGTTCGTCCGGCGCATCACCAGGGAAATGAGCTACCCCGACTCCGCGGCAGCCTGGGCCCTGGGCCTCTGGCCAGCAAGGGGCGGGACAGGCTGTCATCGGGCCCACAGCGAGGAACTGTCCAGCCGGCCTCGGGTGCCACGGACTGAGGGGCCCTCCCAGGGCAGCAAGGCTGCCAGCCAGCGAGCCCTGAGGGGTCTCCCTCCTCGATTTCCTCTGAGCACCCCTAGCTGGGTTTGGGGGTAAGGGCAAAGAAACGGTAGGTTAAACAACTTTGGAGAAGTCAACCTCCGTTGACGCATGTGGTTATTAAATGTCACGGATGTATTAACGCACTCCTGCAGGGAATCCAAGCGTAATTACGATCTTTTCATCTGTCATAACACGTCTGTAATTGGCAAGAATTCTCCCTCAAACAGCTCCTTCTTCTTAAAAAAAAAAAAAATTGTCTTAAACGTTACTAAATGGTGGAAATCCTCCTGTTTAGCAAAGAGGCACCCGTGAAGACAGTTCTTGGCACAAAGCTAATCAAAACTGCCTGGGTCGCGGCCAGTGGCTCTCGTGAGGTTGCCCCGCAGTCAGTTGACAATATGACCGTAGATTAAGTGCTACTAATTTAATAAAGCTGCTCTGAGGACAGAGCTGATCTATCAATGAAGACCAGAGAGGAGCGCATCGGTGGGCACTCGGGAGGGGCGGCAGCGAATATTGAATTGCCTGCAGTAATACTGGGGGGGACATCTATCGACCTTCAGTGAGGCACAGTTATTTTTAGTCACCTGACTCTCGGGCACCCAATCATTACCCGTATTCATCAGAGACATATAATGAACAGAGGTATTGATTAACAGGGCTAGCTGAAGAGATTTCCCAACAGTGCTAGTTCACATTGATAGGTCTCCAATGAGAATACAGGCCACAGAGCCCTGGAACATAACTTATTGTGTTCTAGGTCCTTCCATTGATTTTATTTTGGTGGGGGGGAGGAAGGAACAGCCTTGCACACGGTGGTGCTCCCTTGACCTTTCTCTGAAATCTTCCTTGGGAAAAAAAGAAGAAGAAGAAGAAGAAGAAGAAGAAGAAGAAGAAGAAGAAGAAGAAGAAGAAGAAGAAAACCAAGTCCCTGCAAGAGTCAACAACTACACAGCACTGCTCTGTTTCCTGCCTCTATCCGGGCCGGCTCTCCTACCTCACCTTTGATTGCTGTGTGCCTGCCGTTACCCTGATTTACGGAAATGTGCTCAAAGCTGGGACATGCCAGTCAGAGCTCAGAGCCATCAGGCATCTGAAGCCTCTCCTCCCCTAAAGATCAACATATGGCTTCGGGAAATTATCATGTTCGGCTAATTGCACCAAGTTGGCATGGTAGGAACATAATGAGTCCCGGTTTCAGCATGCTGACCCCAAACCCAGTGATGCCAGTGCATAGTAACTTTCCAAGCATTTTGCCTCATGGCAGGAATCCTCATTGAGCTGCTGTTTGCAAAAGGCATTTGGTTCGATTCCTGGCGTGCGCCCTGGTCCTGCGCTGGCGCGTTCCCATCCTACGAGAGGGTTTGCTGTGCTGTTCACCGGAGCACTCGTCCTTCCGGAGCACTCATGGCAACCCAAACGCCATAACCTTTGGAAGCCGCGTATGGCCTGATGGGCGGCATGCGGCTTAAAATGCCGATATAGAACTAGAAACCATTAAACCTCAGTGGGGAGGGGGAAAAAAGTACAGGATTAAGACAAGGACAGCTGTAAAAAATAAAGCTCAAACGCATCATTAGAAACCAGAAATTCACAAAGTACAACTGCCTGTCATCCACGCTGGATATTAGCAACACTTGACTTGTAGATTAATGAAATGCTATAGGAACACGAAGTCACCCTTAACCACCGCAGCCCCGGGGAAGTTTCTCTTTGCTCCAGTCTCTCCTTACCTGAGCCTGGGTTTTTTGATGACGTTGAATTTCATTTGCCTCCCATTATCTTCATCAACCTGCCTTCCTGGGACTTACCTCGACCAGCAGAACTTTTCCTCCTGAGGTGCACCCTCTCCTTCAACTTTTGTCTTTTATACACGCCACCTTCAGCCTTTTCTTTGCCCTTCTTTACTTTCCTCATTATAATGTTCAGTTCAATTTCTGTTTTCTTGGCTGATAACATTAAAAAAAAAAAGTTCAATATCTTGTGATCCTCTGGGGTTAGACTGTACCTTGACTTCTTTCCAAATGTAAGAGCTTATAAGGAAAAAAAATATCAAAGTCTTCAATAATTTTGAATCCAGAGTTCTGCGCATTGTGTGGCAACTTCAGGTCTTTGGAATGCTCCAGAAAATGGTCATAAGCAACTGAAGCTGGAGGTTATCAGGGTTTTGGGTATGTGCTATGTAAGGTGATTTAAAGTGATTAGGCCACTTCCAGGTTTTTAGATTCATTTTTACAAATACAAATGCTATTAACAATTCAAAGCACTCTCATAATTCCCCATCTTTGTTCTTCCTCATGATCTCAATTTCCATTTTTCTTGTTTTTTTTTTTTTTCTTCTCTTAAGTGGAGAATTTCCTTCCAAAGTTTCACAAAGTCATTTGCAGGCTGAAAACAAGACACTTATTTGATTATTTTCAGATGTCTCATCACTTGGTCTTCAGCAGAAAGTAATCCTGCAAGATGTTATGCTTTCTGCTTTTTGTTCTTTCAGAAACCACAAACCTGTGTGTTTGAAAACTCTGACTCTCTCCGAAGCCCTGCGCCTCACCCACAGAGCTCACATGTGGGGATGGTTTCAGGCTCACATGCAGACTTGTTTTTTCAAGGAGGTAACAGAATCCACTCACTTCGCATAGATCTGTGAGCCTAAGTACAGAGGGGGAAAAGCCAGGACATGGGTGAGATCCAGGAGCTGTGTCTCATGTGGGAACTGTGCTCTAAACAACTTAAAGATGGGTTGTTTCTCTAGCCTGCAGCTTGTGGTCCTTAGTAGGTGATCAGTGCACTGCTAACAGAAGAGAGGAAGGTATAGGGGATGAAGGTTGTGGGATGGAGCCCTTTGCTAAATACCAAAGTCAAAGCCAGCCTTATGACGAGGCGAAGGAGGCTGTGGTCGCACACCTGGATAGAACGCATGGGTCAGCTCTTTGTGGGCTCTGAAAAGCAAGTAGTCTACCAGAAGCTTGAGAAGAAAGACCAGGATTCGGAGTGCTACCGAAATGGCCTTATTTCGCCATTTTTTCCTCCCTCCTGTATGCCCCAGCTGGCCTGAATTCATCGAAATCTGAAACCCATGAGTGGGCATCAGGGCTGGACGAAGGCATCTCCAGAAGCCCTGTGGTCAGAAAGTGGGGAAGAAAACAGTGAATGGTCAAAAAAAAGTAGGAGAAGTTGCTTAGTCTGCCCGCCCCCCACATTTTCTAGTACCAGCCTCAAACCCAAGTGGTGGTGACAAGAGCAGCAGTGATGGGGACCTGCAGGAGCCAGACTCTGCACCCCAATAAGAGCTGCTGTCTCAAGGGTGGGGAAACCCCTTTTATCTCCATCGGCCCTCTCACCTTTTGGTCCTGGAGGTAAGCGGAGTCCCTGCAAAACAACAGCTTTCCGGCCCAAGGGCTGAAAAGGCAAGGTTGGAAAGCTCCAGAAAGATCACAGAGAGGAAAAAGCATTTGAAATCCTAATGGCTGAAAACTGTCTCAGTTTGGCCAAAAGACACAAACCTACAGATTCAAAGGCTCATTAAACCCAAAGGTGATCAAGTCAAAGAAATGAACACCCAGACACAGCATAATCTAATTACTGGATTCTACAGATTAAAAAACATAAAAGAAAAGAAAAAAAAGAAAAGAAAAAAAAAACCTGAGGCATACGGAGCATTACATATAGGGGAACCATTGGAATGTCTTCAGCAGAAACCAAGAAAGCCAGAAGAAAGTAGAACAACATCTTAAAAGTGCTGAAAGAAAAGAACTGTCAACCCAGAATTCTAAGTCCAGGAAAAATATTCTTCAGGGATGAAGGTGAATTAAAGGCATTCTCAGATGAAGGAATTCTCAGTTTTTTGTCCAGCCTACATGTTCCAAGAGAACTGGGAAGGGAAATTCCTTAGAAAGAAGGGAAATGGTACCAAAAAGAAAGTTGGATCCTCAAGAAAGAAAGAAAGGCAACAGAAATGATAAATATATGGGCAAATATAATACATTATTTTTTTGCTGTTAATTTTTTTTTTGTAAATTGAAAGCAAAAATGATAGCATCGTCCAACAGCGTTTTCAATGTATGTGGATGTACTACATAAGACAGCTATGACATAAGGCTGCGCTCTGCATGATTCTACTCATATGACATTGTCTGGAAGACACATCTGTGGCCATGGAGAGCAGACGGGGGCTGCTATGGCGCAGGGGGCGGGGGGCGGGGGCCAGGGGGGCCAGGGGGGCAAGGGGGGCATGGCAATGGAGAGGGAGCCGGAGAGCGTTTGGGAGAGAGAAGGAAACACACTGTTTCCTGGTTGCGGTGGTGGTAACACAGATCTATATGTGTACTGAATTTTATAGAGCTGTCCACAGAGCAAAAGTCAATTTTACTTGATATTAATTTGTTTTAAAGAATAGGAAGTAGAGATCAGTCCCCTGGTAATCTGCTTTCAGAGGGAGTGAAATCTGCCTCTCGTACCCTCTCACCCCTGGGTTATAAATGATACATCCTTTACTTGTTTGCTTTTACAGCTATGTCCTTAAAAGAAGGCAGCCTCCTTCACATCCAAATGACAAGGTTTAAAAGAAAACCCTAGAGAGGAAACACATTGACAAACATTCCTCTTAAGGTTTAAAAACTCTCTGCCTTATTGACAGCAGTGTGTTTTGATAGAAGAGATAGAAGTGTGTTCCCAGAAGAGACTGGAAAGGGAGGGACAGGGAAGCTGAAGGAGCCCAGCAAGGGAGGTTGACAGGAGTGGTAAGGAGATAACCAGACCCGTGGTCGGGAAGGTGGGGGGGATCCGAAGTGTCAACGAGCGACTGGTCGGCCATATGAAGCCCTCCGGAGAAATCGGGTGAGGTGGAGATTAGGAAGCACTCATCGGATTCAGTGATTGGGGAAGTTGTTAGTACTTGGGTGCAAACAGGGCATGTTTTTGATTTATGCGTTACAGTGCCGACCAAGCCCCGGATTCCTTGCTAGTTTAAAACTGCTTCGTCGTCAGCCCCTACGCCACGAAGCCATGCTGGGTGGACTTTCGCCAAACCATGACCGGAGACTGACCAAGCAAAAGCAGTCTGTGTATAGGGTGGCAGGTGTGCCCATGAGGAGGTCTGGTACAAAGCAAAGATAGTAATTCGTTATTTAAACCATCTCTGTCCAGGACTGGACTCTGATATATAAAGTAGATTGAGCAGTTGGATATGAGAAGAAATAGCACCAAGATGAAGAGAGAAAGAGAAATAGGGCAAAAGAAAGACAGACAGACAGATAGACAGAGACTAGGAATGCAGAGAGAGAGAGATGGATAGAGACACCAGTCCCTACAGGTGCTCCAGGACTGCAGAAGTGCATGGACGAGGGTGGGCATGGACTTTATTAGGAAGTTTTGTGGCAAAGGAAAGAAACTTGTATCAGAAGTGGGAAGAAGGGTCAAGGTAGAAGGGTGTGTGTGTGTGTGTGTGTGTGTGTGTGTGTGTGTGTGTGTTTATTTCTTATGACAAGAACACTTCTTCCGATCACAATGTTAGGTACCACCCCAAGACCAGAAACAAATAGAAGTAGAGGTCTCTGGGGGTGTCAGATCTTCCCCTATTTGGCCTCCTCTTTCTCCCCTTGCAGGGCGCCATGAGATACTGTCTTGAAAACCAGAACACAATTTGCCAAACCCTGATATAAAAACTCCCCCACTTTGTAGATGAGGAAGCTGAGGTATGGAAAGTCTATGGTTGCTCCACTCATTAGTGCTAGCTTGTGATTAAAGTAAAGATCTTCTGGGGTGCCTGGGTGGCTCAGTCGGTTAAGGGTCCGAATCTTGATTTTGGCTCAGGTCATGATCTCAGGTTGGTGAGATCCAGCCCTGCGTTTGGCTCCATGCTCAGTGGGGAGTCTGCTGGAGATTCTCTCTCTCCCACTGCTCCTCCCCCCCCATTCTCTCTCTGTCTCTCTCAAATACATAAGTCAATCTTTAAAAATAAATAAATAAAGATCTTCTGACTTCTGGTCCAGGACCATTTCCATTTTGGTTGGAGTGTCCATATAATTTATTGTCTAAGCTAGGATATTTTTTAGAGTGAAAGAGGGCAAAAAAAAAAAAAGAAAAGAAAAGAAAAGAAAGAAATAAAGAAAGAGGGCACTAAAAGTAGTTGATAGGCATCAACAGGTCCACAAGAGTAGGAACTTGGGACTGTCCTGAGCAAACTGGACATGTAGTCACTGCAGAGAAACTTCGCGGCCTTTCAGGCTACTTCCCAACTCAAGATCACCTGGGGCCCACCCGCTGGCAAAGCCCTTTCCACACGTATTGTTTGGTATGCAGTGTCTCTCCATCTCCTGAGCGCACAGAACCGAAGACTGAACTGGGCTTTCCTATGTAACATCTTTGAATAGAAGATGCCCTGATACTTTGCCAGACTTTCATCGGTGCAGGGATCACGGGTCCTTGGGCAACAATCACACGTGGTGATTAGAAACTGAACTGAGGAAATTTGGGGGGTGGGTGGGTGGGGTGCTGAAAGCCTTACCATATCAGTCAGGTTCTTAACTGAAAGCAACAGTGGAAGACTCTGACTTGTTTATATGGAAATATCTCTCAGATACTGCTGGGTGGCTCACAGAATTGCTAAGAAGGCTGGATCACTAGTCTAGGAAGCTGACAGGAATGCAAGACGGTAGGTAAAAAAAATAGGCCAACAACTAAAATCAGATCCCAGCATTAGTCCTGTGAGGACCTGGGTGATGTTGCCAGAACTGGGCTTCGGTTGCTACAGCCGGTGCTCCTGCAGCGTAGACCTAGAATGACCTTGGCATCGACCCTGTTCCTGTGCATAGTCAGCTCTGAATTCACTGAGTGCCGTGGCTGAATCAGATGGGCCAGTCCTAGGTCATTCGCGTTAGTATGCTCTTTTCTTATAGCGGGAAGGAAGGTTCTGCCTACAATAACCACATTTTTGTTCCCAAATACTTCTGCCCCACACTGGGGAAAGGATTGCGCTTCTCTGCCTCTCTGACATCCTGCTTTAATGTGTTGCTTGTTTTAGCCACTGAAATAGGAGCAGAAATGATGTGGATCGTTTGTAGGTGGACGCGTCAGGAGCCAGGGTGTGGTTTGCCGTATATTTTCCCTCTGCCTCAAGAATAGCACTGCTCTAGATGGGGACTGCTGCGTCAGTCCAGATCCAAGGAGTGAAGACGATGCAGAGCAGAGCCAGGGCCATAATTAACACGCAGCATTAGAAGGAATTAAAGCTTTGTAAGCCACTAAGATTGGAGAGGGTGTTATCTGTTAGCAGGGCATTACTTGGCTTGATCTGACTGATACAATGCTCTCTCCAAGATTCAAGATTCATGTGATGGAGAATTCCCCAACATAGAAACAGATCAAAATAATAAGAAGAAGAATAAATTAAAAAGACAGGAACTTTAAAAAATCCATCTTCATATGTATAATTCATCCAAATATATAATTTTTAAAGAATCATCTCCCTTCTGCAAGGTCTTCCTTACCCTGTGGCTCTCCCAAACTCTGCCCTAAGGTCCCCACAGCACTATCGGAGTATAAAGTTTGCTTGGGTAGGACCCTTGGGGCCAAATCAGGAAGTTCTTCACAATCTCTGTTGTGTGTATGTTAGAGAGATTATTTATATTGATCTTACCTTCAAAAAAAAAATCTCAGAATGTTAAAATTGATCAGGAAAGACTTCCACTGGGAGAGAATGGTTTTTGAAAAACACTCTGGCAGATTTAGACAATAAGAAGTTGTAAAGTGTGTGTGTGTGTGTGTGTAGGTGCATGTGTGCATGTGTACGTATTGTGTAAGTATGTGTGTGTGTATGGGTGTGTGTGTGTGTGTGTATGTATGTGTGTATGGGGTGTGTGTGTGCATCAACTTTGTTTTTAGGTGGGTTCATTTCTAAAAAAGTTACGTGTTCTGTTTTTTTTTTTTTAAGATTTTATTTATTTATTTGTCCGAGAGAGGGAGCACAAGCAGGGGGAGCGGCAGGCAGAGGGAGAAGCAGGCTCCCCGCTGATCAAGGAGCCCGATGTGGGGCTCGATCCCAGGACTCTGGGATCATGACCTGAGCTGAAGGCAGACACTTAACGACCAGGCCACCCAGGTGCCCCTAGTTAGGTGTGTTAACAAATTTAATGAAAATAAGGAATCCATTATTTTTCTAGTCATATTATCCAAATAGTTGTGCCCGTTTGCGATAGAATTATTTTCCCTCTCCTAAGGAAATTAATTTCAGCCCAGTTTCCTGGCTTCCCCGAAAGTTTTAAGGTTCTGGTCCTTCATTCGTATCTGCTCATGACTTTTGGGGTCTTTAGGAACCAGTTCACAGACTGAAAAGAATTCTGACGCCAAAAAGCAGGTTGACCAACAAATTGCAAAGCACATTTACCTTAGAGGCTTTGCAGAAGGGACCGGGCAGAACTTGGTTTTAGTGATGGGGGTGTTCACTAACCCAAGGCCTGGAGAGATGGTTTGGGGTCCGTGTTCTCGGATGCTCAGCCCCCAACCCCCCCACCCTGTTATCCGTTCGCTTCTCAGCCTTCCCCACCCCAGCCCTTGACTTACCACCCTGTCACTCTGTCAGAGACCACCAGTGTCCTCCCTCCCACCTACTCGACTGCTGTCTTCCGCGTGCCCCCCTGACAGTGGTGGCGTCTGCCATGGACCCCATCATCCGCAAAACTTCTGTCTTCACTCCACTGAGATTTCTCTTCCCTGGTCTCCTTCCTCCAACCATTATTTCTCAGCAGCCTTTAGGGGCATCTCCTTGGCCCTGTTCTTCCTGCCCTTTCTCCTGTAGAGATCTTCATCTGACCTCACACGTTCACCTGCTACGTTCGGGAAGCAGCTCTGGCCAGTGCATCACGCTCAGCAGCCCGTCCCTCGGCTGCGGCCGCCTTGCCCCCTGCCTGCTCGCCGTCTCCCTCGTGTGAGCATCCTCCTGGCTTTTCAGGGCTGGACAGGCGGTCCTGCTTCTCTGCCTCTGACCCTTCCCAGTTTAGCTGACTGCCCAGCACAAAGACCTCTTTTCTGTCTCTTTCTCCCCCAAATGACATCAGTAACAGCGCTTGCTTCTATTCCTTCCCTTGACTTACCCCTCTCCTTCCCTCCCACTCCCCTTGAAGTCCACCTGGACCATCCTTGCAGGCTCTTAATGGCTCTCCCGGACTCCCATCTGCCAGCGCCATGTCCCAGGGCGCCATATCTGGGTCCTCAGGACTCAGCCTCCTCTCACAGGAAGCTGACTCCCCTTAGAATGGCGCTGGGGCCCTCCCAGTGTGCTCCCAGCCACCTATCAAGCTACAGACTCTCCACTATGTGTTTGGTTGTTTCTTTCTTTCTTTCTTTCTTTCTTTCTTCCTTCCTTCCTTCCTTTCTTTCTTTCTTTCTTTCTTTCTTTCTTTCTTTCTTTCTTTCTTTTTTCTTTCTTTCTTTCTTTCTTTCTTTCTTTCTTTCTTTCTTTCTTTCTTTCCTTCCTTCCTTCCTTCTTTCTTTCAAGACTTATTTATTTATTTGAGAGACAGAGGGGACCCAAGCAGAGGGGAGGGGTAGAGGGAGAGGGGGAAGCAGGCTCCCCATGGAGCAGGGAGCCCGATGTGGGGCTCCGTCCCAGGACCCCGGGATCATGACCCGAGCTGAAGGCGGGCGCTTAACTGACTGAGCCACCCAGGCGCCCACTCTCCATTGTTTCATAAATAACTCCTCCCCTATTTTTATGGACCTAAGAAAGCAAAAGCCTCTCTAAAGACTCTCTAGAGGGGCTGGGAGGTTCTCTAGAACCTCTAGAATCTGAGGGATCAAAGACTCCCTGGAGACTGGCCTTCACCCACCTCAGGTGTGGGACTCTCTGGAAAATAGTGACTTGCTTCATTGGCTTCAGGCCCCCCTGCTCCCACTGGGGTTTTCCCCCCGCAAGCCTTTCTCTCATCATGGATGACCCCAAGCAAGTCACTGAAACGCCCTGAGTTTCAGCGCCCTCCTCTGTAAGATGGGACGAACACCTCACCTCACACTGTTTTGAGGATGTACTGACTTGTAACTAAAACCACTTACCACAATGCCTGGCACATGGTAGGTGTGAAGAAACCCTACTCGGAAAATGTAGGGTTTTTTCCTTTGTTTCCTGACCAAGCCTATTTATTTTCTAACCAGTAAAGCCTTGTCCCTAGGTGTTATCTTCTTCACACTCACATTATTTATTCACCCACTGGTTATTGATAACTCGCACACGCTAGGCGTTGTTCAAGGTTCCGGGGCCCCCTGAGTGAGGACCACAGCTTCCTCCAGGGCCTGGGCTGGAACTCTGCTCTCCTCCAGCTACACCAGAAGGAGCGGTTCCTCAGCATGCGACCCCAGCCAGCAGAGTCTCATTTCATTTCTCCACTTTCTTTTACTTCGATTTCTGGTGCTTTCCTCCAACACTTATAGCTCGTGGCAGTGTATGATTGGAAAGAAAATGACTCGGAAAAACAGACAGGGTGCTTAAAGATGCATAAAGGGTTGCAAAAGTACCCCCATGGTGTTTGAAAATTACCAACACTTGAGAAGAAATAAGGCTAAGAAATATTCACATTTAAATAAAGCCTTCCTCACCAGCCCAAGCCATTCAACTCAGAGAGCAGGAGGGATCTGGAGGTGTTTGGATCAAGTCACCGTATTGACGAACTTGCTCTCCTCCATATTGCTCCCAAAGTATAGTCATTCCAATTACTCTCAGATCAATTCATTGTGACCAAATCTCCTGAATCCGAAGGCTGAGGTCATGTCCTTCTTTATCGCTCTGGTGGGGAGCTGAGTGCAGTGCCACATAGGTGCTCAACAAATTCTGGCGACCATCAGTTCCAGGCACGGGGTCCTTAGAGGCTGGGTCACCGGCTTCCTCATTTTTACATTCTTATACTAAGCACAGGGCTTGGTGCACAGTAGGTGCTCAGTCGGTGTCTGCTAAGTAAACAAAGGACTGAACAAAGGAATGGAAGGGTGTGAGTGGAATGATGTTCAGAAGCTCCTTCTCAGCCCACAGGCTATGACGGAGCTGCAAAGAGGGGCTGTGGCTCCCAGAGGCACAGGGAACCCAGTGTCCCTGCCCTCATGGTGGCCCGGACTCGAGTTTGTGCGAGGCCACTGCCCTCCCCCATCACAGAAAGGGAGGTCTCCTCTGATCAGGCTGCTTTGGAAAACTGCTTGCACCTGGCCTGGAAGAACACAATTAAAAGATGCCGTAAAAATCGACAGATCCCAGTGCGGAGGGCTGAGAATACATTACAATTCCAATCGAACTATAAATAAAGCCCCTAAATTAAATAAATCTCACACAATTATGGATTAAAACATGTTTAGTGTTAATGGCCTTGCACATGGACCCTGACTCCCGAAATTGTTGCTGAGGCTGCATGGCTGGGGGATTGCATCATAATTAACACCAGGCCATCCTGGGAGGGGCCAGCCCAAGGTTCAGCTGTGGGCCTTCGGGAGGCAAGGGGGGTACCGGAGGGGCTCCCTGCTCCCAAATGCTCACCCAACCCTTTCTTGGCCACACTGATTCTTTGCTTGAAAGAATATGACCTGGAGTTGGCCATTCCTGCTCAGGGCCTGACCTTGGACACAAAGGCTGATTCTAGGTTTCATGATCTGGCTCTTCCCACAAATGTCCGTGTGCACCAAATAAATGACCCAGTACCAGAAAGGGATTGTTGAAGAAATATCTGGAGAGTTCAGTTACTGCTCACTCCTACCCCGTTACTTTGAAGTCCATAAATTGTAATATAAATAATCAGCAATAACAGCAATAGTCTCACGCACAAGTTTCCCCTACTAACCCTCAAATCAGTAGGACCAAGGAGGTTGGTCACATCATGAAGGACAATAAAAGATACAAGAGCTCTACCTACCCCAAACCAATATGATCCCTCAGATTTAGGAAATCTTATAGGAGAAAAGCATGGAGCCTGGAGATTTCCTTCGAGACAGATTCTTACCTCTCACTGAGACCCAACAGATGCAAAGAGGCCATGACCCCCCCCGACCCCCACCGCAGACCTGCCCCCCAGAGCAGGTGGTTTTGTGGCTAAGGGTGTGGGTGCTGGGTTTGGGCAACTTGGTTCCCACTGTGGACGAGCAAAGCCCCATCCTTGCTCCTGTGCTCCAGCTGTGGAGGGCGCATCCCTGGTCTCCCTAATGACGACTCGGGAGAGAGAGTGCATGTTTGCAGAGGTGGGAAGAACACAGTTGAGGGCAGACGCATTCCCGGTCGGCTAACTTGTCCCCTTGAGCAGCTTGCCTGCACCCGGAGAGGGGGATGATAGGCAATCGCTGGGTTCCTGGGAGGATGGAAGGAAAGGAACACCATAGAATGGCTTAATCTGAGCACCCAGCGCAGGGTATCTGCACCCAGTAAATGCTGGCTCCCCCCTACCCTCCCTCCCAGGTATCTTTCAGTTGCCTTAGCAGAACTGAGAGAGGTGCTTGAACATCAGCCTACTTCAACAGGATGGGGGCTCAGGGAGGGCTGGCTTGAGAGAGAGAGAGAGAGACGGATTGAGATGTTGAGCCTCCCTGGGGAATGGGGTTCAGCAGCTAAGAGGCTCCGTGCAGGGCTCTTCCCCTGCCACCCTCAGGGTGAAGGGGCCCTTGACCGTGGCTGTGTGCAGCCTCCAATCCTCTTTCTCAGTCCTGATTTGGCATCTCTGACCATGCTGTTGTCAGACTGAGATTTTAAAGACAGATCTTACCTCATCACTGTCCTGCTTAGAAAAGTCTCAATGGGTCCCCCTTCGGATAAAGTGTAAAACTCCTCAACAGTCTTTGCAAAAGGGTCTACTGGGTTTTTTTTCAATCTCTATAGCTTGTACTCTGAGTTAAGTTCTCAGGCTCTCTCTGGCTCTTTTTTGCTCCTGTAGGCTTTGTGCATATTCTTCCCTGTGTTTAGAACTTTCTTCCCTGGCAAGCCTCGCTTGGATGGCTCCTGGTCTTGGCTTCCATAGCCCATCCTGCATGAGGTCTTCCCTGATCCCTCTTGCTTGAGCTCGGTGCCCCTCCTGGCTGCCTCCTCAGCAGCGTGCTCAGACCCCATCAATGTGCCTGTGTATTCAAGTGTGATCCCCCAGTTACATGTCTGCAACCCCCACTAGACTACAAGCTCCAAGAGGGCCCCTTTCCTTCATTCACCACTGTATTCTTGCTAGAACACAGTGCCAGGCTCAGAGTAGTTACACAGGAGATGAGAGACAGAGAGAGAGAAAGAGAGAAGAAGAAAGAAGGAAGGAAGGAAGGAAGGAAAGAAGAAAGAAGAAAGGAAGGAAGGAAGAAAGAAAGAAAGAGAGAAAGAGAGAAAGAAAGAGAGAAAGAAAGGAAGAGAGAAAGAGAAAGGAAGGAAGGAAGGAAGGAAGGAAGGAAGGAAGGAAGGAAGGAAGAAAGAAAGAAAGAAAGAAAGAAAGAAAGAAAGAAAGAAAGAAAGAAAGAAAGAAAGAAAGAAAGAAAGAAAGAGAAAAGAAAGCAAGAAAGCAAGAAAGAAGAAAAGAAATTGCTCATTTTTCTATTCCCTGTTTGTCTGTGTTGCTTCTTGGCATCTAGACAACCGAGCCTGTGTCTTCCCTAGTGAATCAAGAACCAGCTCTGAAAGTCCCATGATGAGAAGGACTTCCTTGGAATAGGCAGGCACCTGTGAATCTTGGCCTGGAAGATTTCTGGTCTCACCTACCCTTTCACATGCAGATACAGATATGGTTGTATAGATAAAGGTGCTGATGTACATATAGATGTATTGCAAGAACTTGACCCCTGTGACTATGCCCGGGCTGGCTAGACAAGTCTGAAGCCCGGGGGACAACTGGAACTCCCAGACATGGCTGGTAGCTGCAGTCCACAGGCAGAATTTCTTCTTCAGGGAAGCCTCCCTTCAACTGATTGAATCAGGCCCACCTGGGCGATTTAGGATAATCTTGCTTACTTCAAGTGAACTGATCATAGACTTTAATCACATCTACAAAATAATCTTACAGGGACATCCAGATTAGTGTTGGAATCACCAAGGGCTACAGCCTAGCCACGCCCACACAGAAAACTCATCCATCAGGTCTGGAGCTGCGTTGAAAATCCAGGTCTCTTGCTCCTGCCCAGGCTGATCTCTGTGCCCTGTGCATTTTCTCCCTGTTGAGGCAGAGAAGACTAGCCTCCACTGCTCCAAAGGATATTTCCAGACATAATTATCTTCAGAAGGATGGCTTTTTACTTGCAATGAACTGCAAAGACTCTGGGAAATCGTGGGTACGTAATGTGAGAAACTATATTCAACTTCCCCAAAAGAGGAGTGAAGGAAGCCCTTGCCCAGGGGCCAGAAGGGGGCTGGAGGCAGGGCTCGTGTTCGCTTGGATGCACCAGAATGGCTGGTTGGGGGTTTGGGGCTGGCCTCCATTCTGATCCGTCACTGCTGGGCATGTTGGTTGTTAAATATTTTGCCTATCAACACGAGGCCGAGGTTAGGCTCCCCTGGGCCAGTGTGGTTGAAGGAGAGTAGCCATTTAAAATAGGCCTGACAGCTCAGTTAGTCAAAAAGGGCCATTGATATTTGAGAGTCCCTGAGACACATTCCCTTCTGTCAATCCAACATGGAGGTGGGGAGCCAGTCACACCCCGGGGTGGCAAAGATTGCGCCATCAAGTGAATGCTGTAGAAATCCTTGTGGAATCCTGGCAGCAGAAAGCCTCCTCCCAGTGGCTCCAAGTTACAGAGAGACTGTAAAAGGACTCGCAGACCATTGCTCGCAGGAGTTGGAACTGGAATGAGAGGCGTGATAGAAAACTCCACAGGTCAGAGCTGGACGAGAGCTCGCGGGTTACTGACTCCAAGCTCCTCACGACAAGAATCAACATAACCCCCTAGGTATTCCCCGAAAGGTGTTCCAGAAACTGGTGATCAGTGCCCCCCCCTCCCTCAACAACCCCCACCCTCCATCAAATGTCTGGAAATACTGAGGCGAGAAATGAAATGAAGTAGGAATCTTTCCCGGAGAACTCCTTGTTAATGGTCACTGTCATTGTCATCTGTGCAATGTAGTTATCTGCTATGGCTAACGCTTCCAGTTAGCGGAAATGATTTCTGATTGGGCCTCGTGAAATTTTCTACAGGAAAAAAAATACAGGTTTGGGAATAAGACAAAATAAAGCCATTTCCTCATGCTCGGTTATGACAACATGTACAGGAGGAGGGATTCTCCCACTGAGCACACCGTGCTTGGGGTGGCAGGTTTATGCTCCACCAGCAGCAAGTAAGGATGTCCTGAAGTTGCTTCTGCCCACTGGAAGGAGCTTTTCTGCTAGACTGTTAGGATCAACGGCCTAAACAATGTACATTCCATCTGATTCAGTGTCTCCAACCTTACGGGCTCATCCTAAGGTGATAATAAGAGATGGCTGTATCTCTTATTATTTATATTAGAAAAAAATGAAAACAATCTAAGCAGCAAACAGGTTTGGTTAAATGACTTGAGGAATTTTTAAATTGAACTTGAAAACGTAAAGTTCTTAAAGTTATCAAGAAGAGGATATATGTAAAAGTAGGCGAGGCAACTTTGAAAAAGAAGCAATGCCTTGATCTAACGAATATCAAAGCATATTATAAAACTATAATGATTTAAGCAGTGTGATTTCCACATTTCTCATCTCTCTCTCTCTCTCTCTCTCTCTCTCTCTCTCTCACACACACACACACACACACACATTTACTTTATTCATTCAGGTAGATCTTCAATAAATATTGTTGAGTATTTCCCGAGTAGGTACCGCGTTAGGACCATCCTAGCTGCGGCCAATACAACACCAGCTTATTTATCGTCTGTGTTCATCCCTCCATTCCCAAACCCCATTAGAGACCTAAGCTTCATGAGGACAGCAGTTGGGTCTGCCTTGTTCACAGTTAGTGGGATCCTGAGTTTGTCTGGGTTGGTAATATGCCAGGTCCCAGGTGATCAATCATGATTTTCTAAATCAGGGTTGGCAATTTTCTTATTGTTAAAGGGCCTGATAGGAAACACTGTAGGCTTTGTGGTTCGTTTCTGCTACGGTGCTACAGAAGTAGCCGTGGACAATGCATGAATGAATGGACATTGCTTTGTTAAACCAACAACAACAAAAACCAAAACCCAAGCACTTTAGTCACAAAAAAAGTCAGTGGGGACAGATTTGTCCCAACGGTCATCATTTGCTGAATTTGATTCCAAGCCCAACATTTGGGTTTCAGGACCTCTTTACACCTTTAAAAATTACTGAGGACACTGAAGACCTTTTGTGTACATTGGGTAAACTTATCAATGTTTCGCATGTAAAATTTAAAACTGAGAATTTGAAAAATATTCATCATTTCATTTAAAAATAACAATAATAAACCCATTATATGTTAGTATGTTTTCCAAAACAAAAAACTGGCGAAGTATTATTTTATATTTTTGTAAACCTTTTTAACATCTGGCTTAATAAAAGACAGCTGGATTCTCATATCTGCTTCTGTGTTCAGTCTGGTGTGATACGTTGTTTGAGTTGAAATTTCAATCTCATACAGAGATGGGGCTGGAAAGGGAGACCTCATAGAACCTCTGAAAAGGAGACCCTCAAGACACTTTGAGAACCACTGGCCCATGTTGATCAGGGGGATATTCTTCCCCTTTGCTAGATACTCAGTGTCCCAGACTTCCTTACAGCCATGGTGACTGTGTGACCGGGTTGCAGCCAGCCTTGTGCTAGCTACTGAACTTGGGCAATTTGGTTAACTTATTTGTACCTCATTTGCAACAAAAAGAAAAAGAGAGAGAGAAAGAGATTTAATAAATTTCACATGTAAAGCACCTACCTAATGTCTGATAATAGTAAGCAAGTGAGTGATACAATTATCTTTATGATGCTGGTAATGATGATGATGATGATGATGATAGTCAATTAGATCTCAGGAATGTCTGCTTGGGGTAGCACTAGGTGGTGCTTACTTTATAGTAAATGGGCACACCTCCAAGTGTGGACACAGGGCCTATGCAGGCTACCCAAAGCAGCACTTTACACCAGGCTGTGAACAATAGGGAATAACAGAGGGTCACAGCAAAGAGCAGGAAACAGGATGAAGTTGAATATCTGACATCACCACTCTTGAAATCTGTTGGCCAAATGCAGTCCCATGGCTCTGGATGGCCGCCATGTTGCTGGTGTCCATTTCATCTACCAAATCCTCTGTGATAAGCAGAATTCTAAAGATGTCCCGCAAGATGCCTGTCCCTGAGTATTCAATCACACACTAACCTAGGCACTGCTGTGAAGGGACATCAAGGATGGAATTAAGTTTACTAATCAGCTAGTCTTAAAATAGAGAGAGTAGCCTGGATTATCCAGGTGGCCCAATCTTGAGCTCATAAAAGCAGAGAAATTTCTCCAGCTGGAGTCCGAGAGATGTGGCAGAAGAGGACGGCAGAGGACAGATCAGAGGAGATGTGACACATGAGTAGAGCTTAGCCATTGCTGGCTTTGAAGATGGCAGAAGATGGAGAAAGCAGGGCAAGAGCCAAGAATTGCAGGTATCCTCTAAAAGCTGAGAATGACCCCTGGATGAAGGCTAGCAAGGGAATGGGGACTTCATTCCTACAATGTCATGGACCTGAATTCCTCCAACAACCCGAATAAGCCTGGAAGCAGATTTTCACCCAGAGCTTCCGGTGAGCAATACAGCTCTGCTGACTTCTTGATTTTAGTCCAGGGGGACCCTGTCAGACTTCTGACCTGCAGAATCTCCAGATAATAAATTTGGACTGGTTTAAGCCACCAGTTTGTGGTAATTTCTGAAGTAGCAATCGTAAACTAATATATTCTCTCTTTCAACTTTGGGTTTGGTCCATGCTGTGGCCTCACCCTACGGCTCCCTGAAGAACAATTCGTCCACCTAAGCAGGACACCTTTTGTTTATTATGCAGTACAGAACGGCTTTTCCCTGTGTCAGCTTCATCCTAACAGAACCCATGACAGACTCAAGTAAGTGCCATAACGTGGCCTTTCCACTAAAACCTCATTCATGATGAATTCTCTCACCCCCTAGAAGGCAGAAATGGTTGAATTAAATATATTGCATGTCTCTTGTCATATATTTTCCTTTCCAGATCATAATGGGATTTGTAGATGGGCAAAATGCCCTTTCCTTTATCATTCAGGTAAAGAGATTCAAAAGCTCCATGAAGATGCTGGAGTTATGCCTTCTTTGGGGAAAGATTCTATTCCTTCTGTTTTGGGGGAGAGCTAGAGGGGATAGAACCTGAATCAGAGCTGAGTGGTTTTGATACCTCTGCTGAGTCAAGAAGGTAGAAATATCCAGATAATGTTCCGGACTCACATATATATGTTGTTTTCTTCCCACTATAGAAAAGCAACCGTGACCTGCTCATCCATCTTAATTTAGTTGTCTTCAATCAACAATTATCAAAGAACTCTCCTGTTTTTCTCATTTGGATCACTGAATCTTGGTCATGGCTGTTGACCTTAAAAACTCAAACAAAACCAGACCAGCTGGGTTTAAGTTTGAAAAGCCACACTAGAAGGGAATATATTCATGAGATCAACCGCTTGGCTCTCCGGAGTTTGGTCTCAATTTTAAGCTTGTTTCAGACAGATTCTAACAGGACTCGTGCTTCTTAATACCTGTATAGCCTTCAGTTGCTTATCTAGGTAATGAGAGCTTTGTCCTTGTCTTCTAGCTTCTGTCCTAGGGCTAAGCTTCCCAGCAGAACAGAGGTCGTTCTAGAGCCTACGGAGCCCCTATGTTTGGTAGGGATTAAGTGGAAAGGTCATGTGTTTTCTTTCTCTCTCCAGCCCATCTTCCCTCACAGAATGAAGGCAAAATCCTAGGATGGTGCAAGCAAGAAGGGAAGTGAAGCTCTTGCAGTGTGTGTGTGTGTGTGTGTGTGTGTGTGTGTGTGTGTGTGTGTGTGTCTGCATATTGCCAAAGAGCTCAGGAATGCTCCTTCTCTGAAATCTTGATAGCATTTAGAGCCTGAGCCACGTATTAGTTTGAGCTGTTACTTCTCTTTCTATGGGTGTAACTTATTTCCATAGCAAAATTGCAATCTCCTTGCACTCAGGGAGCACATCTTTAAGAAGAAACTGGTAGAAAACTGCTGTATTTTGTTTGTCATAAGTGTGCAATGCTGTAGTGTGTTCGTAACATGATGGAGTTAGCTGGTCCTCTATGGAACATTCCTGTTCTAGTTGCTTGCTGCTTCTTTGCTGTTAGCGTACTGTGATGAAGACCCTTGTACGTGAAATTCTGATGTCTTTTATCTATTTCCTTTTTTAATTTTTACAGATCTGGTTAGTAAAAATATGTTTTAACTTCGATTTCTTTGTTTATTGCGGGGTGAGTGTGTGATGTTCCATCATACATTAACATCCACGCCCTAAGTCCATTTCCATTGGTCTGTTCACTGTTTCTCGTCTAAGTCTCTCACTTGAGATGTTTTGATATCTGACAGCAGAACTCCACCCTTACTTGTAAAAAGTTAGTTATCTTTACCTATCCATCCTTCTAGGTGGGTCTGAAAAGCCCCCTTGAGTTTTTGTTGAAATCACAACCAACCTAGATGCTGATTCGGAAGCATTAACTGCCCTACAGTAGTCTGCCTATCTCCCACCCGAAAGAAGATTTCCTTTAAGTTTTCCGCCACAAATTGTAGTGAATGTCTGTTGTTTTCTTCCTGTGGTTTCTTCATATATATTGCTAGAGCTTTTCTTAGTTACTTTTTGCTTAGGTTGCTATGGTGAATAGTGCCTTCTTTCCCTTTATACTGTATACACTCAAATATATTTTTTGTTATATTGAAATATTTTTAAAATATGGTCATTTAGCTACTTTCCTTTATTGATTCTAGGAGATTTTCAATTGATTTTCTTACATTGTCTGGTTTTATAATTTTGACATCTATGAATAATAATCATTCTCTTTGTTTCTAAAGACTTATTTATTTGTTATTTGAGGGAGGGGAGGGACAGAGAGAGAGAGAGAGAGAACCTCAAGCAGACTCCCGGCTGAGTGCAGAGCCTGGCACGAGGCTCCACGCAGGGCTCGATCTTTCGACTGTTTGACCTGAGCCGAAATCAAGAGTTGCACGCTTAGCCAACTGAGCTACCCAGGCGCTCCTCTTTGTTTCTAATAATTATACTTCTTATTCTGTTCCATATCTTTCTTTTCTTTTAAGACTTTATTTATTTGACAGAGAGAGAGAGACAGCGAGAGAGGGAACACAAGCAGGGGGAGTGGGAGAGGGAGAAGCAGGCTTCCTGGCGAGCAGGGAGCCTGATGCGGGGCTCGATCCCAGGATCCTGGGATCACGACCTGAGCCGAAGGCAGACACTTAACGACTGAGCCACCCAGGCGCCCCCCCCCATATCTTTCTTATTGGTTAAAGTTTCTACAATGTTAAATAATAATCACATGAACCAAGATGTATGTTGTAGCATTATTCATATGAGGGGAGAGCCAATATCTTCTAAAATTTTCCTTCAGATTCAAAATTCACTTAAGATCATGTTCATTTTTAGAATTATTGCCAAATTGAGGAAATCTCATACAAAGTCTATTTCATATATTAGCTGCAAGATGTTTTTTTCTCTTATTTTATTGAAGTTGCCTATGGCCTTTTCTCAGGACACGAGTGGCTTTGCACATGGAGGGTATCTGTGAATGTTTATTGGATCGAAGACGCCTCATACTGGCCGTCCTCCTTGCTCTCGCACTGATTCCAGGCCAATGAATAGTTGCTTCAATCCCGAAAAACAAAAGTTTAACTCACGCAAAATTTTCAGACACAGGATTCCAGAGAGTGCCAAGATGGATCTTAGGAAAACCATTTCACAATGGGGTGAAGAGCCACGAAGTCAGGGCTCATTTTCCTTAGCTGTAAGATGTGAAAGATTTTCCACATGCTGGCTTCTGCCTCTGTGTATTTAAAAACTTGCTTCTCCTTTTACCCACATACTCCTGGTACTTGGCATTCTGGGACATGTTCATGTCTTAATAAGACCTCTGGCCCTGCCTCTTTGCCTCAGGACACCAGGTGAGTGGGCAGAGTGGGTAGGAGGAATATTCCTGGAAGCCATTTCTATCCCAGGGAAGCCAGGAGTAACCTCACCAGCCATGGCAGTGACTGAGAACCACATACATACAACGTGTTGTTTCACCCAGACTAATGCATCTGCAGCTCAACTCCCCATTAGCCCAACCCCCCAGTGCTCACGTCTATTCCAACACTACCCCAGAGGCAAGGGGGAGTGAAGTCAGGGTGGACAAAGAGATTAGCCTAACTGATCACAAAAATCTTAAAATCTTGTTTTACCACATGCAAATTTTACCAGATGTTGAGTACTGCGCTCTACACGAGGGTGCTCTAGGAGGCGCCATTCCCCTCAAGGGCATCATGGAGGTGCATATTCATCACCACAATTCTCCGGTACTTGGCATTCAAGGGTCTCTTTCTAACTGAATTAGAGTTGTCTGAAGAATTTTGACTGATGGAAATAGTCTTGAGGAGGGGAGAATGTGTCTTCCTCTTTCACACAAAGGCTCTGTATGGGTCAGTGACAGTCCTGGTTGGGGGGGGTTCTGGACGTTTTCAGCCTATTAAAGTTCTGCCTTGGGCTTATTTATAGTCCCTACTCCACACCCAGTGTGGTGGAGAGTGGTCATGGTTCCACCTCATGGTTTAAGAAGGAGTCAATGCCCAAGGCCCTCCAGCCCTGAAGGTCCTTCCAAGATTTTTGTTCTTTCCCTGCATCCCCATGTGCCCTGACTCCATCCAGTTCTATGGGAAGCTGGAGGGCAAATGATTTGGGTTTGGGGGGCAGAAGGATGTGCAGGGGTAGAAACTTGACTCCCCTTCTTATGGCCACCCATCTATAGGCAAGAACTTAACCTTCTGTTCTGCTTTTCCCTAAAATGAAGGTAAATGCAAGTAGTATTTACTTCAGAGTAGTTGGAGGATTTACATTTTTTTCCCTGTAAAGTACTTAACACAATTCCTGAATGAACTCTCAACAAATGGTGTTATTATTTCCATCGTTCGCTCCTGCTTTCCAAATGCTGGCTCTTTGGATTTCTTTGCCTTTCCCATCCCCCTGGTCTGTGATCTCTCCCTACTCTGAGGCTCCTCTTTCTAGAGCATCGATTGCACCTTATTTCATGTGTTTTCTCCCCTGATGGATTTTAAGTCCCCTGGGGACTTTGTTCCATAAGCCTTTGTTTCCCCCAAAGGACCCAACAAGGTCTTCTCACGGGTCAGAACATTATTGCTTTTGGCCAAACCTATTGCAGAACTGACAATCACTGGGTCTTCAAAATACAACATAAGATGAATGTACAACAAAATCAGTGTAGATATTTCAGGGAAAATAAAAACAAAGTGTTCGTATTTGTTTCATGAGGTGAATCATCAGGCAAATGCACAGGGTCCTTTTTTTTAGGAGGCTTTAGCTCAGTTTTGTTGAAGGGAATGTGCACAAATAGAGAAATTTGAATCATTCCATGAATTGAAAATTTAATTTTTCCTTCTGTGTTCAAGAGCTTAGACTTGTAGGAATCCCAGAAACATCTGCCGTAATGGTTACTGTTAAATGGTGGGGAAGGCGGGGGTGAGGGTGGGCGATATTCACCCCAGTGTTAGCTCAGGTTGCTCATGGATACTCTCAAGTAGACGGGGGTATATGGTTTCTCTGTTTTCTGATGGCCGCTGACATGCTTTGGGCATCACTCGCCATCACCTATCCATCACATATAGTCATTCATGTTCACCTGGGATTTGTCTCCAAACTGCTATTCTGGGCTCTCCTCTTCACCTCCCGTGAATTCCACATACCAGCTTATCCGGACATCCTGTCATTTTCCTCACAGTCTCTTCCTGGTGTTCTCCCTGACCTGACCCTCCACCCTCCTGTCCTGACAACATTTTCTCCTCCCACCCCCACCCAACTCACCCAACTGTTGCAATTGTCTCATCCATCAAGGTTCATATTCCACTCCAACCACCTCCAGGTAGAATCAACCGCCCTCCTGAGTGATCTCACAGCGCTTCATTCGAGCCTTCATGACGTCATTGGCCGTGCTCCTCAGTCTTCTCTGCCAGACCCTCCATACCCTTCTGTCGTCTGGATGCTGGAGTCCTTGGTGCCATTCTTCTCTGCTCTCTCTATGCTCTCTCCCTCAGGGATCCCATCCAGAATTATGACATTAATAGCTTCAGTATGAAGTGGCTTCAAATTTATCTCTGCAGCTCTTGCCGAGCCCCAGGCTTGACTCCACAGTCACCCCCTCTAATCTTCGCTTGGATGCTAATAGGCACCTCAAACTCAACGTGCACCGAACGATCTCTTGATTTCACCTGCTCAAACCTGCTTCCCGTTGGAGGAAAAGAAACCAGCTTTGGTCAGTTGCCCAGGCTAAAAACACTGGCCTCCTCATCCTTGATGTAGCTCTTTCACATCCCTCATCCCCTCCATAAACAAATCTTTGGCTCTTCCTTCAGATATTTCCATGATCCTATTTCTTATCATTTTTTCTGCTCCCCAGTCCAACTTGTCTCCCTGAATTCATTCTCGAGACTATTCTCACAAAGCAGCCAGAGGGAACTTGATAAAATGAAAATTTGTGTGTGTCAGTCCCCACTCAAATCCCTCTAACGGCATCCTGCCATATGCAGAAAGAAATCCACAGTCCTTCCTTCCCACGAGGCACAACAGGCTCTGGCCTCGGGCCCCCTCCCGATGCTCTCTCCTGCCGGCCTCTCCTTGCCTCAGGCCCGGTCACACTGGCCTCCGGGCTCTTCCTTGAACACACCAAGAACACACCTGTCTCAATACCTTTGCGCTTTGTTTTCTCTGCCTACTTTCATGTTTTCGCTCAAATGTGCCTCCTCAGTGAGACACTCACCGACCACCCCCCTTTGAAGCAGCAGCTCCCCATCTGTATCCAACGCTATCTCTGTCCCCTTACTTCTCTTTATAGCATTTTCCTGAAACGATGTGTTCCCTTGTGGAACTTCTCATTATCTGCCGCTCCCACAGGGATGGAAGCTCCCTCAGAGCAAGGACATTGTCTGTTTTAGTCACTGCTGTGGTCCTGCACCTCGAACAGCGCCAAACACATAGTAGGTCCTCAGTACATTTGGTTTGTATATGAATGAATGAATGAGCCTGTATCTCAGCCTGTCTCATATTATGATATGATAATAGCCTTTCTTTTCTTTCTTTCTTTTTCTTTCTTTCTTTTTTTTTTTGCACTACCCTCTCTCTTCCCTTTACTCTCCCAGCAATCTGGGGAACAGAGACCATTTCTTATTCCCTTGAATTACCCACCTATTCACTTGGCCCTTGGTCCGTGCTTGTGGACCTGAGGTGGAAAGGCCTGTGTGAGCTCATGAAAGGTAAGATTAACTGGGTGAGTGTGCTCCCATGACTACTGGAACTCTCTCCACAGCTTTGTACCATTGGGCTGTCCCCTTAAGAAGATGATGGCACATCTGTGGAGGAACCTGGCTCTGGAAGCTTCTTGCAACAGCGGCTGAGCCTATGTGAAGGCCCCTGATAATGCTGTCACCTCACCCAATTGAACAGGGATTCCCTCCGATGACCAGCCAAATGAGAAAAGATGAGCATATCCTTTCATAAAAGTGAAATGTCTGCTGCAACTTCCCCTCACTCTGGCTGTGGGTGACCCTGGGTGAGAGGACAGGAGGGGGGCATCAGTGAAGGCACCTTGAGGTGACTCTGGTGGTGCCCGGTGCCAGGGGCCCCTCGAAGGACTTCCCACCCATCATTCAGCAGGAGCCCACCTTGGGAGACAGGACGGGGAGCGGCCCGCTCACAGGGGGTGCTGTCACACGAAGACTCCCCCAGCCACGGACCGCCATCACTGTCAACAGTATGGCCCAAGTCCCCAATTTCTTCTCTAGTTAACCCCAGTTACCATTTCATTTTTCCCCACCGACCATGCTCCACCAACTAAACACAAAGCTATAAATCTTCGTCAGGACATCTGGGTGTGCAGCACCTAAGCAACCCTGACGCTGATTCCTTAAGAAAACTCATTTCTTGTAATGTGAGCCCTGCTGAGGATGGCCATGTCAACTTATTAGACTTTTTACTTGGCCGTATTGATTCTGCTCTACCCCGATGCGGCCCGTAATGCTGGCTAATGTTATTGACGAGCCATCAGTCTTGTGGAGAAGTGTGGGGCTTGCAGCTCTTTCTGAACCACAAAAACCTATTGGTGGACAGTGATGGAAAGAAGGAGGAGGCCATGAGTGGGGCTCTCAGACCAGCTCCGTGCAGGCCCGGGTACTTTAATGAAAGACATACTCTCGGTGGCGAGAGATAGATGCAGCTCTCCAGAAGCCATTTATTTATGAAATAATTATGAACGCACGGTTGAACCATGGATTTTCATTACCGTGTGTGCCCAACACTCTTTCTTGATTCATATTTTGTTGTAAATGGAGTGCTGTTGGTTACAGGGCGGGGGGGGGGCGGGAGGGCAAGGGGGCACTTTCAGGCAGGAGTCCTGGGATATGTTTTCTCTCTTCCACTGGAGGCACTGCCTGTCCTCCCCCTCCTACCACTGTGTGTCCAAGCTGGGCCAGTGCTGTCTCCTGAGGGAGTTCAATTCTGATCGCTTCTCACAAGGGACCAAGTTTTTTGACCCCACAAGTCTGTTTCACTCAAAGAAGCTCAGCTCTCAAAGGCCAGCAAAGGTGGGGCCTTACTGACTCTGGCGAGCTCGTAGGGAAGGGGACCTTCGATGGGGTACTACAAACAGGCATGAGTACAGAAGATGCCCATTTTCCAAGCTCCTTACATATCAGACCCTCTTATCTGGGGAAATTTCCTACCCTTTCTACAGGCTTCTGTTTTATTTTTATTTTTATTTTTTTATTTTTATTTTATTTTATTGATTTATTTATTTGAGAGAGGAGGGAGAGGGAGAGAGAATCTGAAGCAGACTCTGTGCCGAGCACAGAGCCCGATGTGGGGCTCGGTCCCACAACCGGCGAGATCATGACCTGAGCTGAAACCGAGTCGGATGCTTAACCGACTGAGCCACCCAGGCGCCCCCACAGGCTTCTGTTTTAAAACACCATAGGCTGGGTGGCTTAAAACCAGACATTTCTCACAGTTCTGGTGGCTGGGAAGTCCAAGGTCAAGGCGCCAGCAACTTCAGTGTTTGGTGAGGGCCCTTTTGCCGGCTCGCGGGCAGTAAACTTCTTGCTGTGCCCTCACGTGGCATGGTCTCTTCCTGTCCGTATTAAGGCACTGATCTCATCACGGGGCTCCACCTTAAAATAGGAAAGAAGAAGAAAAAAAGGACTCTCCACCTCACCAACCCCTGGCTCCTTCAAAGCGAAGAAACTACCTTTGACTCGTCAGCTCATCATCTGCCCCTACCTCTCATGGTTGCTCTGACAGGAAGGGAAACCTCAGTGTGTCTCATGCTGTGTGTATCTATATCGATATGAATCAATACCAAGTCCAGTACCTTGATGGTGAAAAATGTAAATTAAGGGCTGATACCCAGTTTTCACGCTTTGTGTTGGTATTAGGGAATCAGAGTAACCAACTGGACCAAACCTGGCAAAGCTCGAGTGGAGAATTTCTAGAGTCTTAAGGTAAGTGAAGTTGGCTGTGGGATTTATTTCTAGCAGGGCTGCTGGACAAGCAAATGATCAAGGCACATGTTCTAGCAGTTTCTGTGCTGGTTAATGGGTGCAAGGCTTCCATAGCCCCCTCCTGGTCCAACGCATTCCTTCTTTGCCTCACACCACAACTCTTCGGGTGTTGTCTTCCTACTATGCTGTGAGCCCCTGGGGAGGCAGGACAGCATCCTGGCAAATTTGAGTCCTGGTACATGAAAGTCACTTCATAAATGCTTGCAAATGAACAAAGGTATCTATTTTATTATTATGTTTAGGTTTTTCTCCTCAGAGGCTCTGACCTCCAACTGTTTGCAGCTCAGCCCTTCTGGAAAGTCTAGTTGGTCTGAAATATCCTTGGGCACAGAATATGCATCCACTGGTGATTTTTAAAGTTTTTATAAAGCAGTAGAAGTCCTTCCTCCCCCACAAGACCTAAACTGGACCCCCAAAGTATGAAACAGATCAACCTGGAGCTCATTTGGAGGAAGAGAAATAGGGCAATAGTAAGAAGAGGCATCAGGAAGAAGCCAAATCTTCCCAATGCTCTGCTCACCTGCACATGTCTGAAGGCAGAGGGGCAGGGGACAGTGAATATGGGGAGACCAGAGATGTGTGGGGTGGTCACCCCGTCCCCGAGCCTCCTTGTTCCCATCACACACACACTCTCACATTTAATACAATCATACACACACACACACACACACTCATACCAGACTCAATCCCATGAAGGGAAAAGAAAAAACAGAACAATTTGATTTCAACACTTCACAGGATGGTCCTTGCCTTTCCACAGACCAGAGAAGTGTCACAGATGTCATATCTCTGTCATCTCCCGCAAGCTGGTCTTCTGACTCAAACCTTTGGAGCAGCTGTTCCACTATGCTTGACACTTCCTGGATCCGTTATCAATTAGCTGGGTGACCTTGGGCAAGTTACTTACCCTTTCATTTCTCATTTCCTTCCAGTCTGAAATGGGCACGATAATACTACTTGTTTCAGAGGTTTGTTGAGAGGATTAAATGATTTAATGGATGTAGATGCTTGGAATTGCGCCCGGCACAAAATAATCCTTTCGGTGGTACTTCAATCCTGCGTAGCTTGACAAAGGAGGTGTTTTTTGTTGTTTTTTTTTTTTTTTTTTTAGATGAGGAAACTAAGATTCGGGGACAAATGATTTACCCAAAGTCTCTCAGCTACCAAGTCTCAGAGCAGGGCTCGCTTCCAGCCACAACGCCTCTGGTCTGCTGACGCTTCAGAGTCTTCTGAATCATCTTGAGCACATGGCACCTGCTGAGCCCTTTGCCTGGGGTCTGCGGTCTCCTCTTGAAGTCACTGCCACCTGTGTTTTCACCCTCTGTGAATGTTTGGTCCCTCCAGGCTGAGTCTCACTGTTTACCTTGTGAGGTCAAGTACGAGCCAGGCATCGGGCTTTCTGGGTAGGCCACGGGTCATCACCTTGATCACTGAGGTTGGGTTGGGCCACGCGGTGTTTGGTGGCCTTGGGGGACGTGCTGCATCCTTTAGAAAAGGGATTTCAAAAATAGAGTCAATATATACCATTAATAGGAACGGCAAAGACTGCTGCATTCTTCAAGGTAATGACCTCCCCGAGGGCGAGGAGCGTGACTGCTTAATCACCTCCTATGGACTCATGGGCACATTTCGTCTTTAATCAGTCTTTTTTTTTTTTTTTTTAGCTAATGGCAGCAAAACTAAGACCTTTCCAACTTTCATTTTTTTGCTTTTGAAAGTATTCTTTTTCCTATGGCAAAAAAAAAAAAAAAAGAGGACCATTCAGAAAAATATGATTTTTTATTTTGCACTGAGAACTTTGGGATCACTGGGGGAATAATCAGAGCATCGTGGTTGGGGGGCTGGCCCTGGAGATGGTCACCCACGTCAACACGCACACCTCTCCATTGAGTGCTGGCAAAATCAATGTCGTCCCTGCCTTTAGAAAGTTCTGCAAAGCAGTAGAGGCCTCTAGTCTGGGGGAAATAGGACCTGAATGCCTGAAGCCCCTCAGTAACCGCCCAAGGCAGGGTTTATGTCTAACTGTGGCACACCTGGGGCAGTCTGAGAAGGGGGAGGTTGGTTTGTGATCATCCAGGGGTAAGCGTGGAGGCTCTGGTTGGGTGGTGGTGATGGGAAAAAGAAAGAGGCCCTGAGGGAGGAACCCGTCCATCTCAGGGACCTGGAAGTCAGAGAGGGCATCCAGACTACAGGCCCCAGTTCCTCAAACACTGAAGTGTCACCGAAAGAGGTACAGATGCTAAGAGGGAAAGGCGGTTGGGCTGGGGCTAAATCATGTAGTTTGAAACTTCTTGGTTTGATATAGTCCGATGCCAAGTGGGAGGGTCCTAGGGGTGGCTACAGATCGGAGATTTGCTGATGTGATCGTGGCAGGAAAGTCCTGGGCTGCGTGCGGAATGAGCCCACAAAGAACACAAAGAGCCTTCGGAGGGGTAGCAGGGCAGGGGCGTGAGGCACCAGGGGACCCAAAGGAGGGCAGGCTTTGCAGGGGAGTGTGTGTTCAGTGGGGACACATACCCCTGAGAGGCCGGGAGGGTTAAGGATTAGGAAATAGTCATTGGGTTGGAGGTTAGGGTTTTTCTGAGGACCTTTGAGAGCATTTTCAGTAGAGCCATGAGGCGGAAATGGGAGAGAGGAAAGTCATCCCTGAAGGAAATAACCACTTCGAGGTCCAAAGGTTTGAGATGGAAGAGGACATAACACCACGGATGTAGTCTCCAAGGGTCAGTGCGGTCAAGGGCAGCCTCTTCATAGAGCCCCGACGCTGTATGTTTGCATCCAAAGGGAGTGAGCCAGGGAAGCATGAGGATGAGGGAGGGAAGATGGGGGTGTGCAAAGGTGAGCCACGAAGAAAATCCCTCTAAGAGTTCGATGGATGAGCGGAAGGGGTGACCTCAGCAAAGAGGAAGGAGACGTGTGGATTATGGGGGAGTGTGAGGTTGACTGATGGAGGAGAGGCAGGAGAGGAGGCTGGAGGATGAAACTTCCTGTACCACGTGACCATGGTGTTCTCCAAAACAAGAGGTCAAGTCATTGCTGGCAGGAAATTCTAAAGGGGAGGGGTGACCACTGGGGGTGCAAGAGAGGGTGCGTCCAGGCCTCCCTGCCCAAATGTCAGTCAGAGCTACCACACCACTTGCCTGCCTGGGGAGTCAGAGCCCCTTCTTGGACCTTCTATGGGCCCCCTTAAAAGGAGAGGTTGGAAGCAGAAGCCAAAGTAGCATTTCTCAACATAGCTGAGGGGACCAAAGCAGGGATCAGCAAGGGTCTCCCAGGAGGAGAGGAGGTGCCCTGCTAAAATGGAGACATTTTCAAAGAGGGAGGCCCCAGGCACAAACACAGACCCACTCTAGGCACAGAGCCAAACAGCATCATAGGAGGGGATGCTGAAAAGGTAGAAGCAAGCAGGTGCAAAGAACTGTGAGCTTCTTCAGATCAGTGAACTGAAGCTTTTGTCTAACAAAGCCCTGTGTCTAGTACCCACGCGTCCCCATGCACCAACCCTGGGACCCTGCGGCAGACGCAAGGTAAGGTATTTGCTCTGAATGGGAGGCAGGGGCTGCAGTAATAACAACAACAACAACAACTAACACTTTTGGGGTGCACTGCTTTACATCCTTTACATAAAACTTACTGACTTTATTTTATATAAACTTTACATTAAACTAATTGAACGATCCAGTGAGGTAAGTCCCGTTACTATCTCCATCCTTCAGACAAAGAAACAGAAGCACCAAGACATTCAGTAACTTGCTCCATGACCCATGACCCTCCAAGGTCTAAGGTCTGGACCCAGGTAGTGTGATGTCTCACGGATGACACTGTCAACATCCTTATCTCAAAGCTCCGGCTGAGTGCGAGGTGCTATGCTCAGTGGTGGAAACCAAAGGAAGGGATGAGTTGGGTCTAGCTTCAGGTGGCTAGCAGGTTCTAGCAGGTCTGGGCTACTACTATGAAATAGCAACTAATGACTTTCCCAGGATTTCCTGCTTTCTGTTTATGCCATACATCCCCACCCCGTTTCTTGAATAAAAGAATGCACAAATGAAGACATGGATTTAAATAAGTGGATAGTTATTCATCATTTCTGGCCAGTTAAATGTGTAGGATTCATCAGTTTTCCTGAAACAAAACAGAACGATCAAGTTTCCACCAGTAAAACTGGATTCAATTGTGCTCCTCCTGGTCCGTCTGCCTCCTTGGAGTGGCCACCGGCCATCGTCGTCTCTGGGCTCACATCACAACCCAAGTTAATGCCCATGGTGGGTGGTCCAGGCAGGTAGGACTCCAAAGTGCCTCCGCTCAGTTTGCCCCAAGTTCAGGTCCCCGACACTGTTCTCCTACTTCCTCCTGACACAGGCCACCTGCCGCACTGATTCCTTCTCTGTATGCGCCTCCCTGCCCTAGTTCTGGCCTTGACATCTCTTATCTGTACTACTGTAATAGTCTCTGAACAGACAGACATGGGGCTTTCGAGTCAGATGGATCTGAATTTGATCTTGAATCTACCACCTGTTTGCAGTTTCATACTCGGGCAAATGTCTGGATCTCTTTAACTTCCGTTCCCTTACCTGTACACTTTGGAAAACAATACTTTGCCTCGCACTTGATCACATCAAATGCCTACTACAGGTTCACCCTTGATGCTGTTATAATTTGTGGGTATTATTGTTAGACCTCCCACCCCCAAGCCAGCCTACTATGGAAGATTAATCTTCCCTGAATCCAATTTTGATCATGTCATTCCCCATCCTGCGAAAGCTGCACTTGCCAATGGACAAAAAGTCTGTTTGTAAGGGGAGTTACCTCGTTTTTCCTTTCTGGATGCCAGAATCTTGACTCCAAGAGTCAGGTGCCTCCTACACAGCCCACTCTCTCTATAAAAATGCCTGGAGAGGTTCTTCAATTTACAAAGACAATAAAGACAATACCAGGGTTTGTTAGTCAAGGTTGAACCCACTCAATGGGGTGAGACCAATATAAGTTTCACTGTACAGTCAGGTTATGCATACTTATGTGATGGGATAAGAATTTTTAGAAATGTCAACAAAATTTTCTCCCTGTGATAATTCCTCTGGCCCTTTGCCCCCTTCAATTAGGCTAGTCGTTCTGGATTCATTCCCTCGGGAAAGCATGTGATAGGAGAAAGCAGAGAGAAGGGGGACCTCTCCAAAAGCCTTTGAGTTCCAAAGGCTGAGCCCCTATGGACAAAAGACAGAGGAGAAAGTCACGATTAAGAACAAGATTTTCTGGCCTCTATCCCACTAGAAAAATCGCTGGGATTAGGGAAAAGAGAAAAGGGTAGGGACCAGGGAGGGGGGTGTTGTAGCTCAGCTGCCCCGTACAGTCAGCCTGCACGCTGCTCCCCATCAGCCGCAGCCCCAGCCCTCTGTTAGCTCTACATCCTGCCATCTACTGAGGACTTCCCTTCACAGCAGCTGGAATGTTTTTGACCAACCCATGAGAAGGATGCTCTTCTTCACTCAGAGACTTTGCTTCAGCCCATTTGACTAACTCCGTGGGAACTGCCCTCAAGATCTACTTGGCCAACAGTGGTTTGGAAAGACCCTATTATAATTGCGTATTACAAACCAAATCACACACAGCAGGGCTCTGGTTCATATTAAGTAAACATGTCTCTATTCCAGTCAGACATGAATTTATCCCCTTCAAAGAATGAAGCTGTAATAGAGACGCAGAGGGAGCAGGGTTCTTTTTGAGATGGGGACCCTGCTTGGGCTTGATGCCTCTTGGTATTGATACCACATAGGTGATAATACCCGGAGGGTAAATTTCTGATATGATAGAAGGAGGTTCTTGCTCCTTTCCTCCTGTCTTGGTGTTCTCTCTCCAGTGCCACCTTCTGGGTTGGGACTTCTAGAGGGAGGGTGGGTGCTTCTAGAGGGGTGGGTAGGAACATAGCCAGATCTAGTCACCTGGGAGAGGCTATCAGTGGGCTCAGACACCCCATGAAGCCTTCTGCGATAGACTGTTCCATCAATGGCCCCCAGGAAACCACACTTTCCTGTGTGGTCCCCTCCCCTACGGACCCTGGGCTTGGCCACGTGGCTGGTTTGGCCAATGAGACATTCGAAAGCATGACGTAAGCAGACACTGGATAAGCGCTTGCACAAGTGGTCCCCCTTGGGACCTTCCTCTGGGAAACTGGTTACTATTTGGTAAGGAAGCCAATGCAGACTACTGGAGGAAGAAAGGCCCCGTGGAGGAAAATCAAGACATACCGGCTCTCATTTGGCACCAACAGCAAGCCATGTGGACAACACCTTCATGGACGTTTCCCCACCTGAGAGCAGCAGCTTGAGAGACCCCAGCCGATACACATGGGACAGAGTTGAGTTATCCTGCCTCAGCTCTCTTCAAGTTGTAGAATCATAAGCAGGTAACCGTTGCTGTCATCTCGAGCCACTAAGTTTGGGGTAGTTTGTTGTACAGCAAAAAGTAACAGAAATATCTTCTTTCTGGGGGACGCTTTCCTGTCCAATTGCAGGGATTTCCCACAGGGCAGGGACCTTATCCATTCTGATCACCTATATCCTCAGCCCCTAACAGCCTGTAATAAGTGTCCAGTAAATATTTCTGGAATTCAAGACATGAAACCAAGCACACAGCACTTACACAGCATTATGATGCTCTTTATCCTGTCTCTTCTAAACCCAGGAGCTTCCGAGCCTTGAAGCTTCTATTTATTGTAAATGAATGGTGGGCACATTTCTAAGAGATCTATATGTGTAATGGTTGGTTAATGGGAATTTGACTATTATTGTCTATGGACCTTTGGTTAACTGAAAACCGAAAACAAGGGATGATAACTACCCTTACATTCCAAAGATTGGTGGTCAACACATTTGCAGCACGTGCTGAGATGACAACAATCTTTTCTGACACCCTATTCCATTCTTTGCCTCCCATCTGTATAAGAGGAAGAGAGGCACTAGAAATCCGTAACTAGAAATCTGGCTAGAAGCTGGAGCCAGGCAGCCTGAGTTCGAATCCCCACTTGGCCACATACCAACTGGGAGACTTGGGCCAAGTTACGTCACCTCTCTGTTCTTCCATTTGCTCATCTGTAAAATGGGGTGATGACAGCATCTACCTCACAGGGATGCTGTGAGGATTAAGTAAATCACTGTAGAGAGGCTAGGCAGCTCTGTGGATGGAACCCTGAGAACAGTGCCCAGCTCACAGTAAGGGCCGGTGTCAGCTACCATCAGTGTCATCAGAACGAACGAAGAGCTCTTCGAAAAAAATTGGCTGTTGGGGAGGGGCATACATTTCCCAGCGGGAGGACCCCAAGTTTGGGGCTGTTTGCCAGAGGGGAGTTGACATACCATTTATTGATTGTTGGACTGAAGAAACATCCTGACCCTTCCTGAGCTTCTCTGGGAGGGGACGTAGTGAGAGAATTCTTTAGAAAATTTGACCGGCATCCCCCGGCAGGTGGAGGCACCAAGAAGGGAAAAGTCCAAAGGGGAAAGGCTGGTAGAGTGAGGAGAAAGGCCTGAGGTGGCCTATGCACCCCTCCAGGGTTTGAGAGGTGAAGATGCTGAGTTTCCCACCAGCTAAGTGGACAGTCGCTCAAGGAGTCGTGGGGAGAGGAGGTGCAACCATGGAGGTGGTACTGAGGGCCAGCCTGAGAGTCCGTGGGCCATGCTGAGTGAGAGGTCCCAGTGTGGGGTTCTGGAGAAAGGCACTAGAGTGCTCATGGACGACAGGTCGGGGTTCAGACATCTGCCATGGAGATCTCTGGACAGCACCAGCTCATTCCCTAATCCGATTTGGCCCTTTCCCTTCCCTTTCAGGTCCCTGCTGCATCTCTGGAGGGGTGAGGCGGGTGGGGGAGGGACTCTGAGAGTGAAGAAAACCCCCCACCTCCCAGCTTCAGGCCACTGAGGCTCAGTATGTCTGAGCTGGGGAAAGACAGGGGCTTTGAATTGGATGAGAAATTGAAATTTTAATATTAGAGTGGTCTGCGCTTTATCCATTTCTGAGGACGAGACTTTTCTAGTGCTGACCAGTGACTGGCGATGCTCTGGGCTCAGCCCCAGATACCAACCGGGAGCAGGGGTGCAAAACGCATGGGCTGGGAAGAATAAGGTTGTCCGTGGAATATGTTCAGTTACTTTAATATCATCTTATTTCATCCTCACGACAGCTCTGCGAGGTAAACTGCCTTCCATATTCCCACTTTCCAGAATCTTAGCAAAGTTGACGGACTTGCCCGAGGTGCCACATCCAGTAGGGGGCAAAGGCCTTGACTTTGACCGCTCTTAACACTCGTTGAGGCGGATGCTGTCTCTTGCACCTTTGCATCCCCAGTGCTTAACGCTGGCCCCGCCATCCAGAACATGCTCTCTACCGACTCGTAAATGAATGCATTGTCCCCATCAGCAGCGCAGCTATGCCCTCACCAGGGCCGAGCCCCCTCTGCAACGGCAGAACAGAATTCTTTAGAGCCAAGCACACTGGGCTCTGGCCCAAACGGAGCGCAGGCCCCGATGGACCCGGAAAGAGCCTCTGTATTTCGCGGCGGCTGGTCTTTGGCTCCTCTGACCCTCCTCCCAGCCCTTCTATCACAAGACTGTGCCCTGGAGGCGACCTGGTGGCAGACACTGTGCCAGGCTGCTGGAAGGGAAGCCAGCCTTAACCATCTCCCTTGAAGGTCTCACGGGAACAACACTGTTTGGTATCAGGAAATGTCCCCATGCACCTGAAAGACTTGGATAGATTGGCCAACGTGCCTGTATCTCCTTCCTCTTTCCCTCCGTCAGAGCACGGGGTGAGACGGATGGATGAAGGTTCCAGGCTGTTGCTTTGCGGGCTGGTGATGTGGTGTTTGTAGTTTCCACACACAGGCAGCTGATCGCACGGGTGGAAGGAAGGTGGCCTCAGGGTGAATAACCCTGACTAGAAAGGGGGCAGGATTCCCAGCACCCTTGGCTTGGGTGTGTTCTGTGCTCGCATTTGACCATGGGTGTGTCTGATGTTCTGGGAATTCGTATCATTTCAAACAAAAGCTCAAAGCCACACACCGAGAAGATTGTCTCTGGAGATTTGGGAAAACTGCTCAATTTCCCAGAGCTGCCCATAGAGCAACTCCTCCCTAATTTCATTTGCTCTTTGCAAAACATTTTCACAGATAGCCTTTCATGAGCTCCTCATAACAGCCCCCAAAGTTGATGGAAAAATATCACCGTCCTTCTTTTACAGAGTTCCTGGAACTTCAATATGATTAAAATACTTGCCTGGAGTCAAAACGACCAGAGGTGAGGGCACCTGGCCTCCTTCTGGCCTTGCTCCGTGCCCCCCTGCACCTCCCCTTCCGCAGGCCGGCCCTGGGCCACTACTCAGGTCAACAGTAGCTCTTGGTGCCCAGCCTGCACTGGGACTCGGGGTCCCATGTGCTTGGGAAGGGAAGTCAGCTACCTGGGGAGGTGCTGTGTGAGGTACACTCCCACCATGGCACTATTTTATATTCCTTTCTGGTCGACCTTAGACCTTTCCAGGGAAAAGTAGTTCCATTTCTGGGAATTAATGTTTAGATAATATTCAAATCCGGTCACCAAGACAGATGTCTAAGGGGTTCACCACGGTGTCATTCAGAGAAGGGACACATTGCAAATAACCTGAATATCCAAGAAGGGGTCCACTTCCATAAATTCAGATATATTGAATCAATAGAATATTATTCAGCTTTTAAGAAACCCACCTAGTAGAAGGACTTGAGTGACATGGAATGATGTTCTTGATCCATCTTTAAATAAACAAAACAGGTTACAGGAGATGTGTTTCAAGATGGTCCCACTTTGCTTTGACAAATATTTCTATCTCTGTCAACAAGCTGATAAGTACCCAGAAGGCCATACACCCAAAAGGTAATGGTAGCTATTTCTGGCCGGCAAGGTTATAGGTGATTTTTATTTCTTCTCTTTGATTAGCTAGGTTTTCTAAGTACGCTACATTCAACGTGATTTAATCTTTTTTTTTTTAAAGATTTTATTTATTCATCTGAGACACAGAGATACACACAGAGAGAGGAGAGAGTCTGAGCAGGGAGAGAGGCAGAGGGAGAGGGAGAAGCAGACTCCTTGCTGAGCCAGGAGCCCGATGTGGGGCTCGATCCCACGACCCTGGGATCATGACCCGAGCCGAAGGCAGACGCTTAACCATCTGAGCCACCCAGGCGCCCCAAAAGATTTTTACTCATTTATTCGACAGAGAGAGAGAGAGAGAGAGAGAGAGCGTACGAGCAGGGGGAACGGCAGGCAGAGGGAGAAGCAGGCACCCCGCTGAGCAGGGAGCCCGACGCAGGGCTCGATCCCAGGACCCTGAGATCACAACGGGAGCTGAAGGCAGATGCTTAACTGACTGAGCCACCCAGGCGCTTGAGTTAATTTTATAATATGAAAAACTGTCACTTACGAAGTAGCAAGAAAGGATTAGCTCCAGTGTTTTAGTCATGTAGTGATTCAGTCACCCAGCTATTTGCATTTAATGTATTAAGTGTTGGAGATTCAGAGATGAATTCAGAATAGAGTCCACAATCCCTGTGCTCTCGCCCCTTCCCAGGCTTGCAGGGCACCCCTTAGAAGGAAGGTGACATCTACTGAGGATTTACACCATGCCAGGCATTCTTCCTTCACATGCTGTATTCCCCTGAATCTTCAACGCCATCCTGCATGGGAGGCTGGATAATTTCTGTTTTAAAAATGGGAGGCTGAGGTTTAGAGAGGTAAAATAACTTGAAGTTTCTACGGCCAATTAGTGGGGGAGCTGGGGGTTAGAGGAGGGTAGGCCTGAATGCCCTGCCCCCGTTTCATGCCCTGTTGCCCTTCACCATGACCTTGGCTGCTTCTATTTCACAAGGATGGATCTTGAATTCTTGGGCTTGAATGGCTTCCAATGCCCACCCTGGTTGAAAATGAAGCATGGTCTCCGTAGCACTCAAGGAGGTAGCTGAATTGCCAGGAGCAACCCTGAAGACCTGGTTTTCTCAGCTCTCCATCACCTAGGGGAACCTAAGCCGATGAAAAAGCCCCCTGACCCACGCTGTGCCTGCCATGCGCCGACGACTTTCCTCCACCTGCTTCCCGCGTGAGACGTGTCTGGATCACTCATCGCTATGTGTTAGGACTAAGGATTCCAGAGAATCCTGCTGCACTGGAGTAGAGATCTTTTGCCGGAAGAGGAATTTGCAAGTTGCCATTTAAAATCGTGAAATCCAGAGGCAAGCATACAGGAAATAAAAAACCCCAAACAAAATAAAAATCCCCCCCCGCCCCCGCCTGTGGGCTGAGCTCTGGGGATCAAATATTCTCTTTGTATTGTGCAGAGGGGGAGCCTGGGCAGCCAGGGCTGGAGTTTTCAGTTGGCCATGCAGAAAATGCTCCTGGGCACTCCCTTTAAAAACTAAATCAACATTATTTTAATTTGTGTTCCCTGCTTCCTCATTCACAACGGAGGGGAAGGTGTGAGGCTGAGCAAGAGCATATTTCTCTTACAAGTTAACTTAACATGCAATATGCAGGGGATTACTCTGGGCTCACTCAATACCACTGCCCAGAGCTTTATAGAATTCTATTGATCTTAGCTAAAGCTGTTTAATTTTTTTCACTTTAATTTTCTTTCCTTATCTGCTCATTAAGTGGAGGTGAGGAAGGGGCGGGGGACTGATGGCAGGTGACACTGCTTGGATTTAAGGCTGGTTTGAGGGACCTGGAAGCTAGTCTGGTGGCATGTACTGGCAGCATGTTAACCCAGTGGCTTCGGGTGGGGGGGTGGCTGCAGAAAAAGGGAAATAGGCGTCCCTGGATGGATATTCTTCTGCTGCTAATATAGGATTCTGGGCATAACACGGAGGGAAAACAGAGTGAATCTGACATAGATACAACCCCCAACGAGCTTACCTTCTAGTAGCAGAAAGCAGCGCATTAATCCAAAGTGGGACACGGATGTGCCAGGATGATCGAATGGGATATTCATTTTTGCTCTTAGGGGAGGCAAAAAAGAATGAAAACCTAATTTTTCCCAGCCATCCCCCAAACTTTGGCTACAGTGTAATCCCCACACAGAGTCATCGGGGACTTCAGAGGGACTTGCCTGATGGGGGGTGTCGGGGCTGGAGTTTGGAGAGAAAGCCTGGGAGGTGGGGAAGGGATGACTAGGGCTGATGGTCCGAGGGCCGGAAACTGCCCACTCCCTGCCATCCTCCCTGGGCCAGGTGGCAGGGCTTCTAAAAGGGCAGTCCATGGAGATCCGGATTGATTATTAAGCTCCCGTGCCCTGGGAGCCTGGGTGGGGAGTGGGTTGTGCCTGCACTTAGCTCTGCAGGGTGCACCTCTGGAGGCTGCCCGCAGTAGGAAGGACTGTGGTGATGGCGACAGCCACCAAAGAGGAAGGACCAGGCATGCCTCTTCTTTCCTTGAGTCCTTAAATTCTTTTTTTTTTTTTAAGATTTTATTTATTTATTTGAGAGAGAGAGAGAATGAGAGAGAGAGAGCACGAGAGGGAAGAGGGTCAGAGGGAGAAGCAGACTCCCCGCCGAGCAGGGAGCCCGATGTGGGACTCGATCCCGGGACTCCAGGATCATGACCTGAGCTGAAGGCAGTCGCTTAACCAACTGAGCCACCCAGGCGCCCGAGTCCTTAAATTCTTAGAGAGCCCAACTCAGAGGGGGAGGGAAGGCCAGTACTACTCATAAATGACATCTACTGAGCTTAACTATGTGTCAAGCACCAGCTAAGTTCTTTAAATGAATCCCCACCAAATCCCTCTGACATAAGCCTCATTATCATCCCCTTTTTGTAGATAAGACTGAGGTGGAAAGACGTTAAGTCTCTTGTCCAAGGTCTTTATGGATGGTTAAGTAGCCGGGCCAGGATTTCATCCTTCTTGTTCTGGCTCCTGGACTCCTTGCCCTCAACCACTGTGTCAATGCCTACTCTTACAGGACCTCCTGGTCCAGAGGCACATCCCTTAGTGGTCGTTCGCATAGCTTGCTGGGGGGAAAACAATAGAATCAAACGTGATGTTTTTTGTGCCCTCATACTGTGGAACAAATTTATATCTAGTGCAAAAGTAGTAGGAGATAGAGTGCTAAGGGAGTTCAGGACCCAACCAGCTCACTTCTGATGGAGAAGACTTTTTCCAGGTGGGGCTGTGAATGGAGTGAAAGTGCAAAAAAGAAATAAGGAGCTTCTTGGGGGCAGAGTGACAGAAAATTTCGCATATTCTTGGAGCCAGTGAGCATTTCCATTGCCTGTGGCATGGAATGGAGAAATGGGAGGACATAAAATGGGAAAGGGAGGTTGTGTCCAGGTCAGAAGGGATTAAGGGAGTTGAACTCTATGCTAAAGGTCGAGGGCAGCAAAGGGGTTTCACCTCCTGGGCTGCATTTGATTGGCAGAGGCTGTCTGGACCGTTCTCAATGAAGGATATACAGAATTAAAGGAAAAGAAAGCTGGATCAGGCAGCAGTGTCCACCGTGGAATGAATCTCGCCAATCTCCTTTCTTGTGCTGGCATTCAACAAAGATTCTGAAAGACAACAGTGAGGTTGGGCCCTGGTGGGGGATACATGCCCCAAATTATTATCGAACATCTGGTCATTCCGAGGTACAGAGACTGATTCCTTTGTGTCATCAATTACTCGCTCCAACCCTTCCCACTAATTTTACTAAAAATGTCTGAAAATAATGAAACCGAATCTATTTGGTTGTGTATGCTTCTCATCTGGAGCTGCTGAATCTGATCCAATGGGCAGAACCCTGCATGGGACTCCAGAGCACCAAGGTCTAAGCTGAGCTCTGCCAATAACAGCTGGGGACCTTTAGGCCCATGTCTGGGCCTTTCCTAAGTCATCCGGCATCACAGAGCTTTTGTGAGGAGAAAAGGAAGTAACCTATTGGAAAATACTGTGACAATGAAAATGTGCCCTCCCGGTTAAGTGCCATATTTTATCAAATAAAAAAATGTCATTTGTTGCAAACTTTTATTATTAAGAAAGAAAAATGCTGCCAACTACAGTACCCCACCCAGTTTCAATCACATTCTGTTTTCAGGGGTGTTAAAATGCTGGAAAAACAGTATTTTAGAATCAATGATATATGGAACATTATGACAGAGCTCCAGCTCTGAGTTACTAACCTCCATTTAAACAAGTTAAAAACGTGCTTGCTTGGATTACAGACTAGGTGCTTCATGCATGAATCGCCACGTTCAAATCAACTCACACTACCTAACACAAAAATCTGGTCTCCCATTCTTCCTTTGTAATTGAAAGTTGGAGAGATATGGTTCTTTAAGGGGAGATTGTCCCAATTTACAACGACTATGAAAACACTAGTTTGACTGTTGATTCAGATATAACTGGTTCTAAATCATATAAGCTGCCAAACAGCCTTGATTAAACACTTGCTAGAAATATTTCAAGGTCAAGGAGCCTTGTGATTTTGAGTGTGACACAGTAAAGCTGTGTTAGATGTCAGTTTGGGGCTGGAAATAGTAGAATGTGAGGCCCAAGCTGAAGCTCACAAGCCTGGAATTCACCCTCTTTTCCATTTTATTATTTGTAGAATCCTTGAGAATGAGCTATGTGAACACAAACTATCATCTAACCAAACAGGAGAATGTGTATGAGACATTCCCAAGGGAGCCCACACCTAACAATTCCACCACCAAACAGGGCCTGAAACTCTTTTCCAGGCCCCAGTTTGAGACATCCCAGAAACGAATTCTGATCCGCCTCCTTCGGATCATGTGCCACTTGTAGGCAAATCATTTGTGGCCAAGGGGTGAGAGTACTATGATTTTAGACCCCGACTGCAAATACATGGTTTAGGGAAAGAGAAGGAACAACTTTCTAAATGGGGTGGCCCACTATGCCAGAAGAAGGGAAGGGTTCTGGCAGACAAGAAATAGATGCATTTCTGTTACCAAATTTATTCTCAGAACGACCTTTTCATTTCATGGCATGAAAAAGAAAGTCCTTAGAGGTTTGGCTGACAACAAAATAATCTTATCACCATAACAGGCCAATTTAACCCATTAATCAATAACGGGGTATTGGAGCCTCCACAGGATCATAGCCACCATTTTGGTGAAGGCTAGCATGCCATTCTATAGAGGACACACCCTGGAGGCAATGTGTGTCCACCCTACAGAAATTCCTGACTTTCAATATACTATTATTGGAGAACACGGTCTGTCTGTCCAACTGCATGTGTACTTTGCAGAAGAGTGTGTGTATGGACTATAATTCTCAGAAGGACTAGACCTGATTCCCCTACCCTTAACTGACAGACAAGACCTTGAAAGCTTCTTTGGAAGCCCAGTTACTTGTGTGTCATTGGCCAATATTCGGCCTCCTCTTCTCATTAGAGACAGGTTATGAAACTTATTGCTATCATCAGAGATGCTGCAGAAGATGGAACTGATTTCTTTACAAGGACCCTTAAGGAGAGATAATTTGATTGATCTGAGCACAGAAATGGCTATGTTGCTTCCTTGAACAACTGGTTTGTTTTTGCTTTACAGACACTAAATCTCAAGAACTTTCACACTTCCCTCTTCATGGTCGCTGCTAGGTAGCTAAGAGCCAAATTCCTGAACCACTGATAGTTCAACCTTAAATCCTTAATGGCAGACGTTTGGTGTATGTGCTTACATCTTGACTCCAACCTACTTCCTTAAGCTTAGTCTCTCTTCATCTCAAATTTTAAGACTTGCCCATGGGTTATTTAATCTTGGAACACCTTTCATATCTTTGTAAGTCACCTTAACTTTTTTTTTTTTTAAGATTAAAGTGAGGATATAAGTGATTATTCCACATTAGTTTCAAAGGTTTTGAAGCCTGTCAGACAGAAACCATCTTAGTGGAGCGTGTCCGTATGTATAGCCAGTCCTTCTGGAACCCAGCTGATGTCTCAGGGACATCTGTGATATATTGTCCCTTTGCAGGGGTTTCTAAACTCACTGGCCCACCTTTTAATTACAAATTACATTGTGAATTTATTGATTTTTCTTCTTAATATTTTTGGCCGTGAAAACAGAATTATTTTGTGTTCCTTTCCAAGACTTGGGAGGTAAATTCACTCCCTCATGGTAATGAAGTCTGAAAGAGAATTCATTTCCATCCCCTACAATACTGCTTTATGTTCAAAAATATCTTCGAGTTTTCACATATCTCTAATTGCTGAAAGATCTGTAGTTAACAACAAATCTCAAATATTTAGCTTCAGGGATTTAAAATTCCAACTACAATGATAACAAAGATAAAACAATTATTATCTGCAATAAATGATCCACAGCAATGTCTTTTAGAAGAATACTTGGTGGGCGACTTTCACTTCCATGACTGGGGGTGGGGTTGAGAGCCTGAGGAACTCAGCCAGATGCAAGGATGGAAAAACGAACAGTCTAAATGAGGCACTCATTTCTCAAGTCGGAAACACGGGAAACAGTCCTCTGGGACACCGGCTGCTCTTTCCAGTCCTTTGCTGTAGGGCTCTTCATTTCTCTTCCGGGAGCATTTTTAAGCTCCTAGACAAGGTGCACATCCTCACGGGCCCTATTTTTCTCCTTTCTCCAAAGGCACAGGAAGCGAGGCAAACCTTTCGGTGTGATCTGCATCATGTTCTTCTTCGTGCAAGTTCATATTTTGGTTGAAATGATAACCAATAAATATTTAACATTCTAAAAGCAGTGGCTTTCCAGCTCCAGCCATCCATCCGATGGGAGACTATGGTGCATGCATTAATTTACAGCCCACTTTCATTTCAAGCGGGTCGATAATATTTCATAAGGTAGGAAACCAGACGGCATGATTTTGGTGGAGAGAGGAAAAGGGCACAGCTTGGCTTACAGACCTTAAGGCTAAATTCTGAGAAGGAGGATAGAAATTGGCACTCATCTTGTTTGTTTGTTTGTTTTTTCCCTTAATCGACATTTTCTTTTTTGTGAACTGAAGAAATTAACATTTTAAGAAGTGAAAGCTCTCTTGTGCTGATTTCCTCCCCCTTGCCCCTTTCACACATGCACACACTCAGAAAGTAAGAGGGAGGGTGCTGCCTACAAAAGCTCACCACAGCGTGTCCCTGCATTTGACCCAGTTGAGCAAAGGTGGTGTTTTGAAAAATGACCAACGCTTGACATTTACATGATACCAAGTGATCTATTTGAATGTCATTATTTAAGCGATTGCCTTTCCAGCTTGCAGGCAGTCTAATTCTCGTCAATTTCACCTTTAATTTAGAAGAGAAATGATAGCCAATGAAAAGAAGAAGAAGAAGAAAACCCACCACAGAGGCCTGTGTCCTTACGTCTCAGTGGTTTTTCATTCACAGTGTTTTCTGTAAATGAGATTTTGAATCAACCCCAAACTGACGTTGAGTGGAAATATATTCTTCCTTTTTAGCTGGGACTGAGGAAAAATGGGCGATGAATAAAATATCCTAATTACAAAAACCCTACAATGGGATCTGTTAAAATACATAAACATAAGTTCAATCATAGGAAAGTAATTGTTGTACATCTATATGCTAATGTGGGAACCAACTACTTTTGCTCCAGATAATTCAGTGGTTATTGATTTTTTATTATTTTTTTATAGATTTTATTTATTTATTTGACAGAGAGACATAGTGAGAGCAGGAACACAAGCAGGGGGAGTGGGAGAGGGAGAAGCAGGCTTCCCGCAGAGCAGGGAGCCCGATGCGGGGCTCGATCCCCGGACCCTGGGATCATGACCTGAGCCGAAGGCAGATGCTTAACAACTGAGCCACCCAGGCGCCCCGTGGTTATTGATTTTTTTTATCTTATGTGTTTAATAATATGCTCCTAAGTTCAAAAGAATCCAAATACCAATGTTCAGTGATTTTGGCCTTCAAAGACCTTTAGCAGTATAACTATTTAAGGCTCACACATCACTGCCCGTGCCCCTGGTGAGGTCTGGGTGCTAAAAGCAGAGATCAAGGCTAGCAGCCTAGAGCAAACCGCCTGTGGGATTGACTCCTCTCTGCTTCCTTTCCTCCTGAAATGAAAAGCTCACATGAGGGTGTAATGTCAGCAGAAGCACCAAAGGAACAAAGGTAGGTCATGTGCCCGTGGTTAGGGTACACATGGACCCCAGGCTGGGCCTTGAGTCTGAGCCACTTTGTTTCTGGCATATACGAGGCCCAGACACCCCTGAAACTCCATTTTCCTTTTAAAGAACTGATAGGATTTGTTTGATGGCAAATGATTAAAAAAACAGTTGGACAATGAAAAGACTGTCTTGTTCATGTAACTGAAGAGTCTAGTGGTAGGACTGTTGCTGGGTCAGACTTGGTCCAGTGGCCCTGATGATGTCATCCAGGACCTTGTCACTGGTTTGCCATTGGTGGCACTGGCTTCATCCTCAGGCTGCTCAGAGAGGCCACCTCAGGCAGCTGCAGTTTCTCATCTCATGGCAGCAAAAGTGTTCTAGCCGTTTCTAACTGCACACCTTCATGACCTCTTCTCAAGGAGAAGGGAGAAGGTCTTCTGTTAGCTCCCATAACTCTTGGGACGTCCTCTCTCTCATATCCTGGGGAGGTAGGGTATGCTGCTTGGCCTAAGCCAGTCATGGCCCACCCTGCAATAGGGAGCGTGGTCACTCCCACCCACATGGAATGGGAATGGGGGGAATGGCTTCCCAAAAGGAAAATAAAAGTACCATCGAATGGGCGGCAATGGAGGCCACAGATGTAAACAAAACGTATACACTACGACAACTTTGTAGCTTCTTGTTTAGCTATGCCTTTTACCAAACATCTTGATTTTATTACTTTTTGCCACAAAGTCACCTGAGGAAGTCAACGGTGATGTCAGTTCTGGTTGCAGGCTGGATTAAGACTCTGATGATCCTTTGATCTCCATCTCCCAAGTTCTGGCTCCGTGTCTCCAAAAGAAGGGGCTGGCCGTGATGGCAGACACCTGGCACACAGGCCGCCACTTTCCCCTCTCGGTCCTACAGCAGACATCATCCATCAATCACAGGACATTTTCCTGTGCAGGCCAGATGTGGCCCCAGAGACCTACTTAAAACAGTCCTCTGGACAGCCTCTATGAATGTATTGGTGCTGACAAGTGAGATAAAACGTATTTGCCATCCCTGGAAAGGATTGCACACCAATGACCCAAACTATCAATGCATTTCACTCATATACCAAGAGCATTCACAAACACACATGCACAGGTTCATACACCTCAGTGTTTCTCTAAATGTGGTTTGCAGATCTTTTGCATCAGGATCCCCTTGTGTTCTCATAAAATGTGAATTCTGGAGACTCACTCTAGAGCTACGAGATCAGAATATTCTCAAGATAACAGATTTAAATACTCAATAAGCTAGCAGACGCAATAGAATAATATGCTTCATTCCTACTAGGTCTCTGAGATATTGGCTCATTCTTTGTGTATTCTTTCAGCAGTTTCTTAAGCTACTGTGGGTAGGAACTGGGTTAGTTTCTGTGAATTCAATGAGAATGGTACAAATAAAAGACTCCTAGACTTCCTCAGTGAAACCCAGTGATGCTCTGTGGAAGGAGTTAACAGGCACCAGAGAAGACCAGGAATTTGGGAGTTCAGAGATGGGCAAGATCACTTCTATGTGAGGGGGCTAAAAAGATAGAAAGTGTCATGGGGGGACTTGGCCCTGGAGCCTTTATTGGCTAGGACGAGCTGGGGTATGGGATGAGGAAGGAAGAGCTGGGAGGAAAAATGGGCAGTGGATGGAAGTGAGAATGTGCAGCAAGAGATCGTGAACAGTCACTTAATGCAAACTGGAGCTGAGAAGGGGGTCTGAGAAAAGAAGATGGAAAGATAGGATTACATTTTCTTTTTTTTTAAGATTTTTTTTTTATTTATTTGACAGAGAGAGACACAGCGAGAGAGGGAACACAAGCAGGGGGAGTGGGAGAGGGAGAAGCAGGCTTCCCGTGGAGCAGGGAGCCCGATGCGGGGCTCGATCCCAGGACCCTGGGATCATGACCTGAGCCGAAGGCAGACGCTTAACGACTGAGCCACCCAGGCGCCCCAGGATTACATTTTCATTAGGGAGGGTTTTGTGGTTGCTGGCTTCAGTGTTTAGACTTTGTTTTGTAGCTGATGGAAGCTATTTTAAGCAAGGGTGTGATATGATACTAAGCCATGTCTAAGGACATAACATTTGGAAACGAGGGACGGGGGAGGAGTAGAGTGAGAGAGGCTGGATCTTCCGGGTGGCAGAAGGTTGTAACTGTGCAGGTGAGAGGCTGGGGGTCTTGGCAGAATCTTGGCAACAGAAATGGAGGGGAACAGATGTGAGAGCCACTGAGGAAGCAGAACCATAGGCCTTGTTGGTTTGACAGCTTGTCCAGACTCTCAAAGGCATATTAGTTAGGATATGCTGGGTCATGCTGCAATAACAAATTAATCTTGAAATCTCTGTTTTTAACATAACAAAATTTTACTTACCTCATGTTTTACATCCAAGACTGATTGGCAGGGGGCTCGATTGTACTCAGTCACTCAGGGACCCAGGTTGAAAGAGGTTCTGTTATCTTTCAGCTGCACTACAGAGCATGTGGCATCCTGAATGCTAAAGAAGAGGAAGAGATGGATGCAGGCAGAGCAAAGACCTTTAACTGATCTGACATCAACATCACTTCCACCCAGAGTCTGTTGCCCTAAACTAATCACATCTAACTAAATATCTATAAAGGACTCTGGGAAAGTAGGGGAAAATGTGGAATATTTGGTGAGCCTTCCATTTTTTAGTTATAATAGGGCAATTTCTGCATTTCACCCAGAGGCAGAAATTAAGAAATCACACACCTGAGTTCCCCCTAGAACATGGAGGTAAATCGGTAGGAAGAAGAGACTGGAGAATAATTTTTGTAACATACCCAGTCACTTTTAGAGGTGGTATTACAATTCCAGGCACAGGGGGTGGTATGCTTTCAACCCAAGTGGTTCTACCTTAGAGGTTTAGTCTTTAAAAGTTAGTCAAAGGAGTCCCTGACTGTGACTATCTGTAGTAGTGAACACACCTCACGTAAGGCAAGCAGAAACCAGTTCATGTACATGCATACACATACACACATATACACCCTTGGGTTTTAATGAAGATAGATAGATGATAGATATACATACATAGAGATTTTAAGGATTTTATTTTTAAGTAATCTCTACACCCAACATGGGGCTCAAACTCATGACCCTGAGATGAAGAGTTGCATGCTCTTCCGACTGAGCCAGCCAGGTGTCTCTAATGTATAAAACAAAAACAAAATCCCCAAATCCAGATCTATTTATCTTCCTCAACAACCTCAGAGGTTTTTAGAAATAAAAAGATTTTTATGGAGTGAGAATTCTTCTGAGAACCCCCAGTAACTATTTTGAAAGTCTTCCTTCTGAGTCTTGAACACCCTTCCCTCCAAAAGAATCAGGGCTGCTGTCAGACAGATACACTGATGCAGGTAGCAAGTAATCACTCTGTGCCCACCAAGTCCCAAGCATTCCTCTAGGCCCTGGGGATGCCACCTTTCTGGAACTTACATTTAGTTGGGGAGAAATACAGCTAGTCAGTACACAATTAGAACTTTAACCAGGACTTCATACTCGCAACTCTTTGCACTAACATGTCATGTTTGTTCTTCAAATGAAATCTTCCAGCTTTCTATGATTGCCATCTCCTGAAGCACTAGCTCCTTCCCAAGCCTCCTCGAAAAACCCTAACAAACCCAAACTTATTGGGTGGCATGACGGGGTCTAGTGCTAGGGGATGATGAAGATGAATAAGGCTTTCTCTTTGATTTCAGAGGGGCTTCTGGTCTATTTCTCGGGTGCTTATCTATCTTTTTCTGATGTGCCCCCCAGTTTTCACAAAATTTCAGGCCAATGCTAGAGTACCTGAGCTATCATGACTGCACCACGGCCAGGCAAGAGAAGAGCTCTTTTTGCCCACCTTTTTGAAGGACAGGAAGATATTCAGGAAGAGGATGGGGATACTTTCCACCCCTGCACTCCAGACAGAACTGTTGTATTAACCAAAAAAAAAAAAAAAAAAAATCCGGTTCCAGAGCGAATCGAAAGCCATCTTCTTTTTGCTCCTAAGGACAGCGGCTCCATCAGAAACTACTTGGAATCGTTGGGGCAGAAAATAGAAGGCTCTTTGGGAACACAGTGCCTCTGATCCCATTCCTTTTATGCCCCAGGAAAAGAAAAGAGGCCCATGTGAAAACCCCTCCTGGGGCTTCCCAACCAGTTAAACATGAGGGAGAGGAGAAAAGGGGGGAAAAATTCTAAATAAAAGCAAAGTCTTTGAAAAACTTCAAAGAAACATTTCTCCTGTTCAGAAGTCAAGAGCACATCTGGCTGGCGGTGAAAAGAGAAGTGGTGTCATCTGGGCAAAAATGTTCTTTTCAAATATGTCCTTTAAGAAAAGCAAGAAAGGAGAGTGCAAGAGATTGAGAGGAGAGGAATAATGCAAAGAGGGAAGGGAGGTTAAAGGGAAAGAAAAAGAAAAAAGGAAAAAAACCTCCTAAATCTTGTAATGTTTTAGGAGGGCTTATTAGAGTGAAAATTAAGTGTCATACAGAGCTCTGCTCCAGTATTGATGGCCTTTATTCAAAGAGCCATCACCCTGTAAACTCACTTTAACAACTCCCTTCAGATGAAATATAAAAATTAAAGACATTTACAACACAGCTTAGTAGCAGATGTAGTCGTCCTATTGGGGCTTAGATCAAATAGTGATGTAAACCCCAGCAGGATAACAGGTCTTATGAAAAAGTCCTTAACAACAGCCCCCAAAAATCTTGGAAATCTTACAAAACATGTTTCCCATTCTCTCCCAACCTCAAGGGTCCCCCTCCTTCCCCCAACCCCTCCCGTGATCTGCTAGACTCCTTTTCCATCGTCATCCTTGTCTGGAGTTCTTATGAGTCACTCTACACTTAGCAACTGGACCAAAAAAAAATCTGGTTGGGCTTCTGGTTATCTTCTCCATCTAGTCATCTGCCTCCATCATTACCTGGGGGAGCGCCAGGGTGAGGGATGTGCTGAGCAGTCTGGGAAAAGGACTGAAATGTACATATAGCTCAAATGGAGATTGAGGTCTGACCTTCACCTTGGTCCGTTCTTCCCCATCTGCCTCTCCTCCTTCTTCAGCTCTCATTTTTCCACCCAGAGGAACCTGAAAAGAGATTTCCAATTTGATTTAGAGGCTGGGTCCTCACTAGTATGGGAGACATTTATAACTGTTATATTGTAACAACTGCAGGTGGGGGCCTTCTCCCCAGTCTACCCTTTCTAAAGAAGACTTTCTTGGGGATATATTCTGGGAGCCATCTTCATCCACCCACCCACACCACGCACCCACTCACTCTCTCATTCATTATTTCAAAAAGTACATTCGAGGGTCTATGACATGCCGGGCACTGGGAAAGTGCTGGAGGCATGGACATGATTGTCCTTTTGGTTATGGTTCTCTTTGTCCTTGAGCTGACATATCCATGTACTGGCTTTGGAAAGAGAAAAAGCTTAGGGAATGAAAGTGGAGAGGTATAAGTAAGATCTATGTGAGAATTTCTGGTTGTTAGGTTCAGTTTTTCTGTGGCCCCAACTCTTACAAATGAAGCCAGTGACCTTTCTTGCCCCCACCACAGTGTATGGAAATAAAGAGTCAAGTTGCCCTCTAGGCCCAGGGGCTTGTCCCCAGACTCCTCTTTCCTGGCAGATGATCACTTAGCCAGTGATTTGGGAGTGATGGTGTTAGATCTTTGGCCACAGCTTGGCCCTTGGGCCAGACAGAGGCCAGGAGGCTGGAAAATAAGGAAGAATCTAAAGGGCCTTCATGAAAAAGAGAGCAAATCCTGACCCTGTAATGAGCTCTACTCCGAGGCTAGGTCAAGGCCCCGCTTCATTGGAAGCAACCTGATAAGAAAACCAAAATAAAGTGTTATCACCTCAGCTGGCTGAACCAAGGCCAGTAAGAAAATTGTCCTAGGGAGCCCTGAAAGCAGTAAATGAAAAGCTAACTTGGATGTCACATGGAGCTTAAGAAGGTTGGAGACATTCCAGGGCTAAGTGGGGGCCTTCTAAGGTCATGCAGTCTAGAGTTTTCCAACACCCAAGCCAACATTTACAGCTTGAACTCATGCCCTCCCTGCCCTCCTCTCTTTTGCTTTACCCAAGAGATCTGCAATATGATTGGGTTGCAAATTTTGTCTGGTCCATCCTCATACCTCCCAGCAGGCTTGGCTGGATTTTGTTTCACACATGGTCTAATCTGAAAACAAACACTGGAAATCAGCTGCTAGGGTGGGAGGCCATGTTGATATGACCAATGATCAAGGAAAGTTCTCTCTCTGGATCCCTGCAAGGAATGACTTCAAAGGTACTTTCCTCACACTCACTACGTATCCTCCTACTCACACACATACTCCCCACACCTACAGACGGCCACAGTCCCAGTGGATGACTTTGCTACGCTCTGGGCCATTTGGTCATAGAGGAGGCAGCATTTACCTCCACTAAGGCAAGGTCAAGTCTGTGAAGAGAATGTGTGCTTATGTAAAGAATCAAAGAAGATAATAGTTGCAGCCTATGTCACAGGCGTGGACTAATCTTCGATTAAATAATGATATTCAGATGACATTTCTTGGCAACTGGCAGACCAGCTGGAAAAATAAGTCAAAATTTCCACAGAGAATAGACCGTTTTGCCATCCAAAGCTGGCCAAGTACAAACAGCAAAGGTTCTAAATACATGTGAATAAAAGGTCCCCGCACTCTGGCTTGCAAAGGGGCTCCCCTTTCTCCTCACAGAACTGCACATATGAGTGTGCACATATGTGTAAAGTACACATGTGAATTTAATATCTGTTGCATCCAATTGTCGGTCCTGTTCCTCCTGGGTATTCTGACCCTTGGAACTTCCTAGTCCAGCTTTTCATTTTTCAGATGAGGAAATGGAAATCCGAAGAGCTGAAGAGCTTGAAGGACTTGCCCGAGGCTACACAGCAAGCCAGGAGTCTTGACTCTCATTCCAGTGCTCTTTTGAGTACAGTCTGACCTCCACGGAGCTGACTGGTGGAATCTGTAAACTCTCATCATGGGATGCATGCGTATGTGCAGGAATCAGCGTCGTTGGGCTGATGTCTTAAAGGTACGTGTGCATAACATGACCTGATGGGAAAACTCCAGCTTGGACCTAATCTAATGTCCGAATCCCAAAAGAGAATAGTGGAGGCCCTAACGCAGGGACTATTTACACAGAGGCTGGTGGAGTCAAGGGAAGCCGACAAGGGATGGGGCAGAAACCCATGTGCAACAGTAGAGAGCTCTTCTGGTTCTTAGACCAGAAGGAGGCCAGTAGAGGGAGAAGTTTCCCAAACCCAAAGAAAGGTTGGGTTGCTCTCTTGGTCGGGGGGCTCAGTCAACCAAGGTAGCCTGCCAGGAGGAAGCTGGGAATCGATACTGTGACTTCCCCCTTCCCCATTCTCTCAACTCCTACTTGTGCCTCCCGTTGCATGAAGCCAACAGGAGCTAAAGGCAGGGGGGCCAGGATGTAGGCCATAACTTGGGCCTCCCTGTGGAAGAGAGTGGTGATAGGGTCTAGAGGAGCAGATAGAATATCCTGCATGTCTGGGTTCAAATCTCAAGTAGCTTTGCTACTTACCATGCTGTGACTTGGGATAAGTGACACAAGTTTCTGCCCTTGGTATCCTCATCTGTGAGATGGTTATAATGCCACCCACCTTGAGAGGTGAAGTGACCGGTAGGGCTGCTGTACTTGCAGCTCCAAGCTCAATGCCCATCACTCCTGGTGCAGTTTCCTCTCCTCTCAGGAACACCAGAGGCTCCTGGACAATTAGGCAGTAGAAACCCGAAGCCTTACACTTTTGCAGACCTTCTGATCCAGCAATTCTGCTTCTAGGAATTAGTTTCAAGGAACGAATCTGGCCCATGCACAAATTTATAATGCTTTTTGCCGCCCCACTACTTAAAATGTGGAAATTGGGAGCAGATTTACTGTCTATATCCATCAGGACTCCTAGATGCACACAACAGAAACTGATTCTGGATGAGTTAAGCAGAAAAGGAATTTATCGAAGGAATACGGTATGACTCACAATTGCCAGAAGAGGCCAGGTTGCCTTGGTGGTTGAAAACAATCAGGCTTCTCCTCTTGCACACTCGAGTTCGCGGCTGATAATTTGTGAGCAGCAATGTATAAACCATGCCCCAGACACCCAGTGTTCATACCAAATTGTGTGGGCAAACCAGCTTGTCCCTACCACCCAAAGTCATGTTTCGTAGGCAAATTCCAGATGCACCAGCAGAATGAGGGAGATGTGCTTGGTAGCAGCACTTGTGGAAAAGACTTGAAGAGGTTGGTCACCAGCAAGCTCCACACCAAGCCCAGACTGAGGTTCTTAAAGGAGCCAGTCAGCCCACTCCAGTTCACAAAAGAGGTCACAGACTACAGTGATCATGGGGGAAAGTGGACACGATGCTGGTACTTTGACCCCAACCTGCCTGTGCCTAGAATGTTGATGCCCAGGTTCCCTTTACTGGGCCTGTTTGCCCGCCCAGATGCTCCTGTGGGCTACTGACAGCTCACGGCTGCCCACTTTCTCCACTGAGTTGACTGAGGGAGTGCCTTGCCGGGGCAAGGTTTCTTCATCCTCTGACCCCAAGGATCAGGCAAAAAGCCAGACTTTTCTCCTCTCTTTCTCCTTCTTTAATTTTCCTTCCTTTCTCCCTTATCAGTTTTCCTTGAGGAGCACCACCCCCTTGATAAACCAGCTGTACTCAATCCTTATCGCAAGCTCTGCTCCTAGGAAAAGGGGCCGAAGTCATTGTCTGACTTGGATTTATGCCTGGCCTTGAATTCCGTCAAGGGATTTGTGCTTGGGGTCTGGTTTCTGCCCTCATTTGGCTTCCAGGCCCTGCTGTCACCAAGCCCAATGTGATAGTGAAGGAGAAAAGGCATACAGTGCTGTGGGAAGGATAGACATTCACGCAGGGGTGCGATTTTGCTTTGGTCCTCTCACAGAGGAGCTAGATTTCAAATGATCAGACTGGGGTGCCTCTCTCTCTTGTGACCCCCCCCCAGCACCTTGTGTCTACTTCTACTGTCACATTACACCAATCACACTTTTTTTTTTAATAATACTCTGCTTTCTTGTCTTTCTCCCCGATGAGCCTGAGCTCTAGAGTGAGGAAAGTCTTCGTCTTACTCAAACTCAGAAATGGAAGTGATTGTCATTATTATTGACAGGCACACAGTTAGTAATGTTTGTCAAGTGAAAGCAAGAATCTTCAGAGGACAGGTCTCCCCCAACTCAGGGGGTCAGTACTGCTCTTTGGGGAGAAGGGATTTACCCCCAAAGCCAGGCTTGGTTATCAGAGTGGCCCATAGATGAGCTTGGGCTGAGAAGCGAATGAGCACAGATTCTCATTACCTACAAGTCATTAAGTTGTGATTAGAAAAAAGGGAGAGAGGAAGGCATGAACATTTGTAAAGGGATACAACATCTGTATTCGTCTGTGCACAGATACCACACTGGCCCACGGGGCCACCTTTAATGAACAGCATATGTTATGGTTTCTGCAGACCATATTGTATACCTGCTTTGTGCAAAGCGTTACACAACACAAAGGCGATTTCCGTTGAGGTCCCTGCCCCCAAGGACCTCACAGTTTCAAAGTAAACAGGCGGTTATAGCATGGATAATATTTATTGAGTGTTCACTAGGTAACAGGCGTGGTTCGAGGCACTTCACATGTATTAATTCATTTAATCCTCACTGCAACTGTCCGAGATAGGTAATCCTACAAGGGTAAAAACTGAGGCTCAGAGAGGTTTATTAACTTGCCCAAGAAAACAGCTCCAGAGTGGAAGAGCCAGGATTTGAACCCACACCCTTTTAGTTCCAGAGCCCCTCAGCACTCCAACCCAGTGAATGGTCTGGGCCATTTGGTCAAGAGGAGGCAGAATTTACCTCCAGAATGAGGAGCGCTGCAAAGAGATGTGACTGACTTACCACAAAAGGCCCACTCTTCTTACAGAAAACCTTTGCTAATGTCCTACTGGCTCACCCAAATCACTGCGTCCAAAATGAAAAGCATGCATCCTTTCCCTTGATCGTTTGCCCCTTATCCTTCCTTCTGGTCCACTGTGTCTCCATCAGTGATCTCAATCCAGGATCTCAGAGTTGCCCTCAATCCTTCCTTCGCCCATGTCACCTGTCACGTCTACCTGCTTGCTAGGTCTGCTGGATTCCACATCAGGTAGAACTCCATAACTTAGCCCCTTGTCCCCACGCTCCTGGCCCCCGACTGCTGGGATCACTGCAGTGGTCTCCAGTAGCTTCCCGACTGTCGCTCCTTCCCCATGTCGATGCCCGTCTCACTAATGCCTCCTCGCACAGCCCACCCCGGCCACTCTGCAAGCCTCCAGGAAGCGACTCGGACTCTGGTCCAATCCATCCCGGAAGCCAGGGCTCTGCCTTTTTAAGAGTAATTCTGGCCGGGACTAGGAAGTGACTCACCCCCCCCCCCGCTTCCCCCCGGGGCAGGGCAAGAGAGGCCCAGCTGTATGCACCCGAAATCACACTGCTTCCCAAACGGTTCGTTCCCACGTGACTCACCTGGGAATCCTGGTGAAGCGCAGAGTCTGATTCAGTAGGTCTGGGGTGGGGCCTGAGATTCAGCATTTCTGAGGAGTTCCCAGGGGAGGCGGCTGCTGCTGGACCCCAGACCTTAGTTTGAACAGCAGGTACTAGAGGGCAGTGTCAGGGATGACAGCAGGGCTGTCTCCAGCCACAATCTTAGGCCAGGACAAGCAGAGCTAGAGACAAAATCAGCCCTGGAAGGCTTTATCGAGCATGTGCACGAGGCCAGATGCCAGGCCACGTGCTACTGAAAGCCCAGGGGATCCGGCATGGCGGGGCTCCCGACGTACATTCTAGTTCTTGCGATATTGCTCACAATAGGTACAATGATCAGAGATGCTCAGAGAGAGGTTCAGAGGCAGAAAGGGCAGGCCTGAGATCCCATCATCATTGTCTGAGTTCTTGGGTACCCGGAGCTGCGGGCCTGTCAACAAACATTAGGCCCAGGCTGGGCCACCTCGGACCCCCCCCACCTCCCCCCAAGCACCCACCTGGAGCTGGCGAGGTGACAGAGCACAGGACCCTCAGTGTGAGGAGGCCCTGAACAGAGACAGCAGAGTGAGACTGGTGGAGAACTCCGGACTGGCTGTTTACCCTGGTTCGACAGTAAAAATGAGCAGCGTGACCCTGAGCAGCATTTTCCCTCCCTGGGCTCCTTTATTTACTGGGAAGGCCAGGGGCAGGACTGGGTACCTAATCTTTGGGGCATAGCACACAATGAAAATGGGGGCTTCTGGTTAAAAAAAAAAATGCCTACGAATTTCAAGATGGCAACAGCAAATCCTTAACCCCGGAGCGGGACCCTTCCCAGTGTGGGGCTCTGTGTGTCCTCACAGGTCGCACACCTGTGAAGCCAGCCCTCGGGTAGGGTGGGACAAAATGATGTCTAATGCCCCTTCAAGCTCTATTGTCCAGGAAAGTTGCTTTTCTGCTATCATCATCATTTTGCATATTTATAATTTATCTGTCACCCAGAAAATACGTGCGGCAACCTCTCTCCACCTGGCTCTGCCTCTGTCTGGTGTCATAGGATCATCTCCCTCCTCGTCCCATCTGCTCTACCACCCAAAGACCTTGCAAGGTTTGCTGTGTCACGAATGTGAGAAATTGCCCCAGGCCCATGGCCATCTTGGAGGAGCCGAGGGGGAGCACGGGTGGGAGGAAGGAGAATATGCCCTTCTTCTGTCCTGGATCCCGTCCTGTGCAGACAGCTCCTTCGTTCCCCAGGTCTTTCCTGCCTCCCCGAGAATCGGAACAGAGGCATTGAGAAGAGTGAGTCAGCAGCACAAGTCTTGTCCTTGCCTCCTACCCCCCCAACCCCCCGCCAAGGGACTGAATACCTCAGTTCCCAAACTCTCTGAGTCAGGGAGGTCGCCCCGAGGACATCTGCCTGTTTATCTGAGCCAGGCAGAGCAAGCAATAGCTGCTCAAATGAGCCCAGGAGGGAGGCATCACTTCCCGGGGCCAGGAGGCCAGACCAGGTGGACTCCTTGCCCTCCTCCCGGACGCCTGCAACACTGCCCAGGTGTCAGAGTCCAGGGAGGGCACTGGCTGCCTGGTACCATTCCAGCATTTCAGAGACTCAGCCCAGTGCCCAGCAGAGCCCTGCCAGCATCTCTTGGGATGCTGAGCGTCAGGGTTATCAAAGTGTAGGAGGCAGTCCACGGCACAAACTGGTCCCTGAGAAACAGACAGAGGCACTGGCCTGAGTGTCAGGGTCCTGGGGTCTCTCTCAGGTTTTGCCACTGACCTTGGGGGGAAAAAAACCACCTTTTGTCTCTTGATACTCTCTGGGCCTCAGTTTCCTTATTTAAAACACAAAAGATCTTCTTTGCCCCCTTCTGCCCCCTCCCCCAAGGCAGAATGAATTGGTCCTTCTCTGGGATCCCCAAGTACCCAGTACTGTAACTTGATCAGGCACTTTCCACATCGTGAGATGGTTGGTCAGTTCTGTATCTGACTCTCCCTCTAGGTGATCATCTCCTTAAGGGCAGGCAACATATTTCAGTCCTTCCTTGGTGCCCCCTTAGCCCTCCCCGCCCCCCCTTCTGTGTCTTAGATGCTCAGACTGCACCAGGGATGCTGGTGTACGTCTTCCATGTTCAGGAAGGTGAAAACATTACACATGCCCCCTGCCTGCAATGGGAGAGTTGCAAACAGAGGGAAACCGGAGATCTCTGCCTGCCACGCCAGCCTGAAGAACTGTCTTTGAAAACCTCCCCGACTCGCATCCCCCCTCTCTCTCTCTGTCCCACGCCTGCCCTGGCCACCGCTGAATTTTGTCTTCTGTCACCCGACTGCAATGGCCCAGTGTCCTGTCGACATCTGACGGTCATGTGAAGCCCAGAAGGCACAGCACCGCTGCCTGGGGAGAGTTCGGGCTCTTGCCAGGAATGGTGAAGCAATTCCTGGTAATGGGCATGGGGCACAGGTGTGAACTTCAGACCAGACCCTGGGGAGGTGTCTAGGGAATAAACGGAGGTGAGAAAATTCTGGAAGCAGCATCTGCTTCCCCTGGAAGCCCAAGAGGGCTGGGAAAAGGCCTGTGAGCCCTTGGGGAGGCACAGGGCTCCACTGACAGGCCGGCTCTTGAGGCTCCTCTCCTGTTCTTTCTGTCACTCTCTCCTAGTGGGTAAGGAACACTTCGGGGACTTGCAGTCACGGGAACCAAGGCAAGGTTGGTGTTACGGACCAAACTGAGCCCTCCTTTCCCCCAAATTCATACTTCAAAGCCTTAATCCTCAATGTAATGATATTTAGAAATGGGCCCGCAAGGAGGTGATTAAGGTTCAATGACATCACAAGGGTAGGTAGGGCCTAATGCAATGGGCTGGTGTCCTTATAAGAAGAGATGCCAGAGACCACTCTCTCCACCCACCACGGAGAAGAGATCATGTGAGGACACACCAAGAAGGTGGCCGTCAGCCAGCCAGGAAGAGGGCTCTCACCAGCAACCAGCTCTGCTGGCACCCTGATCTTGGACTTCCAGCCTCCAGGACTGTGAGAAAATGAACTTCTGCGGTGTGGGGCACCCAGCCTGTGGTATCTTGTTATGGCAGCCTGAGCTGACTAATACCATCGGCCTGTTGGCGGGCACCACCTCTCATGCACCAGGGTGGGGCCAGATGTCACAATACAGGGGCTAAGCAAGAGGTTTTATGGGAAAGGGGAAATTTTAAGGCCAGCAAAAGCAGGGGTCCCCGTTCTCCCACTGTGCCTATGGGGTGGTGTCCTGGGCTGGTGAGGTGCTCACTGCCATGTGGCAAGTCGGCCCTTCCTGAGGATCCTTCCTTCTTATAGAACACGCAAGAGAGGAACCTTATCACTGGGGGCAGCAATCAGACCACTTGAGTACAAGGCAGATTGGCCTCGGGGGCCAGCATTTACCAGAGCTGTCTGGGGACATCAGCTCCTAGGACCTGGAGCCCTTGAGACCTTGTGACTGAGGACAGCTGAGCTCAGCCACAGGCCCTCCCCACTGGCAGATTCGGGGCCCTTGGTGCCTGCAAGATCATTGCCTCAGCTATCTGAAGTGAGCGTCGGGATCATTCCAGACAACCCAGGTACTTTTGTTTAGGCATAGACCAGAGCAATCAGAACCGCATTCCCCTGGGGTTGACAAGCTGATGGGAAGGGGAGCGAACCCAGGAGAAGGTCAAATGCAGGGACAGTGCTGGTCACTTGATCAGCTGCCCTTCCCTATCAGGTGACTCTCCTGCCTAGAACGGATTGAGTCCTGATTAAGGGAGCAGGCATTCCTTCCACATGGCAGACAGATGATGGGACAGGGCAGGACCCTAGGGGACCCACGGGATCATGGGCCACTGGGTGTCGCCAGGCCAATGAGACCACATGACCCTAAATGCTCCTGACCTGCAGTGGCCTCCTCTCTCGGGGGGAAGAGAGTGCTGAGGGGGCACGAAGTTTCAGGGTTCACGTGCTCGAGGGAGAGGGTCAGAGGCAAGACTCACCAGCCACCTGTGCCCCAGCCTTCCAGGGGGGCTGAGATGTGCCCAGGCTATTTTCCTCCCCATCATTGGATGCCTTTTCTAAAAATGGACATGTCTGGTGAGTGAGGGCCTACAATAACAAACCATGCTTGGCTTTGCTTCTTCCCCCAGACTTTTGTAGCTGAACCAAGCGCCACCTGTAGTGTGCGTGTGCCCAGGATGGTACGGATGCGTGTGTGTGTGTGTGTGTGTGTGTGTGTGTGTGTGTGTATATCTGTGATGTGCTGGCTCTGGAGAGAAGAACGGAGATGGGGCAGACTGCTCTCCCCTGCCCCACCATCCTCCTCCCGTGCTGATCCCCTGGCCTGCTCCTGCGGCTGACGTCACTCACAGGGTCTTGTCTCCCGTGGTGCTTTCTCTACAGTCCATGCAGGAGCAGCCAGGCTTTGATGGCCCCCTCTGGCTGCGTCCTAAGGTCGGACTCGATGGGAGGCTAGCAGAGCAAAAGATCAAACAGGCCTCCGCACAGTTTACCTCTGTCTGCCCTGCCCGTACCCTGGGCAGCCTCTCAGCTTTGGTGGATTTCATTGTCATTTTCTGTGATTACCAAACAACTTCAAAATGTGTCCAGGCCAGGGGCACCTGGGTGGCTCAGTCAGTTAAGCTTCTGCCTTCGGCTCAGGTCATGATCCCAGGGTCCTGGGATTGAGGACCATGTCTGGCTCCCTGCTGAGTGGGGAGTCTGCTTCTCCCTCTCCCTCTGCCCCTCCCCCCATTCACGCTCGCTTTCTCTCCCTCTCTCAAAAAAAAAAAAAATCTTAAAAAGAAAAAAGTCCAGTCCAGTCTAATCCCAGAGTTTCACCCTCTCATCCAATTTAAGGTCTCCCTGTCCCAGCTGAGCCCCATCTCAGGGGAAGAGGCTGTGTTTAGCTTCCATGTGCAGCTTCTGGGGCCTTGGGGTTGGAGCAGAGGAAGAAGGGTGACAGAGGACAGAAGTCTTTCTCTCCTGATCTATTGCCATCTGGCACGGGGGATCCTGGTACGCACACAAATACTGGCTCATTTCCTTCTAATGAGCATTTGTGGGTCCTCCTAGGGTTCGCCTGCTGTGCTTTTACTTGGCATGGGAGACATCATCTCTAGCCGACAGCTTATGGCCAGCCCCGCTCGACCTCCATTCTTTGACGCACCCTATGGGCCAACCTCCAACCTCTTTCTGCTGGAGTTGCCTTAGCTCTGCCAGGGAGCTGGCTTGGCTGGAGACCCTGTCAAGACAGAACCCAACCTGCTGCCTGCCGTAGGTCCACTTGGCCCACAGACAATGGCTTGTCCTTTCTTCGCCTTGTACCCACTGTCACCTTCTCAGTCTCCCGCATCAGGCTGTGGTCATCCCGCCGCTTGCCTTTAGACTTCTCCAGACGAGCTTCAGGGATCCACCCAGTGTCTCCCTCTCCGGTGCTTCAGGTCAGGCTCTCTCAAGGAGTCCCTTCCTGAGGGGCCCCAGTTATTGGTGTCACCATGACTCAGATTTCTGTAGCTCAGTGAGCCTCTGGCCAGAAGGGTGAGTTCACTGTCTTCTCATGGGAAACACACCTGTTCTGTAAGCATTGTCCTCCCGAAGGCCCCCTTTCTCCCCGCCTTGAAAGGGAGCAGATGAGCAAACTTGTTGACAACATTGGACGTTCTCTGCTCCAGTCTCTGCCGATCGGTCCTCCTCTGTGCTTTAGAGGAGGGGGTGGACTGAGAGAATGGTCCTCAAACTATCTTGTTTGACTACTTCCTAAAAGGATTTTGGAAAACTGTGTAGCCTTTCAAACATCTTTAAGCATTTTAAATGCTTTTACTACTAAACATTTAAAATTGACATCTAAAATTTTACATAAGTTTAAATAGTTCCAAAGGATGAGATTTCTGGTGTACTGAACATGACATATGCACTTTATAGATTTTTCACCGAGATCTTGAAGTTGCCGGTTTTGGTCATCCAATGGAGGCAACACAGCTGCCGTTTAACTTAACTTGGCAAAACCAAAGACTTAAGTCGGAACTTTTTCTAAAAATGGAAAATTCTGATTTCACTTGAAAAAGTGAAAATATTATATTAACATAATATAAAAGTTAATATGTACTGGAAACCCCTGCATTCTTTTTTTTAATTTTAGATTTTATTTATTTATTTGAAAGAGAGAGAACACAGGCAGGTGGGAGGAGCAGAAGGAGAGGGAGAAGCAGGCTTCCCACTGAGCAGGGAGCCCGATGCAGGGCTCGATCCCAGCACCCTGGGATCATGACCTGACTTAACTGACTGAGGCACCCAGGTGCCACATAAACCCCTGCATTCTCATCCCAAGATAGACAGGTAGGTAGGCAGGAGGTGGTTTGTGGTGGTTTGTTACTTATATGAAATATCCCTGGCTTGGATTTTTACTGGGCTCTTCCCTGTAGTCCTGCATTTGGTGCCGTGAGGATTTTATACCCCAGGGAGATGCCCCACAGCCAGGGTTTGGGATGGGCAAGGCCTTTCTTTGTTCTAGTGGGAAAACTGGAAACCACCAGTGTGTGCTCAGACACTTTAGTTTTGGAAAGAATGCCAAAAGAGAGGGGCTGGAAAGATGTCTTCAAGGCTGTCTGTGCCTGTGTGTTCTTGAGAATGTCTCCCTGAGTCCCCAGGGCACCCAAATGGAAGACTGCTAGGCCAATGGGTGCTGTGTCTTTTGTGGTCGCCCCTCACAGGTTCTGCATAGAAGGCCTGATGCCCCTCGTTAGCATTAACACCCTCAGTGTTGGACTTGAGGTCTCATCTGAGATAGGAATGGCGGGCAAGTCCCACATGAACACCTTGCTCGGCTCATGAGGGCCTTGGTCCACGGGGGGTGCCCAGGGAGGGTCTGTGATCCATGTCTGATGTCAGTGCTGAGTCAGCCCCCACAGTCCCTGCTGCCCCTGTCCCTGCCGCCTGCCCCTCCCTGCGTGGGAAGGGGTGTGACGGGGAATTCTGGGCTGAGTAGCCACGTCTGTGTGGTTAGGGCTTGGGTGTGGGCAGCGGTGGGAGACACAGCTGGCTGACAGGGGCCAGGGGATGCCTCTGGGAGATGAAGCCTGGGCCAGGGCAGAGCGTGTCAGCCAAGGGGAATCCCCGCGGCCCCATTTTTGAAGTCATTTGCAAGGCTGAGCTATTCCTTTGTCTGGGTCCGAGGACCCCCCACTTGCGGCACAGCCTGGGAAACTATGGGCAGTCAGGGCCACAGAGGCCTCTTGGGGGAGTAGCAGCGGTTCAGCATGCAGCCTCCACGGACTCAGCCTGTCTGGCCCATCAGCAACCGTACACTGGAGTGTGCCTCTGCCAGAGTGGTAAGACCAGAGGACACAAAAGATGTACTTGAGCCAACTATCTCCCACACCAGCCTGACAGGGGGCCTGGTGACCCACCATTAGCGAGAGATGGAGAGAGACATGGAAGGAGAGGGCAGATATCACTCCCGCCTTCATTTCTTCAAGTACTTGCTACCTGGCCCTGGGTAAGCCCCCTGGCCTCTCCAAGCCTCAGTTTGCTCCCTGTAAAATGGGACTGAGGTCATCAGATGGGATCAAGGATGTGGGCATAGCGGGCGCCCAGCGTGTGGCCAGGGGTGCATTATGGCCTCCCTGAGCTCTGACCTACAGCCGGTGGTACCTGCAGCGTCCTCTTTCCCCAGAGGGGCCGATCCATACACTGCCCTGGACCTGCAGATTTGCTTTCTTGGGATTCTGGGTGGAGAGAACAGGGGAGCTGAGCGGTAGGCACAGCAGAGAACTGGAGGGATGGCCCAGGCCCCGGCTGCCCCCTGCCTGGTGCCCCCCACACGGCCCAGCGCGGTCACTGTCACATTCCAGCGGAGGGCTTGTTACATGCAGACTCCTGGGCCACAGCCTGGAGGGCTGGCTCAGGAGGACAGGCTGTGTGGGCCTGGGCAGGGGGTGGTCCAGGTCCCTTTGAAGCAGATCCCTGCCTTGGGCCCCGCCCCCTGTGGCATTCCCCTCCACCTGATCCTGGGCAGCGTATACATGGCCCAAGCTGTCTTCCGGAAACTCCGCTGCCCTGGTAAGAGCATGCCCCAGAGGACCTCCCCGCTGAAGGTGGACCAGGGTTCTGGGGAAGCAAGGCAGTGACAAGAGTGAGGGAAGAAGAGCTATGGGTTACATGCTGGGAGAGAAGTGGGATCAGGGCCACCCCGGTGTCACAGGAATATCCAGGACTCACCTGAGCTCGGGCTCAACATCTCCCTCCCGGAAGATGGTGCGCTGGCTAGTCTCTTCTGGGCGGGGGTGAGATCCCTGTCTGAAGCACCGGCCCAGGCCCAGCTTTTGACCACACAGAGCTCTGGTGGGGAACCATTACCCAAAAGACTAGTTGCTGCCAATTCAGCCTCACTGACTCACCTGTGCTTCGGGGAGCCTGAGGACCAAGCGCTGGGCCAAGAGCAGCTGAGAATGAGCATCAGCAGAGCTGATGGCCACACTTCTCTTCTTCTCTTCCTCCAGGAAGCCTTCCTTAATTTCTCCTCCTTCTAAGGCCCCCTGTGCCTCAGTTTACCGATCAGGTTGTTGTGCCTTGTGTCATGGCTCTGTCTCCCTGAGGGCACCTCTACATGTCCACAGGGAGACCCCAGTCTCCCTGTGCTGGGCTCAGAGGGGGCAGCTTGTCTGGTCCTGGGAGGCCAGATAATAATGTGACCGTTAAGGGCTTGGCTTTTGGATCCAAGAGACCTAGCTTCCAATCCACTTCTGCTGATGTGTAACCCTGGGGAGATCATTTACCTCACTGAGCCTCTGTTTCTCCATCTGCACAAGTGGAGGTAATGATAGTTCTTATCATACATGGCAGGGATCTGTAACATCTCAGGCCTCTCTGCACTTAGAACATACCTGGAGCTCAATACATGTGAGCTATTATTATTATTATTATTATTATTATTATTGATTATCATTAACGATTCACTCTAACCCCTCCTCGAAGGTTCCATGTCGGCCATCTCTCAGGTGCTGAGCCGGGTGCTGGGGACAGCAGCGTGAGGAAGAGACAGACCTCTCTGCCAAAGGCAACTTATGTGACAAGTGTTTTCATGGAGATGTGGCCCGGAGACATGGAAAACGAGGGAAGGCCTCGTCTGGGGCCAAGCTGGGGTGTGGGGCTGGAGTGGCTTCTGTTATGTGGGGTTACAGAAGGCAGGGACTCTGGACAGGAGGCACAGCTTTCTGCCATGCTGAGGAAGAGTGAGAAGGGCATTCTGGGCAGAAGAGAGAACGCAACAGAAGCATCTCCTCTCTCGGGAGGTCATTGCCAGTCACGGTAGGGAAGGAAGGATAATGGGGTAGGGGCTGAAATGTAGTTCAGGAGAACCCTTCCCTATGTCCCTAATTGGAGCATGAAAATCCAATCCCTTAAACATTGAGCAGAGACATGGCTGGCTCAGGAAGGCTGCACTGGCACCCCATGAAGTGTCGGGCAAGCGTCAGGCAGAACTACAGAGGATGAGAATCTCTCAATTGACAGGTGCATCCCCGAAGGCCCCCCACAAGTAAGGAACCAGATTGTCAACACAATAGCTCTAACTGCGGACCTCTCGACAATTAGACAGATAGGCAGAAGACCATCTATGGGTCTTAGAAGAATGGCAGAGACAGGACGTGTGGAGGATCAGGTCATACCTGGGGAATGGGGTTTTGCCCCTACTTAGCCCCTCTGGTCCTACAGGCTCTGCAAGGAGCCGGCTGCAGCCACAGACATGCCAGGCAGTGGGAGGAGCTGGTGCCCTCACCATCCCCAAAGCGGGTCTGATTATTAAAACTCATACATCACGCTTTGAAGCAAATACCCGGCATGGGGGAATTGGAATCCTTCAGTGTGGACTAGATCCATCACCTTCTAAATCAGGTACATCAGCCCGTGAATCAAACACATCACCTCTAGATTCGATGGGCTCCCAGTCGGATTAGATGCATCACCTATTGAATCAAATGCAACTCTGATTGAATCAGAAACTGCACCTCACCTAGTAAATCATCTAAATATTACCCACATTACAAGTTTGGAATGGCTGCCTCACCAATACGTTTTAACAGACGACATGTTAAAGCTGCTATAACATTTAAACAATTACCCACAGAAACGAACTCAATACATCACTCGGGCTGGCCGATCAACGTTTTGAATGGGAGAAATCGCCATCCAGATGCATGGGCTTTCCATTTTTCCTCCCTCCTCACTGCCGCCTTCCCCACTTCTCCTGCAGACACATGCTGAGGCGAGGCGGGCGGGAGCAGTGGGGGGCTCCTGATCGCAGCCCAAGGGAGGCTGGTGTGAAACCCAAGGCCACAGACCAGATGTGGGCCCATCAGGCGGCAGACCTATTCTGTTTAACCTGCACAGTGCTTAAAAAAGAGCCAGTGCTTCAAAAATCAAAAAATTCACATGAAAATCCTGGATTTTTGGCTTCTCATAACAAAGTGAGATTTGGCAATAATAGGCCCGCACTCCTGGCTAAACCTAGTAATAGTAACTATTACCAGGTGCCGTTCCAAGCACACTTCTGTATTATGTCATCTGGTGCTCACAACAACCCCCAAATAGTATGCACTCATAACTCTTATTGATTCCAGTTGAGGAAGTCCAGGGCACAGAGAGAGCAAGCAACTGGTCCAGATCACACAGCTGAGCCACGGGGGAGGTAGCAGCCTCATGAAAACAAGTGGTGTGGGGCAGTTTCTGGGGTGGGTGGTGGGTGGGCTAGCTCACCTTCCCAGATGTCCTTCTGATCTCATTAAACACACATGCCCTTGTGTCCCGACTCCCTCTCCATCAGCCAGCATCCTGGCCCCATACTAGGGCCTTTCCGAGAGGCCCCCGGCTCAAGACCTGCTTATTATCTACAAGACTGGATATGCAACCACAGAGCTGTCCTGGCCGACCTGGAAGAAATGTTCATTATACTATTTTAGAGTTGCACCCCATTGACTATATTATGCCGAATATAGTGCCCTATCAACTGATAAGCAATTTTTAGAATAAATCCTGTAACTGCGTTGCAAACTACACAATTATGCTGCATTGTATTTGTGCGCCACGCGTCAAGAGTGTTTTCTCAAAAGTAAACACTAAAATAGAACAGATTTTGAAACTCTGCTTTTGTCTTTCTTTTTTTTTAATATGCCGGAAGCTCCGGGAGGGAAGTGGCCCAGGCCCTCTCTTTCCTGAGTGGCCCTGCCCTGGGGGCAGTGTAATCTGGCATCTGCATCTAACCAGGCCCCCTCCTTCTGGCCACCACCTCCCACCCCCAACCTCCCTCAGCCTTTGGACTATAAACAAACCAACTAGAATAAAGGTGACAGCTCTGCACGATATGATCTTTGCATGTCACCTGGCTCATAGAGAAGCTTGGTAAAGATGACAGGTGTGTTTTCAGAGGAAAGCCTGGGAAAGGCCAGCTCAGGGTCTATGTAAGCTTAGCAGTATCCCAAGGCTCTGTGGGCATTGACCTCCAAACACCTGGGGCTTCGGACCCCGGAGCTGCCAACTGGGAAGCCACAGGTCAGGTTGGGCCAGGGTGTAGCGCCTAGATCGCGAGCCTAGCCCTGACCCACCAGGAAGCAAAGGAAAGCGCTCAGGAAGGTTCTGGAGGGCGGCTCAGTGCATCCTCCCTGGGTGCCGCACAGCTCACGGCTTTAGGCACCGTGGAGGTCTGGCTGACCCCGTGGGCTGCCTTGAGAGGTGGCCTGGCTCTCACCAAGTGGCTGCTCAAACTTGACGTTGAGTTTGGGTGGGAGTCTGGCCCTCAGCCCGGCGCTGTTCTAACCCCAGGGTCCCCAAGGAGGACTGTGGGGAGGGTTGTTCCAGAAAGTCTACAAATGCACTTGGGGGAGCACCCCAGGCTGTCCGCCCTTGGGTGACAGGGCAGAAGGGAGAGAGGAAAGGGGAGAATAAGGAATGAGGACAGACAGCTTTTCAGTGTCCCAGCACTGGGCTGAATTCGGCGGGGGCGGAGGGGGAGGTCTCGGGGGGAGAAGAACGCGCCACACCGCTGGCCAACATCGGTGGAGAAGGCTCAGATCAGCAGCCTCATAATTTAACTTATTGGAATCAGGCACGTCCTAAGTGTTTTCTTTCCATGTATTATCTTCTTACAAACAGGGATATTGGTATTGTGTTTATTTCTCCTCTTATGTATGAGAAAACTGAAGTACGGATTAGTTTACCTGACCCAGCCTCATTTTACGGGGCTAACGCCCTGAGGATCAAAGAGGTGCACTTGCCTCACAAAGGTTTCAGATCCGGCAGAGTGGTAGGGCTGGGGTTTAAATCCGAGCATGTCTGATTCTCTCGTCTATGCCCTTCCAGACCCAGGGAATGTGGGGCTAGTCCCAGGCGTGCCACAGACACGGCCAGGAGAAAGCAAGAAGGCTGTGACTCACGCCCAGGAGGTGGAGCGTGGGGGTCCCCCTTCCAGGAAGAGGCTGCGCTTCTCCCCACATCCCTCACTCCACCCTGAACACGCCCATTTGTACCTGGAACAAGGTATTTGCACCTGTGAGTGCCCGGAAATGGCTCCGTTGGGTTCTGTACAAATGGGGGTCTGGAACTCTGGTGTCTTCCCTAGTCCCCCTGTGACCAGCCCCCGAGAGGTGGAAGCTAACGGTGCTGGAGGTTGCCCTGGGCTCGGAGCGATGTCCTCCTAGTGCCATGGAACCCCTTCCCTTCCTCCCTAGTGCCCTGCTGGCTCTCTGCGCTCTCTGTAATTACAGCCTCACCAACCCAGATGCTCGGCTGACAGCCTGAACTTTTCTGCCCAGCGTAGCCTTTGGCGCCTGAGGTCCCCGGGGATTCTCAAAGGTCACAAGGAAAGAGAAGCTTCTTCGGGCCCCTTATTGGACTGAGAGATGCCCGACTTAACACTGCCTGCTTATATTCAAGGAGCCTCACTCTTTGAGGCCACGAGCGAGGTTGGAGGGGTGCGGAGAGACACCCTGGGTCTACCCCAAATGCCCCCACTTGGCACTGACATAGGGTAAGTGGTTTTCTTAGTTTTCACTAGCCGCAAGATCTTTTGTTCAAATGATTCCTTATGTCGAAGTCCCACTGATAAAACAAATAAGAGTAGAATTTCCCTGACCGAAGGATGTATGTTGGGGGACCTGGAGCCTTACCTGCTGGGCTTCCCTCACCCCAGTAGTAGGACCAAGGCCCCTCATCCGGGCTTCCCACAGGTCCTGTTCAAATCCTTTGATTTACCATAAAAGAAACTAAAGTCTGGAGAGGCTGTGTGACTTGTCTGCTATTTCAACAGAAAATTGAGAGCTGGCTAGATTCTATCAGGTTTGTACACCCAAGTTTATTTTGTTGAGTATGAGAGCCTAGCTGGAATCCATTATACTCTTCCTTCTCATGTGCAAATTATCGGCCATTAGAAACATCCCTAGAATCAGATCATGCTGGCTGATTTAAGCTTAATAAAGTTTCGGTATCTGTGGGGTGCTGGGACCACATGCACAGAGGGCCGTGGGGGCTGAGGACAGCCACTCAGCCAGCTGGAGGGGCTGGGACGGTCTCCCAGCTTGAGTGGAGCCATGAGGATGGCTAAGGCTCAGCCGGCGAGGGCAGGCGGAAGAGGCACTTCTGGAATCGGGCTCAGGGGACAAGTATGGGGTGTGCTGTGAGTGGAACATCAAAAGCAAAAGGGGTGCGAGGTGGGGAGAGGCAGGAAAGGGTGCTGGGCCCTGGACGCTGTACTAGGGAGCTTGGACTTCCTCCCAGGCACTAAGGATGAAGGGTTTTTAAGAAAGAGAATAAGAAATTAAGGGTGAGGTATTCTGGGTGCTCTGTGATGACAGGTTTGAGGAGCGGGGAGTGCAACCGGAAGCCCAGTGAGGAGATTATATAATGGTTTGGGTGAGCCTGGGGTGGAGCTGTCCAAATGGAGATTCCAGAAATACTTGTGAGATATTTTAGGGGGTGGGTGATTGGATTTAGGGAAAGGGTGCCGAGGGAGAGGGAGGAGCTGAGAATAGGGCAGGTGACTAAGAAGGGCCCGGGGAAGCAAGGACATGGGCCAGTGCTCTTGGGAGAGAGAAGGTCTAGAACGTGGGAAAGTCGGGGAGGGGTATGGTTGGGGCCGGGGGGGCTCTGTGTGGCCAGGCGGATCACGAGGCAACAGAGGGCTCCCCCTGCCCACCTCCTCCCGCCCGCTCCTTGCTCACTGTGGGAGCCGTTCTAACTCAGCAGCCTTCCCAGCCCCATGGGAGCCCTTGGGCAGGTCCTGGGGCTGCGGACCTGCTGGAGCGAGGCCTGTGCTCTGTGTTCACATCTCAGCATCTCCCGAAAGATGCTCTTCGTGGTCCCCAGAAGGTGCCAGCACGGGTGTCTCCTGGAGCAAGCAGAAAGAAAACCCAGACCCCTGCCACCAGCTGTGGTGTGGGAGGCAGCACTGGCCGCCCAGCGAAGAAACTGCTAACTCAGGTCACGTTGCCCCCCCCCCGCCATCGACCTCTCTAAGCAAGGGGTTAAACATTTCCTTAAAAACCCTACAGTGCCTTGGAAATCAGCTGAATGGCCTTTCTGTACAGCTCCTAAAGTCCCGGGTGCACTCCCTGGCTTCCTGACGAGATATAAACGGCGGATTTTATGGGCAGCGGCATGGGCCAGTGGGCTAAGGACAGGCCAGGGAGCCAGCGAGGACGCGGCCTCGGTGCCTTGTGACCGCTTGACTCAAGGTGTGACCTTGGGCCGGTTGCTTAACCTGTTTACACCTTAGTTTCCTCGGCTGAAAAATGGGAGTCCTGACACCACTGGACCTCACAGGGGGGCCGTGAGCAGAGCTAATTGATGGCTGAAGTGCACCCTGGGTGTCTCGGATGCTAGCAAATGGCTAAGTAATTACGAGGGCCTCAGAGCGCTGGCAGCCCACACGCAGGGCACTCTTCCCAGGCCAAGAGGGCCCAGAGAGCGAGGCCCAGAATACCTGGCTCAGCTAAACGCCAGCCATTCACCTCGCCAAGCACTTCCCCGGCGAGCCCTTCTGCAAGGTCATGCTTCACCTCCTAGAGATCTTTCTCCTCGGGGCTCTCAGACCTGTTCTCCGTCAGACCTGCCTCTCTCTCACCTTCATTTCTGCAAGATGTGGCTTTTTCTGTAACTGACAGTCTGGCGAACGATGAGTTTGTTGAGCAGCCACTCTGGGCAGGACACTCTGCTGGGTGCATTCTGTGTCCCCTCTCATGGGCTCCCCCCCTTACAGGCACAACTTAGGGGGACTCTACTGTTCCCATTTCACAGATGTGGAAACTGAGGCGCAGAGGATTTAGGCACTCCTTAATTCTTTCAATGGATCCTTTCAACAAAGCCTCTCCAACACTGTGCCCATTTCAGGGATGAGCCTGCATAGTCCTGAAGAGTCAGGAAAAGCACTCACACCCAGAATTCTCCGGCTTCGATGCTCAGAACTTTCCATCACTCTGGGCTGCCTTTCCTGGTAGCCCTTCATTTCATGTGGGACCATGGAGTACAGGATGGGGCAGAAACATCACTGGCCTCAAGTGCAGGGAACCTGGATAATCTTTTCTGTTTATACTGAAAGTGCCTAGATGCAGCTTGGGGCAGGTTACTTGACCTTCCTGAATCTATTCTTTTCCACTCATGTCCCTTTTGTGTCTACTATGGTACAACTGTGCATTGTGGTAATAGACACCTTTCTTCTGTGTGTTCTAATATACAACAAGTATTAGCATATCTGCCATACAAGGTGCCATGGATTGAATATTGTCCCCCCAAATTCATATGTTGGAGTCCTAACCCCCAAAGTGATGGTATTAGAAGCTGGGGCCTTCGGGAGGTGATCAGGTCATGAGGGTGGAACCCTCCCAAATGGGATTAGTGCCCTTATAAAAAGGACCCCAGGGAGCTCTCTCATCTCTCCTGTCATGGGAGGACACAGTGAGATGGCCGCTGTCTGTGGACCAGGAGGCAGGCCTTCACCAGACATGGAATTTGCCGGTGCTTTGATCTTGGACCTCCCAGTCTCCAGACCTGTGAGAAATAGTTTTCTGTTGTTTATGTCACTCAGTCTGTGGTATTCTGTTATAGCAGCCTGAACAGACGCAGATACCCATCTAGGCTGAATGATCCTGTGCCAGGGATTTTGCTATATATCTAATTCTCTGTAACAAAATGCACACTCAGAGTGTACCAGGCCCTGGGCTAGAAGCAAACATGTGTCCCCGTCCCAAGGGGACAAGACATCCAAATGAACGGGAGATGCCAGGATATTGGTCATGGTCCATGCCCTGGAGAAGTGGCCTTCCTTTCTCTCTTTGGTCTGCTTGGCCCCACTTGCCAGTGGGCAAGAGCTCCTGAGCTGGGCCCCAGGGGGCTGCTCCTTGAGAAACCAAGTGATTCCTACCAGCTTATCTAGGTGGGGGGCCATGGGTGGGGAAAGTTGAGCCTGGCCTGAGTTGTGTCCTGGCATGCATCTCGTAGGGAGGTTTGGCTCTGGGGGCTGCACCAGCAGGGTCATCCTTCGACAAATGCTTGGGATCCTAGAGCAAGCCAGTGGTCCTCCCCATCTTGGACCGAAAATGACACCAAATCTCCGAGGTGCCCCAGAGAGGCCTTGCTGGGTCCAGGAAATCATGAACAACACCATCCTCCATTTAAGCCAGCGAATGACAGTGACACTATTGAATCTTGTGCTCCCCAATCTGTTAATGAGCAGTGGAACATTTCAGCGGTCCAGGCAGCACACTGCCAAAACTCAGGACTAGCCAAACACCCCTGTCCCTGCTTGGGTTTCCCCGGAGAAGTGGCACAGAGACTATGCACCTCTTCTGCCTCTCTGTGAAGGCTACGTCTCAGCCAGAGAGCACCTTCCGTCCTCCCCAGTATCCCCTGTCTCAGTCTGAATAGAAGGTAGACAAAAATAGCATAATCCTCGGTGACAGGGAGGAACCGCACGGGGCCTGCCACCCCCACCTCTGTGCCTCCCCAAATCGCAAGGCCCTGCTGCTTTACAGACCACGTCTCTCACCCCTGCGCCGGAGTTCCCGGGAGAAGAGCTGCAGGAATGCGAGCCTCCTTTAAATCCTGCCTTCCCGGACGTTTCCAACTAAATGGGATCAACCATCACTTCCTATTAGCACCACTTGGCCTTTCCAGCGGTGACAGGCCGCCACGGGCTGCTCCATGGATAACTTAGAGTCATAAAGACTGCTCGGTGGGCTACCCTTGCATCCCTGAGGGCTCCGGGGAGCAGCTGGGGGAAGCGAGGCACACAGACAGCTCAGGATCTTTGGCTGAATGCCCTCCTTCCCGCTCTGGCCCACTTCAGCCACTGGCATCATGAGCTCTTCAGGGACGAGGACGCAGAGGCCACGGCAGGTAAGATGAGTGGCCACCACCTTAGGAGTCGGTGCCACGAACTATTCTCAGGTTTCATTTAATGCTGCTGTCATGTTCTAAAACACACGTAAACCGGGGGCTCGGAGAAATTAAGTGACTTGCTCAAGGTCATGGACAGGACAGAACAGAACTGGACTCCTCGGGTCATGCTCTTTCTACTTTTCCTAGCTGCCTTGGAGAAGCTGCCTCCCTTCCACCTGCCAGGGACAACCCTATAGATCAGAGACAGCTTCGCCTGGTTGGGGAGACAGGTTCCTTCCAGAAGGGCTATATCAACCAGGGTCCACTCTCTGGCGGCAGGTGGGGGGGATGTGTCACACAGACACTGTCTTCAGGGCCGACCCAGGCATTCAGTGGTTAAACGTGTACTTGTAGGATTTATCCCTCAGCCTCCAGATGTGTGGGGACAACCAGGGTTCAAATTCCAGCCTTGGGAAGCTCATGTGACCCTCTTCCCACCCCCCCACCCCCACCCCGGCACAGTGCATGCAGTGTGGAAGGCAGGGCTGAAATTTTATAAAAGGAAACAAAACTATACAATAATCCCAATGCAGAGCTGCCGTGAACCTGGCATAAAAGCAAGCATGTGAGAAATGGATCTATGCATCATTCCCCTGGCCGGGCCCCGAAAGCCCTCCCTCATTAATGTTTCACAGGGTGGCCGGTGGCTGGGCCCTTTCAGCAAAAGTGCATTCCCAGCTTGGCCCACATCCTGTCCTTCCCAGAATGACCCTTCACTCCTTCATTCTTTTGGTACAAGTTTCTGCCAAAGGAACACAGATGGAGAGAGAAAAATCAGGGCTGGGTTTAGATAGGGGGAAAAATTCACAGAATGTCAATCTGTTCATCCTGGAAAAAAAAAAGTTAAAATAACATCAGATCATTTTAGGGGTTTTGTGGGATCACACACACACAAACACACAGAATGGCCACTTCGCTGTGCTCTGTACTGTGGGCTCTGAGCACTAGAGAGTCTTGCAGAGGGCGTCGGGCTAACCTTTAGGCTCTTCTTCCCTTCCCATCCTGGGACGGCCTCCCTTGGATCTCTTCCCTCCTGTGTTCTTCTTGTCTCCCACAAACGCTGCTTCCCTCTTCCTTCTCTGTCTCTCCATGTCCTCCTGGTCTCCCTTCCCAGCCCATCAAAAAGTAGCTCTGCAGGAAGATTCTAGGGTCTTCAGATCAGAGGGAAAATGACTGATAGAACTTAATGTGTTCCCTTCCTGGGGTTTTGGTGTTTGCAGGGACAAATGGCTATGAATGTGTGGGGTCTCTTGCCTCAGGGAGTTGCTGAGGGGCCTGGGTGGGGCAGAAGTCATCCTTGGGACCCTCAAAAGCACCCCCCCCCACGCACAGGGCTGCCCGCTGTACTTAGCAAAGGCCTGCTCTGAGTATGAAGTCTTATCGGATGCTCCTCGCTCTCTGGAACGACCCCTGAGACTGTGTCAGTGCTTGCTGGGTGGAGGTCTTCAACACTGGCTCCTTCTTCGTATTCCAAATAACACTTCCCCCCCCCACCCCCGGCCGCCGCGTCCTCCCCGCAAAAGGAGGCCCATGGAGAACAGGCGTGGATTGGCTGTGGTTAACCGTGTGTGGGGGGAGCAGGTGTATGGACCCGGCGGAGGGCTGCCTGGCATGGCAGGTCCTGCCCTTGGAGGCGCTCAGGAGCCGGGATGGGGGCTCTGCCCAATACATAACGCTCTGGCAGCAGTGAAAGGGCAGAGCGGGGAGGCGAGAGTGAGATGCTGAGAGGAACTGACGGGGAACATGCCTGCGCCCTTTCCTCTCCTAGGGACTGGTGCCTGGAATTTGAAAGCCCCTGCATGTGGCATGGCCAGCCCTTTGGCATCTGGGTCATGGCCACCAGCAGACCGACCGGAGAAACTGCTCAGGCTGAGCGGGGCCGTAACACGCCCAGAGCAGCTGTCTCACACACGATCTCATTAGGTCCTCGAGGGTGATGTGGGCAGAATCACTCACCTCCGATCCCATCAAACTTTCCTTCTAGGAACTGAGGGTGAGTGTCATGGCCAAGATCACAAGGTGTGTAATTGATAGGACCAGGACTAGAATGCTGGTCCTGTAACTCTCAAAGTTCTCTTCCCACGGATTTTTCCAGAGGTAAAGCAAATCATCCCAAAGGTCAAGACAAAGCTCGACAACAAATCGCGTGCAGGCCCAAGATAGATAGGCATTCTCTCCACCGCGTCTGCTTCACCAATCTTCTAGATAATAACTGCTCTTCAGCCCCTTCCTAAAGCACATCAAGTGATGCCCAGCACACAGTGAATGCCCCTGGCTAGTAGTCATTCTCTAGCACCTCTCTACGCCCTTCCCCCGTACACCCTTCTCCACAACCCACTTCCACTCCTGCCAGGTGGACGCTTGCTTGCTAAGTGCCAGTGAGTCTTTGTTCCCAAACCTGTGTCATGCTTGCTCTGCTTGTCTTTGTAAAAGCCTTATTGCAATTAAGGCATTTAATGAGACGTTTTGCCAACAGATGATATAATGACAGCGGAAAGAAAAGAGTCATCATTCCTTTGCAAACTGAGCAAAATACTTTCAGAAGATGACATGATGATGGGTTGGTAGGAAGTAGCGCTCTTGTTAGGTGTGGGTTGGTTAACACTGGAGGTTGCAGGGAAAATGAACACATCTCAGATGAGTCTCCACTCAGAGCACTTGGCACATGTCAGCTCTCGTACCACTTTAGAGACACGGAAACTGGAAACGGTAGATGATGCAGCACTGGGTGTGGTTTACTCGGGAAAGATGGCTGGACACGCCCATCCATGCACCCACACTCAAAGGAAAGGCATTGGACCCACATCAAAGATTAGGGAATGGATGTACATTTATATGTTTTAACTTAAAATAAAATGTTGAAGGTGTGTAGCATAATTTCCTCGGATTTCTCTTTTCCACCAGCTTTTTCCATTAACTGACCCACACCAGTCCATATTGTGTCAGATAAAAGGGATCTTGATCTAATAGCTAACAGTTATTGAGCAATTATTTGGAGCCAGACACTATACTAAGTGCCTTTTATGTAGCATCTCTTTGAATCCTCACAATCTACCCACGAGTGCGAGGCTGACATTGTCCTGTGGTGGCACGTGGGCCAGTTTTTACAGGTCCTGGTGGCTCTGCCTCCCACTCACCTTCCTTTCTTTTGCCAGCCACAGCCCATTCCTGAATCTCATCACTATAAACCAGCACAGCCTCCTCACCGCCTCATGTTAGAAGGCGTCTGAGGTCTCTGCTTCCTTGGGAAGACTCTGACCTGGCTCCCTGCCCCCCCTCCCCACGATGGCTCTGTGGGAAAGGGAGTATGGTGGCTTCAAATGGCCCAACTCAGGTTTCAGGTTCTATGCATGGATATGAAGAAGTGAACAGGTAAACACACCTGGATTCCTGGGGAGGAAGCCGTGAACACAGGAAGCTGGTGGGAAGTGCTCACGTTTCGTCAAGAAGATGAAATCCAGCGTGAGGCCCTGTGACATGGGGTGGTAGGTGAGGGTGAAACATTTTGGAGCAAAGCACTGGAAAAGGCCATGCTAGATACTCAGGTGGACAGCGGTGGGAGCAGGAAGGAGGGGAAGGCTGAAATGTGTTCCCAGCTGCCTCCCTGAGTGGGAGGCAGAGCTTCCCGATTTAAACTGGAGTCTATAAATGGGCAACCACAGTACCAGTAGCAGCAAAAACCATCACAGAAAGGAAGAAGGAGGAGGAGTCCTCCTTCCTTTAGTGGCATCGCGGGACCGGTGACTTTTGCAGCTCCCTTATTTACGGTAGAAAGGTACTTGCTAGACTGTCGGTGTCAAGGCAGAAATCTGTTGTCCGTTTAGGTTGGTAAGATAAGGATTAGCAAGAAGGAAAGTGTAAGGAGCCACACGCTGGGAGAAATACGCACCATACATGCACCTGACAGAGGACTTACATCCAGGATATATACAGAACTCCTACAGCGCAATAATAAGAAAACAAATAACTCAGTTAAAAATAGGCAAAGATTTGAATAGACACCTCACTAAAGAAGGTATATGAACAGCCCGTAAGTTCAACTTCATCATCCATCAGGGAAAGGCAAATTCAAACCACAGTAAGATGCCACTACACAGACACAAAGGCAGCTAAGATTTAAGAGATTGACTACACCAGCTGTTGGCAAATAGTGGTTGTGCCAAGGGTGGGGCGGTGTAAGCAGTCTGTCCGGGGCAGGGAACAATAACAGAACAACTCAAAGCCAATCTGCTTTTGATTATCCCCATGCATCAGCAATTCTAAACAATGTCAGTGATAAGATATTGTTCCCCAGCTAGGGCAACCCCCCTCCCACGGGCCCCTCCCTTGACAGCCCGCTCTTGGCCAAGACGTGCAGCCATATCGAGAGCAGGGATGCCATGTGCTATAACTACCCTGGAGAGCTGCTTGGCAGTTTTCTTTTAACATTAAAAAATTGTACTTGTACATATTTACCCAGGAGAAATGAAAACACAGAAGTGAATATTCAGAGCAGCTCCCTTTATACCAACCCCAATATGGCGACAATCCAAGCATTCATCAATAGGTTGAATGGATCGACAACATGCAGTACATCCATATAATGCGGTCCTATTCAGCAATCCAGACTGGACTACCAATGCATGCAACAAAACACTGAATCTTATAAACATTATGCCGAGCAGAAGGAGCCAGACACAAAAGAACACACACTCTTTTCATTTATTTACTTGAAGACCAAGAATGGGCAAATCTAATCTACAGAAAGTAGAGCAGTGGTTGCCTGGGGCTAGGGGGTGGGGGTGGGCGGTGACTAACAAGGAGTATGAGAGAACTTTCTGTTACGGGGGTACTGTTCATGACCTTGACTGTCATAGTAGCTATGCAAGTGACCATATTTGCCCAAACTCATCAAAACTGTGTACCTAAAATGTGTGCATTTGGTTGTGTGTCTATTGTGCTCCAATAAGGTTGATATAAAACTGAAATTTGAAACAAAGGAAAAAGAAAGACCTAGAGTCAGAACCAGGACAGATATTGGTGATTTCGAGAAATGTCCCAGGCTCTTCATGGTCATTTCTGAGTCAGACTCCTTCAACACTCCAGAGACACTCCTGTAGACCACATTTGCAAGGACCAATCTCTATGTGTATTGACATTCACCATATGGAAAGCCATGCACAGTGTGATCTAGGGAAATTTTTATTTCTTCCCTTTGAAGTGTTTTTACGGTTCTCTCAAGTTCCAATGTTTTTGGTTCCTTCAGGTGTAGGCAAAAACTCTTTGAGTGACAATGATCATAATAATAATGCTAACAACTCACATTTATTGAACGTACACTGGGGCCAGCCATTATGCTAAGCGATTTGCCTGCATTTTTGTATGTAATCTTCCCATAACCCTGACCCTCTGAGGCATTACTCCTATTTTTCAGATTAGGACTGAGGTACAGAGAGGGGGAGGCTCTTGTCAAGGGTACACAGCTAGTTAGACCAAGACTGGCGTTCAGGTCTCTCTGACTCTGAGACTGAGCTCCGGGAACACTCACCTGGCTGGCCCAATATTGCCGTCACTGTCTGGTAAACGAGACCACAGTGTCCTCCAGAACGAGGCCCAAAGCATGCCCACTGCGCCGAGCACTCACTAGCCGTATCTGCCAGTATCTTCAGGGCAGTGTCCCTTCCCCAGGAGCCTTCTTAAACTCCGCCTTGCCTGAGGTCCCTGCAGTGCCTGGCAGACGGGCTCGGGTTATGTGATGAGTTCCTGATAGCTTCATTTATGGACTGAAAGCCGGCAGAGTTGAACTGCCTTGTCCTCGTGGGCCAGGGCTGAGGTGGGGGAGGGTGGGATGATTCCCCCTTGACCTTCCGCTCCTGCCTTGAGCTTTGCTTCTCCCCATCTCTTCCCTCCCTGAGGATTCTGTGAAGTTTATTCTTGTGAACTGTGACCTTGACCATATATATATATATGTATATATATATACATATATATATGTGTGTGTGTGTGTATTCTAATGGGAACCTGCATTCCTCCCACCGCGGGGCGGGGTGAGGAAGTTCTGTGGGGCTCAGGGGAGCCCTGGAGGAAACTGTCCAAGTACCCCGAGGGCTGCATCCTGACACTCAAGGGCAGAAGGAAGGTCGGGCCAGCTTGACAAGCAAACCCAGCCAGGAACAAAAGGGGAGGGGAGATGGGGGCCAGGAGGGACCCCGAGCCAGACCAGCCTCTTGTTGGGGGAGGCCCGTCTGGAGGCCTGGAAGGAGGGGGTGCGTCTGCAGAAGAAGAGAGGAGGAGATAATGGAATCCAATCGAGCTCCCGAAAATGTGTCATCTTGCTGCTGCCGAAACCCTTTGACTACGTTAAATCCTTAATCAGAGGAGCCTAAGACTGCAATGACTACATGGAGACATGTTAGTCCAGATAAATCCTCGCAGGTTTCCAAGATCTGAAGGGCCCCGGCACTTCCCTCCACGGCAGCTACCCTCTGCCCTCTCCTCCATGATGTCGCCATTGAAGTTCCGCTCTCCCCACGCATGGTGTCAGTTGACATTGACAGTTGCGGCGCTCTCACACTGACTCTGGAGGATTATTAGCTTTGAAGCTATTTGGCCTTGAGCAGTGAATTCTTTTTTGAGCTCACACTGGCTTATAATATCTGAGAAGGCTTGCTCCACTCTGGCCCCAGCTTGAATTAGGAGAGGAGGCTGCTTTCCAACTTGGAACTGATACCAGCAGGAACAGAATGGGGAATATTATCCATTTCTGATGGGCAACGGAGTTAGTGTTCTGGAATCCCCCCGAGGCCTTCACACCGAGTTTCCATTTTAACATCAGAGTTGGAGCCACGGCCGGGGCTGGCCTCCGCCTGCCATCGCCCGAGCAGCCTCACAGCTGGACGCAGGGAAGGACTCGAGGAATACATGCTCCTCTGGCCTCTAATCTGTTTGTTATTAGGCTGTTGGAAACCCCTCAGTGGGGCTGGAAGCTGATGTCAGAAGAGTATAATTCAAGGGTATGTTTAAAAAAAAAGGAAAAAAAAAGAGCTCCCTTCTGTGATAATTTGCATGTGGTGAATACAAGTGTCTGGGGGGATTAATTAGCTGAACAGAGCTGGGGAAGGGACTGCCAATGAATTGGCAAAAAGAGTGACCCGAAGAGCTTCTGACCTGCTCTTAATTTCCTATCAGGATTTCAAGCAAATGTCTCTCACAGAATTGATTTAAGGGACAAGAGATGCCCCTGCTTCCATGCCCAGCCTCAACCTCTAGCTGACTCAGAAAGAGTGTGCCCTTCCTCACCCTCCACAGACCACACCACTGTTCCCAAAGAAACTTGGGAAACGGGGCCTAGTAGCCTCAGTTTTGCTAGACCGTCGGCTGGGGTAAATGATGGAACTGTGGAGGAATTCTGGAGAGCTTTCTTACGAAAGAAAGAAAATAACTCCCAAGTTTTCAGGTTGCTGATTTAGGGAGAAGTAAAGTTTTCTTGAAGATTATCACTTATTTATCTTTGTGTTCTTATTTGTCTCCCTGTTATCACTTATTTATCTGTCTGTGTGAAGGTCAACCTTCCCCAATACTATTTATGTCCATAATTCATGGGCTGCTTCTCTCCTGATGCAACTGGCTTTGGGGCTGTACCAGGCTTGGAGCTTAAAGAAACGCGAATGAGATCCTTTCCGAGGAGGGCCGGCCTCAGAGTTGGGGTTGGCTGGAATCAGTTCAGCACCACTGCCAAACATCAAAGCTGACGAAGTAAACGTGCCCAGAAGACGTTAACAGAGGGGAAAGCACAACATTCGTGAGAAGGGGGGACGCTGGGAGAACAGCTGGAGGGAATGGAGCGAGTTTTAGAACGCAAACCCACCGAACAAACCCACACTCATTCCTCTTTGTGGTGCCGCCGCTGAAAAACGTCCTTGCATTTTGTCTCTGATGCTCGGGAAAGTAAACGGTGCATTTCCTCCACGTTAACCAATGCTCCCTGCCCACCCCTCACCATTTCTGAGATCGGGACGTCCTACAGCTGATGGGTCCAATGAATGTATCAGCGGCCACCAAAAGGTGATATTAACACGATGGCATGTCTTACGGTCAGCGTATGACAAACAGGGAAATATGGTCAGAAGGAAAGTAATCTTTCAAAGATGCCAGTGAGACCGGTAACCCTTTGTTCCATGGGATAACTCTTGGAGACAAAGCCTGCACACGGCTAGAAGCATACACACAGATGATTTGGGTACATGCTGAGGTGAGAGTCTATGAACCAGCCGTGTCCACCAATATCCAGACAATGAATGAGTGGTGTCCATGCTGACATTCCCATTATTAACTTAAGCAATTGATGGGTGCTCACCTCATCAAGGCTTACTTATTTTGGCAAAATGATAAATTGCACTCATATTTTTTCTGCCCCAAGGCAAATTGGTGAGCTTTTAAAAAAAACACACACACACCCACAAAACTCTTTTGGGTCTGTTAATAATTTCCAAAGAAAAGAGCAGCCAATGGTTGAATAAATAAACCATTCTTGATGACAATTTAAGAACTGGAGTAACAATATGTGTGCATATGTGTGCTTGTGTGAGTGTGAACACACACATAGTGCAATCAACTCCTGATTAAACCTATTAATTTGGGAAGTACTATACTAGCTGAGTCTGTGTTTGAGTGTGTACATTTGTGTATACACATATAATATTTTGCAGAGAATGGTAAAAAAAAGTAGCTGATGTCTAGTGTTTGAAGAGTTGGCTAATGACAGATAGCTAACAAAAACAAAGCATAAGCAATTTCCAGGAGTAATTTAGTAATTCATAATAACCATCATTTCAAAGACAGAATGGACTCTTTTGGAGGTAGTGAGTTCCCGGTCACTAAAAGTGTGACTAGCAAATGTCCAAGGACCACTGGATAGGAATATTTTGATTATAGTCCTCTAACAAATGTGGGGAATTGGATATGGTGAATTTTTGCATTCTTTCCAATGCAAGAATGGGAAGATTCTGTGACATAGAATATGCAATATCATCTTAAATGAGAGCACATTGAAAGCAAAGTGTCATCTTGTTTTTACATAGTCCACAGGACATGCAATCAATGTGTACAGAAGTATGAATGGGTTGGATGAGATGATTCCTGATACCCTTTCCAGTGCAAAATGGGAGTTTGTGAATTAATTGTATTAGGGTTCTGCAGAGAAGCAGAACCAGTAGGATATATCTGTATCTACATCAGTGTGTGCTTGTATATATGTAAAGAGAGAGACACTTATTATGAGGAATTAATCCACACGATTATAGAGGCTGAGTCCCATGATCTACTGTTGGAAGACTGGAGACCCAGGGAAGCCAGTGGTGTAATTCAGTCTGAGTCGGAAGAGCTGAGAACGAGGGAAGCCAATGATATAAATGCCAGTTCAAGGGTGGGAGAAGACCCAGTCCCAGCTGAAGCAGGCAGACAAGAAGAAGAAGGGATGAATTCCTCCTTCCTACACCTATGTTCTCTTCAGGCACGCAAGGGTTTGGATGGTGCCCAGCCGTACTGGGGAGGGCAATCCACTTTATACTGAGTTCACCGATTCCAATGCTAATCTTGTCCAGAAAAAGCCTCACAGACACACCCAGAAAAAAAAAAATGCCCCATCTGGGCGCCCTGTGACACAGTCAGGTTGACACATATGACCCAGCAATTAACCATCACATTCATGTATGTCAGCCTATGACAGTAATGTGCATGGAATGCATGACTTCCTTCCTCAAGAATGTATTTTATTACACCAGTGGCTCTTTCTCCTTTTGCATCCCGTCCTCTTTGAATCAGTGGTTTGTTGGTGGCACTCCTGATGGGATTAAGTTCTAGCCATCGTTATTTCACTATTTACTTGTCTGTCCTTCAGCCCTGAGCTGCCCTTGAGTAGAATTGTTGACCAGCTCGGTCACATATTGTTATACCCTCCTCAGAAAGTTCTCCCACTTCCAGTAAACCCCACTCTACCCTGAGGGCTGGCTCCTCGTTAGGCCTCACCTCTTACCCTCTCAGGCAGGTGGACCCCGATGCACACTCTTTGCAGGCTGGCTCGGCTCCCTTCCATCTGATCAACACCACCGGAACAGAACGCACCCCTGTTGGAACAAAAATGAATTTCACACACTGATTGGAATTTGGTGGTACGCTGGTGAAAGGGAGGAGAACCATTATTCCAAACGAGTCTGTACTGTTTGTCGAACATCTGATGCTCAGCAGTAAAACAGAGCAGGTCATACTTCAATCTTCGGTGCTCAGGTTGGCCGGTTATCTCCCGTTGAACCTTTCTGATGCTTGATGTGTTCGCAAGAAGTCAGGCTCCTCCAGGTACTGGGCATAATTTTCAGAAACTTTGCTGAAAATCAATGAGGGCTGGCAGAGGCAGGCAAGAGCTGCTTCTCAGTATGGGCACCTTAATAATACAGCCCAGGACAATAAAGCGGGCATTCAATAACAGTTAAGCACCTTGGACATGACCCAACACGTGCAACCAGTTTTCGGACTCTGTCCCCCACCCCGCCCCCTGCCCATTCAGCTTTGCTTTTGAACTTTCGTTTTTCGCTGTCCATAAATGGGTCCTTGGGCTCTGCCTGGGCCATATATATATATATATGCACACGGCCACATCAGTGATGGCCTGCACAGATCCATAGCCTGAGGGAGCACAGGTGTCTGCAAGACGGAGCCCTGCACACTAAGCCTTGCTAGCTACATCACAAAGTTTCATCTTCCTTTCCTGTGCCGGCCTGAGTCTGTCTAGTTTGCTTCAACACATCGTGGGTTCAGCGGAGACTTTTTCAGGGAGCTGGGCTCTTGTGATTTTTCATTCCACATCTCTCACTGCTCCCACCCCCCGACCAGTTTGTGACACTCTCCTCCCCCCCAAAGAATGGTGACCTCCACTTTCACACGAAGCACGGAGAGGCTCAGCTAGTCTTTCCTGCAGCTTTGATTTTAATTCAAGTGATGTGAGCATTGAGGACTTCTCAAGAGCATATCTTGCAAACTTCAAATTGCTATTGCCTTTTTTGGGACATTAAAGAAAGTTTCTCGTGCCCCTAGGCTTCCCGGAGGACACTTCCAAACACCAAATCTGCTTTGACTTGAAAGAGGATGACGTGTGTACACTCAATAGAATGGTAAGGAGCGGTGAGGAATACAGATGTAGCAGGGCCACAAATGCACTCATGCTCCACCCATATGTGCAGTATCAAGCCGGTCTGAGCTTCCTTAGGCAACCCCCACTTGCCAATTAGCAATATCTGAGTCTCTTCCAATTTAAATGCTCTCATTTTAATTTAAATACCCTAGTTATTAGAAATTCAATTCCTTTCCAGGGCTGGCTTAAATTTCCCCCCTTAAACATCTTGTCCTCTATAGGTAAAAGCTCATTCCCCATCCAGGGTGGTTAAAGAGACTTCATGTTAAGTGGTGGGAGAGGAGAAAGGGGACCATGTGAGATCCTCTGGATCTTTGAGGCAAAATTGGCAGGACTGGCCAGGCCCCTGTCCTGGGATCAATGTCCACCTGGCCTTTTGGGGATGATGTAATGGCCCCACTTCCGGCCATTTCTCCTGGTCTCAGGGCCTATTATGGTCTCTTCATCCGGATGATGGTTTTCATCACCCCACCTTCATACCCCTATACCCTAGAATCCCCCAGGTGCCCTCTAGGGACACTAGGGACCTAGGGATCGTCGTAGGCTCACAAGCCTGAATATCTTCTTCCACTATGGAGTCTCTAGTCTCCTGACATTCTCAGCCTTCCCCTCCGTCTCTCTACTGTGCCCCCTGTTCCAGGGCTTAGGATCTGAGAGGAGAGCTCAGGCCCTACCTGGCTTCCTTGTCTGTCTGCCCCCTTTGCCTTCTTCATCCAATCCCTTAGGCTGAACAGAGCCTGTTTTCCACACCTCCACATCCCATCCTGATGGCACAGAGTAAATCTCTAGGATCTATTCCACCAGGTATGGCTCTCGATATACTAATGGGAGCTAAAGGAATTTAGAAAATCCCCTTCCTTTTCAACAATGCCTGGCTTTGAAGATGATTTTCTTGCTTAAGAGGTCAAGAAAGTCAGCTTTGAGATTCAAACTGATCAATGGTCTCTTTGTTCTAGGCAGTATCCCTGGGGCCAGAAGCCTTGTGCCTCAGCCTTGGAGGTGGAAGACTGCAGGGGAAGGTGATTTAAGAGGAAACCAGAAAGTTAGAAGTGTAATATTTGCAAAATATTATTCCTGTTACAGAAATGTGATTCCGAGCTTTCAAGAAGCACAAACACTCCCGTTTTAGGAAATGTCCATTTATACAATTTTCCTGTTTGAAACATCCATAATTTTCGACTTCCTTCCTAAAGCACTTTCCCCAGAGTCATATGTACTTTGAAAGACTTTGAAGGATTTTATTCCACATTCTTTCTCTATTTTTCCAGTTAACAAACAACAGAGAATCTGCAATGCGTTATCTCTACCTATTTGCTCTTTCTCTACCCTAGATTCTCCCTTCACTTAGCACTCCCTTCCCTCTTGGGAGCTCCTAAGTCACAAGGTCATTTCGCAGAAGAGAATTATAATCCTTGTGACTGGAAGGAAGTGAGATGATTTGGTAGCAACATGCTGGGTGGTTGTTTGATCGTTACTAAGAAAGAACAGCCAACTTGGTTTTCATTAGGGAAATAAAATTGAGCCTTTCTTTGTTATCTCCACGGTAATGGCCATGACCCCAAAGAAGATGGACACAGCACAGAAAGGAGTAAGTTTTCCTTGTGCTTGTCAAAGCATGTCACCGCTTTCCCATGGAGTGTGCTACAATTCTCCTAATGCAATTAGGCAGCACCTTCTTTTTCTGTGGAAATGCACTTACAGATGTCAGTCTGGCTTGCGGTCACTAGACTGGGAAGAACTTTGTTATGGAACCTGAAACTTGGCCTGATTACATGTTTTGCAACAAAACCCCAAAGTTCACATGAACTGTTCAACTGGTGAGTTTGGCTGGGGGTTCATCCCAGGTTCACTTGGGTTTTTGGACAGAAGATTCTGACCCAGAGGTGCGTAGTATGGTGCTTCCTGTCTGATGTCTTCTTCGTCTTCCCAAACCTGCTGGGCGACGCTCTCTACCCCATTCTTTGGATGTGACAGGGAGCCACTTCTTCTCCACAGAACTCTGTGGATAGAATGCAATCTCCATGACACAGCCCTTCTTACCAACACAAATACAATGGTTCTGAGAACGGGACTTGTCTTGGGGAATGCAATACAAAGTAGCATCGAACAGCACCAGCTTCTAGAACTTCCGTTCCAAAGTCAGCTACATTTTTGGGGCCCAGTGCAAAATGAAAACGCAGGGTCCCTCATTCAAAAAAGCAGGAAAAATGCCATTAAGTGTACCAAGAAACAAAGCTTTTTCCTTTCCTTTGTGGCCTCTGTCTTGATTTATCATGGTGGGTTTTTTTATTTGCTATTTAATGGCATTCTACACGAAGAGAAATTAAAATCTTAAATTATTAGCATACCTTGTACTGTTCGATTTTATGTTTCAGAATGTGTTTTAAAAGTTGACATCAGAGCATTTAACTCATGCAGAATTGTTTTAATGACACAGTCCTTATTTTGCAGCTCACACATGTATTTCATTGTTCTTGGAAAAGAGGGGACATGGCACAAAACGAACTCAACTGTTTTATTTCGCTTCTTGACATGCATACATCCTATCAACATCTGTATCGTTGGCCAACTGGAGAGTGAGGGAAAACTGAGAGGGAAGAAACTGGGGGGTGTCTTATCTCTCTCTTTCCTTCCATGTTATCATTCTCCGTGGAAGTGGTTGGCTAATAAAGAGAAGCAACAAGAATAAGAAAGGGTAGGTTAGGGTTCATTGATCGTTTGTGTTTCTTAGAATGCTATTGCCCTCTTTCTGTGTCAGAAGCAAGTTCTGGTTCAGATGAAAAGGATGCAGCCTCTCAGGGCTGTCAGCACCCCCTGTTTACTTACTCGTAGACATAACACTCTTACCTTGTATTCACTTTGAGACTCACCGAACTATCAGGCATCGCCGGGCCCCTGAAATTCTGTGCCATGGGGCATCCCAAATGTTGTATGTGAACGGGGAGGCAAGGATGCATTGTGCACATCTCCTCTGCTCAGGCACGTGCTCCGTTGTCTTGCCGGGCTTCATTTACAAACCCAAGTTCAAAGACAAAATTACCAGCAATCTGAAAATGGTGACAGTGGAGCATTAAGCCTCTCCTTCCTGCTTCATTTTGGGGCATCTCTGAAAGGTCACTCCAGCTTCAGAGCATCCAGAGAGCCTAAAAGAGGCCTCTTTGGCAGCTAGGCTGCGGCTCAGCCCCTCCCTCTGCCCAGTCCCCACCCCCCTCACCCCTCACAGGCATCGTCCTGAGCATGGGGGCCTGGGTCACCGCACAGGTTGTATTCCGTGGACCTGCCTTGAGGCTGTTCCTCACCTCCGCTCACATCGTGGTCTTACCACATTTTGAATGCGTGAACTCGAGGAGGTTAGTTAATCTTCTGGAGCCTCGGTTTTCTTGTTGGTAAAATAGGAATATAAACAGTGTTTACTTTCAGCATTGTTATAAAGCATCTGCTCAGTGTCTATCATATAGTACTGTCCAAAAGAAACATATTGTGAGTCAAAAGGCAAGTCTCAGGAACTTTCACATTTGCTACTAGCTAGCCCCCTTAAAGACAGTAAAAAGAAACAGGTGAAAAAATTAGATAATATATTTTCTTTCACTCAAACTACCCCAAATATCATCATGTCAAGATGTAATCAATATAAGAAGTTATTGACCATATATTTTACATTTGCATACGAAATCTTCAAGATCTGGTGTGTATTTTACACTTAGAGCACACATTTCAACTGCTCAGAAGCCACAAGTGGCTAGAGAGTATCTTATTGGGTAGCACAAGCTGAAAATTCAGGAAATGCTCAAGAAACATCAGCTAGCCCAATGCTGAAACGGAGCATCGCATGCCAGCGATTTGTTAGGAAATGCCCAGGAACGATGCCTGTGAGGGGTGAGGGGGGTGGGGAGTGGGCAGAGGGAGGGGCTGAGCCGCAGCCTAGCTGCCAAAGAGGCCTCTTTTAGGCTCTCTGGATTCTCTGAAGCTGGAGTGACCTTTCAGAGATGCCCCAAAATGAAGCAGGAAGGAGAGGCTCAGTCAAGGATGTGAGGCTTCCCTGCGGAGGGGTGTAATTTGGGGCGAGCCAGCTCCTTTTGGCCAGGCGTAGTTCCTGGGGAGGGCCCCTGTGAGCTGTCATCAGGCATCATTCCCGGCAGCTGGTAAACAAGAGTCTCAGCTCTGAAAGGGTGATCTGGGTGGCACTTCACAGAATCCACTACTCTCTATCCTCTTGTTTGGTTTGAATCCACCCGCTCTGTGATACACGTTCACCCTGTTTGGGAACAAATAGCTCATGAAGATTCTGGCTGCTCTCTTTTCCTGAGGAAGCTTTTAAGAGGAAGATTCGTGAAACAAACCACATTGCCCTGATTGCTGCAACTACCATCATCTTCCTCCTGTACTGCCCTTCATCCCTGGCTAGTATCTCTGCTGAGCCCCCCTTCGAGGTGTCAGCTCCCGGTCATCATGCCCTTCTCAGGCTGTGGTCACCAAGAGTATCCATTTACCATCACAGCTGGGTAGAGGATTGCCAAGAGATGCCCCAGGGCAAGCATTTTCCTCCATGCCCCATTATGGGACAACGGCCCAACTCCCCCTGATCGGGGTCACTTACTCCTGATGGCTTGGGGACTTCTTTTCTCGTCTGTAGAGTTCTTGTCCCTGGAAACCTAATGTGACTAGGAGGCGTTCACAGCATCAGGTTTAACAGGATTTTTGCTGGGAAGCGATGTGTCAATAGCTCCCAGCAATAACCACCTGATTCTCTGCTCTTTGAGCCTCCTCAAAACTTCTCAAATGTCCGAGATAATGCATACGCCGACCTGTTCCCTTCCTCCCATTGCCCGTCCTGGCCGACCTCTGGGGAGAGTGTTAACAGGTGCACTGGCTATAGCCCCTTTAAAGACAATGACTGGACTTTGCAAACCACCACATTCCCAGCGGCTTGCACCGGCCCTGGCAAGCAGTCAGTGCTGAGTAGTGGGTGCCGACTTGCTCCAGCGGCGTATCCACGGGAGGTGCTCGTGACACGGTGGCAGGTGAAACTGCTGTCATCTCTGTCCCCACAAAATCCATGGTGTAGGAGGGGACCCAGATCTCAATCTGGGCAATCGTTACGCATTGTGACCATGAAGACACATTGTAGGGAGCCCTGAGAACACCCAGCAGGAAGTCCCGACCCGGTCCGGGGGGCCAGCGCAGGTGTCGCCTGGGGAGCTGGTGGCGGGATGCCGAGATGGTGAAGGAACCGTGGCAGCTATCTAGACGGTAAATCCAGGGTCCTTTCCTGTTCTTATGTTCTGTGTGAACGATAAAGCTAGTGAGGAGAAATGAACACTTTACCTCAAGAATTAGGAATTACTAGACTAGGTTGGCAGAGAGAGAGAGGGGGAGTATTCTTAATTCTTCAGCCCCAGGTGTTTCCTATGGTGTGTCAGAGTGTGAGTTTGCACACATTTGGAAGGGATCCAGCACTGCCGGCTGTGTCCTGGGGTGATCAGGAGGCCAGTGCTCCTTCCCACCACCCCAGGGTGAGAGAGTCACTTACTTCTGCTTTCGGTCAGGTGGTAGCTAGAATCCCAGCTAGCCTGGTGGACAGTGGAAGCCAAAGCCATTCCATGTAGCAGCTTTCCAGGGACAGTCCCTGTAGCTGGCTCAGGCTGGTTTTTTTTTTGTTTTTTTTTTTAAAGATTTTATTTATTTGACAGAGAGAGACACAGCGAGAGAGGGAACACAAGCAGGGGGAGTGGGAGAGGGAGAAGCAGGCTTCCCCGCAGAGCAGGGAGCCCGATGTGGGGCTCGATCCCAGGACCCTGGGATCATGACCTGAGCCGAAGGCAGACGCTTAACGACTGAGCCACCCAGGCGCCCCCAGAGTGTATGCTTTTAAATCATTACATTTTAGTTGTAGCTAATTGACTTTTTACATTTTAAGTGTATCTAATTGACTCTACCTCTCAAACCCATTGTGAATTCATTTTCGCCGACTCAGGGCCTGCCACCCTAGTTCAAACCACCTGTATATTGCACCTGGATTTTAGCCATCATCTCTCTGCTTCCATTCTACAGCTCCTTCTTCACAAAGAAGTCGGCAAGGGCAATTAAAATAGAAATTAGATCATATCACTCTCTACCCAGAGTTCTCCATACTCTTCACCACGACCCACGGGGCTTCTCATGATCTGTACATTGTCCTCCTCTCTGATCTCACCTCATACCATGTTTCCCCTCATTCATTAGCCTCCAACTCCACTGGCCTTCTGGTATTCCTTGAATATGCCAATTCCTGCCACAGGGCCTTTGCATATGCTGGTATGCTTTTGTCCCAGACCTTTATGTAGCTCAGTCTCTGATTTTTTTACTCAGGTCTTTGTTCAAATGTAACCTCCATGGAAAGTCATTCCTTGACCACTCTGTCTGGAGTAGGCAAAATTCTAAGATGGCCCCATGATCTCTGCCCCCTGGTGTAATGTCCTTGTGCAGATAGAATCTGTGGTTTAATGGGATAGAACCACCATAATTAAGTTACTAATCACTTGACTCTGAGTTAATCAAACGAAGACTATCCTGAGTGAGGTTGACCTCATCAGATGAGCCCTTAGAAGAGGACTAAGCAGTAACAGATATTCTCCTTCTGCCTCCATGAGTTCTACAGCTGTAAAGAACTGAATTCTGCCAACAAACACAAAATCTTGGAAGAGGACCCCTCGCCTCGGATGTGACCCAGGCCTGGCTGACCCTTTGACTACAACCTTGTGAGATTTACACAGAGAACCCATGCCTTGATTCCCGACCATGGAAAATGTGAGATAATACATTTGTGTTGCTTTAAGCCACTAAGTTAGTGGCAATTTGTTATGCAGCAATAGAAAGTGAATACAATGTCTAAAATACATTCTTTACCGCCATTCTCGATCTCCTTTTCCTGCATTATTTATCTTTATAGCATTTTTTGCCACCCGAAATTGTGTCATGTAATTATTTATTTGTCTAGTCTGACTGTCCCACTGGAATATAATTTCTGCAAGGGAAGAGACTTTGGCTTGTTTACTGTCGAATTTCCAGCTTCTTAGAGCTGTATCTGGCACACAGTAGGTAGTCAATAAATACATGTTGAATGAATGCATAAATAAGTGTATGTGCATTCAGTTTTTACCTAATTCAAATGAGGATTCTTGGGTCTACCTCAGTTTAGGCAAACTTGGCATGGAGAATCTCAATTTATATATAAAACAGTTTAGTATTGCTTTTTTTTTAATTGTCTAAGAGAACATAAAATTTACAAAATGCCACTTAGATGCAACATTTCAGGAGTATATGTATTGCATAAAGCAAGGTAAACCTGGCTGTCTAATGCCCTCATCACTGTTACTTTAAACAAATGTTAGTGTATTTTAACATTTAGAAGCAGGACAGAAAGCAGACAACCTTGACAATAGGCGCTTGTTGAAAAGCATCTTGGAGAAGCACATTGAATGAATGGAATATATGATCAAAGTGCTACCAACGCAATTTAAAGGCAGTCAAGAATAAATTTACTTTAAAAAAAATACTCCAGTGATGGCCGTGCCCAGAACAATTTAATGGATTATTTGAAATTGTTATAATGGTGAATTGCTCTATGAATTAAACATTCATAACCAAATAAAAATGGACAAAATAAACTTGTGAATACCCAGCACTATCCCCTTTTTGTTCATTTGTGATGATGGATGATCATACGCTGGGATACATTTTCACTCATTTTTCGAGGGTGGAATGTTAACATTTGCAATTTCTCAAACAACAGAAAGAAGAAACGTTTTGTGCTCTGAAAACATGTTTCTGTTCATGGTGGAGCCGAAGCATTCTCTCCCCTGGAGCTCTCTTGGTGTCCTTGCTGTTGGTTGCGGTGGAGGACTCACAGGTGAGTGCCGTCAAACTGGCCACCCAGCCCTGTGCCCTTTGCCTTCTGCAACGTACCAGTAGCAATGCTGGGAAAGCACACATTGGGTTCAAAATCCCGAGCCATTTCTCCCACCAAAGGAGGAATTTGCAAAAGCTTGGATTCTGAGATCTCATGTCTGACTTCAAGTTCTACCTTGCCTTCCCTGCCACCATGAGGCATTTTTCACACCTCCAGTAGCGGGAGCGTGGGGTCTGACTGTAGGAGGCAGCCCTACGGCAGGCAAGCCCCTGTGGGAGCCCCAACTGTGAACACTCATTCCTCTCTCCATACACAAAATAAATGACTTCTTTTCCCCAGAGAAAACACCTCATAAAAGAACAAAGTGTCCTGTAAAGTTACTATTGGGATAGAGAGTGTTGCTCTGAGCAAAACCTTGTCACCTATGTAGACACAGGATCCAGCCGCTCTCATTTGCCCACCCCTGGAGCTCCGGGAAAGCAGGGCTAGCCTCCTTGGGTGACTTGCACCCCCATACTGTCAAGGTTACCTCTTTAACAGTCCCCCCTGGCCAGCCCTCCTCACCCTCCTCACTGGCCTGCTTTAGTTCCGGGCCTCATTGGCTCTCCCCCTGACTTAATACAAAGTTGGCTAACTGGTTTCCTTCTATCTTATTACTCACACCCTCCACTCCCAACCCATTTACCCTCCTCTGGGGCCCTTCCCTGTGGGTCAGCCACACTGAACTTGGGAGTTCTCAGAGTGCTCCAGCCTGTTTCATGGTGTTTTCATTGAAAACAGAGGAAAACCATTTTTTAACCTGTTGTGTTGACAATAATCCAAATGACAATTTTAACTGCTGGCAAGAGTGTGGACAATCAGGCACTCTAGTAGAGTACTGAGGCAAGTGTAAATGGATACAATCTGTGAAAAAAAAATTTTTTTTAAGTGTTTACTCTAGGAAGCTGTCATCTAGAAATAACAGCATACAATGTTCGAAATGCATGTACAAGGTTCTTTGGTCAAAGCCACGTTGCTAATACCACAAATCAGAAACGACCTAGAAGTCGACTATGAAGAGCTGAATAGTTAAATAAAGATGGGTATAGCTCTCCATGAATGCTTACAGGGGAGACGTGGATTAAATCTGTGTGTTCAAGCATGAAAAACATTTAGTAAAAAATGCCAGATTACTTTCAATAAAAAGGTAGCAACATATATACACACTTTTCTTTTCTTTTTTTTTTTTTTGGCATAGTAATACTTTTGGGAAATAACAAACTAATAATAGGAATAACCCATGGTTGGCTGTGTGTATATATACTCATGTTAGTGTGTGGGTTTGGCAGTCATTATTGATTGCCCACCTCACTTTCTAACAGAATCCCAACTTTATCTAGGTATCCACCCTTCAGGGGGAAAAAAAACCCAAAACACAACATTCCCAGCTCTGTGATGATGCTGACTAGTCTATGCCAATCCTGGTATTTCCGTTCCTCTTCTGGTGATTGGTTAAGAGTGGGCATGTGACGCGGTTTTGGCCAATGAGAGCTGATGGGGGAAGCCACTGAGGAAATTCTGGGAAAGGCTTCTCTGTCCTTATAAGATAGAGTGGAGTCTTTGGCCTGCATTGCCTCTTCTGAGTGGGACAGTGGAACCGCGGTGGCCATTTTGGAGCCATGAGGTATCCAAACGCAACGACCAAGTGCACACCCAGAGGATGGCAGGGAGGAAAGATGGAAAGAACCTGGGTTCTGGTTGATGTCACGAGTTGCTGAGCTAACCAATTTTGGATCCGTGCTGCCTTAGGACTTCATATTACAGAAGATAATCAATGTTCTACTGCCTACATCAACAGGAGCCATGTGTGTGCTCTTCCTTGCAGCCCAAGGCTGCCCAACTGCTATGAGGGCTTAGGATTACAGGAACAGAAGCACTTGCACATTCTCATTTATTTGTAATTTAAAAACTGGTGAGATTGTGTGTAGATTTTACTTATTCTTTTGTCATTTCCTGTATTTTGCAAAGGAAAAGCAGAATATAAAACTGAGGCAGGCTACAGAGAAGCCTCCCTGTCATTATCTAGCACAAGAAGGCAGTGGTGTTGGCACTGACCCCGGGTCAGACAAACCTGGCCTCTCCTTTCTGCCTGTGCGACTTTGCCTAAAAATCTGAGTGTTAGCCTTCTTAACCATAAGAATAATTATAACTGCCACCTCCCAGGATTGCTATGGAGATTAAATGTGGACCTCAAGGATAAAAAACTGGCACCTCAGTTAATGTTATTCCTTTGATTCCCTGAACCTGAACTTTAATTTTTCTCAGGACTTCTGTGGGCCAGAAAATCCAGGGATGAACGCTGATAGTCAAGAGATTGGCTTTGGTGAAGAATGGGAGTTCAGGCCTCAATTGGACCAAGATGGCCCAGGGAATGAGTCACAAAATTATCTCTGATTTGGGACAACAGTAATCCTGAGGGCACCTGATAATGTCCTGGGGGACCGAAACCCGCCCTCACATTCCCACTTGTTGCCTATAGTTTCCTTGTGCTTTCCCGGCTCTTAAGATGAGGACCCGGGCCACACCTGGATATTGCCACTCTGTCTTGGGGTTGCTGCGTGGGAGTGTAGGAGTTGGTTTTCTGCTTTTTGCAACCTTCACTTAGGGCAGCTTCAGCCAAGCATATGGCCTTCACCCCCTTTGCGATTGGTGCCTCGCACAAGTTCAGAGGCAGCAGATCCCCCACAGCTCCTGGGGCCCCCTGCTCAGTGGGCTATAAAACACTATTGCTCTCAGCAAGTCCTGGTCATCAGTAATAATGAGACGGCTTTGAAACTGCCACTCTGAAACCCTAAACCAGGCCCAGACCCGTGTGTTGGGCCAAGTGCTTGAGAGAGGTTGGCCAAGGTTCGTAAACTCTAGACTGGGTTTGGAGGGGGCTTTCTCAGCCTGGGTTTCTTTAGGGCCTGAGTCTGCTTCAGCAGATGCTGGTCTGGGTGGTATGTGAACAGGCTGATTTACTAGGCTTGGGCAGAAAATGGGCAAAGCCTGGGGCTTTGACTAGTTCTCACTTTGAGGTTTTTGGGAAAGTGATTGAAGCCTGAATTGCATCTCCTGGAGGGAACTCTGGCCCGTTCTCCCTGACCTCATTCCCATAAGGCTCATATATTTCTTTCACCCACCACCCCAACCTTCTAAGATGCAGTGAGTGAGTGAACAGAGCTACCTCAAACAGACTGACTCTTCAATAATCTGGACATGAAAGCCTCAGAAGGGAATGGTTTTTGTTTTAATATGATTTTAAAGTTAGGCATGTGATGGTAAAGATCAATACTCCAAAAGACAGTATTGGGTTCTCCCTTCTTACTTTGAACAAAATATGACAAATCCCATCTGGGCTGCCTTGGCCAGCTGGAGCCCGGGAAGACCTTGCCAACTGTTAGCCTCTGGGTCCAAGGAGTAAGATAAAGGCCCTATTTAGTATGGTCCCATACGCAAAATCCCTAGAAAGGAACCCATGGTGGCCCCTGTTAAACTACATCCCATATGTGTGCGCGTGTGTGTGTGTGTGTGTGTGTGTGTGTGTGTGTGTGACCTAACTTCGCAGATAAAGTGCTAGTCAGGGTCCCAGCAGGAAATAGCACATTTAAGAGGGATATTGAAAAGAGGTTAGTGAGGGACTGTTTTTAGCCTTGTGGGCAGGGCTAAGGGGAATCTAGAAGGGGTGCTGAGGGGGCAGCAGGCTAATAACAACAGAGAAACAGAAGGACTGCAGGGGTGAGGGAAGGAGCCCTGATTGAACCTGGGGAGAGAGCTGCTGTTGACAGAGGGCTGCCTGATGAGCTGTGGCCTTTGGTAGAGGAAACAGCCATGGTCTTCCGGGGGGCTTGGTCAAAAGGGAGCTGGGGCATTAATACTCCACTTCACTTCCTTCCACATCCTGATCTGCTGGTGCCTCCTCATGGCTGGACCCAGTCAGCAGCCAGAGGGCAGGAGGACGTATGTGTGCATTCTATAAAGTCCTCCTTCCTTGGTCACAAGGCAGGGATGAAGGACTCCCCAGTCTGTTCTGCATGATGATCATATAGAGAGGTTTGGTAACAAGTACAGAATCCCAGGCTGCCCCTGGAAGATTCCATTTCAGGAGGTCCGAGATGAGAAGCTGGTACGGTGCTCTGGTGGTTCTGCTGCTCAGCCAGGATGGATCACTCCTTCACGAGTCAGCGATGTTCTTGCGAGTAAATGTGATCACCTGGGTCTCAGTTCCAGATGTCCACTGAACCCTGACATCCTGTTCAAACCCGGCAATGAAGTTGACTTATCCGTTTATCCCACAAACATTTGCTGAGCACCTACTGTGTGCCAGGTACTTTGCTAGGTGCTGGGGGTCCAGTGGGGATTAAAACCATTGCCCCTTCTCTGAATAGGTTTCTTGGTTTCTCTTGCATCTGGGGGAAATTCTATATCCTCATGTAGCAGGATGGGAACATTTTTGGGAGATCGCCTAGTATTACTAGAAGAGGCTCTGAGCCTGTTGCTTAACCTCTCCCGTGCTTCAATTTCCTTGTTTGGGATTCAAGCATAATGACGGTGCTTTCTTCCATGAGCATTATGAGGACCAAGTGAAATAATATGTGTAAACCTTAGTCCAGAGCCTTGTACATCATAAACATCTAATACCATTGTTGTCATTATTAATCTTACCATTGGTATTTCTTACTAGATCTTTGTCAGCCATCTCCCCATCCCTGACTCCAAAACAACAAACAAATGGGAAAATGCCAACTCTAGACTCATACTTTTGAACATTCCTTCTGAAGAAATCCGGGAACCATCTCTGATGTAATGGAATTTTATCCTCCATGGCTGTCCTATTCATGTGTTTACTTGATACATTTTTACATAATTTTTAAAATAGGAAGGCAGTTTGTAGGGATGCAGGGAATTTGTAAATGGTTCGAGGGTAGTGATTTTGAGGTGGAAAACAGGACTAATGGGGAAAAGATGAAAGGAATTGCAATTATTAACTTGCAGGAGAAATGGCTGAGGGGATTGGGGAGCCATCCTCTGGGACAAAAAGATTATTAAAGACAGAATGGCAACCAGCGCTTCTTCAGGAAAGACAGAACAAATGGAAGGCAGAGAGCATGGCAAGAGGGATTTCAGTTCTGCCTAAGGATCTTTCCCGGCAGAGATGGTTATGAGCTCCAGAATAGGCTGTGAAACCCTTCAGCCGGTTCAAAAATAGGAAGAATTTGCACGATGATCTCTGAAAGTCCTCCCCTGATGGGGTCACATTTGAATAGGTAAAGGGCGGTGTCATGGGGTGGAAAGGTAGATGTGGGTCCCACCTCCAGCTTGGGCCCGAAATACCCACATGACGTCCTGTGGCCTCTGAGACGTCCAGTCTCCTCATCTGCGAGGGAAGGTTTTGGAACCTGCCTGATCCTCCAGATACTCTGTGCAAGTCCTGGGGCTCACCTGAAGTTTCCAATCACTGTGGACACCGCATGTGGCGAACACCTTGCTGGCTGGCACACCTTCTGAAATGCTGAATTCTGCTTTGAAGATGAAGTGTCTCTGTCGACTGGTCAGTCGAAAATTCATCAGACCCGCATATGGAACTTGTGTGTAGCTCCAGACATTTTTTTGGCTCAAAAATGACTTCGCTTTATAGTATTTTGCAGTTTTCTGCCTCCAGATAAGGAAAGAAGTACAAGAAAATGCCTTCATGTGAGGCAGACCCACTGCGTCTCATCATGGGTGTGTCTTGGGCTTGGGTTTACTTAGGCTGTAGGATGGTTCCTCCTCCTTCCACCTTTCTGTCCCCCCGGGGGTCTGTACACATAAGTCTGGGACAGCAGAAGGAGACAGACACTCTTTCAGCAATGTACCAGTAAAGAAGAAGTGCTGTGAATCTGGGCATGGTGGGAGTCCGCTTATCTTGCAGGTTCTGCGCCGAGAGACCGGCCTGTCCTCTACCTTCTGGCTGGCCCAGGGCTTTACTTGCCCAAATCATCCAGGAGGACACTTGAGAAAGCTGAAGGAGTAACAAGCAGGAAAGGAAGACGAAGAGTCCTAGGGAAGGAGGGAAAAAACGAGTAAATGCCTGGGAGGCTGGGAGAGAAGCAGACAGGAGGTGGGGTATCCAAATGGAAGAGGACTCCCTACCAACATCAGGGATGTGGCTTTGTGGGCTCTTGAGAGCTGGGAAGTGAGAACCCCCCAAAAAGAAGAAGCTGGGAAAGCTGAAACCAGTAGGTTTACATGAAGAAATGCCCCTGCATACAATGGAGTCTATAGCACTTGGAACGTCCAATTGGAACCTATAATAAAATATATTTTTTTAAAGCATTCTTCTAGATCAGGACTCAGCACACGTTTCCTATAAAGAGTCAGATAGTAAATATTTCAGGTTTTGAGGGTCTGTCCAACTACTAAACTCCGCCATTGTAAGTGAAGGCAGCCATAGACAACACATAAACAAATGGGCGTGGCTGTGTTCCAAGGAAACGTAATTTACAAAACCAGGCAGCTGGCTGGATTTGGCATGCCTGCCATAGACGGCCACTCCCATCCCAGACCAGGGTTTCTCAAACCTTAATGTGCGTGTAGATAGCTTGCGGATCCTGACTTAGTAGGTCTCAGCTGGGGCCTGAGGTTCTGCATCTTGAACACATTCCCAGGTGCTGCTGGTCCGCAGGCCACACTTGGAGAAGCAAGTTCAAACTGCGGTGGCCACAGGTTGTACAGGAATGAGGTGACTGGTGTGGGCACATGAGGTCTAAGAGCTGGGGACCGTGGGGCGTGCAGTGAGCTTGCCTGTCTGGAGGAAGCACCATTCCCAGGTCCTGCTGATTAGCGCTCTCTGGGAATACCATCTGCGTGCCCAGACATTCTGATTCATCAAGAGGAACAAGAAGTACAGCTTTTATGGGAAAGTCTTCTGATTTCTAAAGGTTTTTAACCTCCTGATTTTTAGTTTTTAAAGGTTGGCTCAAAAGTTTTTATAATCCTGCATGAGCCAAATAAAACATGCATGGGGAATGGCTCCTGCCCGCAGGCTGCCATTTTGCAACCCTGGTTCAAGAGCCTTGACTGCATGGGGCCTCCTTTCCATGAGGGGAGTATGGGGCCGAGCTTATATACACAGCATCTCTCCAGGTCAGGACCTGGAAAAGAAGGTATGCCCTTGATTTTATGGAAGAGGCTAATGAGCCTTGAAAAAGACAGAAAACAAGGCTGAGACTCATGCTTACAGTGGTGTACATATTTAAATTCAGGGGGCACCTGGGCGGCTCAGTTGGTTAAGTGTCTGACTCTTGATTTTGGCTCAGGTCATGATCTCAGGGTCCAGGGATCAAGCCCCTCATAGAGCTCCGTGCTCAGTGTGGAGTCAGCTTGGGATTCTCTCTCTCCCTCTCCCTCTGCCCTGCCCCTGCTTGCACTCTCTATCTCTCTCTAAAATAAATAAATAAAATCTTAAAAAAAAATAAATGCAGGCAGATGAATTACAAAAAATGCAGCCCCTGTGGACAGACTAATTGCACAAAGCTGTTTTTTTGCAGGGCAGAAACTCCACATATAGGGGCTGACCTACCAAGGAACTTTCCCAAAGTTCCTGCGCTGGTAATGAAAGAGCTGGTATTTGAACTCAGTCTTGTGGACCCCAAATTCCATGTTCCTTACACCACCACCCATTGATTCTAGTTTTATTTTTTGTTTAAAGATTTTACTTTTATTTATCATCAGAGAGCGGGAGGGAGAGGGAATCTGAAGCAGACTCTGTGCTGAGCGCAGAGCCCAGTGTGGGGCTCAATCCCACAGCTGCGAGTTCCTGACATGAGCTGAAACCAAGGGTCGGACCCTTAATCGACTGAGCCTCCCAGGCACCCCTGAGTCTGGTTTTGATGGGTATTTCCAAGTGACAAAGTTTAACCTATCATCTCCCTGAAATCCAGCTATAAGCCGCATTTGTAAGACACAGGCATAGCCAATGTGATATTTTCATCTGAAATATTTACAGGTGGAAAGAATTAAAGCAAGTGATGGAGTATTGAAGGTTAATGCCATCTTTTAATATGGAAAAACTACTCTCTCTGCAAGAAATATACTTGTGGGATAATCTTGAGATATGTGTGTGCGTGCTCAAAATGTCAGCCAGAGTTTCATTAATTTCAGCCTCCCCCTAGAACACTACATTATGGTTCTGAGGCTGCGTGCTAGTGTGCTGACACAGGCGGGACCACGGCGTCTGGCCCTCGGGGGGGAATTTATGGTACAACGTGTGAGGAATCCATCATACAATTTGGCTGGTGCCCCCAGCTTCTTAATCAGAGATGGGAGACGCAAGACAAATGTTGCCTCCACAGCTTTGGGTGCTGTGTCTCAGCTCAAGCTTTGATCCATCAGGACAAACACTTCCACCAGGCAGGTCAAATTAATAAGATGGCTTAACACCCAGCAACTCAGGATACAGAGGAGTGCTCAGCCCTCAGCTTCTTCTGGGACGTTATTTAATAATTCTCTAGGGTAGAGGATCAAGTTGTAGAGTTTTTAGGCAAGCAAAGGGCCTTGTGAAGGTGTCTACGACCTAGCCTCATTTATTCTGGCCTAGTTGGGAAGATCACACTCACAACGGAACCACAGCCAGTATCTAAAGATCATGGGCCCAGCCATTCCATCATGGATGCCTGTCTTATGAGCGCATTCGAAGGGCTCATTGTCCTCTCAGCATAGCGCACAGATTAAGAGGCCATCTCTAGAGGCAGCTGGCCTTGTCTTCCGCTCCCAGCGACCCCACGTTCGAGCCGAGTAACTTGGGGGAATTATACAAGCATTACTTCCCTCACCCGCAACACGGGATCAACATTACTTCCTGCTTTGCAGCAATGCCGGGAAGATGACAGATACTGGGTTGACAGCACCCAGCACAGCACTTGGCATGCCGTAAACCCCTGCTGGGTTGTTGTCTGTGTTTGCAGGTTTTCCACACTCTGTGTGGCGTCTTGGATCCAGCCCCAGCTTTGGGGCGGCCTGACCGAGGTTTGAGTTTCTGCTGTGCCCCTCACCAGCTCTGTGATTTTGGGTAAAGCCTTTAATCTCGCAAAGATCTTCCTCTTCAGTAACACGGACATAATAATAGTGCCTGCCTTGGGGAGCTGTAGTTAAGACTGAACAGTGGTTGTATATAAAAAGCTTATGCTTAGTATATGACAATGCCTGGCATATACTGAGCACTCAATAAATGTTTATTGTAAATATTAAGTAGGATACGCACTTTGGAATCTGAGAAGCCTTTGGCTACATGTTAAAGGGGATAGTTCTACTCCTCCTCTAGAACATACCAAAGGACTCTGGGGAGTCTAATTGACCTTAGGAACTTTTATCTTTTAAACTCTGAGATCGTGCCAAATGTACTTCTTTGCACTTATTGGGAAAATAACTTTCTAGGGTGCAAAAGGTATCAAAAACTCATTAACTGCCACCCAATTCTTTCTGAAATGAATCTGTGGACCCAGTGTGGGGGAAGTGCATAAACCCAAACCAGAGTTACTGTTTATTGGGCAGCTCTAATTCGGGGAGCACAGGGCTGGTTGCAAGGCGGTGAATGCTAAGTCTGATAACCCTGCAAGGCCACTTTTATCGTCCATGTGGAAAGCAGGAGGAGCCTGAAGCACAGAGGGGATGAGTAAGCAGGGTCTCAGAGCTTGGGAATGATAGAGCTGGAACTTGAGCTGTCTCACGGCAAAGCTCCATGTTCATCACTGCCATCAGGGCTGCCAAGGGGCGGCCCTTGCACAGACGTTCTGTTTTTGCACTTTGCTGTCCTGACACATCGAGCAAGGCAGGTGTTCCTGTTTGTTTTGTAGAGGAGGAAACAGGCTCAGAGAGGCCATGGAACTAGCATGTGCCCACACAGCTGCAGGCAGAGCTGAGACTCACACCTCTTTACCCCACCTGTGCTGCTCGGACTCAGAACCTGGACGGCTTCCCCAGTAGGCAGAACCCGCTCACAGATGTGCTTGAGTGGGGGAGGAGAGAAAAGTTTATCCGAGAGTCCCTTAAAGAAGTTGCATTTTCCCATTATTGCTGTCTTGCTGGCAGCTCCTGTCATCTTGAGAAGATGCCCAGAGACTGATGTGCAGCCTGGCATTGTTGCCCCAAATAAACCATGGAGGGCCGATTTTCCTGCAATGCCGAAACAGCTAGCCTGGGTCTGCGAGTACATATTTCTCACTATAAAGCAAACAAGCCGACTGGCAGAGCACTGTAGGGAAAATGACATCACTGCAGAATTTTAGGGCTAATCATTTAGCTGGATTAGCCCCAAAGTGCTGTGTCTAAAATCAGCATCCCTGCCTCTTTATGTACTCCAGATGAAACACATTAGCAGAAATATGGCAAGGGACACTCACAATACTCGGTTCTACACTCTCAGCAGTTTTTGCAAATCTGCAATTAGTCTAAAGGGCCTGGGTAAATTAGGCCTCTTGATAAATGAAGCACCTAGACAGGCCTCAGATTTATTGGATCCCGCTGTCCCGCTGTCCAGAGCCCTTGTCAGCTCCTTGCGGGGCAGGGACTGTGCAGGCGGAAAGGGAAAAGGAGCATATTCAGGCCTGGGATTGCCCCCAAATCTTTGAAAAGACCGTGCTCCAGGCTGCCGCCTCTTTGGCCCTAAAAGTCTCTGCCAGGAACATAGTAGGTGAAGTCGGAAGCCTTTGCCAGGAAGTTTGTAGGGGGTGGGGAGTGGGGGTGGGCACAAGAGGCCCGCTCCACGTTCAATACGGGAGAGATGGGGTAGGCAGGGTTCCGTCCCATTCTGGACCACCCAGCCGCCTCCTGATTCCTTGAACTGCCCATGGTTACCGATGGACACCACGGGCCTGCCCTCCCAGGGCTCGCTCTCAGTTGCAGTTTGTAACCCATTACTTCCCCAAATGAGGTTTTCCACATGCTTCGTGCAATAGACTGCAGGGGTGTTTGGACGATACGGAGAGGTTAAACAGATTCCAGACAAGTACCCCAGAGGGGGGTATGGGTCATGCCATCAAGCAAACTCCGGAGGCCAGAGGGCTGTCCATGGCCTTGGCTCAGATAAAGGGGACATCCAGGGAGGGGACGGCCCAGGCCTATTACCCTGATTTATGCCTGTGAATCACGGGATGCAGTTCACAGCCCTATTGGGGTGACACCTGCCAATTCTGCTGCAGTTGCTGTGGAGGCTGTGTGCTACGTCAGCTCAGCCAGGCTGGCGGAGGGGGCCCGCCGATGTGCACGCGTTTCTGGGGTGGCGAGAGTGATTTTGTGTTAAGTCTCTTCTTTAATTTTTTATAACATATTCTTTCCTGATTACTAGAGGTAATGCATGTTTTGGGGTGCACAGTCTGAATTTTTAAATTTAAAAAGTGGCAAAGTAATAGAGGCTTATGTAGACGCTCTAAAATTGAGGTCCGTGCATGCATGCGTATGCGTGTCTGTCTCTCCCTACCTCTTTCTGTCTCTAGCTTACAGTCTCAGGATCTCTGTCTCTCTCTCTCCTCTCCGGAGCCTGGCGGGGCATGCTGTGGCCCTCCGGCCCCCTCGCCTCATTCCCCAGGCTGAGTACTTTGTCACTCAATTCCTAGCAGCCAGGCATCACATCGACAGGCTGGTGAAGAGTCAGGAGCACCCCAGGGTGTGAGTTTTCCAAGACCCTGTCCTCCTAGAGGCAGCAGGAAGTGCCTTGCCAAAGCGCCGCCTGCAACCTGCGGTGATTCAGTGTCTCTGGCCTGCAGATCAGTTGGGCGAGTCTCCCGTCAGCCCACATTGATTTTCCTGTAGATTACATTACCTCCAATCACAAAAGAAATTGTGCTCCTCTCCTGGAGTGTCAGGGCAAAATGAATAGCAAACATTTTCCTGCAGGCAGCTCAGCTCTCCTATCCAAGGTGCCTGAGCAAGCAGGGCGCTGTCCTTGTCCCTGCCCACATCCCCCCCAACTCCCCCCCCACCCCCACCGCCTCAAACTTTTCCTGTCCGACTCTGTGAAAAAGTTTCCAGGCTGAGGTGGGGCATCCAATCCAACTTGGAAGATGCAGGATACCCAATTATGCTGCGGTGAGATCCTTCCGTGTCTTAAGACCTTCTAAATTATGGAATTAAGAGGGTTTAGTGGGGGGTGGGGGTGAAGAGCTGGTGACACCAGATGTGTTCAGAATGTAGAATGCCTTTCTCATATATTAAAAAAGATCCTTTGAATATCATCAAAGAGATTGGGCAATTTTTATTCCTTTTAAAAGTTGCTTTAAGTAATGATTGGGGGTCTCTGGTCTCTGGCTCCTGTGTGTGCGTGTGCTTATGTGTGTGTGTGTATCACAAGGGCCTCTCTAACTGTGTTTGGTTGGTGCCAGGTTCACCTTCTGAAACCCTGGTGCATAAAGAACGTCTCGTTCATGTGGGCAGCTTTGGCACAGAGTCCTGGCACCGCGGACGAAGAGAGGTGTCAGCACTTTTCAGACAATGAACCAGCGGCAGAAGGCAGGCGCCAAATCTCCAAAGTGGGCTTTGTGGGAGAGGTGAGGTCTGTGCCTGGCTTACAACCCGCCTGCAAAGGCTGGACGAGGCAAAGGGACAAGACATTTGAAAATAAAATAGTATATTCCCTCTAGGGGCACCATGGTGGCCACATAAGCATAAATCTCCGCCCAACTGAGCATGGGTTTCTGTGTATCTATGTGAAATAATAACAGCAAAAATTTTAGTTGATCACTTCACCAATATTAATTGAGCCACTATCATGTGCCAGGCATTGGGTAAGTGTTCTGTCATCTGTCTAGCCTTCCACTTGTCAGATAAATTTAATCCTCACAATAAGGGGGGGGGACATCCCTGTTTTATTGATCAGAAACAGAGCCTTAGAGAGTGTATAGGGCTCTCCAAGGTATTATGGATTGAATCATGTCCCCCACCCAACCCCCAGTAGGTTGAAGTCCTAACCCCCAGTACCTTATGTGGAAATAGGGTCTTTACAGATGATCAAGTTAACATGAGGTCATTAGGGTGGGTCCTCATCCAATGTGACCAGTGTCCTTATAAAAAGGGGAAATTTAGGCCAGAGGGAAGACCATGCAAAAACACAGAGAAAAGATGGTCATTTGTTTACATTTAATTATAAGCCAAGGAATGCCAGTGATTCCTGGTAAACCACCAGCAGCTAGGAGGGAGGCCTGGACAGATTCTTCCCTCGCAGTCCTCAGGAAGACTCAACACTGCCAACACCTTGATCTTGGACTCCTTGCTTCCAGAACTGTGAGACAATACATTTATGTTGTTTAGGGCACCCAGTTTGTGAAACTTTGTTATGACGACCCCGGAAAAGTGCATATACTCAAATTCGTGCAGTCCGTCAATGGTACAGGTGGGTGTGGGTTTAGGCCAGACCTGTTACACGGCTCAGGCTGCACAGTACCTTTCTCTGTGGAGAAGTACACAGCACCCAGGCTTGCCCAAGTGGGCCTCGAATCTTTTGTAGTTACTGTACTGGGGTGGTTGGAGGCAGAGGCCGATGCGAGAATTTATTATACATCTGTATATTTTAACTTAGGAAATTTAAAAGCCCGCTAATTTGATAATTTATAGGACCTTAAAATGTTTATATCCTTTGACTTATTTCTAGACATTCATTCAAATAAAATAGTAATGAATATAGATATGTATTTATGTAGAACTATTTATCACAGTACTGTTTATGTAACAGGAAATGGTCCCCAAATGGTACAAAAAGCCACATTTCTTTAGTTTTCAAAGTGGAATTAAATCTGGTTGAAGCCAATGCTAGCTAAGGGTGGTGACAAGAGTTCTCCATTCCTCAGCCTTGAGCTGGGTTTAAGGACCTTGGCAGAGCATCCCCAGCTGTGGTGGGTGGTACCAGCCCCAGAGACAATCACACGGCAGGCCCTCCCTGAGGTCACCCAGGGCACCAGGCTCAGAGGGGGCCATAGTTCCACCCTGGGTCAAAGTCCAACCCTCATTTCTCATCTTAGTCTTGGGAGGAGCCACCCCTTTTCAACAGCTACAGCTCACAGTCTTCATTCCTCTCCTTGGACAGTGTAGCCTACAGCTCCTAAGAGCCTTCACTTTTGAAACACAAAGAATCATTCTCTGCTCCAAAGTTTTCAGTTTCCAAATGGGAGCAGAGTGAAGCCTTCAGGAATACCTTGCCTCTCTCTCTCTGCCGGAGAGGTATAGCTTCAGCAGATACTGGAAAAGAGATGTTCACCTCTCATGCGACCATAGAAGTCAAAACAAACAGAGACAACCAAAATAAGAAGAAAGCACTTACTTTTTAAATAAGCACTCTCTAACACCTATGGTGACAACACCTAAATGCCTAAGAATACAGGCTGGTTACATCAGTTATGACCCATACCCACATTAGAGGTAGACATTAAAATTTTAGTTAATAATAAGAGAAAAGTTTTCATGGGAATGAAAAAGTAGAACATTCTATTGGATTTCTATTGCTTGCATAGCAAATTACCACAAACTTAGCCACTTAAAACACCACCTACTTATTATTTCATGGTTCTATAGGTTCTGTAGTTCCAAAATCCCAGCAGGCGCAGCTGGGTTTTCTGCTCAGGGTTTCGTAAGGACTAAAATGAATGTGTCAGCCAGATGGTGCTCTCCTCTGGAACGGGGGTCTTCTTTTATGCTCATTCAAGCTGTCAGTAGAATTCAGTTCCTTGTGATGGTAGGACCAAAGTTCCTGTTTCCTTACTGAATTTCGGTGGGGGCAGCTCTTAACTTCAGTAGGCTTCTAGCCTTCCTTGCCGTGTGGTCCTCTCTATCTTTAAAGCCACCTAGGGAGGATCTCCTTTGCTTCAGACCCTCTCATCCTTCGTGTCTAACTCCTGGTAAAGCCCCATCCTTTGTCAGGCTCACCTGATTAGGTCAGGTGACCAGGATAATCAATCTCCTTTTCTGACAGTCAGCTGTGCCATGTAACATAACCTAATTATGGGGGTGCCATCCCATCATATTCACACTCATGGAGAGGAGATTAAACAAGGGCATAGGGCATTGGGGGTCATCTTGAATTCTGTTGAACACAGATATAAGCAGTGCAGACAGTAAGATCTCAGCCATGGAACATTTATATGCTCAGAAAAACACTGGTGTGACATAGATCTCCATGTTAATAAGATCGTTCTGTAGGGTAGGTTATGGATGCTCCTGTTTTCTTCTTTGTACTTCTCTCTATTTTTCCAAGCATTACTGTGGCGTTATTCATGTAAGGCTGAGCAGTTCATTCATTCGTTGACTCTTTCATTCGTTCACTAGCCAAAGCATAGAGGTGCAGGCAGATTGCATTTTCCTGTAAGAGTGTGTGATGATGGGGACCTTCTGTGTCTCCATCCTTCCTGGAATCGCTTGATACTTTTCAGCAAAAAGATTCCAAAAGGCAAGTGGCATTTCTGTTTGTAATTACTCCTGGGAAAAAATATTCAAGGCAAGTTACTCAAACCAGTTGAGAAATACTTTGCCACTTCTATTTTCCCACCACAATAGCTTGATCATTTTTAGGTTTTGAAATTTCCCGTTGTCTTTGTTAGCAGAAAACACCAGCTTCTCATAAATAACCGAAATGAAGCAACAGAACTCTTGGCTCAAATTCACTTTTTCAGTCTGACATGTCAGAAGGATCCTGATGCCAAAACTCTCTCTCGAAACAGAAGTGTGGCCCTGGGAGACCCAGCAACACAAATGAACCAGAAACCCCTATGGCGGGAACCCCCTCCACTAACATTAGAAAGAGGAATTGCTCAAGGAGGAGAATCTCAGCATGTGGCAACATCACCAGGGGCACATTGACTGGCCATCTTGGGGCATTCTGTGTTGGTAACAATCCTAGGGCTCAAATAAAACAATTAAGAGAATGTGAAATCAGTGGGGTTGTGTAGAAAAGTAGGCAAAGTGTCACTGGACTAAATGGGATGCTGTCCTGGCTTACCTCTGGGGCTCCCTCATCGTGCCTCTTCCCTGCTCGGGTGCCTCGAAGTACCCACCCCCCAACCCCGGGACCCCGTTCTCGCTCTCAGTTAATGAAGATCACTAGGGTGTTGATTCTGGCGTGGATACTTTCAAGAGTATTTGGATTTAATAAGGGAGTATAAAAGGTGGTAAAGCTTTGAAGTTGGCAGGGAAGAGTTTGCTGGTAGTGGAAGGACCCATGAGGGCTTATTTTTGCTCAAGAGCCCTACCCAGTGTCTCCAAAGTCACTCCTTTCCAAACGGTCTGCATAATTACTCTATGGTTTTGTATGGTGTTGACCTGGCCCAGGGACAGGTCCCAAGGACTCTTGTCTGCTGGCCTTCAGGGGGTGTGGCTAGCTGGAGAAAGCTCCTGAAGGCATTTCTGGAGAAGAGGAAAGAGGCCTTTCTTTCGGAGATTGGGTATGTTCAGGCAAAGCTGAAATCACATCAGCTTTAATTTTTAAAAAAATGTGTGCAGTTTTAAAATACATACAAACTTCTAAATTATGAAGCATAAGAGATAAATGGATAATCATGAAACTGCTGCCCAACTAAAGATGAAGAACATGATCACCCTCCACCCAGCCCTGGTACAATTCCTCATGTTTGTCCCTTTCCTTCCCCCCCACCCCCAACACTTGGCAAGTAACCACTATCTGAATGTTGCTTTCATTTTTTTAAAACTTTCCTTATTCCTACTTTTGTCATTATAGTTTTACCACATATCCACTAACCACATATTATTTAGTTTTGCTTATGTTTTCAACTCTATATAAGGGCTATCACAAGGTATGCATTCTTTTGTGACTTGCTGCTTTTATTCAACATTATGGGTTTGGGATTCAACCATTTTTGTGCCTGTGGCCTTGATTCATTCATTCTCATTTCACTTTGTATCCCATTATATGAATACAGGAGAATTCAATCATCTATTCTCTTATTGGTGGAACAGCTTCCGTTTTTAAGTTGGTTTTAAATATGCTTTCACTGTCAGATTTAGGGTGGCATTTATTCCAATAGCGGTAAAGACCAGGTGTGGTTGGATAGGAGTGGGTAATTGGGCAGAAGAAAGTAAAAAGGAAACATTTTGAGGGTAAACCAGGGAGTGGCCCCAGCTGTCTCAATAGTTTCTTTGTGCAGATTATTCCACCATCCTCAGAAACACTTTTTCCATGACATAAAAGAGTTGGATGAACTTCAGGTTTCCTTCCAAGGCAACCTTTGAATGCAATGAATTATTCACTCCCTTGACACATAGTGAGCTCCTGCTGTTTGCCCCCATTGCTAAAGATTCTATGGGAAACAAAACAGATATGGTCTTTGTCATCGCAGCACCCTTAGACCGGAGGTGTCAGAAGAAGTAGGAGTAGACCAAAATCAAGTTGTTGTTGTTCTATTAATCACCCAGACATGACCATCTTTAATGTTATGGGAGCAACATAGGGAAATGGAAATACTTTAATGGGTAAATGGAATAATAACAACAAAAACAATAATAGTTCCTACTTACTGCACTTTTGCTATGTTAAAGTTGTTTTTAAATGACAAACTCCGGTTGGGACTATGCTGGAAGCACACATGGAATGAGGATACAAAATTCTGGACAGGCTCCCTGAGATAGAATGCTCAGGAAAGGGCTCCTGGAAGATGGATATTGAGGCTTAAGAAGAACCAGCCGCACATAATCAGGAGGAAGAGAATTCCAGACTAAGGGAACCGCATGTGCCAAAACCATGGGTAGAGCACGAACTTCATGTGTTCCAGAATCTGCAAGAACCGTAGGAGAGGGAAGCATGGCTCCAGGCGAGCCCCAGGCACATTGGGGAGGGATTCTGTGGGCTGTTGTCAGGGTTTTGGATTTTATCCCATGTGCAAAGGGAAGGTGCTAAAGGGTTTTAAGCAGGGGAGTGACATGGCCAGATCTGTGTTTTTAGGAAGTGGGGGGGAAGCAGCTGGAGTGGAAACAGGCTCTGGTGGGAAGGGGCAGGGGCTCAGACCACAGCAGTGGTTGGGGAGGTGAGGGAGAGAATAACCTGGGTTCCATGGTGGTTTGGAGCCAAGAAAGGGGCATTGTTACAATTTGTTTTTAATGAGAAACATAATCAACATTAGGGATCAAAGGGGAAATAATCAGACCCAGCCCGCTTCATGGGAGAAGAGAAAGTTCAGAAATGACCGAGCCTCGCAGATATGGAAAGTTGTGATCCTTCAGTAACGGGACAGTACGCATGGTCTCTGCATCTCCCACCCTTACTTGTTTCCATTTCCTAATTGTTTTACCTGCAGAGCATCTTTCAAAATCCGGTTTGGAGATGTCCTCTTCTGCTGGAATGCTGCCGACAACAACCACCTTCCCCGGTCTGCGGGAGGACAGGGGACATCCTGGCCCCCCAGCACCCTCGTCCCTTCCCCTCCACCCTCCCCCCCTCCCCACCTCCCCGCCCCATCCAGGCCGGTGCCAGTGACCCTTCCCGGCCAGGAGTGCCCGAAGACTGTTTTATCAGATCCCCACCTTGGCACAGGCTTTCTATCTCCCTAACAATATACTGCCCATTTAAAGTACCGTAAAACATGACCGAAGGGGGACTATTGCTGGCTGTTTAGTATGCTTTAAAATTCTTTAATTTGCTGTACCACAATAACTTGCACTTTAATAAAAGCAATCTCTCGTCTTAATAGCCACACAATAAAGAGTTATTTATAGGAGGCAGTGTGCAGGCCCGAGCCTTCCAGGTGTGCCCCAGATTTGAAGCCCCGGGCACGAGCTGCAGGGCCCGGGCCGCCGGCCACAGCCCAGACGAGCCTGCTAAACGCCGCCACTTTGCCGTGTCCCCGCCCCGGGCCTGCAGCCGGCCGGCCCCCCGGGCTCTGGGCCCTGCACAGCACGCTCGGCGCGCTGATTTATTTCGGTATTACGTTTAATTGTTTCCTTCTTGTTGAAGCCTTAACATGCGATGCTTGTAAATCTGACCCGAATCCTCCATATGGCGCTCTGGTTTTCCATTTTCAAATGCATTCGCCCTGGAATAATGACTGTGGTATAACTCAATTTGAGTTCTGCTGCTGGGGACTTTATTACATAATGCTTTCTAATTGACCCTCATAGTTTAATAAGACAGAACATTTCACCAGAACATTGACAAAAGTTATTAATTTTCACTTCAGCAGAGACCCATGTCCCAATTAAATCCCCTGGGAATGCCTGACTGACTGACTGACCTCATTATGGCTAATGCTTATTAGTCCTGTGGAGGGGATAGCATCACACACTGTTAAAATGCCTAAATGAGCACATACAACCGTCCAACGTGATTACAATTTACATACATGACTAATTTTACTCCCCTAATCCTTGTCTGGTGCAATGAATGTGGCGTGCTTCTGTCATACCACGGGATCAGCCACCGAGGATTTGGAAGGTGTCGTAAAAATGCCTTGTGAGTGTGCTGAGCTACACCCGGTTGAATTATATCTGTCTTTCTAGGAACTTATTTCAAGTGTGTGAGCGTCTTTAAATGGGGAGGTTGACTCACACCCATTCCTTCTTTAATATGGAACAACCAGTACTCGTTTTTTTATTTGTTTGTTTAATTTTTTTTTTTTAGCCAACTTTTAAAAAAAGAGAAAAGAAAGAAAGAAAGAGAAGGAAAAGAAAAAAGACTACCAGCAGCAGCAGCAGCAGCAAGGAATTATTCCAGCCTTCCTGCTTGGGGAGCTTATAGTCCCTTACGTGAATTCTTCTTCCCAGTGTCTAGTTGTATTCGCACATTTTCTTTGAGCTTCCGTTTCACAGAGGACAGTGGGTGGGAGCTTGTTGAGTCACTGCACCTGCTTTGTTTGGTCAGCTTTAACGTGGGGGCTTCCCAGATGCTGCCCTGCGTCACCAGTGATGGGACTACTACTCCAACTAGTCCCGCATTGTGGGAGAATCTGCTGGAAGGTCATTTGGATGAAAAATGTGTATTTGCCCCTGCTGGTAAAATTGAAGGCTCAGAGTGGCAAGAAAATGAAAGTAACGAAGGCTTACGGCATCTGAAGCTTCAAATTGTTTTTTGCCCTTTCTTTTTCTGGTCTACACAACAGTTTTCTCTTTCAGGCAGTCTGACCACGGCTCAGTGTCTGCTTTTCCTGTGCATTGTACTCATTCCTCCTGGGCTGTGTGATTTGACACATGACAACAATCTAACAGTGGAGATCAAACTTCTCAGACTCTTTGCGATGTGACAAGTAATGTATATTGACACAGCAAAGTGCACTCTGGAAATATGAGTGTTTGGGCGGGCATCCGACCTCCTTGCTCAGCTAGAGATAGCTTAAATCATAGGCTTCAGTTGCCCACAACGATAAAGCCCAAATTTAAATAATGATAACCAGCTGGAAGCTGCAATTCAGTGAAATCTTTTCTACCCCCCCCCCCTTTTTTTCTTTTGTACTGTCATACTGAAAGCAGGAATTTGGTGTGGAAAACAATAGCAATAATAACAAAAGAAAAAGACAAAGGCAAAAGAAATTAAACTAAACTTCCCAGGGGGAATATTTGAAAGTACTACACATTCTGCTCAACCCCCCATTCTGCAAGTGTTTACTAAGTAACTCTTCGTATGAGCCACTGGAGACAAGAGCCCTGCCCTCCTGAAGCTCACAATCCAATAGGCAATCCTGTCAACACTGAAATGCAGGTATACAGGGTGATTAATTCTACTTGAAGGCAAAGGTTGATGGGAGCCCAAAGAAGGGACGTCTAACCCACAGTTGATGGTGGTGGGGGTTAGGGGCTAGGTAGTCCAAAGAGGGCTTCCTACAGGAGACATTTAAACTGAGCCTCGGAAGGTAAGTAGGAGATAGCCAGGCAAATCAGGGAGGACAGGCTGGGCTCGAAGTAAGAAAGCATCATTTCTTTCTGTCCGTCATTCATCAGACAAGTGGGCATTCCGCCCTACTGTGTGCTCAGTGCTGTTCAGGCTCTGTGTCTGTGGCTGATGCCAAAGAGTGACTCCTGCTGGTGACCCAAAGTATAGCAGTCTTTTCAACAGGAAGAGGATTCACCAGGGAATCAAGGAACAGAAGGTGCTTGGGACCCGTTTGTGGAGTAAATGGTTGAGGCAATGCACATTGCACAATAGTGCACTCATTCCCCCAGAAGAAGCTTTTCAAAAACACTGCCGGGGGAGAAGAATCATCGAAGAGCCATATGAACTGGGGAAAGAGCTCGGTTTGGATGGGAGGGAGTGTTCATTCAGAGATGTTGCTGAGGGCATGGCTGCTAAGCTTTGTGTGTGGTTTTGGTGCTTAGACCTGGTCATGCATCCTTCTTCTCTGGTGGAGCCTCCTGTGGCCGAGCTGGAGCCAGCTCACCCTGGCTTGCCAAAGCCAACTTCAAGTTCAGTTGCAACACATCAGTAGCTTGAATTTGGTCCTGATGGGAGTGTTTACACCACAGGAATTGGTAAAGCCTCCAGACCAGAGCTTCCGTTCCCTGGCCACCCCCACCTCAGAGAGCCAGTTGTCAGACATTAATCAGCCTACGGCTGTCTGCACATGAGGATCCCTAGCAAATGTATGCAAATGTATGCAAAAACATAGCATTGCTCTTATCTGAAGCCTGACAAATGCCCAATACCACCATGCAATGCTCTGGGAAAATTCGGTGTATGTGCCAGGCGACACTGCCTTCCATACAGGGCAGTCTTGGGACCCTTACACCCAGGTTGTCTGCAGAGAACAATAGACAGACTTCTGAGTCCCTGAGAAGATTCTGAGTCAGGTTCCTGAAGCAACATCATGGATGAATTACAGAAATGGCGTGAGCCGGGAGGTGGCCAGGCAGCTGCTGGAGATGTCGTACTCAAGGATACTTTATTTGAAGGAACAAGTAGTGAAATAATAGTAAGGGAGAGGGTTCTGGGCCTCACTGAGAGAGTGGCAAGTGACAAAGAATGTGCTCCGAGATGTATGTTTTCTTTCAGTTTAGTAACCCCATCCCCCATCCTCCAGGAAACATGGCCCACCTAATGCTGGGCTCTGCCCTTTCAGTCTGAATGCCTTGTCCCATGGGGTGGAGGCTGTAGGGGGCAAGGAGGACTCATAGGTGTGAAGAATGTCCTTCTTCTAGGAGTTGAGGTGAGGGACAGATACATGCCTACTCCCTCCCTGGCAGTGAAGATTTAAGAAATGTGTGGAGATGAGAAAGGCAATCGGGCATGAGAATAGCACCACAGGTTTAGGAAGCCATGGAAAGTTCTGTGGGATCTTAAGGTGTGTTCCTCAGGGAGAGGAGAGGGTGATGGCAAGAGAGAAGTATAGAAATGAAGATGGGACTCAGATTGTGGGCCAGGGTGTTTGTCCTTTATTCTGTAGCCAATGAGGACTCGACAGAGATATTTAAAATAGGGGAACAATATGGTCACATTTCCCCCCCCCCCCCCCCAGGGATATAGAGAGTAGAGTAGTGGATGAAGATTCTGGTGACCAAGACCTGGCTGTTGCAAACACAGTTATTTGCTTCTGCAGTATCAATTCTCCTTTTCTTTCTTTCTAACAGAACCTCAACCTTAATAAGGGAGGCAATGTGTCCTGCTTAAAACAAAGAACCTCCCCAGTTACCATTCCCAGTCTTCATGCAGAGAGTGGTCACATGACACAGGAATGCAAGTCATTGGGTGGAGCTTCCAAGAGAGCTCTTCGAAAGGAGACGCTCAGAAGGCGTTTGCCTTGTGCCCTTTTGCCCTTTTCCTCTCTTCTTGCCAGGAATGTGGATGTGGAAGAGAAGCTACTATTCTGTGAGCATAAGTGACAAGCCTGTGATAGCCACAGGTCAGGAATGGCTGCCTGGAAAGATAGAAGAAGTTTTGTGGGTCTGCCATGTTGGTTCTGGACTTTCTATATCTGAATTTTGCCCTCTGTGAGAAAAAATAAACCCCAAACTCTGTTTGGTCAAGCCAGAGCCAGCTCCGTTTTCTTGTTATGTCAGCCAAACCCATTCTTAACTATCTTGGCTACTATTTCAAAGATCCAGATGCAAGAATCTGAGGACCTGAAGCTCAGCAACACCTTTGGCATGAAGATGTAGGAACACCTCTCAGGTAGACTTGGTAGCAACAACGTTTTAGGGAGAATGAAGCATGAAAGACCATTTGGCTTCAGAGACCAATGGAACTATAGAAGGCAGAATGGGCTGCAAGGATTCAGGTTTCCGGGGGCAGGTAGGATATTTGCAAGAAGACAGTGAACTGAGTTTGGGGCAGGCTGAGTTTGAGGGGCTGGACATGCAACTAGATGGGTCATCCTGTGGGCAGCCAGAGAGTTAGGATGGCATTCAGGAGAGAGGCCGAGAGAGTTCTGAAGTAGAGATATGGACGTTACCCACAAAGAGATGGGGGCTTCAAGGGAGTGGATTGAATCACTGAGGAAATGGATGTGTGATGAGAAGAGGAGCCAGGAGGGAAATTCTTGGGAATCCCAGCAGGTGATGGGGAATTGGGTGGGGTCTGAGAAGAGAGAAGAGGGTTGGGAGAGAAGTGGAAGAAGGATTCACAGAGGCAGGGTCCCAGGAGCAAAGAGCAGAGACGGTTTCAAGAAGGAAAGGGCAGACAAGAGTGCCGATGTGCAATGGAGTTGTCAAGTAGGATGAGGAATGAAAATTAGCCTATGGATTTGGCAATTAGGATGTCAGATTTTCTACTAAAACTGCTCCCACTGAGGTCACTAATGAAGCCAGAGAAATAGAATGATTTGCCCAAAGTGACATCATTAGTAATGAGCCAAGCATTAGAAATAGAGGTCCCTGAATCCTGGTGAAGTGCTCTTTCTCTTCTATTTCTCTGTCCCAGATTCCAGAGACAGGTTTTCATTTTAGAAAAACAGCGTTGGGGGATAATTTATGGTCGGATGCAAACAACTTGTAGCTGTCGGATTGGTAAGTAGGTTTAAAGAGGTATCATTTTATCCCCAGATTAAACTATCTCCTTCACTAATATTTTGATGTGCTGAGATCTCTGAATGAAGAAGGAAGCAAGACATGGAGAGGAACAGAGTCAACACAAGAGCCATCCACTCTTGCACTAATCCCTCGTGGCTCTCGGCCTGGCTGGAGACTTTTGTCTTTTGTTCCATGCTACCCTGCAGCAAGAGGCTGAAGGGACTGTCTACGATGTGACTTGATATAGAAGAGTCGCTTCTCCCGCCTCAAGTGAGCAGGAGCCCTTTCAGAGACAGGTCCGTCCTAAGTGGGCTTCCCGTGTCCATCATGGAGATCAGAAAGAGCCCAGGTACATGACTGCGGCAGGTGCCATTTTAGCCAAAAAGTCTGACGCCATTTCCAGACCAAGACACACTAAAGTCCCAGAATCTGTAAAAGCTACATCCATCAACACGAGAGGTGTGGTTCAGAGAGAGGCAAGGGAGTCCATTTTGGAATTCGGGAGGCTGAGCTGAGCCTGAGTTTTTTGTTTTTTGTTTTTTGTTTTTGTTTTTGTTTTTGTTTTTGTTTTTGCTTTGTGTCTGAAAGCAGAGGTCAGCAAAGTGAAACGTTGAGGGGCAAAGGTATCACAGCCCCCATGTATTTAAACCACCTGATCCCCCAGGTGATCCCTGATATTGATACACATATCAGTACTGAGGTTAGAACATCGGGTGTACTTGCAGAAATCCCTCTTGGAAAACACTCTGTACCAGAGAACACAAAGTAAAGCAAATAAATCCCCCAAAGCTGTGAAACTCTTGCCTCGCCACCCCCTGCCCCAGGCTGACAGGGGGTGAATCAGCAGCTTGGATATATGGCTGGCAGTTGGCAGGGAAACCTGGTGGGTTTGCTGGGGGGCACTGCAATCCATAAAGGAAAGAAGGTCCAAGCAGAGCAAGAGGTTTTGTTGTTGTTGTTGCTTTTCCTGAGCAAATGAGCACTGATGTTGTCTCCCGTGTAAGAAAGCGGCTGCAGATCCGGAGACAAATTTTCTCCGATGGACAAGGCAGCGAGGCCTTCCGGCTGATGAGAAGTAGTTGCTATTCACTGTCTCTCAGAAGGAGATGAAGCCAAAATAAACAGATGGTGGAATCGGGTGGGGGATGCTGTCAGGAGCAGACACACAGGTAGCATGGGCCCCAGGCAACCACACAAAGCCATTAAGAGGAGCCAAAACTCAGCAAAGAGTTCTAGAACCCTAGGAAACAGCATGTGCTCTGCCCCGGGGGGAGGGGGGGAGGTCGCCTTAGAATTGTCACTGATCCAAGGGTAGTGAAGTTTGCACAAAGCAGGGGGGACCCAGCAAGCTGAGAAATCCCAGACACCAGGGAGGACTGAGAAAAGATGGAACTGGGAGTGAACTGATAAGTTAGCAAAGTCAGCATAAACTCAGAACCCCTCGAGAGCCAGGAAGATTGAGTGGCAGGTAGCGTGGTGTGCCAACTGGCAAGCTGCTTCCAGAACCAACTCAGAGTCACTGAAGCAATTCTGCAAACATTGACTGAACACCTTCTGGGTAGCAGGCACTAAGACGGGGCTCTCCCTTTGAGGACCTCGTGGTCTGGAGAGTGGAGTGTTTTTAGATAGATCAGTGACGCCACAATGTAATGGTTATGAGCAGAGTCTTGAAGGATCAGGAAGGCGGAGCTGTCAGGGAAGGCTTCAGAAAGGAGGCAACACTGAAGCCAGGTAATGAAGACTCAGCAGGCATTTGCCGAGTAAAGGAGGAAAATTTGCACCAGTAGGCTATAGCTGGGCAACTGGAAGGTTATATTAATTAAGGCTCTGGTTGCAAAGCAAAGAAATCCAGTTGAACTACCTGACGTAAAGAGGAGTGTTACTACAGAATTACAACAGATGATCTTACAGATCTTATAGCCTCATGGTGGTCCTGGTTTGCTTGGGTAGCAACTTCAGACCAATTCTCTATGACCTTTCGGGTCAAGTACCCATCATCCTGTGGGTACACCTGACTTAAACTCTCGGTTTTCTCATTCCAAATTCCCACAACAGAGACTGCCATCGGTCGAGATTCAGTCATTGATATTTGATTGGAGGATTGGTGCCTGGGAGTCATAGGGGGTGATGCAGGTGGTTAATATACCTTTTGAGATGTGAGTGGGTGTGGACGGGGAGTACGAGTGGCATATTTACTGCAGTGAACCTACTCATGTGAACACTCCGGGAATATAGAAAATCTGCCATAAACTTCCAGGAGGGATTATTAGCTCCTCCTCTGTGCTCCCAGGGCTCGCATGCAAACACCTTTATCTTACCACCAAAAATATGATTAAAGCTTATTTTCATGTGGATCCCTCCTTCACCAGAACTTTAATTCTACAAAAGAAAGGTACAAATCTGAACTGCACTGATCATTGTAATTCTAGAATATAGCATTGCACCTGGCATGTGTAAGTCTGAATAAACTTTGTACTGATTGGTTTTTTTTTTTTTTTTGAAGATTTTATTTATTTATTTGACAGAGAGAGAGAGAGTGTGTTCATACACACACAAGCAGGGGGAGCGGCAAGCAGAGGAAGAGGGAGAAGCAGGCCCCACTGAGCAGGGAGCCCAATGCAGGGCTCGATCCTGGACCCTGGGATCATGACCTGAGTTGAAGGCAGACGCTCAATTGACTGAGCCATCCAGGTGCCCCTGTACTGTTTGTTGTATCTGACATCAACCTTCTTTCCTCATTTTCCATCCATTACCATCGTCTGTTACCTGCAGCTTCCCCTGGTGGGGGGTACGTACTTGGGATGCTGGGCTTTTTTTTTTTTTTTAGATTTTTAAAAACTTATTTGGGGGGAGCATGGGGGGGAGAGAGTGGCAGAGGGAGAGAGAGAATCTCAAGAGGACTCCCTGCCGAGTGTGGAGCCTCACACGGGCCTCAATCTCACGACCCTGAGGTCACAACCTGAGCCGAAATCAAGAGTGGATCCTTAACCGACTGAGCCACCCAGGCACCCCTCGGGATGTTGTTTAAGTTGACAACTGAGAACAGAGATTTCATGGGACTTTGGCAGATGTCAGAACTGGGCTCTACTTGTGTCCAAAGAACAATGTGTGTAGTTGTGACCATTATGGGGTGGATGTAGTTGGGTATCTTCACCCCAAATCCTTTTTTTAAGATTTTATTTATTTATTTGAGAGAGGGAGAGAGAGAGCACAAGCAGGAGGAGGGGCAGTGGGAGAAGGAGAAGCAGGCTTCCCACTGAGCAGGGAGCCCATTGTGGGGCTAGATCCCAGGACCCTGAGATCATGACCTGAGCTGAAGGCAGACGGCTTAACTGACTGAGCCACCCACATGCCCACCCAAAGTCCTTTTGCAGGCAAAACTAAGGAACCACTTACAGGGGACCACATTCTAATGGAAGACAAGATGGACAGACATATGTTGCCTCAGCATCAAGGGGCAAACAGTATCTAAGTGTACCTGACCCAAGCTGCACTGACTCCTGTCTGAAGAGCAGTAAAGGAAAGCTGGAAGGGGGAAAAAAACCCATTCTGCTTCCCTGAAAGCTCTAAAGACCCAGGCAATAGCAACCTGACACCTGTGGACAAAGCACACTGTGGGAGAGAGGATGTCTTCTACCCAGATGCAGCATGGCTTTGAGATACTGAGAGCTACAGCCTCTGTCGTGGCAATGCAGGTGTCTGGGGACAGCTTGGTGGCACCAGTCGATGTAACAATGCCCCACAGAGGTGGCTGCAGTGCCCAGCATTAGCAAGCAGTGCCTGGGGGACAGAATGGCATCCAGAAGGTGGACATTGGCCCAGGAGCTCAGCAGGATTCATTCATAGCTGACTAGTCTTGTTAGTGAGCAGATAGGAGTCATTCAACCACCTGCCAGTGTGCACAGAACACCACCATAAAGTGACCCCACTTGTATCCACAGGCGGTTTGACTTGGGGAAACTCGAGTGACATGTAAATCGAGGCACCTGGCTTTCTCTTGATGGCAGCCCGACGGGGGACTTCGCAGTCCAAGTAAGTCTCAGCAGGAATGAGGACTCTCTTAGAGGGATGCGCAGGGGTTCCAGAGGGCGCAAAATTTCTCAGCTCCTCCCAAGGAGATCCAAGGGTGCTAAGAACAGTTCCCAATGGAAGAGTGACGTCAGAGAGAAATGAATAGAAACTGCCCAAAGAAAAGACGAGCTCCCTAGCAACGTGAAGTGTAGAAAAGAGGCCAAACAAATAGCTCTAAAAAGGATGTGGTGGTGGTAAGGGAAATAATCAAAACTAGGAAAGCGAGAAACTCTGAAAAAAAAAAATCCAACAGCAACTCAGCGAGAGAAATTATAGCACAAAGTTAAGAAAGTGCAAAAACATGATAAGGAAAGCAAAGGTGAGGAATGAAAAGATTGCAAGAGAGGCTAAGATAAATAATAAGGCATTTTTCAAGCACAGAAGGAACGAAAGGTCAGTACAAGAGCCAATAGGGCTTCTAAAAGCTGGCAGAGGTAATTTATTGACAGAACATGAAGACATTGTGAAAAAATATTAAAAGGCATTTTTATTTCCCCTCTTTGCCTCTCTTTTCACAAAGGAAGAAGGGGACAGATGCCAGAACAGACATAAATTTCCCAGGAGTGGAAAAAAGACATATTGAGGGAAATCAGGATCGTGTCAGCACAGGTGATCAAGAAATTAGGATGTCAGAAAAATTGTGGAAAGTCTAGAGCCAGGCCAGAGTCTCCTGGAATGAGGGACCCAGAGGCCAGTGAGGTCCAAGGCCAGGGAAGGCAGGGATGGGAAAGGGTCTGTGGTGTGCAAGGACGGAGGGGCAGCAAGCCACCCACGAGCTGCCTTTGGAAGCAGTCTTGTGCTGTGCCATTAAGCTCATCTTGCAGGTACTTTTCCGTCTCTGATGTGAGGAATAGACCCAGGGTTTTATCAGGACTTTTATACTCCAAACTGTTGACATTTAATGATCTCTGATGGGGAAATTGCCTTTAAGAGTACCCAGCATGGCCCAATTTTGAGTAAAAGTTCACTTTCCTTCCCATCTGAAGATTCCAAACCAGAGGAGAAGACCTGGGTTTGAGTTATGATTCTGCCACAGACAGGTCGTGAGGCTCCAGGCTAGTGGCTTAATCTCACAGAGATGTGGGTTCCCCACCTCTAAAGTGAAGATAAGAACTACCTTACAGGACCACAACGCTCAAATGAAGTTGTTCACACATCCACCAGTACAAGGAAAAATCCTGAGTGTTTTTAACGGCCAGGCACTGTTTTTGGTCTCCAGGAGGCAGGAGTATTAAGACAAATCCCTGTCCTTGTGGGGCTGACATTCTAGTGGTGGGGAGAGAGGTAGCCATCAAGGAAACAAAAAGACAAGGTCATTTCAGAGAGTGTTGAGAGCTTTGGGAAAAATACACAGTTGTATAAAGGCCCGCTCACAGGGGTAGACAGGGAAGATGACATTGAGTTGAGATCTGAACTAAGAGAAAGGAAGATCTGGATAGAATATTCCAGAAAGAGGGCAGAAAGCCTCAGCCCCAAAGTTCATGCATAAAATCATTGTATAAACTGCACAGAGTTGTCAAAATGCTGGCTCTGAGTGTGAGCATTATCAGAGCTCTGTCCAAGCTTGAGAATTTGATTTTCTCCTTTGACTCCTCAACCTGGGTAAACCATAAGAAATTATCAAATCAAGACAAGCCTAGTGACAAAGAAGTGCAAAGCATGCAAAATTTGTGGAAATATAAAATGGATTCCAGGAGAAGCAGGAAGGGCATGCCCTTGCTTTCTGGATTCTGAGGCTGTGGTCACTGCCTATGGCCTGCCTCAAAGTCCCAGACAAAGACTCGGCTTCAGATGTGTTGCTTACTTTGGGCTGCCCGGGTTCTGTCTAGTGGGTGGGGGCAAAATGAAGACACTTGGACTTCCTTCCCTGTTCAAAAGCATTGGCCCTATTTGAAATTTATTCCATTCCATTCCCAAACTACAGTAATTGTAGTCATGCAGCAATTAAAGAGAAAAACTTCATCTTTATGCTTTCAAAGAGAGCGTTTCATTTTCATAAAATAAGTCAAGCTCTTGGTCTGGAAAACAAGCGGAATGCTGACAGAGGAAAATAAGTAGAGCAAGGAACTTCTAATACTTCATGTTCACACAATAGTCCAATGAGAGGGAGGTCAAATTTTATTTCCCATGTGCTTATAGAGAAGCTACTAGTTTCAGGGCGTCACCAAAATAATACCTGGTCCTTGTTTCTCACAACGTCTCTGCTTTGAATCACACTATTTCAAAATACGGTCTTGGCTGGATCAGAAGAAAAGCCTTTCTGGTGATTTGCACCAAGAAATAAAGCAGAAGCGATCTGACTTCGTTTAGGAATAGGAGACATTCACAGAGGAACATTTTTTGAACACATGAAACTTTGCAGACAAAGGTCGGGACGCGCAGGTGGAGCCCTGTGGGGCCGGGAGCTGGGCGGGGCCCTCAGGCGGCCTTGCCCCGAGAGTCCCGACCCATCCGCTCGCTCACCCTGTGGTCTCAGGTAAGATACATAGCTTCACAGTCCGCTCTTCTTTTAAAATGGGGCAAGCAAGACCTCGAGCAGTCGCGGTGAGGATGAGTGAGGATACGCATCGAAGCTTCGAGCTTGGCTATTGTAGGCACGCCACCATGGCTTCTTTGCCCTTTTAATTGGAGAAATTAAAAAAAAAATAGGCAGTTAGATGATTAAACATGTAGTTTGTTTGTATCCTCCTTTTTGAGAAGGGGATAATACCAGCCTGACATTTGGGAACTAATACCTCCCTCTCCTAGGAGAGCACAGCTCTTACTTCAGAGCATAGTCCTCTGATTTCCCAGGTCACACGCGCCTGAGGCAGAGCAGATCGCAGGGAGATCGCACGGACAGAACAGACACTGTCCCTGCTCGTACCGAAGGAAACACCCCCTCCGCTCCCCCATACCCCTCCAGACTCGGGTCTTCAAAGTCTGGTTATGACGACGTTCGCGGAGTGCCTGCTGGCTGTTGCCAAGGGCAAAGTGGCGAACCTGGACTGGGTTGAAGCTGCGTAGCACCTGATCACACAGATGCATGTTTGCGGTCTCTTGACTGCAACACCCTGCAACTGTGGCAGGTATTAAGAAGAGGTAGGGTGGTGCTGCAGGAACCTGAAATCGGGAATCTGAGATCGGATGGAATTACCTTGAGAAAGTGGTGCTCCGGCTGAGTGAAAGGCCTGGACAGAACGGCCGTGGTGCGGAGGGGAAGGAAGAGCAGGCTGGGTGGAAGAACCAAAAGAGGCCAATGACCCAGGCTGGAGTGAAAAGAGAGGCGGGCTTGCATCACGAAGGGCCTGGTGGCAAGGGTGAGGAATTTTGTACTCAGCAGCAGTAGAGATCTATGGAAGAGTGACGTGTAGGGTAGTGTTCGATTGGATTCGATTGTTTTGGAACAATCACTGACGTTGGAAACCCGAAGGAAAGTAGGTAAATCTATCGGAGGGAATTGTAGGTATCCTAAAAAGAGTTGGTGGTGGCCTGGACACGGTGGTGGTGGTGGGAGTTGATGGGAGTTTTGTAGAGTTTAGGTGCGTCATTCAGTAGATAAAATCGGTAGGAGCTTGAAGATGGCCTGTATGGAGTGGGGGGTGTGGCAGAAGGAAGATTCAAAGGGAAGGGCGGTACTAGGGAGAGTCCTAGGATTCTACATTGTGAAGTGGCTGGCGGGGTGTGTGTGTGTGAAAGGGCTGGGATTCATTGAGTAGGGGAACACTGACAGGCATCCAGGCTTGGGGATGTGGGAAGGCCGTGAGTTCCGTTTTGCTTATGTTGACCTTGGGGTGCCATTGAGAAATGCAAGGGGATTAAGAGATATTTAGTTATATGGGTCTAGAGCTGAGTGAAGTCTGGCTGGAGACATATTACTGGAGAAGGTCCCTAGGAACAGACCCTGAGATGAGGAGTCATGTGTAAGTTACTTGGTAAGTGCTCCTGGGGAACCCGGAAAGGGAGGTAAGGTTAAGTAAGAGCAGGGAAGAAGCAGCAGCTAAGCAAGAGTGTGATCCAGGACAACACACTGGAGAGGGCAGGCAGGATCTCCAAGGGGAACTCCGAGACACTTAAGTTACACCTCAACTGTAACTAACACAAATCCTGGCTCTCTACCCCTTTGACCTGCAGGCAAAGCAACTCTCATAGCTTGAGCGCTGCCCTCTGAAGAGTGCAAGTGCGCTCACCACACCTGGGCACAGAAACCCTAAAATGGGATCCCCGGCCCGCTGGGCGCGGTGCTGGTCTGGCCAAGCTCACCTAGGGAGAGGGAGTGAAAACAGAGAGAGGTCAGGGCCCGTGTGCTGAGGAACTCCCAACATCACTGACTGGCAAGAAGAGAAGCTTTTGAAGGCGACCAGGAAGGACTGCTGTTTCACAGCTGCCCTGCAAAGGAAGGAGGCCGTACAAGTACGATTATCCCCACTTTAAAAATGAGAAAATCGAGGCTTGGGGAGTTTTAAGTACCAATCAGGTTAAGAGGAGAGTTAGGACTTGAACACAGGTCTCCAGACCCGAAGCTTAGAGCTCTTTCAAATGCAACAAGAGAAGATTTTCCAGGGACTAAGGGCCCCAGCAGTTGAGCGAGCTGGTCCTTTTTTGAGAGTGTTTATAGATGCTCATGTTCATGGTTGAACACGTGCCTTTTTGGACTCTGAACCAGGGAGGTGAGAAGAGGAAGGGAAGCTACTTTTTCAGCAACGGTAAGAATCTCCTGTTTGGGGGATTATGTCTTCAAAGGCCCTAGGATTATGACTGTGCATGTGTGGTGGAGGGGTTTGAACACTCAGCCCAAGATCCTGACTTTGAACAGCTAGCAGCCTGCTGGTGGGGGGTGTGAAGTCTGGAGCCACCCCCACCCGCACGGGGGGAGGGACAAGGTGGGTGTGAGGACTTAGTGGGGAGGAGTCTCAGCTGCCCAGAGCACAGGCCCAGCCGTGTGCAGTGTCCCAAGGCCCCGACTTTATTTTCTGACTCCAGGGAAGCTGCTGTTGACTTTGTCCATTAAGCAGGCTTGCCGGATGTCTGCTGACCCCAGGTTCTTTCTCCCGTGAGGAAGTCCCACCGCCTCAGAGATCAGCAGGGGTGTGCTGATTCCCAGGGCTTCCCCCGTCCAGAGGCAGGGGTGTCTGGGGTGGAGTGGGCTCTGGGCTGGGACTCAGGGGCATGCCTGCAAGACACAGAGCATTGACCCTCTGTTTGCCGAGTCTCTGGCATGAGGAGCAGTGAGGAAAATTGGAAGTAGTAATACCTGCCCCCTGAATTGCCTGGGATTAATTAGGAGACTGATAATACACAGTGTGTGCCTAGGATGAAAATGAGTTATAGTCTTGTTATTAATGTAGCTGGCAGGATGATTAGTTTAACAAAACAAGGCCACTTCTCAATAAGCCAGAGGTCTTCAGATGTCCCTCACAGGGCGACTTAAGGGAGTGGCCTATGGGTGTATTTGCAAGGGATTCCCAATCATTTACTGGAGGGTGAGAGCCAGTAAATCCAAGCTGTTTTGCCCAGTTTAGTAAATAAAACGCGAAGACCGAGCACAATGCTCGTGTTTATTTTTTTTTCCTTAAGGAAAATATTTTCCATAGAGCTGGACACTAACATGAAAAGTAAAAAGGGGGTGGGGAAAGGAGAAGCCTAAAACCGATATAAATTAGAAGCAAACTAGTGTTCATTTCCTGTGGAGGAATTTTATATTTTTTAACGGAGTTACTGTGGCTTTTTATTTCAGTATAAGGCGGAGAGTCAAAGCATGAGGATTTAAGGCTTCCAAGTGTGTGTTGTTATATGAACAGACCCTTAAATTTGCCAGCACGCCCCAGGCGCTGCTCCTGCATAACTAATGTTTCCCTGCCAGGGCCAGGGGCTGAGGGCCTTTTGACTCCACTGGAAGTTATGCAGGGATAAGGGGAGTGTCCGGAATGCAGGATTAGGCCCCATAATTGAGGCTGTCATTAGCTGAAGAGGCAGGCGGGTTTGTGAGCCTTTCCAAGTTTGCATTTATTATGGCATAGAAGATATGGCTCCTTTGGTATAAAGAGGGTGGGGGGGATTTCGGCAAGTCGGCAATATTTTCTTCTTTCTCTCTCTCTCTGTCTCTTTTTTTAAGTTGGCTGGCTCTGTAACATTCATTATGCTCTTCTTAATAGATCCCAGAAATGCTGAAATCGTCCTTTAGAGGAAGCATTCACTTGAAACAACAAAAGATTGGAGAAACCTTAAAAATGTTGGATTTTCTTTACCTTTTGAAGAAGGCCAGCTGGAACCTTCCGAAATTATTCCTATTCAGTGTGCAGCCACAAGCAGTACTGATGGTGAGGATAAAATATTATTTTTGTAAATCACATGTGGATACAGCAATGCCACTTAATCAGACGCTCCTTAGCGGATGGTGGGAACAGAGACTGCGGCCAAGACCGAGGATCCTGCCACAGCACAAATAGACCAGGGATTAAGATTCAGAAGAGAACATGGGCACCTGGGTGGCTCAGATGGTTAAGCATCTGCCTTCGGCTCAAGTCATGATCCCAGGGATCGAGTCCCACATCGGGCTCCCTCCTCGGCAGGGAGCCTGCTTCTCCCTGCTTTCACTCCCCCTGCTCGTGCTTTCTCCCTCTGTCAAATAAATAAATAAAATCTTAAAAAAAAAAAAAAAAGATTCAGAAGAGAACAAATGGCCTGTGATCATTCTGGCGCATACATGCAAGTAACATTCTAGGAGCACCCATTTTTTTTTTAATTAAATTTTTTTCTACTGTAGCAAAATACAAGTAACGTAAAATGTATCATTTAATCGATTTTAAGCACACAATTCAGTGACATTCAGTACATTCACATTTTTGTGCAGCTATCACCGCCCATCCACCTCATGAACTTTTTCATTTTTCCTGGCTGAAATTCCGGACCCACTGAACAGTAACTCCCCTTTTCCTGCCAACCCTCCAACCCCTGGTAACCACCATTCTGTTTTGTCTGCATGAATTTGACAATTCCAGGTACCTCACAAAAGTGGATTCGTACAGTTTCTGTCCTTTTGCTTCTGGCTTATTTCACTTACCATAATGTCTTTAAGGTTATAGCTTGTATCAGAATGCCATTTCGTCTTAGGGCTGAATAATGTTCCATTGTATGTATATACCACATTTTGTTTATCCGGTCATTCATTAATGCATATTTGGATTGCCTCTACTTTTTGCCTATAATGCTGCTATGAACCTAATTTCAATTATTTGGGTATATACCCATATATACCATATGCCATATCACATGGCAATTCTATTTCTAATTTTTTGAGGAACTGCCATGTGCTTTCGATCGTCACTGTACCATTTTACATTCCCACCAACTGTGTACCAGGGTTGCAGTTTCTCTACATCTTCACCAACACGCGATTTTCTGTTGTTGTTGTTTTTAATTGTAACTATCCTAACTCGTGTAAAGTGATGCCTCATTGTGGTTTTGGCTTGCTTTTCCCTAATGATGAGGGATGTTGAGCATCTTTTCATGTGCTTGTGTACAGATATCTGTTGGAGTTCCCTCTTCCAGTTATTTGGGGGTATTTACCTAGAAGTGAAAGTGCACACCACTCAAACATTGAAGCAGGTCACGTAGGGACTTGCTGGGCAACACCGTGTCCTCTGGGCCATTGGCATCCCAGGTTGAGTGGGTGACTACAAATCCTCAAGAGTGCAATAAAGCTGTGATTAACCAAAATTCCTAGAGGGAGAGGATGTTCTGGTTAATGGAGGGTTAATTAGGCTTCTCCATTTTGGTTCTGGTCACTGTTGCTGAAATTCTTCCCCAAATATTTTAGTCTGTTTTCACATGAGTTACACAGCCTCTGCTAGGGGTTTTTTTTTCTTTATCTTGGAGGAATACTATTGGATGACCACCTGGGAACTGAGTTCTTAGTGTGCTATCCTGGAGATTTAGATAAGAAGGTATCAAATATGTCCAGTTACATTATAAACCAAAAGGTAACTGCTGTATAGGACAGTGAACCCTGGGTGAGTTAAATGTTCAGAGATGTGGTTTCGGAAAAGATGTTCTGTAGTTCTTCTTTTTGGCAGTCACTGGAGAGCAGGGCCTGTTGTCTATTAAGGCCACTCCTAGTTCATGAAAATAAAACCATGTCAACTGCAAATAAAAGAATGTTTATCTTTCTATTCCCTATGGAGGGTGTTGGGAGGGTCCAGGCTGGGAATGTGTCTTATCCAAATGCGATAGCATATCATAGATGTTTCACTGGAAAAAAGAAAAAAAAATGTGTTCAAATTCATCTGTGTTTCACTTCATTGGAAATTGTGAGTTAGGCTAGATGCTGTGTTTATTCCTTACGGTGCGCCTGGCACTGGCCCAATGCCAGGCACCCAGTAAGTGATCAATAGCTGTGTATTGAAGGGATCAGTGTGGCCTGATCCTTTAAAAGACTGCCCGACTACATCTTACTGTCATGAAGTGTTAAGGTGACAGTTCTCTGACAGCACTGGGAGAGAGCATTTTGCTGGCCCGGCTGGGTCCCAGCTGCTGCTAGTGCAGACAGGCCCCACTCTTCACCCCCACTCATGACCATTCTTCTAATTACATGGGGAACTTTTCTTTTTTCTTTCTTTCTTTCTTTTTTTTTTTTTTTTTTGGAAACAAATAGAGAAAGGAGGCAGGAGGGAAAGGAAGAGTTGGTTAGAATGGCAGAAACAACTATTTTGAGTCTGGTCTAGTGGACAGGGTTTGAACCCATGACTAGAGGGATGAGAGCCAGAGCATGAAAGAATTGTTCTCCTGGGAATGTCTGTGAGACTCAGGGCATAGACCCGCTGCTTGAAGCCCGGGTGGCAGTGTGGCTGGGGAGGTCTCTGTCCCCCCGTCTTCTGCATGGGTCTGCAGTGCTGCTCTGGGCACATGGGAGCCAGCAGCTGGGTGGGAAGTGGCTGTCCCAGGAGCAGCAGGGGCCCTTTGAGGCAGCTCTGGGGGAGCCAGGGCAGGAAAGAAAGGCAGCGTGGGTACCTTGTGCCCCAGGAAGTCGACTGACAGGTTGTAGGTTTAGGCAAACTCCTTGGACTCCCAGAAGAAAAAGGAGGGACAATTTAAAGATTCCTGCCTGAATATATGTGGGATTTACACTCATAGCTCCGTGTGTGTGTGTGTGTGTGTGTGTGTGTGTGTGTGTGTGTGTGTGTAATTGCCAGCTGGTGAGACATGGGGGAATATTTACTTGTGCTCCAAATTTCTACCTTTTTATTTACAAGCAACTAAGCCCATGACAGATACCCATGTAGGTAGTAAATGAATGAAGAAAGGCCAACAAAATCCATATGCAAAAATCATCTATTATTCCAACAGATTTATCCACAACTTGATATAAATGGTCCTTGTGTCAAATAAGAAACTTAGGTTTGAATAATAATAAGAAGAAGAATAGCTATACCCCTCCATAGTGTTCTCTATGTATAAGGCATGATTCCAAGCACTTTACGTATTTCAGTTAATTTAGTCCTTCCAACAGTCCTAGGAGACAAGAATCTTGTTCTGTTCTCTACAGATGAGGAAACTGAGGTACGGGGAAGTCAAGTAACTTGGCCAAAACCACATAGGCAGCTTGTAGCAGAGTTGGGATTCAAACCTAAGAAATTGGGCTTCAGAGTTTGACATTTCATTGATTGTTCTTCATGTAAAAAAGAAGACTTTTAATCTCGAATCTAGTTTGGAATACGTTTAGCTGCAAGTAACAGAAAAATCTAACTGTGGCTTAAACAAAACTGGATTTGATGAGAGGTCTGCGGTTGGCTTGGATGGCTCAGTGGTGTCAGGACTGATGTGTCTGTTTTTATCTTGACCTTTTTTCTCATGCTCCCAAGAAGATTGCCCAACTGGAGATGTCATGTCTGTATTCAAGACAGAAATGGGGGTTTGGGTCGGGGCGGTGTCAGTAAAGCAGAAGTGTTCCGGGAAGCTCTTAGCAGACTTATGCTTCCACCTCATCGGCCAGAGGAACCAAATGGCTACCCGTCCTCACAAGGCAGCTGGGAAAAGTCAAAGTCAGCCTTTCCAGCTGCTACAGTGGAAGGATGTGAAAGAAAAAGAGTTGGAAATAGACGTTGAGTTATTAAAAAAAAAAAAATCGCCACACTTCTCGGCAAGAGAAGATGAGGAAATCTAGACAGGAGGAGGAGGCAACAGCTCTATGGAAGAGTCTGGCACGTCCCCATCTCTTCTCCAGGTGGTGTGTCCACTGGAGTTCTTCATTTGCCTTTTCTACTCTCAGACTTGTGATTGTACTGGAACCACTCATCTCCCCACAGACACTGGTTTGGCTGCATGATGGCTGAACACATGTCGGGATGTTTTAGTAATGTGACCGTCGTGCATTGTGACATGATGTGGTCTTGAGATGTTGTGACCAGAACCAGTCTGGCTGGCTGAGCCATGTCTCAATCCCACAGATTTTGTCCAGGGTTCTGGCGCCAGTTTGGCGTGTCAGAAGGGTTCTGCAAAGAGCTTTCTGAATCCGTCCCTCCTCATTACAATTAAGATGCTCAAGGACAGGGCCTGGGTCTCACTATTCTAGTCTGTCCACTATTCTAGTCTGTCTTCCTTTTTCTGCTCCCTTCCCCCAGGGACTAGAACAGTCCTGAGCTCGTCGATGGGTCTCAATAAATACTTGATGGGTAAACTCACATTCCTGGTGACTGGTCAAAGATGTGTCACTTGTTATGAAGTGTGCCAAGAAAGTCACTTACTCATTTGTCCAGTAAGCACTTTTGTGATTTAATCTGTGAACCAATTACTTCAATACAGCTTCCAGAAATAGAGTTCTCCATCCTTTGAAGCGAGTTAATTGTCAACCGATATTTTATCTGTGTTCATTCATCTGACAGACAATTAGTGAGGGCTTCCAAAGTGTCGGGCACGGTGCTTGGCACAGAGGGACACAGAGAAAGAAGACATGCTGCTGCCAGCCCCCCAGACTCAGAGAGGAGAGGGCTAGACAGGCATGTCAGCAACTTGACTGGGGCTCTGAGAAGGGCTGCATCAAAGCACTGTGGGTTCACTGGGGAGGGTGACTCACAACACAGAGGGGTTGCGGGGTTGTGCAATTAGATTGGCTACTGGAGTCTCCCTCCTTAGACATTCCAAGCTGACTGCCAGCTTGGTTCCACTGAGGGGGCCGGGGAGGGGGGCATGACCCTGTCTGGCTTCCTCCCTCATTGGGTTCACTCTAGTGAGTGCATACTTCTCCCTGGAGACCAGCTTCACACATGCTCTGCGTTGGCTCTTTTAGGAAACAGGACAAAGAAAAACATGAAGGAGAGTAAGGCTGAGGTTCGGGGAGCCAGAAGGCCAGGTGCCTTCTCCGAGGGGAAGGTGGTGGCTTGAACCTTTTCCATTCCTCAAAGACTAGAACGTGCACTTTGGTTTTAGGGGGATGGGATGAGGTGAAGTCTGGAGGATGTTTGGGGAGGGCTCTCTCCGCAAGATGGCTCACTGGATGAGCCAATCTGAGGGCAGGGCAAATGCTACACGACTTTTCGCAAAAAGGTCAGTTAAGGAAACAAAACTACCAGAGTATTTTTAAAGGCCTCTTACTCCCCCTTTCAAAGGGAAACAGATCTGTGGAGTCTTCTGGGAAAACATACATATTCTTGCCACTTAGATGACCCACTTATATGAATATTGGAACAGCAGTGGAAAAAAAGATACTCTTGTAGCCTCTAAAGGGTTAAAATCAGGGCATAGTTGAGGCTTAGCCGCAAAAAGGGAGCTTTGTGATCTTTTATTATGAAATAAGATTAGAGGCCATAGCACAGACTCAGGGAGGAGGGGTGCAACGTGGAGCGGGGTTGACCCCAAGACTGCAGGCCCGGGGCGTCTGTCCCACACTGCAGTGAGTGCCGGAGTTAAGAGAAGGAGGCTAGGGTGAAGCCCCAAGCTCATAGGGACATTTCCAAACTGGCTACGGCTGAAACACTTTTTGCAAAGTAAAATTTGGACCTCTTGCTATCCTTCAATTTTTAGTGTGCGTTAACAGACCAGATTTGTTAAATCTGGAAGTGAGAAAGCAAGTATGTGATCCCTGGTAATTCTGTATCCAAGAATTTCACCGAATATTTCATATGCCACCTCATTAATGCCTGTTCCTGCCTATGAATCTCTGGCCATTCTAGATACCAGTCACTCCTATTTTACAGATGCAGAAGTCGAGGGAGAGAAAACAAAGCACCTTCATGGAGAATTAGTCATGCAACAGAACCAAGAGCTCTGAGTGTCCTGGCTTCCAGTCCTTGGCTCTGGCAGCAACACTGGGCTCCCTTTTGTTCTCGTGGGAACAACTGCTAACACTTCGGCTTTTGACTTTCACTTACAGGGCTGATGAAAAAATTACCGTTTGCTGAGAAGGCGGTGAAATGCTGGCTTCTCACCCTTTGGTCAAGGGGGCTTCCTTGAAAGTGCTTTAAAGTAGATTGATGGAATCCAGATCCAGCCATTTTGTCTCCATTGCAATATGGTGGCTCATCCACAAATAACCCTTCCCCCCACCCTCCCAAAAAAAGCAAAATTGATGGCTATACCGAATTCCCTCTTTCTTTGATTGAACTGATCCTTCTTTAAAGTGCTTATGGAATTTGTTGGCCAATTGAATTAAAAGAGTTAAAAGAGTAAACTTCTCCTCTGGAAGAATTGTGCCCATGCCTTTCTTGTGATTGGTCTTAAACGACATAAAATGCATAGAGCTGGCTTGGGGGCCAAGGAAGTCAAAAAGAATTCTTTCCTAAAGCGTACACTTGTCCCCCAAGGTGATGCCCCTGGTACCTCAAAGCACTCAAGACAGTGGGTGCCTATAGAGAGTGAAGAGGTGAATTTAGAGATTTTTTAGACAAAGATGGGAGGCTGCCTGGTTCATGTGGATCTAGTCATATCCAACATGCGCATGATAGGCAACAACTAGAAATAGGCCTGGGAAACAGGGAACCACTTTGGGTCCGTTAAACCTAGACATAAGCAGAGATTTTTAAAAAAGAGTCAGAACATCAACTATAAGAAACTACCATCTCATCCCATGGAGTTTTCCCTTGTTTATGGAATATTATTTAATAACAGTTAATGTTTCTGAACAATATTTTATACCAGACTTGTGGATCAACTTTCGTACACAGTGTTTCACTTAATCCTTACAACAAGCACATGAGATAGATACTCTTATGATACATTATCTTTTACAGAAGAAGAAATGAGGAGCTTGTAAGGAATCTAGGCAGGACTTGAACCCTCATCCGCCCAACTCCAGAACTCACACTCTGAACTGTCCTTGCACTGCGTCAATATTAATTAAATGCTCGCAATGACAATCCCCTTCTCATGGGATTACAACCATACACACCCTCCAAGATTGCTGCAAAGGAGACAGTCTTGGTTTTTGTCGCGGGCAGCGGCATGAAAAGGTAAGCATTTCATCAGCCAAAGCATAAGAGACACGGACCCCTGAATTAAGACATTTCTGCCAAGGCTGGAGGGGTAGAATGAATTCTGGAGATCCTTTGGAAAAAAGGAAAGGAGGGTCTCCATCCAAGAAACCATATGAGAGCTTGGGGCTTGGAGAGTAGGAGTTGGGAATGAGAGAGGAAACGCCCTCGGGCAAAGACAATAAAACTTGATTTTAGTTGCAGGCGGAGGTGGCAACTTGCCTTAAAAGAGAAGAGAAAGGAGGGCCCGGGAGAAAGATGGTAGTGAATAGAGGGAAGAGAGTGTGTTCAGGTGTTCTTTTTTTTTTTTTTTAAAGACGCTCCCTCAGAGTCTGCTACAGTTAAAAGTGAGGGGATACGGGAGGTCAGATAGAAACAAAGTGCAAAGGGAGAATTGAAGGGAGCTCAGAGAACAGAAGGGAAAAAGATCACAGGAGAGGTAAGAAGAAAGCCAGAGGTAACACAAAGCCCCAGGGATGCAGCGTGGTGGTGGAGGAGGCAAGTTTAATCAGCTTCGCCTAAGGCGGCCACAGCTAAATAAAGGATGCTGGACGCGGGAGACTGGCCATTCTGGAAAGGCAAGGGTCAGCGGTGGCTTCAGTGACAGCTCCCTGGCAGCAAAAGGACAAAGGGGAAGAGACCACGGAGCCCGGGCTCTAAGAGGGAAGAAACGGAGACCGACCAGGAAAATGATGAGGGGATGGGGGCGGGAGAACTGCGTCCCTAAGGAGTGTTCAGCGGCTGGAAGTGGCTGGCAGGATGGGACGGTGAAGGCATCAGTGACCCGGGGAGGCAGAGGAAAGTTTGGGGCAATCATAAAGTGGCTATTTAGATGCCTCTCTGAAAATTGAAGTTCACTGTGGCTATAAATTGTGAACAAATCTGCCCCGGGCATGTACAGCTTTGTTCCATCTGGCCAGCTCAGGGCTGACCACAGAGAGACCTGATTTGGTCATTAAAGTGCCTGAAACACCAGCCTAAATCTGCCACAACCTGTTTGTGAGTCGGCTTTCTGATGGAGGAGGCAGACGGCTGGGAGGAGGCCTCGATGGACGTGTGTAGACGAAAGAAAAAAATAAATACTGTAAGAAAGGGCTCTCTTAAAAAAAAGAAGAGGAAGAGTCTGTTTTTCAAAGGTGAGGGCCCAGCCAACTTCCTTTTGGAGCAGAGTGAAATCAGGTGGAGTGTGTAGGTTCTCCGTCAGACCGGCCTGGGGCTGAAGCCCGGTCCTACCACTTTGGAGTTGAATTTGGGCACGTTGTACCTTTTCCTGGGCCACCTCTGCAGAAAAGCGACCCTCATGGGTTATCATGGATGGATGTTATGCTGACAGCAAAAGCATCCAGAGAGGGTCGGGCAAGTTACTGGGGTCTTGTCTTAGCCGCAGGAGTGATAGGGAGACAGGAGGGCAGAAGAGTCCAGTAGGACCCAGAGAGTGAGCTTCCTAGGGACAGATTTTATGATGTGGTTGAGTCAGGAAAACTCTAAGGCCAGAGCCTCCCTTCTGTGGATACAATCATGTCTCATTTCAAAACAACACATGCCAAATTTTAGGAAATATGAGAGTAGGGGATTATGTGATAATAACACGAGGTCAACCTTGGAAAAAATAAGCTTATCACGGTATATTTATTAAATATTGCTGTTATTCTTACCTACCCACCTACCTACCTACCTATAGATGGCCATGCCTGGAGACACTTGGCAAACTGAGAAATCCCTATCGCTGCCTTTTAAATATGCAAGTTTGAGCTTCTGCAGTGCAAGGAAAGTCAATTTTATATCTGCCTTTAGTGCCACATTCAGACTGTGAAAGCGGCCGTTTAAAAAACCTTTAGGTAAATATTTGAAATATTCTAAAACTGACATTCTGAATGATATTCTGATACCACTTCAATAATGTTTTATAAAATTCAGGGGGAAAATAGAATTAAGTAAATTTGAACTTTCCCTTTGCCGAGGCAGTTAAAGGCCGTACTATTTGCATATTCTAATGTGGGATCACTGTAGCTCAAGGTACAAAGCTTCAAAAGAAACTGTCCCTAGCAGGCCAACAGTGCAGGAGGCCATTAACCTTCGGCCTTTCATCTGCATAAGACAAAAATCAAAGTCTCTGCTTTCAAAGTGGCTTCTGTGTAACCATTCTGCACAGCCCATGTTTTCCAGAACTGTCTTTGGAAGCACAATTAGAAGGTTTAAAAAGCAGAAACAAAAGCTCCATCTTATTTACACATTTAAAGTAAAGGTCATTCTCAGAAACTGGGCTTCCCAGATTTCTCCCCTTGAAATCCCTTAAGATATGTAATACCAACATAAAGGGAATCACAAATCCAGTTTTCAGAAAATGGCATTAAATATAGATTTAAACTTTGACCTTTAGTCCCAAGTGAGAGGACAAAAAATTCTCTTTACAGTGAAGGGCATGTTGCTACTAAGCTTCAATGAGTAGGAGAGAACCTGCCTGGTAGTAGCCAGGATTAAGAAGCACCAATCGATTTACCTCCAATGCAGGTGTGCTGCAAATCCACTGGGTCCAGATATAGCGCGTGATTGGGCCAGGCTCATCTATATTCTAGAGTTTGTAGAAGTAGCTTCTGGGAAACAGGGGTCTTCTTGGCTTGGGGAATTGACGTTTCCACGGCAATATTTGAAATGCATTCAGAGTGAGCAGGAATAAGAGATGGAATACACAGGGTCTCCCACTCCACATTAGGGTCATGAGCAATAGTGGGAAATCCGTGGGTAGCAGAGTGACGGATTGGGCAAACAGGGAAATCATGGAGACCCAGAGCATTCATATTTTTACATCCCTTATTACCCTGACTGCTCTGCAGGTGCTGACCAGGGCCCCAGGCTGATGACCCGCTCTGCAGCTCATATCCCCACTACATCATTGACAAGTTGATATTGGGGCCCGGATGGGGGAGGGGGTACATGACGGACAATGGGAAATGGAGCTTATTGGAGAGAGGGACTGTCGGTTCTGTGCACACCCAGAGGCAAAAGAAGAAAATTTCCCCGACTGTGGAATTTGCTGGAACAATTAATTAGGGAAGTAGAGATAAACAGGGATGAGTACTGGACTGGAGTCCACTTGTTTTGTTCTTAACTAGCTAGGTGAGCTCATGATTACTATGTAGCCCAATTACTCGTTTTTTGTCTCCATCACTAGACAGTACTCTTTAGTGCAAACCCGATCTTGCCGATTTTCCATCAGTGCCTGGCTCCTACTGGGTGCTCAGCAAATGTTTGTTGATTGGATAAGTGAGGCAAAGAAGAAAATTCTTCATTGGGAGGGACCCAGTACTTATCCAGTCCACCTCTTTCACTTTAAAGATAAAGCAGTTGAAACCCAGAAGGTGAAATAACTTGAGGTCCCACTGCCTGTTGGTGGCAGAATTAACAAGGATGATGATGATGATGATGGTGATGACAGTTAACATAATCAAGTACCTGCATTGTGCTAACTGCTCGTGTTGGTGATTTCATAGTTGGTTCTTAGCTCCATACTCACCCTGCTATTTTCTCCTCTGTGTCCAGGGTTCGGCAGCCGGAAAACTACATTTCCCAGACTTCCTTGTCAGCTTCAGGTAGGTTCTATCATTGACAAGCGCTCACAGAATCTTGGGAAATGGGAACGAGGGAGGAGTCATTATGTTAACATTTTAACTAATTAAGTGTCTGTGGCAGCAGGGGGCGGCAGCAGCACGCCATGGAAGGTGACCACAGGCCACTGGAACACGGGGGGTGAGTGGCAGCCCCTGTGGATTTGTGGGGCTCTTGCAGCCCCTGCAAGGGCACGGCCTCCCGGCTTCCTCAGCATGGCAGCGATGGTGGCCCCAGCGTCCTCAGGAGACAGAGCTTGTGAGCTGTGGGTAACCCCACACCCCCTTCGGCTCCTCCTGTCCCAGATGGAAGTTACTGTCCTCCTGCAGTTACTGATGTTTCTCTGGGTAACACCGCCTTCCTGGTTCGACTCCAACAGCCCTTCTAAAACATTAGTACCAATTTCTGGTATGACGTCCCCCCTGCTGAAACACCCACAGTGCTTTATGTGGAATCTCTTGTATTCTCACAGAAACGTATGAGATGTGAGCCAATGAAACTATACCCCTATTTTACAGATGAGGAGACGAGGCTGACAGACGCTGAGGGACTTGCCCAAGAGTACAAAGTGAGGTGGTGGTACAGCGAGGACATAAACCACGTCTGTCTGATGCCTAAATCCATGCATCTACTCTGTCCCTCAAGGTATCCCATTACCCCCATCGGACTATTTTATTGAGGTCATTTGGGTGCCTGGCAACGGGGTCTTCCTCCTCTGTGCTGTGTAAGAGTGGTTTTACTGGGCCCTCTTCTAGAGTGTTCTAGAACACTCTTTTTCCAGGAACCTTGTTTCCTTGCCCTCTTGATCTAAGCCTCATGATGAAGCCATCTCCTTTATTAAAAACTTTACAGCGGGGCACCCAGGTGGTTCAGTTGGTTAAGCGTCTGACTGTTGGTTTAGGCTCAGGTCTTGATCTCAGGGTGCTGGGACTGAGCCCCATGTCAGGCTCCGCGTCGGGCTCCACGCTCAGTGGGGAATCTGCTTGAGATTCTGTCTCCCTCTACCCCTCCCCTTGCTCACATTCTCTCTCTCTCTCTCTCTCTCTCTCTCAAATAAATAAATCTTAAAAAAAAAACTTTATAGGGACTGATATATCTTTTAACAGCAGAAGTAGCTAAGGGTCTGGTGCTGTTGGCAGGAGAAGCCAGGAGGTTACCCAGAGTGAGGGTTTGGGAGAAGAGAAGAGGGTAGAGTGAATGGGTCCAGAATTACTACATAGCAGATGGGGCCCCTACTCTGTCAGGACAACGCTGAGGGCCCTGGCCCCTGGCTTGGGTGAAGAAGAACCAGAGGACTGAGGATTGAAGGAATTGGTTCTCGTAAATGCCTTAGAATGGTGCCTGGCTTATTGTGAGCACTCGACTAATGTTAGCTTAAAAGCAGGACGTGGGACCAGGTCCTGGAGGAGATACCAAGGCAAATCAGAGCCAGCTCAGCCCCGGGGGATAGTCAGCCAGGAGAGGCTGGGGCGCGTGCATATCCGAACTGGGCGGGAAGAGCCGGAAGCCAGCATGGGCATGCTGAGAGGGTCCTGGAGACCCAAAGGGGTCAACGCAGGCCCTGGGCTTCGAGCAGGCTCTTAAAGCAGGGTGAGATGTAAAGCAGTGGCAGTGGGGGAGGGAAACGCACTTTCCAGGCAAAGAAATTGTAAGCAGAGGTATCTTCGAATTAAAGTCTAAACTCCCGGGTGGTTTTTATGAAGCTCTCCCACCTTCCTTCTAAATGTCTGAGAGCAGTTTCTGTGAACCCCCAGGGCCTTCAGGTGCTGCTCAGAGTTGAAGTGTCCTCTACAAGTGACAAGTTCAAGGACAAATTTGGCCTTTCCCACATCCTTTCTGACTCTTCTCTATCTTTCCTCAAGCACTGCTCGCCTCTCCCAGTCCCTAGACCCCAGGACTCAGTCCCTCCAGGAACTCAGCTGGAGGCTTCATTGCACCCTCCCTCACATCCAGACCCATTGTCCCCAGGCCTGTTCCTTTAGGACCCTGCTATTGGACCAGACAGCAGTTTTGATAAACTCACTTGAAGTAAGATGTCAATGGTTTGCTGTAACTTAAAAATGCTCCCTCTCAGAGCAACTGTATTTTAACACTGGCCTTCAGCACTTCATCCGAATGTGGAATTTCAAGTGACATGACATAGAACTTATATCAGTTAAAAATGGGTTTGGCTGTAACAGAAAGCCATGCTGCCATGGTTTAAACAAGTAAAGGTGTTCTAGGAGTACACACACACACACACACACTCACACACACGCTTGCACATGCACACACAGATGCTGTTGATTTGTATGTTCAAGGAGAGCAAAATATGCCGCCCCAAAATATGCCACTTTGGCATACGGGTTATTTTGTGTTGACGGAGATCAAGACCCAGCAGACTCAGGAAGAACTTCTACCTCTCTCTTAACTACCTAAAAAAATTTAGATAGGGAGCCTGGCCCAGCAAGAGAGCTATCACCAGAGAACTTTTTATCTGAGAGACCTATCTCTATGGCAGGATAGACATCTAATTACTAATCATCTATTCTTACCCTCCTGCAAGTCGCCTCCTCCCCTTTGAAGGCCCAGGCCCCAGCCCATTCCTCAGCTCGGGATGGCATATTAGCCTCAACTGCCCTTGAGTCTCATAGCTTTGTGGCTTCAGAATGGACAAAATTAAACTTGTCTTTCTCTGTTAATCTGTCTTCTGTCAATTCAATCATTAGACCAGCTAACAAACCTAGAAGGGAAGAAGGGAAAATTTTCTGCCCCTGCAAGGGCTTGTATGGCAGCTCTAGAATGTCACTGTCTGCCGAGCCTCCTCCTGTCTTCCGGCTTCCTCCCCAGGGTGGCAAGACCGCTGCTGCTCTTTGAAGCACTGCAAACGTGAAGGAGCCAAAGGAAGGAGGCAGAAGGGGAAGGGGCAAAGGGGCTCCCTCCCCAGGGGCTCTGCCTCTGTCTCATTGATCAGAACCAAGTCACATGGCCAGCGCCCAGCTGCAAGGGAGGCAGGGAAGTGATCTTAGCCTTCGTTCTCCCTCTCTCTCTCTTTTTAATAATCGGGCAGAGTGACGCTCAAAACCAAAATCTAGGTTCTGTTAGTCCATCAGAAAGGAAAACAGATGGGGAGTTGGCGTCAGCGGTGCGGGGCCGGAGAGCTTTCAAGGGCATTTTTGTCCCACCTTCTTTGTCTCTGGAGAAGGTGTAGCGTGAAATGCAAAGAAGCGCAGCTTGGAGCTGAGCAAAACCATACCAAGCACCCAGGTCTCTAACTCCCTGCCCGCCGTGTGCTTCATTCTTCCATTTCTCCTCCGCCAGAGTTAGGGCATGTGCTCTAAAGCAAGGCAGAAGGCGTCACCCTTTCCAGCACTGCCGCCCACTTTTCCCATTGCATAAGGTAGCCCCCGGCTTCCTGTGGGTACAGTTAGAAGGGCTTCACTGTTAAACTTTTTCAAAAACCATTTCAACCCTTTTTAAGTGTTCAGTTCAGTGCCATGAAGTGCCCTGACAACATGGTGCAACCATCCCCATGATCCCATTGTTTACTTTTCAGTGCTAATCTGATGCTGGTTTTCTCAGGTATGGGGTTCAGAGGTGGGGATTTGAAATAAGGGCAATGAAATTTTAATTCATTCAAAAATACAAAATAGTTTTACTTTTCAGAGTGCTAACAGCTTAAAAGCACATGTATCTTCTGCCTGGAAACATGGTTTCTTATCTGGATTATTTATCCCCCTCCAATAAATGTTGCTCCATATAACTCTCTTGCACAGAGAGCCAGCATCAGGGCTATGAGCTGCTCCATCTTTTATCCAAAGGGCATCAGTATCAATCCCCTTGGTTTGTACTCCGATTCTACAAATAAATTATTTCCTTTGAATGTTCCCGGGGCCATTTTGTGATTTTGGACAGGTGAGCATTCCTCCGGATTTCTAATCCCTGTGAATTGGGCCAAAACCAGAAACAAGGAGGAGACATCTGGGGGAGGAAAGGCAGCCCCCAACCCCCAAACAACTTTCCACTCTTGGAAAAATTCCCACAGAGTTTCACAGGCAGAATATCGAGTCAGAATATCGAGTCCCGTAACTTCAGTAGACCGTGGAACTCTGGAGGGAGACAACTGGTGCAATTTCCATCTCTTGAAACATTTAAAATGTATCTGATCAAAGGAGGAGAAAATTAACCACAGTGCAGGAAGCTGGCAGGGGGACCGACAAGATGACCTAATTTGCCTTTCCCATTACTAATTTCAATAGGAGTCTTCTCTGGGACTTCCACACTGAAATTCCAAGGCAAGAGCACCTCAGTGGGATTCTCATGGTTGCGAGAATGACAGTCAGGACTTGTGATTTCTGAAGCGTCTGCTGTTGTATCCTTGGGGGTTTAGCATGGAACGAAATTCTCCTCAGATAGATACATTGGACCCCATTCTTATCTACATAATAACTATGGAGAAATTTTCCCTTTGGGTTTCAAAGGACGTGAGTTTGGTCTATCAAAGTTGGGGCTATGCAATGAATTCATTACTCGCTGAAATAAAAATCAACACAAATATGTCTTTGCCTTAAGAAAAAAAAAAAAAAACACACACCACTTAGTCACTTAGTTGCTTTACCAACCTCTGGATTCAATTAATTTTTAACATGGAAGTAAAGTTCCCTTTTATTTTTTTCTTCCTTTCAATCCAGACATTTATTTTTAACAAGGGATGAAATCATCTGAGAACAAAACGGGACATCTGTTACTTTATATCTGTTTATTTTAAGTACTTAAATCTGAGTTTGATTTCACACAATTTTGACATTGTTGCTTCATTAATAATCCTTACGTAATTGCGACCTCAGAGGGCGCCCTGTGATTGTAGCATTCACTTCTCATTAGTGCAGAGTCTGATAGGAAAGCCAGAGTCGCCCTGGGATGGGAGAGGCTTCCATGTTCAAAGCTGGTCTCCATGCTGACCTCGGCAACAGCAGAAAACCACCTCAGAAAGCCCAAGGAGAAGGCCTCAGAATGGGGCCCAACTTCAGTAAGGGATGGCCTGTAGTCCACTGGTAACATTTGCACGGTCCCATTTTCCCGGAGATGTTGGATGGGCAACCTAGAGGCAGCAGTTGATTCAGGAGAAATGCAAGATTGCATACACTTGCACATAATGAACACATACACGTGTGCACACCAGTGTGTTGGAGCAAAGAGACCATTTCACCTGTCCTTGAAGGGCCGCACAAGGTTGGTGGGACAATAGGAGGCGGTTCCAGAGGGATTGGCCGAGATAGGGGCCTGTGTGGCCACAGTACGCCTGGCCAAAGGGGTGGCCTGATACCTGTGGCTGAGGATCAAGGTGTGGGGCTCAACGAGGGGGATTTGAAATGAGGGCAGTGGAATTTTTAATTGGTTCATCCATTTATAGACCAAATATTCAATGACCGCTCTGCAAAGCATTAGATGTACGTTGGTAAATAGACTGCCCTTCCCCTTCTGAAGGCTACCAGATCCGTGTGCTATGAGAAAGAATGGCCGAGGGGCCTAACTGAGTGTAAGGGGGTCATAGAAGGATACTCAAAGAGGTGAAATGTAGGTTGAGACCTGAAGGATGAGAAGGAGCTGGATATGGGAAGAGGGAGGGAGAGAGCACTCAAGCTCATGGAAGGGAAGGAGATTGGCTTGTTGGAGGAATAGGAAGGAGGCCAGTGTGGCTGGAGTGCAGTGAGGAAGAGAGAGGGAGTGACATGGGAATCACGCCTGGTCTCATAGGCCGAGGGCAGGTGCCTGGATTTAACCGATGCATAAGGGAAATTATACATGCGTAGTTTAAAGCAGGCGAGTGATACAGTGTGGCTTATGTGAGCAGTGGAAGAGGAGAGATTAGTTTCATAGGCTGTTGTCACAGTGCAGAAAGGAAGCAGTGGAGGAGGTGGGAGCAGTGGAGGACGAATTAGGGAAATCTTTAGGGAACGCTGATGGACTGGATGTGGGGGGTGAAGGAGGAGGAGGGGTCCGGACTGTCCTGAGGGTTCCTGGCTCAAGTATCTGGGGAATGGTGGTGCCATTTACTGAGATGGGAAAGGTGGGCTGGGGCTGGGGCAGGGAACCAGTTTGTGGGGGTAGGGTTGGGACGGTGAATCAACCATCCTTGGGACATCTGGCTTTGAGATGTCAAGTTGGCAGTTGAGTATGTGAGTCTGAAGTTTTCCCTACGAGAGGTCTGGCTTGGAGGTATAAATATAGAGTTGTTGGCTACTAGATGGTCTTTAAACCAAGACAATGACTGATGTTAACAAGAGTTTGAATAAAAGTGGGTAAGTGTTGTGCTGGCTAGAGATTCTCTAGGGAGGAGGGAAACGTGCTTTTATTTACTTATATTTAATATTTTAATATTTAATATTTTGGGGAGTATTTTAAAGTAAATGATAGACACGATATTTTACCCCTAAGTTCTTTAGTCTTCGGATCAAATCAGGACATCTTCCTACTTAAGCACAATCCCAGCAAATGACGTTTATGGTCATCAACTCAGTGCCAGGCTCTTGCCTCATGCCCAGCACTGTCCATTTATATTTTGTTTTAATCCTCACAACTTTTTGAATAAGGGCGCCTGGGTGGTTCAGATGGTTAAGCGTCTGCCTTCGGCTCAGGTCATGATCCCGGGGTCCTGGGATTGAGTCCCGCATCGGGCTCCCTGCTCCTTGGGAGCCTGCTTCTCCCTCTGCCTCTCTCTCTCTCTCTCTCTCTCTCTCTGTCTTTCATGAATAAATAAATAAAATCTTTAAAAAAAAAAAAGATGTGATTGGTCCATCCTACCACCAAAGACACTGTAGCTCAGCAAGGGTTAGTAAGTCACCCCAAACCAGATATCTAGAAACTTGTGAAGCCAGAACCCAAAACAAAGTATGACCGACTCTAAAGTTTCCCCTGCCCCCCCGCCCATCCCTTCTTAGCTGCACACAGATGCCTGGAAACCCATCTTTATGGAAGGCTTACGCTTATTCTACCCTTCACTTGGCCTCAATTTCTTAGAGAATTGTCTTCTCTTCGGAGCATTTGGCCCCATGACTCCCACTCTTTGCTGAGGTCAGAGGACTGTGTTCTCCTTTGGCCAGGCTGCAGGGGACCATTCCCTGAAGGCATTGGGTCCAGGAGGAATCTGGCTACAGCCTATCAACCCAATTATCATAGATTTGAAAAGCCAACTTTCATTCGGTCCTTGGTTTCCCACAGCATGCATGGGATGAGGACTCTGCCGACCCCCTGGAATTTGGCAAACCAGTGGTGGTCGAATGAGGGGCATAATGGTAGTGACCAGTTTGCTTTCTGTGGTCACATCAGTGCCTTATGCTTCCAGGGCTGCTCTCCAGAGGAAAGCTTGGGGTTGTGCTCCTGGGGGCCCTGCCCTAGCTTCCTGCAAGCTGTGACCAGGAAAGCTATGGGGTGGGGACAGTTGACTCCGATACATGCCAGTTCTACTTTCCCCAGGAAAGGGTGTGTTCTTGGCCCATTCCCGCCATCATCCTTATTGTAGATGATGCAGTATGTAGATGTAGATGTAGAGGGGCCTCTATCATTTAAAGGAGGTGTATGTATACCAGAGCACTCATGGTGGCCTCCCCATCGCTCTCCAACCCCTAACCCTGCTTTATTTTTGTTTATACCATTTATCATCATCTGCTGTACATGCATTTGCTTATTCCCTTTCTCTCTCTCTCTCTCTCTCTCTCTCTCTGCTAGAATTTCAGCTTCATGAAAGCACAACCGTTACACCAGCCGGGCTCACAGTTCATCCCCAGCACCTACAAGAGTGCCTGGCACATAGTAGGCACTGAATACACATTTGTTGAATTAATGATTGAATCAATCAGTTATAGCTTCCCAGACATCTAAATATTAACCCAGTGTGTTCAAAATAGTCCATAACAGACTTACGTCCCCTCTCCTCAACAGAGCTCTGAAAACACTTTCTTGTCCCACAAATCTCAACAAACAAAAAGAAGAGAATGATGAAAGAAAACACAGGTAGGAAGAAAGAAGGGGAAGGAGGAAGGAAGGGAGGGAGGGAGGAAGGGGAGAGTGAATATAGAAAACAGGGGAACACACTAGAGGGAGCCGTGTTCAGAGCAAAACGGAGACCCCGGGCTGGTTTCTAAGACCTCCAGGTGGGGCAAGGGAAAGTTGCATTCCTCCAAAGCCAGAAACCTCAAGGAACCATAGCTTTCCATCATCAAGTTATTCCAGGCTGGCTTAGAGGTCTGGGGAGGACATTCAGGCGCTCTGAAATACAGCGATAATCAAGAGAAAGAGGGAGTCTTAAATTGAGGATGGAGAGCAATATACTCAGGTTAATGGAAGCACTAGCAATATTAAATGAAATTGCTCTACCACTTCTTCATAAGACGACACTGGGGAGCCTGCTCTTTGCATAAGCAGGGAGGGTCCTGGGATTTAGTGGGAGGGCGGAGGAGTTGGGGAATCAGTCATGCAGCAACCATTACAGTTCATGGGAGCCCGGCTCACAACCCCTCGGCGCACCTGCTGCATATTTACTCAGGCCCACGCAGGAGCCAGGCAAATTTGGGCAGGATTTCAAGGGAGCCTGGAGCCAGGGGAGCCTGCTTTAGTCCAATTAAATGAAGCAGTATCAGGTGGAAAGTAATTCTGAGTATTCACCATTATAGGGAGTTTTGTGTTTAAGCCCCTCTGTGGACCTTCTTTTAATGAAGAACTAAACTGCTGGGTCTGGAGGTGGGCAGGAGGAATTGCTCCAACTCATAGAGCTGAATCTGGCCCCGAAGAAAGCAGACAAGGGCCTGCAGAGTCTCCTGAGGGTGGTGTCTTCCAGCTCCCCTGGCACTCCCACCTGGGCCCTGGGCCACCTCTGTGGATATGTCACTTCTGCTTAGTAAAGGTGAGGGGGAGACCTCCCCAGGCCCCGGGGTTGCAAAGAACCTCTGTCTGAATGATCGCAGGTGGATCCAGTGCACTGAAATCTTTGGGGGTCTTCTTGCTGCTTCCTGCCTTTCTTTCTTTCTTCCCCTGTGTTGGTCTACGGAGACAGCAGAAGCCGAAAGAGTGAAGATGAGCTAATAGGGTTGCAGAGAATCAAGAGTCTTATGTAACAGTGTTAGGGAAAAACAAGCCCACTAGGGTAGGTAATAAATGAAAGAGGAGGAGGGTATGATTCATGAGTTCAAATAGCACAGAGAGGATGTTGCCTTTAAACTGTTGATGCTACCGATTAGAGAAATCCCTCTATCAGTAGACATTTACTGAGGACTCGAAGTGAACCAAACACTGTGCTCCATCGAGGGGTCCAGGCCAAGGACAGAGGCAATAGAGAGAAGCACAAAACAGGGTTGGGGCCCTCAAGCCCTCTTGATGGCAGCACCCTGAAGATATTTGTCAAGTCAAAGAGACAAAGCATAAATATGTGAAATGAAACAACTGGACATAATCGACACCGCAAACAACACAGACCCTTAGACCCTAATTCTTCCTTGCCCGCCACAGTCCACTGGGAATATTCTTACTGTTCTCATGACTGTCCAGCAGCGGCCACCAAGCATAGTGAGAGCAGAACGCCCTGGGGACAGGTGTGGTGTTGGTCCACCTCTTATTTTCAACATGCACCAGTGATTCTAAAACATGCCAGTGATAAAATTGGTCTTCTCCACCTCCTCCCATCCCAAAATCTTTGCTGGTCTAAGGCAAAGAATTGCTGCAGTTACTGTTGAGTTTTGGTTGTATGTTTATATCATATGTATAATATATAGATGCACACACACATTAGCACATTTTCATTGAATAAATATTGTATTCTATGTGGACGCTAATGCAGACATCCTCGGCCATAGAGTCTCCCATACAGGCAGACATACATTCATGTTCCTTTGGGGAGGAAATTCTTGCGGCTAGGGATCCTTTGAGTTCACACTGGGTACAGTTGAGGTCTTCAGCTCCTGTGATAGAACACATACCTGCACTTCAACACCAGATGAAAAACACTGGTCCTGGTACGAGACTACAAGGATGGAACAATGAAAGGTGGGTTACACCGGGTGTTACTTTATATGACCTCTTAGAGTTTTTGTTTTAAAAATCCAAGACAGAGCGTGGTGCCTGGGTGGCTCAGTGAGTTAAGCATCTGCTTTCGCCTCAGGTCATCATCCCAGGGTCCTGGGTTCGAGCCCCACGTCGGGCTCCCTGTTCAACGAGAAGCCTGCTTCTCCCTTTCCCTCTGCTTCTTCCCCTGCTTGTGTGCTCTCTCTCTTAAATAAATAAGTAAGATCTTAAAAAAAAATCCAAGACAGTGAAACAGGGTGCAGACTGTGAGGTGTCATATTTTTGTTTAATATGTTGTAAATTTTAGTGCACGCCTGAAATATTTTGCAGACTTTGAATATCTTTAACACTGAGATTTCTTCCTTTGAAATTGCTAATTTTTAGTTTTAAAACTGAATAACAAATAGAGATAACCGTTATTGAATAGTACAGCTGATTCCCAAAAATAAATGTTGTAGCACAGAGGAGGGGTTGCTAAAGAACGCCCCTGCTCCTCATGCCAAATACACCAGGATGGCACTGCTTTCCAGAGATTCTAGAACTTGTCCTGAAAGGATTAGGGCCTCTACTCATGACCTGGATGTTGCCTGGGTTAGTAGCTTTACCTTGTTTTCATGCCAAGGCAATCCAGGTCCTTCCTTAATCCCACTCTGTCACTACATTTCTTCTTCCTGTTCCCAGACATGTTCTACTCTAACCGCCTTTCTAGTTCCCCTCTCCCATATACTCACAAAAGAATTTGGGAAAACAGAGTTGACTACTTTTTTTTCCCCGCTTTTAAGCCTGCTACTTGTTTTACCCTATTTCTGTTTACAGATTTCTTTCTGGCTCTGCCTTAGTTCTGTGATATCTACAAAGGAAGCCAACCCAGGAAAGGGTGCCCTTGGAAAGCGTACAGATCGGTAGATTTGAAGGAATTCCCTCCCCACGCCCCAATTAGAAAACTGATCAGAACAATTGCTTAAGAAGTCCACTTATTAAAGGACTGAAAAATATGAATCATGATCAGGGGATTTATCAGAATTATCAAAAGAAGACATGTGGGACCGATTTCCAAAATAGGAAAGCATTATTTCCCTGGAAATAGTCCAGGAAAAACATACAACTAGGAATTTCAACATTTTGCAGGAAAATGGAACAAATCCTAGGAGAGAAAGGCTCCATGAGCAATACAACAGGACTTCGAGAAGTTAATGTGGCATGTTTGTGAAAAACTGAACTTGCTAAAAAAACGGTATCCTCTAACATTTCAGCTTCAGGATTAGCAAATGAGGTAGCTTCAGAGCCCTTCACTTTTATATTCATTTTTGTGATGGATTTGATTTGAAAACTAGAAAAGGATTTGCAGTAATGGGAATTGAGAAGTGACTAAAAGACCCACAAGTGGGTGGCTCTGCCTAAGACCTGGATAGGCAGGTCTTTGCTTGGGAAGTTTCCAGCAAAGTGCTGAGAGGATCTCTCTCTGGCTAGGCTTGTCTCATTGATGTTCTGGAAAGGGAATCAAGTAGCATATCACTGGATGGAGGGGGCCAGGTTTAAGAACAGCCTAGAGTGTGCTAGAGACTGGGGATGATGAGCAGATTCCACCACCGACACAAGCCACGCTCTGCACACCTAGGCGGCCGAGACTGTGAACTTGACCAGCACTAATATGGGGAAATAGTTGCAGGACTGAGGGCGCAACTTCTCCGAGCCCAACTGGCAGGGTGCCACCCTTTCAGGCACTGACAAAGAGGTGAGCATGTTCAGAAGAGCCTCCCAGGACAGAAGACGATGGCAAAAAGCTGGAGGTTGTTCAAGCAGAAAAAGAGAACCCTCAGGATAACACAAGTGCCTTCTTCATATGTCTGCATGGCTTTTCTGCAGAAGAGGGGCTGTTATGGGTCGAATTGTGGCCCTCTTCCCATTCGTATGTCGAAGTCCTAACCCCCCCCCACCGTTACCTCAGAATATGACCTTATCTGGAAATAGTGTTGTTGAGATGTGATTAGCTAAGCTGAGCTGGAGTAGGGTGGGTCCCTCACCCAATACGACCCACCAATGTCCTTAGAACAAGAAGAATTTTGGAGATGGGCATGCACACAGGTAGAACACCAGGGGACCACGAAGGCAAAGATCTAAAAGCCAAGGAATGCCAGGGATTGCCAGTGAATCACTAAAAGTTAAGAGAAAGGGATGGAACAGATTCTTTCTCACAGCTTCAGAAGGAGCCCATGCTGCTTGATTTCGGACCTCTCGGCTCCAGAACTGTGAGATAGAAATTTCTCTTGTTTATACCACCCTGTTTGCGGCAAACCCAGGAAACTAACAGAGGGGCTGAAGTGGTTCGGTGACAGACATGACTTGCTGGAGAGTGGCTTGGCGTGTCCGGCAGGCAGACTCAACACGAGGGGGTGGAAGGGAGACCTTTGTAACGATCGAGATTTTGCAAGAGTGGCTGAGCTGCCTTTTGCGGGGAGTGCACTTTCTGGCATTGAGGGTGTTTTAAGCGGAGACTGGATGACCACCTGCTTGGGATATTGTAGGGCCAGTTCCTGCCTCGGGAGCAAGGTGGTGATGGGTCATCTCTGAGGTCTCCTCCAAATGTAAACTTCTAACTCTAACTCTAAAAGTATTCAATGACAAGAGAAAATTAAGAGCTAAAAGTGAGAATTGTTCTGTTCTGGGAAAGGACAGGTTCTAAAGAATCATAAAATAAAAACAGAACCAGTAAAGGGGTGCCTGGGTGGCGCAGTTGCTTAGGCATCCAACTCTTGGTTTCAGCTCAGATCGTGATCTCAGGGTTGTGAGATCGAGCCCCAAGTCGGACTCCACTCAGCTTGGAGTCTGCTTGAGATTCTCTCTCTCTCCCTCTGCCCCTCTTGCTCATGCTCTCTCTTTTGCTTGCTCTCTCCCTAAAATAAATCTTAAAAAAAACCAGAACTAGTAAAATATAATTCCACACAAGAAAAAGTGCAGGTATTAACAAGGGAGATATTTCAAGATATTTCCAGGGGGCGAGAGGTACATGAATAATGATGATGCAGAAAATAAAGGGACACTGAGTCATATTAAAGATGTGCTTATATGATGGGGCTGCAAACCAATGTGGTTTAATATGAGCATTACCTGTAGGGGTTAGAAGCATGCAGTTTCAATTCAGGCAGGTTCTTGTCCCCAGGCAGTGTCCCTGTACACTCAAGAGCTTTGTGGCCTTGGCCTATTGCTTGCCTTCTCTGAGCAAGAGTTTCCTCATCTGCAGAGTAGAACAGTATCACCTGGTTCCCAGTGTCAGAAGGATGACACGAGATAATTAATGAAAAGTGTGGGGTGCATAGTAAGGATGCAATAAAGAATTGCAATTCTTACTGTGAAATTATTGTTCCTAGCGCCAAAACAGAAGGCTGATTACTCACACGTACACACACACACACACACAAACGCAAACGATGACAGCAATCAAAGGTGTTTTTTTATTAACATATAATGTACTATTTGTTTCAGAGGTACAGCTCTGTGATTCATCAGTCTTACACAATTCACAGTGCTCACCATAGCACATACCCTCCCCGGTGTCCATCACCCAGCCACCCCATCCCTCCCATCCCCCTCCACTCCAGCAACCCTCAGTTTGTGTCCTGAGATTAAGAGTCTCTTATGGTTTGTCTCCCTCTCTGGTTTTGTCTTGTTTCATTTTTCCCTCCCTTCCCCTATGATCCTCTGTCTTCCTTCTCAAATTCCTCATATCAGTGAGATCATATGATACTTGTCTTTCTCTGATTGACTTATTTCGCTTAGCCTAATACCCTCTAGTTCCATCCACATCGTTGCAAATGGCAAGATCTCATTCCTTTTGATGGTTGCATAATATTCCAGTATATATATATATATACATATATATATATATATGTATATCTATATATATATATATGCCACATCTTCTTTATCTGTTCATCTGTCGATGGACATCTAGGCTCTTTCTGTAGTTTGGCTATTGTGGACATTGCTGCTATGAACATCGGGGTGCCCGTACCACTTTGGATCCCTACATTTGTATCTTTGGGGTAAATACCCAGTAGTGCAATTGCTGGATCGTAGGGTAGCTCTATTTTCAACTGTTTGAGGAACCTCCATCCTGTTTTCCAGAGTGGCTGCACCAGCTTGCATTCCCACCAACGGTGTAGGAGGGTTCCCCTTTCTCCGCATCCCCGCCAACATCTGTCATTTCCTGACTTGTTAATTTTGGCCATTCTGACTGGTGTGAGGTGATCAAAGGTTTTTTTTTTAAAGATTTATTTCTTTCGAGAGAGAGCGAGAGCATGCATGAGTGGGGGGAGGGGCAGAGGGAGAGGGAGAGAATCTCGAGCCGACTCCCCGCTGAGCACGGAGCCCAGTGCGGGGCTCGATTCCACAACGGTGAGATCACGACCGGAGCTGAAATCAAGAGTAAGACACTTAACCAACTGAGCCACCCCGGTGCCCCCAGAAGTCAAGGTTTTAAAGGAAAACTTTTCATTAGATTACATGACTTAAATATTGATCAATATTTAAGCTGTTCAATGTGAAAGTTTCCCTTACTAATATTAAATCTAAGTTAAATTATTGGGAATCAAGGTATGCCACTTCATTCCACATACACTTAAGTGGAATGGTGGGCAAGTTTTTGTGGGTGACCAGCTCATTTGAAAGCACTGGGGCCTGGCCAGGGTTAGAGACACTGGTCTGTTGTGTAGCCTTGGATGTGACAAATGGAGCTAGCCTCACCTACCTCATCAGTTTGGTGGGGTGACCAGATGGGGCCAGGCTTGGGAAAAGTGTCAGGTGGAGGGCGGCATCAACACAGAGCATGTCAGTATCACAGGCTCTGGGCTTTGGGACGGTGACTGTGGGCACTTACTCTGCCCACGCCCCTTCTAAGTGCTTGAATGCCAGGGGAAGCAAGGGTCTATGGGTCCTGATAGGGCCAGTCCAAATGAGGAGTAATGCGTGAAATGAAGGTAGATGAGGCTTTAAGGAAAGGAAAAACTTCTGTTCAGCAGGATCTTTTAGATAATGAAGTGGTCTCTAAGGAGACTGGAAGACACAGCCCTCCTCGGGAGCTAACCCTGAACCAGCCCAGCCTGCGAAACGGGAGGGAGTCTGAGCTTCACCCCTTCTTGGTCTTCCCAGCTTCTCCTTCCTCTTTCAACTTCAGGCTTTTTCCAAGGATGTCGCTTGATCGGAATTGCTCCTTCACTAGGGCTCGATCAATGGCTGGTGTTTGAATCGGCTGAGGTGTGTAGTATCTGGTGACAGGAGAGCCTTAAGAAGCGCCCACTGTCTGTCTCCTTGGCCCGCCCCCACTGCCTCCCTGTCACCCCACGTTTGCGGCAGGCCCTTGCAGCCCGGCTGACTCTTGCGCCTCAGTGTCAGCCTCCTCATTAGGCATGCTCTGGAGCTGTCTGGAGTCAGAGCACTGATGCATCAGCATGCAGGGCATGCTCAGGCTCCTGAGAAGCTGCACATTCCGCATGAAATATGAAGGCAACAGCCAGCCCTGGGGAGATCCAGGGTGAATTCAGTGGGATAGCAGCAAAGGTGGCTAGTGAGGGAGGGGAGGGTGTGCAGGGTCAGGGAGAAGATGTGGGCACCCATCACGGATTGTAAAGGCACCCTCTTGGGACGGGGGGGTGGGGGTGGGGGGAATGCAGGAAGGGGGCACTTGGTTTATGTATCCTCTGGGCTGTTCCCGACGTACACGCCCCCGTTACTTTCTTTCTGCATATGCTCACCGTCTATCCGTGATTATGGTGATGTGCCCTTTTGAGATAGGCAGCCGGCTCCCTCTCCTGCCATGCTCATCACTGATTCTTGAGTATCTCTTTTGGGACAACCTGAAATCATAAGAGCAGTCCATGTGGATTTCTGAGTAGAAGCATAATGAAAGTAATGATTGTCCAGCAGGCCCTGCGGATGCTTGTCGTGCACCACCTTGGGCCTGCAGAGGTCAAGCATGCTTAGCAAGTTGTGGCCTCAGCTGGCTGAAAGGCCTGCTCTAAAAGCCCGTCCTCACCTTTCCGCCCAGTCTCCCAGCTTTCAGCCAAGGCTCCCGCTGGGGTTCTAGGCGGCCATTCTGAGATGAGCCGAAAACCATTTCTTCCTGCCATCAGCACAAACAGCCCGCCATGCGTCTTAGACGCAGTAGAGCACAATGCACTTGGACATCTCCCTTAGAACGCTTACCCACTGCAGTGGGGTCAGTTTGCATGCAGGTCCCGGCCCTAGATACTCTGTCCATGAAGCAGAGACACTGTACTGCTTGTTATTGTCTGTCTGGGGAGAGGCACATAGGAGGTACTCGGTAAACACTGAAAAAGTTCTATTTGGTGAGACTTCCCTCCTACCCCAGCACACATCTGAGTTATCAAGAAACACAAACCTACTGATCTCTCCAAGTACAGAAGACTTGAGAAGGCATTTATTCTCCCCTAACCTAAAACCATAATGCCCATTGCAATGCAAAGAGGACACAGACTTGATTCCCTATCATACTGTAGATTCTAGGATTATAGAACACTCCACCTTCTTTTGATCGGAGAACTCGTAATTTTATACATATATATATATATATATATATACACATGTATAATTTATATATACATGTGCATACATATACATATATATGAGTGTGTTTTCCCCTGAAAAATAATTTCTTGGGTTATTAAGGTCTCCATGGGCTCCTCAAGAGTAACCGACAACTCAGCAGGAGTTGCAGAGTTCTTATCTCTGGAAACCTCCCGAAGCCAGGATGAGAAGGGCAGATGCCAAGAGCTGCAGGGTCGTCCTGCAGGCCCCTGCTTGTCATGCACACCATATGCATTCCTTGGGAGACTTTTCTGCAAGAAACCCCGAAGAGAAGCTATGTCCTTAGAGCCCACGCCGTTTCTGGTGGGCTGTACTGCCCACAGCACACCTCCAGGAGGCACCATTCACGCTGAGGCTGCCTCGCTATTTGGAATGTGGGGACCTGAATGCTTGTCTCACGTGTAGGAACCTTCAGCACATTATCATTGTATTCGGTGACTTTCTGTTAATTTTGCAAAGGATTTGCCAGGACTCTGTTTTTGTTTGGTTCTCGGGGGGGGGGGGGCAGGTAGCAAGAGGCAAGGGGATTCAACTAAAATGCTGGCTCCTCACAAGACCGTAAGTTCCCCGGGGACGAGGCTTTGGCTGGCCCACTCACTGCTATGTCCCTGGTGGCTAGAACAGTGCCTACCACAGAGGAGGTACTCCACAAACATTTTGGCCAACTACCACAAAGCAAGTATGGCACCTTATCCCCTAGCCAGTGACAGGTTCAGAGCTAGCTGAGTCTTCCCTGGCTTTGACTTACAGATGCCGAGAGTTTCTGTCTCTGCCAGGGTTGCTAAACCAGGAGCAGGAAGTTAGTCATGAAGAGAGAATTTGGCTATCTGACAGAATGAGAGAGGGAGAGAGAGAGAAAGAAAGAGAGAGAACAAGTTAGCTCTTAGTCCCAGCTGAGGACCTAACCCAGAATGTCTTGGTTATAGGAACCAGTGAATTCCTTATTTATTTATTTGCTTCAGGTAATATTAGAAAAGGGTTTCTGGCACTTAAAACCAAAAGCAGTCTGACTGATACACTTGTTCATCCTATCTCTGTCTCCTTTCAAAGCTATTTATTTACTCCATGCTAACAGCTGGCTTTTTACATTTTACACATGCGGATCTTCAAAATGTCTATTTTCGTACTGTGGTCCTCTTGTCCATCACTTTTGCTCATTTTAAGCAGAACTATGTTTAAGCCACGCACTCGGGGCAGCTGTATCTTTCCCATACGAAGACTCTAGACAGAGGGAATTCTTTGAATTCGCTGGACTTCACAGTTACCACTGGTGACAGACCCCTGGGTCCCTAGAACACACAGAGCCCTCTTGACGGCTCCCCCTAACTTGGCAGCAGAATGGGACGGCACTCAAGTGTTTGTACCTTGCCTCCCAGACATTTGTCTTCCCAGCTAGACAGGAGATGGGCAATTTTCAGAGAACGGAGAAGGGAAGAAAGATGCTTCGTGGACATCTACTCCGTGGCCAAGATCGTCCATGGCCCTGCCCATCCCTGTGGGACAAATAACCTCCTCGCCCACAGCCGCAGACACAGGCTCAGTCTGGGTGATCTGGGCGTCCGTGTTTTTCTTCCTTCCACTGAGTTGCCTCTGGGGCCGTGTTTTGATACACTCCGTACAGTCCTGGCCACTCAGCACCATGCTGGCCACGCCGTGAGTCCAAGGATGACCGTGCAGCGTTTGCCACCATTTCCTACTCAGCTACTGAGCAGGGAATGTTAGACCCCCCCCCCAGTGTGAGAGAGAATGGCTTGACATGGGGGTGGCATGGAAACAAGAGAAGGTCAGAGTCTCACTTCCTTCCCCCGTGGCCCACCCAGCCCCTGGGGTTCAGAGCCTGGCCCCGGGAAGGCATTCTGTTCCCAAGCAAGCAGCCATGCCTCTGGCTGGGTGTCGGCCACTGGCCCACCTCGTTGCTGTCCTGCAGGTGCTGGAAAGGGGATGCAGCCATCCCCAGCCCCCCGCGGGGAAGCTTGCACGGGCCAGGGCGCATGTGTGTGTACGTGTGGTCCTTGGAGCCAGGGCCAGGCAGGGGCCAGTCTGCAAAACAACACTAAGAGACCGAAACATTTTCCACCGAGAAACAGAATTACTGCCCATGGAATTCTTACCCAGCCCGAGAAGGGAGGGCAGCCCCTCCTTTTCATTAGTTAAACAAAGAGGGTTATTTTTCAAATGAAAACTTTCAGCATGGAAAACAAGCTAATTCCCAGGGCTTTTCGAGAAGTGAGATGCTCAGTGCTGGAATAAACATGTCTGCGTGGACAGGCCACTGCAAAGGGTAGTGCAGGTACCTGATCAAAGAAGAGGCAGGCCTGGCTGGTGGGGGACCCAGGACTCAGCTTCAGGCTCCTTGAAATAATCCCAGGTAGGAAAAGCCAACAGAGGAAAGGACCCATGGCCTCAGATCTGACCAAAAAAAAAAACAAAAACAAAAACAAAAAAACCTGAAAATAAAAATATTTTCTGTATGTCCATTATATGATTCTCTTTCTTCCTCCAAGTCAATGAGCTCCCTCTGGTTGGAAAATAATCTGCAAACTCCAGCCCTGCCTGGTTCAACGGGGCTTGTGTAGCTTTATTGGACTCCTAGCCTTTAGATTTCTTTCGAGCACAAACTGGCTTCCACTCACAGACAGGGGGCGGAGGGGGGCAGGGGGGTAAAGTCATGGCTTTCTCTTGAGGTGGCCTCTTCATGAAAGCTCCTGGGTACTTGCATTTGTTTAAGAGCAGGTAAGAATGCAGAGGCGGGCTGCCAGGGTTCAAAGCCTAGCGCGTCACTTAAAAGCAGAGTCTGTGCACTCTCTGGGCCTCAGCCTGCCATCTGCAAAGGGGGACAGCAATGCTACCTGTACCACAGAGTTGGCATGAAGATTAGGTGGGAACATGCTTCCTGGGTGCCTCAGCACAGTTTCTGGAAAAAAAAAGAACTGCTCCTTAAAATTCTGGCCTTTCTTAGGAAGTTAAAGGGACATGGCATATGATCGTAGGTCTAAGCTTTTTAAATGAACAAATATTTTAACAAATATCGTTCTTTGAGGTTTCTACTTTTCCCATCTCACTTGTGGAGAGCATGTTGTTTAAAAAAATACAAACAGGCACAAAATAGCTGCTCTTTAGATCGAAGCTTCCTTCTCAAATCAGCCCGTGAAGGTTTTGGGGAGCGTTCTATTTAACTTGGCTGGCCCCTGGTTTTGCCGTGAGTAATATGTTGGGCTTCATTTCAAACTCCACACAGCCAAGATCACTGGATACTTGAGCTTCCCTAAGCTGAGTTGATACAGCTGCTCTGTCCCTAGTCACTGGTGAGTTGTCCCTGTGGATTTCAAGAGGTCTTAACACGGACAGGTCAAGGTGCAGGTGCCAACCTAAATGTTTGGGGACAAGGGCATCCACAGAGAGGGTACCCAAGTGAGACAAGACCCAAGAGCCCTGGGGAGCACTCGGGAGTGAGAGAAGGCTGGGAGAGAAAGGGGATGGCCAGAGGTAGGTCATGGAGGGTGGGGGAGAGCAGAGCTGCGTGAGCATCCTCGCTCCTATGAAGGGGTCACCAGAGGTGAGAAAAAAACCAACTGGATATGAAGTTGCCCCCCTGATAAAAGAAGGAAGCAAACACTCCTTCCCCCAGGAGTTCTGAGACCAGTCAGAGCAAATGATGGATACTTGCTTTAAAAAGTATTGAGTGGGGCTTTCTTTTAAACACACTCTTCATTTCCAATGGAACTGAATAAACTAAATTTAATTTAGACATTTTTTCCCCAGGAACATAGCTCCGGCCTGAAACAAGATTTGCCCATGGCCACTTGAGAACACATTCTGTAAGACAACAATGCTGATGGACAAATAGAGCAGAGTGTTAATTTTGAGGCCAGTCTAACCTCAGCAACAGGCGGGCTGGTAAACAGATTGAAGGAGCTAAGGACTATTTAGTGCTTTCTTTCCAGGCTAGCAAACGTCTCTTTGGCTGCTGAGGTAGCAACACCCTTACCTTAAAAGGTTTGGATTGATGATCTGGGCCTAATAAAAGCCCCTTCCCAAGTCTGTAGGGAAACCCAGGCATTTCAAAAGTGAAAGATAATGACGATGTTCTAGAAGCCGTATGATTATGAGTATCCATTATAAATGTTAAAATGATAATTACAATTAATCAGACCAGCCGTCATAGTCTCTCGACCTTATAACTTAACACTGGTAGATTCATCTTCCCCATGTGCTTTTGAAGACAACCTTGCGTCAACCTACAAATTTCCCCCTTTGACCTCTACCTCCTGAAGATAGGCAGGTGATGGGAGCGAGGTTTGAGCACTGTACGAAGATGGGGAGTTGTGATGCTCTGCAAGTTCTAGAACTTCGGCGTCTACAGGACCCCTGAATGAGGCACTCGCGCTGCTCATCTGATTACTTCAACACGGACTGTCACAATCCATTTATGCTCCTGCATGCAATCCACGGGGAGGCATTCCCTGACCCCTCCCTGCTGTCTCAACCAGGCTCCTTCTTTTAGTCTCTCTCCTCACCCCCTCTTCTTTTGCCTCAAGCACTAACCATGGTTTTTAATTATTTCTTTATATTTATCTGATGTTTAGCTTCTCTATTGCTCGGAAGCTTACTAGGAGAGGGATCATGCCTCTTTTGTTCACTGCCATAAGCAGGTCCTTGGCAAATGGAGCCAGTAAATAATTGTCGAATGAGAGACCATGTGAGTTGCACAGCTTGGAAAAGCATACCCATTAGAACGAAGCTCTCTCTTCTCTCCCCATTGACACTAACCAGTCACGGTCTCCGTGATGTCCCACGTGCCACAATGCCACATCCGGGAGCTTTCTCAGTCCTTGCCACGCACCTGCTCTGTGGAAGCTCGTACCATCAACTCTCCCTGACTAAAAACCCTGCTTCTCGGCTTCCATGGCTCCATGCTCCACTCTCACCTGTGCCACTGGCTCGTCTCTCTCTTACTTCCTAAAGGGAGCTGCTAGTCAGTGGCCCTGGACGCAGCCCGGTTGTCTCCTTCTGCTCCCTCCCTTAACGGCTCATCCAGCCTTGGCTTCAGCCTTCATAGGTACCTTGCTGGTACCTATGAAGTCTCATTCCTAAACCCTGAAATGCTCTTTCTCCTGCCTTTTGTGTTTTTATTTTCTTTTATTTTTCTGGAAACATCACCATCCTCCCAATCACCATGCTGGAAAACTTGGAGTCTTTTCTCAGCATTGTTCCTTGTGTTTACCAAAATACTCAGGATAACAAAATATCGTAAATTTCCAGTCTTCTCATTGTCTACGACTCAAGTCTCTTGTTAAGTCTCAACCGTCCCATCTTTTCAGGCTTCCCACTTTCACTGATTCTCTGCTGTACTTTATCCAAATGACTATTTCCAACTTCCCCTTTTGCCAACAGTGCCTTTCCTTCTCTTTATGCTGCCCAAATTCTCCCTTTTTCTTCGAGGTTTAGCTCAAAGACTTCTCACTTTACAAGTCTCTCTTGAGCTTTCCAATCATAATTTCTCCTCCTTTTAAACCACCATTCACTATATACCTTTCAGGTGACATTCTCTTAATTCTAAATGTATAATGTATTATCTTTCTGTGTATTTGTCTGTATCCTTTAGAGAAAGACAAATAAATCCCTGGAAAGACTGAACTAGATAAGTAAAAAGAGAGCTTGCACAGATTATCAGTGCACACCATACAGACATTAAAAAATATTAAGAGGGTATTATGAATAATTTTATGAAATTTATGAATTTGAAAATGTAAGTGAAATGAACAAATTCCCAGAAAAATGTGAAAAGACTGATATGAGAAGAACAAGATGATTTTAATATTCATATATTTGTTAAAGAAATTAAATCCATAATTTAAAATTCCCCACAAGGAAATCTTAAGGTCCAAATGGTTTGAGTGGAAAATTCTTTCAAATATTTGAGGAAAATATGAGTGTTATACAAACTCTTCCAGGGAATAGAAAAAAGAGGAAACACCTTTCTACTCATTTTATGAGACCAGCATAACCTTGATACTGAAACTTGTCAAGGACATTATAGGAGAAGAACATAGATTTAAAATTCCTAAGCAAAATATTAGCAAAGAGATGTATTAAAACAATTGAATATCATGACAAAACAAAGTTTATTCCAGAAATGCAAGGTTGGTTTAACACTTAAAAAATAATCAGTATAATTCACCACAGTTACAGAATAAAGAAGAAAAACACTATGACCATCTCAATAGGTGAATAAAAAGCATTTGATACAACTTAGTACTTGTTCATGATTAAAAAGATAACTCTCATCAAATTAGGACTAGAAGGGAATTTCTTAATGTGTAAAGGATATGTCTAATAAACCTATACTTAATCAGCTTCTCCCTGAGATCAGGAACAAGACAAGGATATTCAGTCTCACCATTTCTATCCACCATTGCATTGAAGGTTCTAGCTAGAGTAATTAGATAAGAAAAAGAAATTTAAAAACCTTAAGGATTAGAAAATACATAAACTTGATGTTGTTTGTGGACATGATTGCATACACAGAATCTGTGGGTAAATTATTATAGCAAATGATTACATTTAGCTAGGCTAATAAATATAAAGAGTACATAGGAACAAGTCAATTACATTTTTATATTCTTACAATAAATATTAGAAAAGAATAAAGTTGTTACCATTTACAATAGCATTTTAAAAATCAAGTACCTTTATGGGAATAAACTTAGCAAAATATGTACCTGACTTATGGTTAAAAAATGCAGAACACTAGAGAGAATAGTGTTGGATTTAAATAAATGAAGGGATATATCATGTAAATTGGATTTGAAGACTCAGTCTTGTAAAACCATTGATGCTCTCTAAATTGGCCTGTTGCCTCAGTGCAAAATCAGTCAAAACCCCAGCAGATTTTCTCCCTCCCTCCCTTCCTTCCTCCCTTCCTTCTTTTTTTTCTTCTTCCCTTCCTTCCTTCCTCTCTTTTTTTTCCTTGTGAAAATTAATAAGCTAATTCTAAAACTTACATGGAAATGCAAAGGTTACAGAATACTCAAGGCAGGGGCACCTGGGTGGCTCAGTTGGTTAAGTGTCCAACTCTTGATTTTGGAGCAGGTCATGATCTCAGGGTTGTGGGACTGAGCCCCACTTTGGGCTCCACGCTGGGCATGGGGCCTGCTTAGGATTCTCTCTTTCTCCGTCTACCCCACCCTTCCACTGGCTCTCTTTCGCTCAAAAAAAAAAAAAAAATCAAGACAAATTTAAAGAAGAAGTTGGAAGGACTTGCGCTACTAGATAACAAAACTTGTTTTAAAGCAACAGTAATTAAGACTGTGTGAAATTGGTGTAAACAGAGACAAATAGACCCATGGAACAGAGTTGAGAATCTAAAAACAGAGCTGCATATAAATCACATGATTTATAACAAAGGCATCATTGTAATGCAGTGTGTGAAGAATTGTCTCTTAAAAAAATGGTTGGGTTAATTGGATTTCCAGGGAAAAAAAAATTACTTTTACCCCTGTCTCACACCATATACAAAAGTCAATTACAGATGAATCAGACTTAAGTGTGGAGCTTAAACAATAAAGCTTTTATAATGTAACACATGAGAATATCTTCATCACCTTGCTGTAGGTAAATTTAAATGACCTAAAATTCATTAGCCATAAAACAAAAGATTGATAAATTGGTCTTATTAAAATTAAGAACTTTTCCCTATGGAAAAAGAAAAGAAAAGCAAATAGACCCATGCCATTAAGAGAAATGAAAGGCAAGTCATAGAATGGGAGAAGATATTTCCAAAAATATATCAAAGGACTTGTATCCAGAATATGTAAAGATTTCTTCTGCTAAAACAACAACAACAAAAAACATACAGTGCATTAAAATTGGAAGAAATAATTGAAAAGCCACTTCACAAAAAAGATATCTAAATTGATAGCAAATTTATGAAAAGATGAACAATTAGACATGCAAAATCAAAATCACAATTCAGTTTTAAGCACTTAACCACTAAATGTGTAAAATTTAAGGTAAATTGACAATGCTGACTATTGGTGCAGAGTGAAGCTATAGGAACTGGCACACACACTGTTAGCATGATTGTAATCGGGCCCAGCTGCTTGGAAAGACTGTTTTTACAGCGTCTGCTAAAGCTAAACACATGCATACCCTATGACCCAACAATTTTCCTGGATATATCCCCACAGAAATGTACATATAAGGGTCCCAAAAGACATGCACAAGAATGTTCAGAGCGGTGCTGTTTTCTACTAGCAAAAGCTGGAAACAACACAAATGTATCAACAGTAGAATGGTATAAATTATGGTATATTCATACAATGGAATACCATACATCAATAAGAATGAATGGACTACCACTGCATGCAACAACACGAACAAAAATCATAAATGTAATGTTGAAGGAAGGAAGAAATAAAAAAGGCATTTAAAATATTGTGTGACTCTCTGTGACCTTCAAACATAAGCACAACTTATCTCTGCTGATTGCTGTCCGAAGAGAGGTCACAATTAGCGAGTGAGAGTAAAGGTGGTAGCTTTAGGGGTAACGGCAACATTCCACGGCCAGGTCTGAATGGTGGTCACGTGGGTGCATTTGCTCTGAAAAATTCATCAGACTGCACACTAATGATGGATATATAAGTTATACTTCAAGTTACCAAGCTGGACCAAAACAACAATAGCAAAAACCTTAGACCCGAAGACCTGTGTAAATTCATTTGATTCCTAACATTTACCTTCTGCAGGTTGCTTTATGTCTTTGTAGTTCTGGTACCATCTCCACTCCTAGTTTCCATTGCTTCCGCCTGTCGACATGGTTCTATCCCTTTCCTCTACTCTGCCCTTGGCTTTCAATCTCAATTTGATACATCGATCTTGATCCTTCATTTAGGTGGTTTGCCCCCCGAGCTGATTTCTCATCCTCAACTTCTGTTCGTATTTCACAAATAATGCTCCATATAGCCTTAGTTCCATTTCCTTCTATAAGTTTTGTTAATGGCCTTGGTTTAAATTTTTTGTTGAAATTTTCATTTCTTCCCTATTTAATTTTTTCCTGGTTTTGCCTGATGATTTTTGTGCTCTTATTGATCTATAATTTCAAAATTACTATGAGATCATTTGCTTGGTCTCCATTTTCCCCCCTCAAACCCACGACTTTATAAAAAGCCTTATCTCTACTTTTCTGTCCAGTGGAATGGCGGGGGCAGGGGGCAGGGTCCAAGGGTGGGGGTAGGTAAGGGGGAGAAGCTCTTTCTCATTCTGTCCCCTCCAGCTCCAGCAGCAAAGAGCCAGGTGATGTGACATGCAATAGGAGAGGGGAGAAAAGAAGATTCAAACATGATAACGAAAACAAGCACTTCCCAGGTACCCAAAGTGGTTTAACTGATTACTTTGCCCGCAGCTTTAGCTAAGAAGCCATCTGACCTGAGTCCACTTATGGAACTATTGGCCTTGCTTTTTTTTTTTTTCCTTTTTCAGAATAAATCCTCTCGTCCTCAATTGGAGCCACTGAAGAAACAAGGAGGTTTGTACTTTTTTTTAATCCAGATGAAGGTTCTGGCCAGGAATTTTTCAAACACTGGAATAAATTTTTAATTTGGACTTTGATATCCAGACAAGCCCAGCTCATGCTCTCTTGGGTCTCCTTCCCAAAGACCAGACTTCAAACACACTGCTCGCTGTCTTCACAGACCCGGCAGAAAAGTACCAGGCCAGCCCCGGCCACAGTTGACAGAAACCCTGCTCGTTCAGCTGGTCTGGGCCAGACCCCCGTTTGCTACCCGGCCCTGGAAACCCATGCATCCTATTCTCTGGACCTGAAGCAAAGTTCCTCCGAGGAGAACGAGCAAGCGGGTCGCCTACCAGCGCAGGAAATGCTGGGACGGTTGCACTCCCCCCCCGGGGACCCTGCCTGGAACATTCTCAATAACACGCGCTTCACATCTTGAAGGGAAACCGGCAAATAAATGTTATTTCACTTGGCTTTATTCCTTGCTTCTTATTCTTTCTCGGTTTGCCTTTTAGAGTGTGGATGGTGGGAGAAATAGATGTGCTTCTGCCAGATTGGACCTCAGAGCCCCTTTGCTTTAATTCTTAGTTTAACTTTCTGAAAATTGACAAAACAGAAGACGGGAAGAAGGAAAAAAAAAAAAAAAAACAAACCAAAACCAAAACCCTGATATTCTCTAACAACTATAAAAGAAGCTCATTTCCTTTTGGAGACCTAGATCAGAGACTCTAAGTAATTGAAACTTAATACCCAGAGTCCCTTGGAAAAGTGACCACCCTGGGGCCCTTAACATCATTTCCTGCTAATTGTCACCCGAAATAAGCAGTTGTGCAACCGGCGTGGGGGCCCGAAGCAAAGGAGTGCAGTTCGGGGAACAGCTAGCTCACTCGTGTCCCGTAACAAAATACACATGATTTAACAGCAATGCAGACAGGGTTCTGAGAATAAATCACTTCCATTCCCACCACTGCAAATCACTTACTGCAATTGCCTTGAGACAAGATTTGGGGAGCTGGCTATTGGTCACCCAGGCTCTGGGACAATTACCCTAGTTACCTATGAGGAGAAATTGCAGTTCTGACCTAATTTACTGTTCTTCCCTATGGCCAAGGGGCAAGCACTCTCTGTACTATGGGAAGTCTAGAAGCTAAAGGTGACCAGAGTAATTACGAAGTCTTTCTAGGAACCCCCTTCCCCCATTCAGCAGTGTTGGCTTCTCAAAGCCGGAGGTGGGGGGGGGGGGGGGCGGTAGGGGGGGGCTCACTTGTGGAGCTATGGCTAGGCCAGCCCAATTTTTCTACCAAACCGAGTGCCTGGCCAGACCCAACCATGCCCTTCTGTACATTTGCCCCACTTTTTCCCGATCTTTCTGTCATCCCATTGCAATGAACAACGTTTGGAACCTCTCTTTTACTTTTTTGGCGAAGACAAGTTCCCGTTTGCACTCTGACCAGCTTAGAGGTACCACCCCCATTTGAGTTAGTCTCATGGTCCTCCGTGTATCAGTTTGTCTGTCTGCTGTGGGCTGAAAATACCAGGGAAGAGGGACCAGCAGCATTGCATCTTTGTGTCCCCACTACCTGCATGGGATGAATATCTGAGGAATATTCATGGACCACAGGAAGATGTCTTGGCTTAGGGATCCAGTTCTCTGGATCTGGTTGCAAACTAATAAAATGCACAGAAACAGAACTTCTAGGGAAGTTTCCTGCAGTCTTTATCCCAAGACTGAAAATCTGACATGAAGGCCACCACAGTATTGGAGGATCTCATGGCTGGGAAGTCCCCCCCGAGACCTGCCAAGATTATGTCTCTTCTTTACCTTGATATCCAGAGCCTTAGCCCTTTCCACGCCAGAGTGGCCTCCCTGGACAGATCATGCGTCCTGACTCCCCAGGGTCCCTTCATGATCATTCCATTATGGCTACATAATCATTCCCAAAGGGAGAGCCTGCCATTCTCCTATTCCAGACTCCAATGCTCCCTTCCAGGCCCCATCTGGCATTCAAAGCCCCATCCAGATCTCCAGACTTCCCCAGGATCCTCAGGCTAATGCCACATTTCAGCTTGTCATACCTCGAGTCTTCCAATGCTTCTCTACCAAGCAGAATGCAGCTGTTACTTCATAACCCAGTTAAAAGATTGTTTCAGGAAACCTTCCTCAGGGATCATGGCTCAGCTGATCTTCCCGGTACTTCGTGCACACCCTCCTTGCCCGAGGGTCGTATCTTCATCCCCCTCCCCCTCCTCACTCATCCTTTCTGCCAATGTATATTTAGGGAGACCTCCTGGGTGCCAGGCCCACACGTTTTGAGTGGCAGAGCAGATTCAAGTCTAGGTCTAAGCCACCGGAGAGGCCAGTTCTCCATCACAACACCACCCCTCCTGAGACTGAGGGCCACACTCCCCTTGCCCTCGCATTCACTCCCTATCTCGGAGAAGAGAGAAGTGGCATCGGCTGTCAAAGCAGGAGTCTTTTCAGGTGGGCTGCGGCCACCAGGGTCCCTCTCTTCAATAGTTTCCATGCACCAGTTTTTAAATGAAATAGCTATGCAGACCCAGGGGATGCCCTTCTTGGAGCACAAGATGGCCGCCTGGCTTCAAAAAGGGACCCCGATGGGGATAGAAAAAGGAGAGTGTTCCTCCCTCCTCACCCAGTGCTGTCTCACATACCGAAGCAGAGAAACTCAGACTGGTGTGCGTTTGTCCATTGTTGGGTGAGGGAAGAAAGGGGCTGGACCGAGAGAAGGTTCTGGAGTTGGACACAGAGGCCATGCCTTCCTTCCCTTCTGTAGAGGTGTCAGCCTGATCCGGAGCTGGCAGGGCCTGCGGGGAAGGAATCTTTGGACGTGGGCCTGAGGTTTTGAGTTCACTCATAGTGGGCGACAAAAACGAGATGGTTATTTGTTTTATGGTAATGATCTCCATGAGGCTCCAAACTGCGGGGCCGCAGTCGGCACGCCGCACCGCAGGCCTTCTTCCTCCGGGTGCGAGAGGATTTCCTTGGTTTGGTGGGATTCATTTGTTTTTTAAATGAGGCTGTTTATTTTCTCTTCTTTTTAATGCTAGGATTTTTTTTTTTTTTTTCGGACTCACAAGGAGGATACATAACGTACAGCCGAATCTGCAAGCTCCTATTTTGTCAGCTGCTCGTGTTGATTAAAACTTCAATAAAGATCCTGTGATAAAACAGAGCTGCGTTCAAAGGGTCTCGTTCTGTTTTTAAAAGGCTGAGCTTGGCAGAAAGGATGTAGAGGATAGGTTTGCTACCTTGATATTCTCCCCCTTTCCCAGGTTAGAAGGCGAGCAGACTCGGGGAGAAATGCACAGTGGTTTCTGGTATCTGTGGGAGAGTTCACCTGGTGTTTAACGAAATCCCAAATAATAAGCAAGGTCCACTTTACATGACATGGAAATTGTTTATCAAACTGGTGTTAAACATGTGACCCGACTGCCCTCTCCCCCCATAGGTCCGATTGACAGCCTCTTTCTGCCAGGGGCCTCAGCCTAACACAGTGGGAGAGGAGGAGAACCACGGGCAAAGTGAGGTCACAGAATCCGGGAACTACACACCCAGTGATTCACCCCATTCACCCAGGGTGATCAATTCCAGCAAGATCCCGCAGAACTGCCAGGAATGCATTGCTTTAAAGACCGGGGATCACTCAAAGATCCCGAGGGAAGGTGTCAGCCGTGCCCACCTGCTCCCCACCCCACCTACCTGCCCCCCCCCCCCCACCGACGGCGGCCCGTTCCTGGCAGCCGCCGATGTCTCTCAACTCTTGTTGGGAAAGAGGCCGAGAAATGGCTGTGTGTGAAAATCAGGCTAGCCAAAGTCGCTGACTTTATGCAAAGCAGGCAAGTGCAGTCAAAACACTTACAGCAATCAATTCGAGTTGTTGGGTAAAGTTTTTTCCATGTCCCATACATTATTGAACAGTTAATTTCGTCTTTGTGCCTGCAAGACATTCCAGCTCTCAGATGACAGCTTTATCCATTAAGGAGCGTGCGGTGACAGCCAAACTGCGAGAGCTTTGTTAGCCCTGCCTGCCGGGAGGCCAGCCCGCATCAGCATCACCACCGAGAAATCCTGGGACACATCAACATCTTAATCAATATGCGAGAGTCAATTACCGGGGAAGCGAGGGCTTAAGCAGGAGCTGATGATGAGGTTCACGTGCAAATGGGCTTAATCAATACACAGCTGAATCTCGCACGTGGATTCACATCAGTCCTTCTCCCCAGCACCCAGCTCCCCCACTGGGGGGCCAACCAGGCCCTCTCCCTGCATTGTTCCTAGCCCGCCAATCACCTGCTTTACTGGAGCGTCTTTGATTCCTTTCCTTGATGGCTTTGTGGGGAATGGAGGAAGCGGGCTTGAGGAGAGCAGCTAAAGCCAATGGATACACAAGGTGAGCTCCAATGATGGACTACTCGAAGAGTTTCGAGCTCTTCTACAGGCACATTCAAGGGGACGATTGAACCCAGCCAGGCTAGCTGAGAAGGGAAGCCCTGCTAGGACCCCCCATTCAGGGCTGAATCCTCTCTCACCTGGATGACTGCAGTCATTTCCTACCCCGTCTCTGAGTTCCTCATGTATATGCCTCCACTCTACACTTCACTGATTGTCAGAGTCACACGGGTCTTCAAAATCCTTCCGTGTCTGGGTAATAAAACCCCAATTCCATCAAGCGTTTCCAAGACACCCCCATTCTTGAGTCACATGATATTACTCAATCTTGCTTCCTTAAACACTAACGTGTTCTTTTATACCTTCATGCATGGCCTTACCCTTTTCCATCCATGTCATCTCTTAAAACTTTTGATATTTTCTCTGCTTCCCCCAGTCAGAAGTTAATGACCCCACCATGGTTGGTTTGAGGTCATTGTGCTTAGATTCCAGTTGGGTGCTTGCATATTTGTTTTTTCCATTAGATCATCTGCTCCATGAGAACTGGCACCATGATATGTCCCATGAAAGCCAGGTGGAGGTGGTCCCTTTGTCCTCCAGCTTCTGCCTCTTCTCAAGCATTTCTGACTGTTGTCCCACACCAACCCAGCTGCAGAATTCGGCCCCTATGGGAGTTCCCCCAAAAGAATCCATTTGCATAAGTACTTTGGTGAGCAGCATAGATTTTACTGAAAATCTGGTAGGAGTCTATACAGACTCTACAGCAGACAACTTAAATCCCCATTGGTATTTCTGGTCTCTGTAGTCCCTCCTCAGTGGCCCCTGGTTTCCCTCTCATCCCACCCCCCACCAGGCAGCAGCTGTATACCCGCCCCCCCCACTGGAGCAGACTCTTCAGCTTCTAGTTCCTGTCCTCAAGTTATCACCATACTCACTCCATAACATCACTCCCTCTTACAAATTTCTTAAGAGAATCAAATGTCGTTACATGGCAATTAGTTATCTGTACCTTCTTCCATCTCTTCCCAACTGTTTCTTCAGGACCTTGAGAGTCTCGAGGACATACAGTACAAAATGCTGAAGAGCCACTACGGAAACCAGAAATAAAAAGGCTGGGGGAAGGAAGACAACGCTTCTATCCTCTCCCTTCTCTGCAGGTGAGAACAGCAAGTCGGCTCACTGGAGAACAGAGAGATGAGATTCTGGGTTCAGAAAGCCTGCAAAAGGGGCACCAGTGGGGGTGTTTCCATTTGGGCGGGGATTTTCTGGATCTTTGGAGAGGGGCACTGTTGACTCTGAGAGTCAGAAAGAAGTCCAGTGGAGTACAGAGAGAACAGGCCATGCTGTTTCCTTCTGACTTGAGGCCTAGGGAGCCAGGTCCTATGTGCAGGCTTAAGAGGAGAAGAAAGGAAAGACAAGGGAGAGAAGGAGGACTGCATTTGAACCCTATGCTGATGATCCAGAAAGCTGAGAGAATTCACTAAGAAGAATCCTCATATTTCTTTTAGAATCCAGAAATTTATAAGGACATTCAGACACTGGGCATCTGTGTGTTTGTTTGTTTGTTTGTTTCAATTAAGTAAGCTCTCTGCCCAACACAGGGCTTGAACTCAGGACCCCAAGATCAAGAGTCACATGCCCTGCAACTGAGCCAGCCAAGCACCCCTGTGTGTCCTTCTTGTATGGGGTCGAGAGTGAAATCCCAGCCCTAGCAGGGCAGGGCCTCTCTTCTTCTTCTTCTTCTTTTTTTTTAAAGATTTTGTTTATTTATTTGACAGAGAGAGACATAGCGAGAGCAGGAACACAAGCAGGGGGAGTGGGAGAGTGAGAAGCAGGCTTCCCACTGAGCAGGGAGCCCAACGTGGGACTCGATCCAAGGACCCGGGGATCATGACCTGAGCCGAAGGCAGGCACTTAACAACTGAGCCACCCAGGCGCCCCAGGGCCTCTCTTCTTGAGGGCTGCTTCCTGCACATCAGGGAAGCAAGGGGGCAGGGAGGCATGTGCGCAGGGTGTGGGGGAGGGGAAAGTGGGTTAAGAATTGGAGGCGACCAACAGTTATTACACACCTACTCTACAAAAGGCCTTTTCATGAATGCTATCTAATTTAATCTTTGCTGTGGCCCATTGAGATATGCATCATTAGCACCATTTCATAAGCATGAAAACGGAAACCAGAATGGAAAATAGGTAACGTAGCTTGACTAGGATCATGTGGCTCGCCAGTTGGGGAGTTAGAATTCCAACTGGGGTCTAAAAAGCACATGCCAAATGGAGTAAGGTCAGCTCCTTTTTGGTGGTGCCCATTGAACATGACCCTAGAAGGATCTAAAGTTCAGGTTGCCGGGTTGGTTACACTGGAGCATGAGGTGGATGTGGGCCTATCTGATGACCAGCGTGCTCAGGCACTCTGTGTCTCCCAGACTAGACTGCAAGCTCGTGGAGGCTGGAAACACATTAGTCAACACCTGCAACCATACCAACACACTAAACTTTGGTGAACGACTATATGCCAAGCTCTGTGCCAAAGATTTTACATGCATTCTTATTTATTCTGCCCAGTCACCCATTTTATAGATGAGGAATTTCAATTTTAATTCCCATTTTATAGATGAAGAAACTGGTACAGAAAGATTAAGTACCTTTCCCAAGTTCACACAGCTCATAAGTGGAGGAGAAGATTCAAACCCAGGTCTACCAGACTTTTGTCCTTGATCCCTTTAAACTCTTGCCTAGAGTAAAAGTCTGAGGACTAAAGGAAATAAGGTCTTAATGGAGTTCACCTTTCAGGAGATGTAGAAGTGTGGGCACAGTGACATTTAAGTAAATATGATAGATGGAATAACCTCTACAGTCATTTCATCCAAGATCATTGTGTTGTTCATCCATTTGCTCTTTGAACAAACACTTATTGTGGGTCTCCTCTGGGCCAGGTATTGGGCCAGGCACCAGGACACAGGTGGACAAGGCGGGCTTGGCTGTCTTGAAGCTGACCAGCAGCTGGGCAGACGATCCCTGAACCTTGGCATGGGTTTCTGAGAAGGCATATAGAAAGGCTGTTCTCTGTGCCCACAGTCCACCTGCACCACCACTCTGATCAGTGTTTATGGAGTCCCTTCTCTGTACAAACCACAGACAGAGAGAAAGAGATTCCATTCCCATCTAAGATAACCAGGGACATAGGATGGAAAAGATCAAAGGCAATGAGGACATCTCAGTTGTGCCTCCGAGCTTCATCGCTGGCTTCACCAGTGTTCACCACCGTGCTAGCAGGTAAGCTCTGCTACCTTCCCTGAGAGCCAGCTGAGGCGAGAAGCCGGCAAGGGATCCAGCCCAGTGAGGGCTGTAGTCAGGCTGAGCGTGATGGGGGGGGGAGGGGAGGCGGGTGGTTAGGGAGAGGAGAACTGGGTGGTAAACACAAGCCCCAGATATATTCTTAGTATAGGGTCAAGGAGCAGCAGCTTCTGACTGATGTCCTGGAGAGCATGGGAAAGAGCCTGGGCAGACTCGCTCAAAGACCATGACAGAGCGTTTCTGCTAAGATGCCTTCTCCCCACATTTATGCTCCTTTTCACCACCTCTTAATGGAAAAATAGATTCAGCTTTTGAGGGAACAATATTCCTTTTTCACAGATAAGAAAGCTGAGATTTAGAAGAGCCAGGTTCCCAGGGTCGCATAGATAGTGGACTCAAAGCTGGGACGTGAACCAAGGTCTTTAGATTCCAGTATCTACTCCATGTAATGGAGTCGTGTAGCTAAGGGCTGAAGGACTGCAAAATGAGAGAGCCACCTAAAGTGAAAAAGTAAAAAAAAAAATTTCTTGATTGCAAAAGGAATTTCAAGTTGGACCTGAATAGTGGGGTGTGACTCGGCGAGTATGGGGTGAACAAGGCAGCATTCTGTGAGGGAGGTGGCCCTGCGCGTGTGATGAGCTGAGTGGAAACATATCGATAGCAAGTGGGTGCATTAATGGTGGGAGACGTGGAGGAAGGTGGGATGGGGCAACGCTTTTTGAGGCGAGTGAATAATTGTGTTTGGAACGCCAAAGCCAGGATGAGGAATTTGAACTTGATTCTCTAGGGTGGGCTTTTCTACATTAGCATGCTATGGAAATCTCACCCTGTAAGGTGCTTCATAGAACAGAGGGCATCGTGACCAAGAGAATCTGGGAGATGCCGTATTCCACCAAGTCACCCTCTTGGAAGGTCACACTACATTTTAGCACATTGTCAGGCTTTGAGAAGACCTGGAATAAAGAAACTTATTTGGTTTCCTTCAACCCAATGTACACCTCCAAACACCCTATGGATCTTCCTAAAAGAAACTTCCCTGACAGGCTGGCTAGATGAGATTAGATCAGGGGCCCCCATAACCATTCTCTACTTTTTCTCAAACCATTCATCACCTCAATGCTTACTTTTTCGTTAGACTGAAAACTCCATTAGTCTGGCTTGTCCCCTTCCTGGCACAGAGAAAACTCTTGCCCCTTCAATGAGAGGGATATACGGGGAATATTCCAAGACACACTTTGGGTAAGGTTGCTGTCATGGAGAACCACTGGAGGTTGGTCTCGCTCAATTTAGTAAACATTGTATCTTAAAAGATGAGCTCTTGATAATGTTTCTGATGGGAAGAGTCTGAATCCAGGGAAATCACAGTGCTAGCAAAATCAGCTTCAGGAGAAAGATGGTGAGGGGCGAGGTAGCCTGGGAATAGACCAGGACTGATGACTTCAAGAGACATTTCTTTGGAAGACTCGGGCAGACTCTACCTGATTGCCATATGGTGTAGAAAAGTGAAGTGTGGGCTCTGGAGAAGCACAGACCAAGGTCTGAATTGAACCCACAGCTTGGCGTTCCACACTCAGTAGTGTGACTTTGGGCCAACCACTTGCCATCTCTGAGTTTGTTTCTCACCTACAAGATGAGAATGATAATAATGTGTTTCATAGAATTGTGATGAAGGCTCAAGGAGACTAGAAGCCAAATGAGGCAATGCACGGGGGACACAGGTAGAATCCAGTTAAAACGAGCTGTTATCATTAATTAATGGCAACTATTGTTAACATGAAGATGCAAGAATCAGAAGGGTGCTGGTATCTCAAATGTGGGTAATTGGCAAAGTGAGGATGTTGCCTAACATAGGGAATTCTAGGAGAGAAAGGGTTTGTTTGTGGGCATGTTGAGTTTGAGACGAGGCCACCATGTTCAGATGTCCCATGGGCAGCTGGCCACACAGTCCCAGAGCCCTGAGGAGAGGTCAGCATGAGGCGTAGAGATCAGCACGGACATCATGACCGAAAGGGAGAGAATAGATGAACAATTCTTCAAAGGAGAATAGAAAGGGAGGGTACAGAGCAGGGGCTACCTCCAGCCATTGCCTTATGCTAAGAACAGGAGAACAAGACGAGGTGACCTCATTGCCATTACGACTTGGCACTGTGGTTCTCAGTTGCTTTCATGGGCTGAGGAGCATCTCACCAGCCCGGGCCAAGGAAAGGCTGCCGTGTGGGCTGAAGCTTAAGGGGTACTCACAGGAGATGTGGGAAGTTCCCGCGGCAACTTCTTGTCGAAAATCCTCACCTCAGTTATTTTCCATTTCTGCCGAGACAGCCCTGTGTCCCTCAGGTTATGATATAAATATTTTACGAAGTACAGAGGATTCAGATATCTTAACACTTTGACTGAAAACTCGTTTTTCTGAAAGTTAAAGGATATATTTTCCACTCACAAAAAATATGAAGCTCTAGATTGGACCAAGCAATGGAAGTGGCATATTGCAATATTTTATGCCGTGCTTCTCAGGGCTTCAGAGTACGTAAAATATTAATACCGTTCTTCCTTCACGAGGTTCAGAAGACTTCTCATCCAACTTTAAAATTGGACAAGGACTAAGCACAGTGCCCCAAATGTAGTAGGCGTTCAATAAATGCATGCCCTCTTCCCTTCTTACATGATGAAGGTTGAAATATGGTCTGCAGACTCGGGGAAGGTAAGCTGTTTGAGATATTTCCAGATTATTTCTAGATTAAACTCCTATTAGCAGAGGTTAGAGGAGAGGAGAGAGAACAAACTTGATTAGAAGCAGTGGAATAGAAAAATATTCTGGAAGGTGACTAGAGGATTCTGTGATAGGGCAAAATTGCAGGAGCCTGGGATCGAAAAAATGACCCATATTTCATCAGTGGAGTGTAGGCATTGATGTTACAAAGGGACCCTGTGCCGAAAGAGTTAAACAACCTTTCCCAAGCCAAGGTTCTGGCAAAAACATCTGAGGGACCATGGAGTCCTAATACTCCCAGTGGATCACAGTCCCGCTAGAAAGAACAGGGCAATGTGAAGTCACTGGCTAGTGACTGCCACCAGGCTACGTCAATCCTGCTTCCACTCACCGTCACCACAGGAAGCTGTGGGTCGAGGGTCCCGTTCCCACTTCTTCGTTATACTACGACTTGGGAAATGAGGCACCTCTGGGAAAACATGGTTTCCGATACCAGAAGAGCCCTAACTCAAAGTCTGTGTCCTGGCCTGGGTCTGCCTTCACTTTTATCAGAAAAGGGTGGGTAACATGTGAGAAAAAAAAAAAAAAATTGGCCTGTAAAGGGATCCCGAAAGAATGACATATTTGTCTGTTAAGTATAAATACGAACAGCCATGGAGATATGGTCCTGTGGTGCTAGGTTTTCACTCCAGCAACATTCATCTATTGCCAGGAAACACTAGATTTAGTACCTGAGGGACTGGAGTTTCAAATACCTTATACTTTTTTTTTTTTTAATACTCTGCCAAGAATTTAAATTGGTAAAAGCTGGGGACTGACAAAACTTGATCCCCAAGAGCTTTTCTGGCACTGGTTTATCAGAGAATACGGTGCCATTATTTTTATTATAATTATTATTTTTTTCTTTGGTGGGGTGAGAGCTCATTTATAACCCAGTGACTTCTACTCCCAGATGTATTTTTCTTAAAAAAAAAAAAAAATCCCAATGCTTAAATAAACAGAAGGTTTGCCTTTTGTGGTAGTGTTAGAAGCTGTCATTGGACTTACATGCAAGGGAGTTGCAAGCCTTTTCATGTTTTTAGGTTGGATCAGAAAGAGTTGAAAAGAGAAGAGCTAATTTTAGGATCCGAGTCGCCACCAGCTTCTCAGCACACACACCCGCCTCTCGAGCCTCGGCTCCCCACCACGCCTTGCACCACGATCAGGATCACTTGGCGGGACCCCGCAACAGGGCCAGCCCCAGGAAGGGCAGCCAAGGGCAGGAGCGAGGTAGAAAGCCCAGGTGGGGGCCCTGGTGCCACCACCTTTTAGCAGTGTGACTTCGGACAACTTAGCTTTTCTTGGATTTTTCATCTGTAAAATGATAACTGGATTTTCCACCAAGGGTTGTTGGGAGGCTTAAATTAAACAAGATCTATTCCGTGAGAAGGATGGGCACCGTGAATTTTTTAAACAAGGATCTTCAGAAGATGAGAGCCGGGAGGGGAGAAAGAAGGGCGAGAGCGTCACGGAGCCGCGTTGTGGATTTCTTTCCAAGGTTAGGCTCTTGACATAGACGTTCGAGCTGAGAAAACAACTGCCACCACGGAGACACATAAAACATGAAGATACTGTTTACAGCCCAACATCTTTATGGCCCCTCACTACTCCCTGCAGCCATCTTCCCCACTCCCTTCAGTCCCCCTTCTGATTTGCCCCACAAGCAATTTCCAGGGTCAGCTCACCGCTCTCCCGCCCAAGGCGGCCCCGGCAGCCCGAGCTCCTCCAGCAGACCTGGCAGATCCGATCCTGCTTGGAATGATTCGAGTTTTATTATACAATTAGATCAAGTCTCTTAGGTGTAGTAGGCTTCCTTGTACTTAGAAGAATAGATTAGCCATTAGGACTTTGTATATTTTTCCCAGTAATTGACACCACATCCCGTTTTCCTCACCGAAGGGAGAAAGAACCACATAAAACAATCATGATTTGGGGGTCAGTAGGTGGGGGGGGGCACTCGTAATGCAGCCATGTCTGGGTCTTTGCCTCTATCCACTTTCCTCCCCCAGCTTTGAACGGCTCCAGAAGACAGGCAGAACCAGCCTGGGTCTTTTTCTCTTTGGTGGTGGTGGTTCTTCCTTCCGTTCCAGAGCCCCACGGGCTCACACTCCCCAAGCACTCAACCCAGAATAACCCAGGCATCATTCTACCCCCGAGAACTGGGGCATTCTAAACGAAGCCCAAGGAAACATGCTCGGGACCTAACCGCTTCTTCTCTTTCTTTTTTCTTTTCCTTTTTCTTGTTCTTTCCCTTTCTTTCTTTCCTTTCTTTCTTTCTTTCTTTCTTTCTTTCTTTCTTTCTTTCTTTCTTTCTTTCTTTCTTTCTTTCTTTCTTTCTTTCTTTCTTCTCTTTCTCTTTCTCTTTCTCTTTCTCTCTCTTCCTTCCTTCCTTCCTTCCTTCCTTCCTTCCTTCCTTCCTTCCTTCCTACCTTCCTTCCTTTTTTTAAGGGTCTCCTCCCAGGAGAGCTCTATTACAAACCCTTTTCCTCAGCCTCACCTTTCTTGTCCCAGTTGTGGGATGGTCCAAGCAGTGGTGATTTGAGGCCCCTTAAATCTCCCAAACTGGGAAGGAGAGAAGGGTTCAAAGCCCAGAGGATGACTGGTGCCTGAGACACCCCACATCCGTGTTTGTCCCCTCCCTTCAAAACTGAACGTTTGGGCTTGGAATAAATTAGGAAGACATGCATCTCACCGAGGGAACTTAAATAGGGAAAAACGCAATCCCCGAAGCTGACTTTGCCCATATTTGGCATCGCCCGTGTTTGCAGTGGGCCTTCACTTCACCTCTCAGCCAAAAGCAGACACCTCGGACCAGGCAGGCTGCATCCGCACAAGCAAAATAAAACAGATGTTCTCAGATGTCTGGTCAAACATTTGTTTCCTTTGGTCATGTCCTAGCAGCCCAAGCTCAGGTCCAACTGCAAGGCCTGGTGGCACCAGCAGATGCTTCACATGTTCTAGCCTTGCTGCAAAACATCTGCAAGCTCAAGGACATTCCCAGCTACAACAATCTTTGTGCCAAGGCTCGTTGGGTCCCCCGACGGCGCCCATAACTGCCCGCAGGCCTGGATGCGATGCACCAGATGCAGACCCGGGCACATGCCGTCTGCAGGGAGAGGGCATCCTGTTCTGTCTCGCTCCCTTTCTTCCTGAGTGGACCATCAGCCAGTGCTACTGATGCTCCAGCCAGAATCTGTGGACATGAGATGTTATAAGCACGCTCTTCAGCCTGGGTTGATGTGTCCAAAGGGGCTCTTTGCTGACACATCCAGGCTGATTCCTCGGAGAGAAGCTGAAATGCCCATTTTCCATACGATCAATAAACCCACTCATCCCTGAACACAGAACTTTCCTCAGGTCCCCTCTGAGCAAGTCAGGCTGTGCTGGGCCCTTAAGATGGTAAGGTGACCCAGCTTGTCACCCAAGAGTTTGCTTCCCTGAGAAAAAATGTTCTAAAGCTTTCGATCCGGTCCCCCAAGGACCCGTGGAAAATCGCAATACAGAAAGTGACTTTTCTGTGGCCACAACCGGTGGTGACTTGTGAACATGTCTCTTTTGCCCGACTTGGCTTTAGCTAAAACCTACTGTTCTGAATAAAACTCAGGGCCACTCTCCACCCCCTTCATAACCTACCCGCAAGTCCTGAAATGTTTCCCTTTCGGGGACAAGAAATCCAAATGAAACTATAGCCCTAACCTCGCTTGCTGGTTCTGAAAACATGCAGATTTTCTTTTCTTTCTTTTTTTTTTTTTTTTTTTTTTACCTTCTCAACATACACATGTCCCTTCGTTGTTTTTAAAGATTTCTCTCCCCACTCTCCCGCCCCTGCCTTGGCTGTTCTGTTGTTAGCCGGGGCCTGGTTGAGCAGAATGTTCCCGGGCTCTCCCAGCAAGCACCTGAGGGCAATATGCCGTGGTCCGCTTTCCCTCTCTGTCCTTTGCCCTGTTGCCAGAAGAAACCCAGCTGGGTCCCTCAGCCGACACAGGCCCCTAATTTAAGTTTAATAGTACAGCATTTTTACTGCTTTTGGCCAGGGCGTTTTGAGAAAGGTTGAAATATGTGAAAAATACACGCTACAAAAAAAATCTGTTTAGAAAACAATTCCAGTCTAAGTGCCCCATGCTCACAGCTTCTGGCCCCCTTTCCAGGAAAGCAGATACAGCAACCACACAATTTAGCTCCATTTGGGGGGCAGGGGGTTTCCATTTCCTTCCTATGGGATTTTTTTATTAGTTTTTTTTTCTTTAACTGTTTTTCTTTCCCTATGCTGGTTTACTGCCTTGTATCTCTCTACCCCCAAGGAGTTTAAAAACCTCAAGTAAGTATTATTGGATTTTTCTTAGTGTATTTTCTGATTTTTCTGGTGTGAGAGCGTTTGGTCAGGACCAGTGTGTGTGGGGGGGGGGGGTAAGGTTGGAGGGCTGTGGGCCCAAGATGATGTCCATAAAGGCCTCGGGAAGTGTCAGCAGAGCCTTCTAAGTGTGAGCTGAGAAATGAATTGCCTGTTGTTTTCACTGTTATGCGAACCCTATTGGTTACAGGTCCGTGCACATAGTAGGCATAGAATAAGCATCCCCTGGATGGAGAGGGAGTAACAGGGTAGTGGGTGCTGTTTATTGAAGGTTTATTCCACATATTGATCAGAATGGGTGCTTATGTAGTTTATTTCATCCAATGGGCTGACGGCACCAGAATGACGAGCTCTTGTGTGGAGGAGGACTCTTCAAAGGTCACTCCCTCCCATCACATGTGGAATAGTGCAGGATTCTAATCCAGTTCTGCCTGTCTGCTAGAAGCAAGTTAAACTGGGTGAAACGATGCCTATATCATGATCCCTCTTCCCCACAGGACAAAATGTATTGATGGAGAACCATGAGCAAATGTTTGGATCTGTTGGAAAAAGGCTATTCGTGATAGAATTATTGACTCAAAACATTTGAATCGTTCAGTTAATTTTTCTGGGCTTCTTCCTTGTCTGGGAAAGGAGCATATTGGGCTTGATCAAAGAGGCCTCACAAGTCACTATTCCCCCCAAGCTTGCAGGGTGCCCCAAGGCAGACATCGCTAATAGGTAACACATGGGGCCTCAGAATCCTTCTCAACACAAAATTCAAGGCAGCTACTGACCATATTCCTGTTCGCCTGTTCTTCAAGGCAATGTGGTCAACTGTGGTGTTCCCCGACCTCCCATCATTTGTTTGCCAGTCTCGTGAGATTTACCACATCGGCACACTCCACATCTCAGTGGATTTTACTTAATTGATTTACATCGATTCTCTCTCTTTTCAATCAGAAAATAGCCTTTTTCTAAGAATATCCATGAAATAGGGGGCACAGTGTGGGAGCAATACGATTTTTTAATATTTGTTGAAAAGAAACACGCAATTATATAATTTTTTACGAGTTTGCCCGGGATCAACTCAAGGTCACCTTGGCAGGTTTTCCACACTTTCTGTGACACTGGCATGGTGCAAGTCCACAGACTTCAGAGTTGAAGAAACTTGATCATATACCAGCTCTATGCATTTGGACACATTATTTAACCTTTCTGAGTCTCAATGTCCTTCTCCATAAAATGGGAATAATATGACTTTCTTTGCTGTCCTGTCCCGAAGATTACAATTAACATAATACAATAATGTACACAAAGCTTCCAGCACAGCCTGTGGTAGAGAGCAGATGTTCAATAAATGGCAGCCATTGTGACTCTCCCTATGCTGACATGTGGTGTTGCTAGCGCCACAATACCCAATGCTGACATCTCCTCCCTTCCCTAGAATACAAGCTAGATCATGTCTGCCCTGATGGCTGGAAGTCCTGGGATATAGAAGCACCAAGAATCCTGCAGGACGATGTTCTTCAACGGCCAGTATTTACCCAAGGAAGGGAGACCTTTAAAGAATTCTGTTCTCGCGGTTCTCGAAGTATGGCATCCCTGTCGTGGAAACACGGCTCCGCTAATAAGACTCCCCCATAATTAGGGGGCCATTTTATATTTGTGATAACTGTCACCCCCGGGGCTCAGCACACCTGATCACTTACGTGGTTTTCCTTTCCTGTCTTGTCTCTGTTATCACTTCCAATGTTATCACTTCTAACTTTTTCTCTTTCTGAGGGAGGAGCGGGGAAAAAGCCAGCAAAGCATGAACAAGGCTTCTGATATTTGGGACCAGAGTAGAAATGACTAAACAGTCTTCACCGGTCCCCTTGATCAGCCAGGTGCCCGTGAGGCTCCACCTTTGTTCCCCAAACGTAGCAAAACTTACCTATTTTCTCAGTCGACTTTATGCCAATTTACAGCATCAAGTGGCATTGTAAAAGCCTTATGTAGAGACTCCTGTCATCCCAATTTGTCTATGAAAAGCAGATGACAGTGTGCTAAGACACCGAATCCTCCCCCCACCCCCGGCCCCCCCACCCATGTTTTAGTCCAAAAGAAAGATATCTTTGTTTATTTACCCAGAGAAAGAAGGGAGGGGAAGCAGAAGGAGTGGCAAACTGCCTGTGTTGTGAAAGATTTCGACAGTCGTTGCCAGTGCTATCCTTCCGTGAACTGTAAAGTTTGGGCTGATCCTCAGGAGACACGAGAAGGGAAGGTGCGCTGCCCGAGGAAATGGCAAGATCTGTTCTCAGGTGGCCCTGTGACCTCTCTTCTCCTTCCCACTCCCATGTTTTGTTCTCTTTGGGGTCCATGCCAACTGTCCCCAGGTCAGGGGAGAGAGAAGCTTGAGCTCTCACTGATGGCACTGGGACGAGATCTAGGTCCAAGGGAGAGCATTTCTGCCTGGCAGAGGGGAGGGAAATTCCTGATAAAAGCAATATGGCTCAAAGAGAAAAGCAAGAACCAAAATCATGTCCGGAATGTAGGGAATTCACAGGGATGGGAAAGAAGACGAAGACTATGTAGGAAAAGGATACTGGAGGACAGACAAGCAGCAAATCTGACTCTGAAAAGCAGGACGAATCTCCTCCGTACAGACAATGGTAAATATGTCTTGGCCGATCGTCTGCCACTTCATTTCTGACCGTGACCTTATATGCTCACTTCATGTGCATGTGTGTGCATGTGTATGCAGAGCAATTAAAAAGGAAGACTGAAGACCAAACAAATCAATGTTTACGGATTCATGAGTTCCTTTCTATATATTTATTTATTTTCTCTTTAGCCACTAAAGAAGCAACAGTGAACTTGCAGGGAGCAGTTGTTGCCAGAGGGTGAATCATGGCTATATTGATTTGATTATGTAAAAGCTCAGAGGAACCTAAAGCCAGATACAGAAATATCTCATAGCCCTGAACCCTAGGGGACACACACTAGTAAAAAAGCGATCTTTATATTGTTCCTGATAAAAGCATCATTAGTTTCCTCATAGTGAAACCATTTCTCTGCTGATACAGTATATGGTTTTCTTTTTCTCTAGAATCCGCTCAGACATAATTAACACTCAGTTACTAGACTTGAGGTTCCCTGGGGTGGCCGCTCAAGTTGGGGAGGGGGTGGGGGCCAGAGATGGGAAGAAAGAAAGACTGAGAGAGGAGAGGGAAGGGAGCGACAGAGGAGGGGGCAGGAAGGAGAGAAGAGATAGGAGCTGGAGGGAGACAGAGGAGGGGGGTACAGTATTGAATCGATCCTTCTTTGGCCTCTCTGAGCATCCCCCACTTGCCTGCACCGCGCGCAGCAGGACGAGCGTCAGCGCGGTGGCGCCCTCTGCTGGTCCTGCTTGTCATCCCGGCCGCCAAGCAATTCTGGTCGCCCTCTCCCTGGGCTCTCCCTGTTCTGGCTTCTTTAGGAATATCGGCCCAGCCATCTCCTTCCGGTGCAAGAAGCCTGGGCTGCCACTTCCGTGCCACTTCTGCAGACAGACAAATGCCCCCAGTCATGCTCACAGTTTGTGTTGAAACTACAGCAGCAGCAATGCTCTGTTTCCTTTCCCTGTCTGCCTGTAGACAGTGGCTCCTTGAAAAACCCTTGTATAAACAGTATTTCTGGGGACAGCAGGGCTGGCCTTGAATGGGGTCTTAAAATTTTAAGGGTGTGGGCAAGTGGAACGTGGAAAGGCCCTCCCAGGTTCCCAGTTCATGGCCAGATGGTCAATGCCTGTGAGCCCCTGTACTAGGTCCTGACTGCCCACGGGGATGGGCTATGGATTTGGGGAGCCAACATAGCAGGGGACTCTGTGGTCCTCTCCAGCTGGGCCTCAGCTTCGTTAAAGAGGAGGGAAAATCGCCAAGTATATTGCTCATCCTATGGCCTTCTGAGCAAATAATAGCCTTTTCCGGCGGGGGGTGGGGGGTGTTTCTTTTAGAATTCTCTCTTTTTTTCTCAGCTTCATTTTCCTTTGGCTCAAGAAGAGTGATGGGAATCACACAGTGGACAGGGAGGACTGGGTACTCCTGAAGCCAAGTAACCCAGATGTGTATATGACCTCACTACATAGGCAGAAACTCAGTCACTATAGAAGGAATTTATTCTAGCACCTTCCATACACATTAGCAAGCCCACAGGTGCACGCACACACACACGCACACACACACACACAGACACGCTCATGCACACAGTGGGTATAAAAAAATGAATGCATAAACACTTTCACACACAACCAGAAACACATGTGTGCCGACTTCCAAACATGTATACACATATATCTTAATGTACTCCCATATGGATTGCATCTTACATCCTCAGCCTCACCCTCACCCATTTTCTTCCCTCTGTTCCCAACAAAGCTGATGTTTTTGTAGAAAAGCCCCACTGGGCGTCTTCGTGTTGCTCTATTGTTCCTTCCTGAGGATCCTTCCAGGGACCCCTCCCAGCCAGCAAAGTACATTCTCACCAGCACCAGACCTCTGCATGTTCGCTAGTTTAGGCAGATCACAGGGGATTGCAATAGACTTCTGGAAAATGTTAAGGGGCAGAGCTCTGTGGTCAGGCGGGCTTCGTGGTTAACAGCACAGATTCGGAGCCAGACTGGGTGGGTACACCCCACCTCTGTCACGTGCTGGCTGTATGCCTCAGTTTCCCCATCTGTAAAACAGAGATAACAACAGCACCTGCCTTGTGGGGTGTGATGGTCATGAAATGAGTTCATATTCAGAATCTGCCTGGAACAATGCCTGACACATAATAACCACAACCACTCTATAAATGTTTGTCAAAGGCACAGAATCCAGGCTGGTTGTCATATTCACAAGTAATGCTGGGTAATCACAAGGAATCCTGAGTAATTCTCTTCTCCTATCTTTCCTTAGGTTAAAGCAAGGAAAAGAACACACAGAAATGATGACCAGGTGGACACAGCCTTCCAATGCTATCCTGGGGATGCTTTTCCTACCTCTCGTGGATTACCTCCTAATTCGATGTTGAAATTGCATTGTCACCTGAAGTAAGTCACTTTGGACGGCAGTCTCCGCATCCTCAAAGGCTCTTAGATCTTTGCTAAAATCCTTTTTAGTATAGTTTACTTTAAAACTGGACATAAGTCATTTTGAAATCCCATTTAAACACCGGCTTCAGCCTCCTGCATTGATTTCCCCCTCTTAAAATATTGGAGTCATCAAAGAGTAGAACACATGATCGCTCTAGGTGTCCTTTCTTCTCTTGTTTTGTTCCCACTTTCTGATTGGAAGTAAAATCAACTTTCTGAAATGAAGGAGAGTGGAGAGAGGGGGTTCGTGAGAGAAGTTGACCAGTGAGCTTTAAACCATCAGTGCATTAGGAACAAAGCCAGACAGAGATAAGATGACCATAGTGGGAAGCCTAATAATTTAGCATCCCTCCAAAATGATTTAAAAAAAAAAATCTGTTCACCATTAACGAGAAGGAGAGAAGTGAGAGGGAGAGGACAGCACCAGGTTTCTTCTTCTCTGCTTTCTCAACAATTCTGCTCTGTCCCAGATTTGCATGCCCCACTCAGACCAGCAAAAGCCCAGCAACCAACCAGACCTGCCCTTCTTTGAAGATAAAATGACACGCAACTAGTGTGAAACCCCACCCCATTGCAAACAGTATTTTTTATAAAAATTCCAACCGCACACATACTTCTGATAAATCCAACTTCTTCCATGTTATATTTCCAGTAAGGTCTAGCACCCCAGTGATGCTTTAGTGCTCTTATGAAGCACTGCCCCTAGAAATTACACTCTGACCTTCCTCTGAAGCCAGTTTTGATTATCAGGGAAGTTTTCAACAGCGGTCTTTCTAGCCAGGGGTCGGGGAGCCCCATTACAGTATTTCTGGGGCACGTGTCCTCTGACATGGCTCTGAATCCCTCTTTGAAGGTTGGCCTATTCTAGGAACAACCTGGAAATGCATGACTTCCTAAGCAGACCTCCACACTCAACCCCCAGAGCAAACTTGGTAGTTTCTTTCTCTTTTTTTTTAATTTTATTTTATTATGTTACGTTAGTCACCATACAATACATCATTAGTTTTTGATGTAGTGATCCATGATTCGTTGTTTTTGTACAACACCCAGTGCTCCATGCAGTACGTGCCCTCTTTATTACCCATCACCGGGCTAACCCACCGCCCCACCCTCCTCCCCTCTAGAACCCTCAGTTTGTTTCTCAGAGTCCATAGTCTCTCATGGTTCATCTCTCCCTCCGATTCCCCCCCTTCATTTTTCCCTTCCTTCTCCTAATGTCCTCCCTGCTATTCCTTATGTTCCACAAATAAGTGAAACCATATGATAATTGACTTTCTCTACTTGATAGTTTCTATAGGAAAACATTCTTTGACCTTTTTCTTTTTCCTTCTCAACTTCATATATCTAACCTTCCCATCATAATGTGGGCTTTAAGAATCCTTAACATTTGCAGTGCCATTAAATCTTCATAGAAATACCAAATCATGCACAGCAATATCTTAGAATAAAGTGGTGCCTTACTGGATTCTAATTCTTTGAAAATTAGTAATGTATGGGTGAGCTCTGTAATAACCCCTAGCTAATCAAAACAGCCAACTAACCACCACAGCTTGCTTACCTATTCAGGCTAAATAGGAATTTGTTGTGGCAATGATGTGCTTCACTTATAGCGTCCTTCTGTAGAAGGATGGTTCCTGTCATTAGGACATGTGCTTTTAGGCCTCCCATCCATACCCAGTGGTGCAGGTGGAGTGTATCCAGCTAGACTGCAACCAGCCAGACACACCAGTGGGACAGCTGGCCAGGTCAGAGCTGCCACGGTCCCTGTCTGTGGCAGGGACCAAAAAAAGCAAACCAGACCATACGGGAAATGAATTTAAGGGGGCAGCCTCTTTCCCAGTCTGCTCTGAGCCACATGGCTAACTAGACGGAGGCAAGCTGTGGACAGGTTCCTCTTTCTCCACACCCATCATGATTTTCTCAAAGGTCTTTTGGTGCAGGAATTTCCATTCAGGGATAGACCAAAATCAGACTGTGGGTATGAACTACATAAAACACAGATGTGAATAATACAAAAAGCTTGTTCACATTCCCCAGAACATATGTGACGACTGGGGGAAAATTCCAGTAACTCTCTACACCCTAGCCTCAGTGTTCACAATTCCTTGCCCAGACTGTGTTCTTACATCTCTTTTACCTTTCTGCTCAACAAACTCTTACTCATGCTTCACTGCCCAGCTTAAATATGTCCTCGTTCATATGATCTTTACAACTCTCACCACCACTGCCCAGCTTAAATATGTCCTCGTTCAATATGATCTTTACAACTCTGACTGGAGGAGGCCCCTCCTCTCTGGGTTTCCTCAATCCAGTTGCTGGGCTCCCAGCTCCAGCAATCACTAACCGTCCTTGTAAGTAAGTGGGGATATTAGCAGTACCTACCTCATGGGGTTTTTGTGAGGGCTGTGTTCCTCAATACAAGTAGAGCCCTCTGACTACCATGGGCATACAGTAAGTGCTCAAAAAATCTTTGTCATGGTTGTTACTGGATGCAACGTATTGTAATTATCTACCTGCTATATGCATGACTCTGCTTCTTAGAAGAATGACCACATTATTTTCAGAACTCCAACAGAACAGTCCTGTAATCCTCCTGTGACTAGGTGCATGAGTAAGATGCATCTTCATCCTTCTGGTTCCATTACCTGAACATTGTTGGAGTCGTTCATTTCTTGAATGCTATAGGGATTCCTCAGTGCTCTAGAGGGCTCGTGTGGTAACTGTAAAATATGACCATGAATACTTTGATAGTCCTTCTTGCAAGAACTAGACTCTAATTCCCTGTCTTGAATGTGAGTGGTACTTAGTGACTTGCTTCTAACGAATGGAGTGTGGCAGAAATGATGGAGTGTGACTTCCAAGATTCGAACATAAAAGGCATCAGGGCTTCCTCCTTGCTCTTTCTCTTGGATCCCTCACTCTAGAGAAAGCCAGCTTCCATGTTTTAGGACAGCCAAACAGTGATATGGAGACGTCCATATGGTGAGGAAGTGGGGCCTCTAGGGCTTCACACCTTCTGCTGGCTGAGCCTCTGACAGACCCTGAGCCAGAACTACCAAGCTAAGCCTCTCCTAAATGTCAGACCCGCAGAAACAAAGATAACTAATGATTATATTTTTAAACTGCTAAGTTTTGAGTTAATTTGCTAGTCACCAGTAGCTAGCCAATACAGATGGTGACTAATCAACACACACTTTGGGCATCACACTTTGGGTAGAAAATGAGAAGGCAGAGATGAGGTGTAGTAATTTCCTGTAGAACTTTCTGTCTTGGTGACAGAGAAAGCTCAAGTCATCTCTCAGTAGGACTGGCCAAGCTGCCATTCACCTGGGGTGGGATGGGCTGGGATGGGGTGGGGTCGTGGCCTCCCAGGGGCTACCCACAGAGAGAGGACTTGGCCTGCTCCTGGGTTCAGGACCCACTGCCTCCTATGGCCTTGAACCCTCCTGGCTGCTGGTCACCAGCTAAAAAGTTGACCTGGAACAGTTTGTGAGTATCTTCAGTTCCCTGGAGAGTCCACCTAGAGTAGAAAGAAGCACTCTCCCCAAGGACCTGAGTCACCAAGGACCTCTGCTTCTTACATACAGACCTTGGGAAAGTCACAGAATCTCTGAAAACCTCTATGTTCTCATCTGAAAGATGGAAATAATATGAACATCTATGTTATCTATCTTTTGTGTTGTCGTGGGGGGTGAAATAATTTATGAAGCATTTCACAAACCACAGATTTATGGTGCTACAGAAATATTAGAGTTGGGTTTTTTGTTTTGGTTTGGTTTGGTTTTTTGGTTTAGTTTTTCTTTTCCTTTCCTTTTCTTTCTTTCTTTCTTTCTTTCTTTCTTTCTTTCTTTCTTTCTTTCTTTCTTTCTTTCTTTTTCTTTCTTTTTCTTTTTATCTCATGGCTCCCAGAGATAACCAGTATTATCAAATTCTAATCCTGTCCTGCTCTGGAGAAAAAGTTATTTGCTAAGTTTATATAAAGATCAAAAGAGCATGCCTGGAGATATGTAGCCCAGCCTATAAAATTTTAGACAGTAATGGAAAAGAGATTCAGAAGAAGGGCAATTACCTGCAAATAGATCTCATGTAATCAACTCTGGCTAAAGTGGCTTTTGGCGACATGATACAGATAGGGAGGAGGGAGTGGTCTAAATATATATATTACCCTCTTTGCCAATTTTAAACAGGAGGCACACACACCCTGGATTCAGGGCAGCCCCGCCTGCACCACTTTCAGGGGTTGCAGCATCGGAACCCCTGAAATTCTCTCTAGGTTTCATGATTTTGTCTTCACTACATCCTCTCCCTGCCTCCCCTCCCCACTTCCATCTCCGCGCGCTTCTACTTTGTCAGACAAAACCCAGAAATATTGAAATGTGGTTTGAGTATCACAGCAGCCAGGAAGTTGAGAGAACAAGTTAAAACTATTTTAACTCACGGCTTCTTTCCAGGAAATATAGCACTTACGATATATAGATAAATAGCTCAAGCCATTTAGATAATTTCACTTGTCCTTTCCCACTTGTCAAAGCATTTAGCTACCAGCATGACGGGCCCGATTTGAGTGAACAGATACCTCCCTCAGCTATAAACAGTGGCTGGTCTCAGGGGTTTTGTTCATAGAATTAAGTCAGAGGCAATTCAAAAGATTCCCAACCAGGAAAACTGTGAGTTTCTCCTTAAAGACCTGAAAACTCAAAGCTTCTGCTTTTCTAAATTAGACTCTTCATTTAAGGTTCCTGTGTGTGCCCCTTCTCAGGATAGTGAATTCTCAGTAATAACATTTTTCAGACCACAGAGTCATGTCAAGTGGGGTCACCTTCAATTTTCAGACTTCTGAGACACATCGCAGAGAGAGTCTTTCAAGGTCTCTGCCTCTGAAAATGCCCTCATAGGACAAAATGGGGCCTCAGACACGAGAAGGGTATATGGCAACTTCTAGCAAGAGTGGACCTTGGAGTCTTGGCTCACAGAGGAAAGGACACAGAAACATCTCCTGGTGTTTGCATTTGCCTGGACTCATCATCAGGGTGTATCTACACTTGCCAACCTCTCCCCTTTGTTTGTCTATTATATGATTCATACCCTTTGGATTGCAGGAAAGAAACTAACTCTTTAAAAAAAATGATGGTTAATTGTAAAGATATACAGAGCCATGTACAGAAATTAGAAGACTACTAACATTAGTTTCAGGGACTCGTCCACATCCCACTTCCCTCATTCTATTTCTCCCTGTGAACCTTTCTTTTCTGTCCTTTAATGACCTATGTTCACTCTGTACACCATGTCTTTTCTCTACCTTGGAGCTCCTATCTCCTTGCTGTATTTGCTTCCTCATCTCACTCAGAAATTTTTCCCCAAGACCTTGTCCAACCCTACTCCACCACATCATGTTCTTTCTGCTTCATCTTCATGGACGATACTTTATTCTCTCCTGTCATCTTAAATAAAGATCTTGTTTGACTCAACTCATCGTTTTGGGGTCAGGCCATGTCTTGTGTGTTTGACAAGCTTTGGCTTGGCTTCTTTGGGTCAGTGTTCACCCCTGGTCCAATCAGCTGTGCCGGGGGGGCAAGTCACGTGATATAAAATATGGCCACCAAAGTTGTCTTTTAGCAGGAGCTGTAGGCAAATAAGCATCTCTCAGAAAAGGGATGGGGCCATGTTGGGTGGCCTCAGTGCTATATCGAGGTAATCATGGTGAGACTGGTGACTAAGGCAGGGTGACTGCTCTCCCAACCAGTCATTCAGGTTTCCTTCATTAACTCTATGTTAAAAAATAAAGACCCTTAAGCTATCCCAAACTTGACTTCTCATCAGGTACCACCTACAGGTTTATAGTGTTCTAATTAAATGTGTATTAGTACTGAATACAGAGAATAGGATTCTGGGCTGGTTAACCCCAGGCCTCAGGACTGCTCAGTCTGTTCATCATCCTGGCACTCAAAATATCCAAGAGCTCCCTGAGAATGAAGCTGCAGATCTGAGAATTGGTGAAGCCTAATTTACTGATTTGCTGAACCTGATTATCATATACTGGGATCAGGTTCGCTGTGTGTCTTATAATAAACCCATGGTTTAATTTGGAAACTCCTTGAAGCATAAGCATATACCAATGATGTCCCAAAGAAAAACAATTTTGTAACTGTCAGACACATGATGGAATGGTCAGAAGGACATGAAATCAGCTATGCAAATTGTGAGACGTAAGTCACACTTCCATTTGTACTGTGACAGTGTGAAAATTGGAATTATTTTTTGCCAATATAGAAAAAAAGTCAGAGACTATGTGCACTGTCTTATGAACAAAACTACTGGGCTATGTTCAAATTATCTGTGACATGCCCCACAACAACCTTGATTTTTTCCCTCACTTTACCTGTAGCTCAAGGACCATCAGTGTTGTGTTTAATTTGCTATTTTAAGAATCTAATACAATGAAAGTATGCATGTGACCATTTAATAAACATACCACTGGTTAATAATGAAGAAACCAGTCCCACCATATTCTCTTGATAATCCATTGGTTTAATTTTGCCAAGTCACTCTCAAAGATGTAGAAAGTAATGTTTAAAAAGGTGAATCTGAAATTCAAATATGTGACCATCAAACAGTTATGTTGGTTAAAAGATCCAGATCACGACGTTATAAGTTTGATGGACTACAAATGGCATTACACTTCTTTTTGGGAGACTGCATAGTGTTGCTTTAAGAATATGAGCTCAGCAGATAAAAATCTCTTCTTCCAATTACATAACATTCCTAAGTCTTGGTTTCCCTATCTGTGAAACCATGGTTGAAATGGTGTGCTCTAGAATTCTTGTAAGGGCTTATGATCCGATGCCTAGGAAGTGCTTAGCACAATGCCCGCCCCAAGTTAAGTAATAATATGCAGTATTTATTATTATTTTACCCAGGTTTCCTTTCAGAAAGAAAAATTACTTAAAGAGCAGCTAAAAGCAAAATTCAAAAAATAATAAATAACACAAATTCCCAACTATTCTTAATTTCACTCTCTTTTAACTTTAATTCCATTGAAAAAAACATTCATAATTCTCCCGGAATCTTTATGGTAAAATCTGATCTTTCCTAGGCTGGCACATCTGATGTTGAGTTGTCAGAAATGGGTTCTTTTTCGGTCACTGATGGAAAAATAATGATATCAACAACAACAGCAGCAACAACAATCTGTTTGGCTATTGACTACTGATCCTTATTGAAGGGAGAACATTGGTTTGCCCGAGTCTCTTTATGAAACTCTTTTCCTCCAAATTCCTAAGGGCACAGGAAAGGGACCACCCATAACCATGAGTCAAAAAAGCCCACTGCAAGCAGAAATTTATTTCAATGCTTCTTGTTTTATTTTAAAAATTCCCATGAATTTTGAATTCTACTTTATAATACGTTGGTATTTATTTTTTTAATTTTTAAAAAGATTTTATTTATTTATTTGACAAACAGAGAGCATGAGTTGGGGGGAGGGGCAGAGGGAGAAGCAGACTCCCTACTGAGCAGAGAGCTTGATCCCAGAACCCTGAGATCATGTCCTGAGCTGAAGGCAGATGCTTAACCGACTGAACCACCCAGGCACCCCTACTGGTATTTATTTTTTAAACAAAATAATGTTTATTCTCTGCCTTTTCATAATTCTACCACACCAAACCAAACATCAGTGCATCGGTTAAAAATGCTTTCAACGGCAAATAACGAAATACTCAAATACAGTGGATTAAACCCTAAGTACACATATGATTACTAAACGTATTTAGTGATTCACCTCTATAATCAGGGACCTGATTCTTTCCATCCTAGGTAAATCTATCATCTTAATGTGTTGGCTTTCCATGATTGTCCTGTTTTTCTCATGATCACAAAATGATTGCCATAGCTCCAGGCATCACTTCTCACACCATCATCCCAAGATGAATGAAAGGGAGGAAAGAAGCCCTCCAAGGGCACATTCTGCATGGAGCACTGGGTGTTATGCACTAACAACGAATCATGGAACACTACATCAAAAACTAATGATGTAATGTATGGTGATTAACATAACAATAAAAAATTTTTTAAAAAAAGAAGCCCTCCAAAACATGTATCTTTAAGTGTCTTTGGCCAGAATTTGTCCCCAGCTACAAGGGAGGCTGAAAAGCAAGTCTTGGGAAAGAAAGTTGAATGGAATTTCCTTGACCGGCACAGACTAATGACGATTCTTCTCCTGGAGTATGGCTAACAGGGAATGAGTAGGTGGGACTGGCCCCTGAATAGTCAAATAATTGTGTCTGTCGCATTCAGTTTGAAAACACAGTGGTAGGAAGTTTTGCTTTTCCTGTCTCTTCTGAGTCTTTCTTCTTCAGGCATCAAAGAAAAACAAAATTCATAGCTTTCTTTCATGAAATTCATATCTCTCAGTCTTTCTTTTTCTCTGAATCAGAAACAAATAATGTTCTAATTTTTCTTAAAAAAAAAAAAGTCTTTTTCTTCCCAACAGGATTTTCCAGGATCAAATGGTATCTTAATGGTATCAAATGGGTACATCCATAGATTAAGGGAGGTCTATTGCTGGGCCTGCAGGGAAGCCACATACAATCAAGACTCTGGTTTCCTTAAGTGTCTATTGATAGATAAATGGATAAAGAAGAGGTGGTATATATATATATATACGTGTGTGTGTGTGTGTGTGTATATATATATATGTATATATATATATATGAATGTTATTCAGCCATAAAAAGAATGAAATCTTGCCATGTGCAACAAGGTGGATGGAGCTAGAGAGTACAATGCTAAATGATATAAGCCAGTCAAAGAAAGACAAAGACCATATGATTTCACTCATATGTAGAATTTAGAAATGAAACAAACAAAAAAAAAAAGGAAAAAAGAGAGAGAGAGAGAAACCAAGAAACAGACTCTTAACTATAGAGAACAAACTGATGGTTACCAGAGGAGAGGTGGGTGGGGGGATGGGTGCAATAGATGTTGGGGATTAAGGACTGCACTTGCTGTGATGAGCACCGGCTGTTGTATGGAAGCGTTGAATCATTATATTGTACATCTGAAACAAATATAACACTGTATGTTAACTATACTGGAATTTGAAAAAAAAGTTAAGGAAAAAAAAAGACTTCAGGTTCTTGAGAAGAGGTGCAGATGATGGCCTGATGAATGGTAGCTTTCCTGAGCCATGGTTTTGCCACTAAGGATTGGTGGGTTGGGGCATTGAAGGTGCGATCTGTCTTTTTTTTTAAATTTTTTGTTTAAATTCAATTTAGTTAACATATAGAGTATTATTAGTTTCAGGGGTAGAATCCAGTGATTCATCAGTTGCATACAACAACCAGTGATCATTATATCACCTGCCCTCCTTAATGCCCATCACCCAGTTATCCCTTTCCCCCATCCACCTCTCCTTCAGCAACCCTCCATTTGTTTCCTACAGTTAAGCGGCCTGCCTTTGAAGGTCTCTGCAGCCAAGACCACCTTTCCCAGGGCTGCCTGAGTGGGGCCAGGTTGGATGCCCTTAGCACAGACAAAGGAACTGCCCCATCTGCTGGCTGCGTGCGGCTCTGGGAAGGCCTCTCATCCCACGAGACCCAGCTACCTTCAAGGCCAGCACCAATCTGGGAATGAACAGCTTCCTTTCTATGGGCTTGGGGACAGCACATCACTGTCACTAATGGAGAACCATAATATCCTAGAGAGCTGCCTGCCCCCACCCAACGTCCCAGGCATGGGATTCACTTTGCTAATCTGTTGATTACAGGTGGGAGAAAATGTTCCACTTTTCCTTTGATCACCTGCCAACCTTCCACTGTGTGTATATGCCCAGGAGACACTGGTAGCCTTACCTGCGCAGGTGCCCAAACAACTCACAGACACTAGCATAAAAGTCAGCAAAGAAAGATGGCCAATGAATCAGTGGTCTCTGAAAGAGGAGACCAAGGTGAAACCAGATGGGTGGCACCTGTTGAAGCCAATTTAATAATAGAAATAAGATCTGACAGGACACAAAACAAAATAGAAAACTAAGAAAACTCCTAAAGGCATACAAGATGATGGTGTAACAGAACCATCCAAGATCGTAAATGTTTCTGAAGAAAGAAATAACAGCTTCTAAATGTTAAAAGAGAGCAAGGAAATTGAATAGACTTGACCCTGAAGAATATTCAGCTAGTGATTTAGAAGATTAAATGGACAAGCTGTCTCACAACACAGAACAAAAATACAAAGGGATGGTAAGAATGAGCAAAAAGATAGGAGATATGGAGGATAGAGCCAAGAAATCAAATGTGAACATAAGGGGTTCAGAAGGAGAGAAAGGAATGGTTTGGGGAGAATGATCAAATATGTTTTGGGAGAAAATTTCCCTGGCCTAAACAATGATTTGCATTTTCATATCAAAAAGGCTTACTAAGTGCCAGGCAGATTTAATAAGAGAGAGAGAAAAAAACATCTAGACATATCTGGATAAAGGTTCTGACATTGGAGAACAGAAGGAGCCTGGCATTGATTTTCCTACCTATAAGTGAAGGATGATAATTTCAATTATTATTATTATCAATTGTTATTATTGTATTATTATCCACTTAAACAAAGACAGACAAAGATTTTCACATGTGCAAAGACTTTTGTGCTTTTTCTAAAGGAATATCTAAAATGTACGAGTCAAATAAAAATTAAATCAGAATACAGATCTCAAGGTAGCACATACCAGAGTACAAGAATTAGGGGAGACCAAAAGCAATAATGCAATAAAATTTACAATTAAATCTAACTGTATGGTACTACTCTATGATAGTTTCTGACTGCTAACCATATGTCAGGCATTTTCCTACGCATACGTATTGCTATTACTTTCCTCACATTGTACCAAAATCAATCAATCAATCTATCAGTCAATCACATTTTACTATTATTTTTTCTTTGGTAGCTTACCCAAAGTCATACACCCAGGATTTGAACTCAGATTGATTCTGGAGCTTACACACTTACCTTCTACACTATAAGACCTCAATAAATAGTCTCATAATAATGAAAGCATAAATTATAATACAAATGTTAAGAAAGAATATTTGAAAAGAAAGAGATATGCTCTAACAAGAAATTAATTATTGGTTGGAAATAAAATCCCATATTAATTAAGCAATACTCAGAAGTGGGGGGAGGAGTATATATAGGAATTAAAAGTGGGAAAGCAAAAGTCTGCTAAAGGTCCTGTGCTTTTGGAGGGCAAGGGGCAGAGGTAGAATTATTATTTAATTTTGGCAGAGGGATATAAGTTTAAATATGACTGTTAAAAAGATGAAAGTATCTATGAACAAAATAAGATACATAGTGGAACTTGATATTAAAGAACAGGAAAAGGTTATTAAAAAATTCAAACCGAAAAAAGGAAACAATAAAAAAAAAGAAAATCTGTAATAAATGGGGAAGGCATCAGAGTAAAAATGTCGTGTCACAATTAATGCAAATACCTTTACTTTTCTCACTAATAGACAAAGACAGATTAGGTTAGAAAAAACAAACAACAACAAAAAAAAAAACAAAATTGGGCTAGGTTTATAAGAGATGTACCTAAAATAAAATGAAAACCAAGTTTAAAAATAAAGGGTAGCTGGAGCTGTATCATCCAAATACAAATCAAACGAAAAGAAGAATGGCAGTATTAAAGTCAGATAAAGTGGAACTTAAGGCCAAAATGAAATTAGGTTAAAGAAGAGTATTTTTTTATTAACATATAATGTATTATTTGTTTCAAGGGTACAGGTCTGTGATTCATCAGTCTTACACAATTCACTAAAGAAGAGTATTTTAAATTGTTGAAATCATTAAAATATGTAATATGAAAATTTTGAACCATACAAGAATAATTTGATAGAACCAAATCATACTGGGGGACTTTGGCTCATTCTGATTCTGATGGATCAGTTTTGGGGGGAAAGTGAATATAAAGGATTAGAATAATAATCGATAAATTCTATCTAGTATATGTGGTTATGAGTGTTTTCATGCGTGTGTGTGTATATATGCACACACATGTATATACACATTCTTTTTTTTTTTTTAGATTTTATTTATTCATTTGACAGAGAGAGAGCACAAGCAGGGGGAGCTGCAGGCAGAGGGAGAAGCAGGCTCCCTGCTGAGCAGGGAGCCCGATACAGGGCTCGATCCCAGCAGCCTGGGATCATGACCTGAGCCGAAGGCAGACGCTTAACCGACTGAGCCACCCAGGCGCCCCAATTAAAAAATTTTTAAACAATTCCTGAATCAAACTGAATGATAAGTCACCCCAAAGTTAGCAAAAAAAAAAAAAAACCAAAGACACTTTACATAAAAAAATTACAAGCAGTAGCTAAAGCTGTATTCAAAAGAAAGTGTATAGCTTTATTAATCAATAAGATACGTAAACTAAACCTGCAACTTAGGGAAATAGGGGGAAAAGAGCAAAAAATAAACTAAAAGGAGGTTGGAAGATGAACTGCACACAAATAAAAGCTGAAGTTGCTTAATTTTAGAAATTTAAAGAACAAACTATAAATGACTAGTAAAATCAAAGTGGGTTCTTTGAAAAGACATTTCAAATTGACAACCCCTAGTGAGCCTAAAAAAGAGAGGCAACAAACACACACACATCATGAGCACAAGCAAGGAAAGGCACAGTCACAGATACCGGAAGGACAAAATTCATTCTATGAGACAAATGCAATCACATCTCTTAGTTGCTGAGGTAGCCTCGGAAAATTTCAACTTAATAACTGCCTGAGATAAAGACTTCTTTGTCTCCAGTTCCTCAGAATCGGTCTATAAATGGATTTGTATTTCTACCAGAACGAAACATTTTCAAACTGCATTAAAACAAACCATAACAAGAGTTTAAATAGAGTGTTGCGGGGATTTTATTACCTATGTTCATACAACTCTGTTTTAAGTGACATCTGTCTTCTCTAGAGTTCCAAGTATAATCAAATGCCCTAGGCCTTCCTTGGGAAGGTAAATTAACACATCGTTTTTATACTCAAATCACAATGGCCCACGTCTCCCACCTAGTTAATTGCCAGAAACAGAGCCCCCTTGAAATGTTTCTGTTATTTCTTGCAGTCCCTAAAGGGATGTCCTGCATGTCCCAACCCATGACAGCAGCTGCTACCTGCAGCTGGATCTCCTCGGTCCCTCCGTTACCCTGCTGCTCAGAGAATGCCAGGTTTCCCCACTCTTCCTGCCAACCAGCTCTCAACCACCTTCTTTTCCTCTGGCAAACCACTGATCCTCCTCTCCCAATCCAGGTACTTGGTGGATTTGGTTTCTCCCTGCTCCAAGGGTGAAACGATGACTCAGGCCTGACCAATCAGATGGTCATTTCCCTAGACTGGGTGCTTGGTTCCAGGATGGTCAGGTGACCCAACCAGAGGCGATGAGATCCATTGGCATTTCTGCTGGGCATGCTGGGAGAGAGGATAGCATTGTTTTCACCGGACTTGAACTGTTGGCAGCCATCTTGCCACCACGTGCAGCCTCATCATGAAACCATCTTGGAAAGAGCAGAGCCAAGAGAAGGAGGATGGTGACATCATTTGGGCCCCCTGGCACAACCTTCTGACTGGAGCCAGCCTATTCCTGAACTTCTCAGTCATATGAACCAATAAATTCTTTTTTTTTTCCCCTATTCCTTCAGCCCGTTGAGTTGTCACTGGAGCCAAGGGTCCTAACTGAATTATTTGCTTGGCAGAGCAGTGCTAAGTCCTATCTTTGTACCCAAAGCAGTTAGGTTTGTGTCCAGCACTTCTCCAAGTCTTTCTTGAGCTGTTCTGATGGCCTTTGCCTTTTACCTGCCTTTCCAGAAAAATGTACAACCAGCCCCAGAAAGTGGCTGCCATTCCATCCCCTCTCTCCACATTGCCCCCCACTTCCACTTCCAACCAGAGTGCCTCCCACCTTGGCTTGGCCATTGACACCAGCTCCTATCAGGGAATGCGCACAGACATGGTGAGCCGGGGAGCTCGGGGGAGAGGGACTTTACAGGAGGGGCATCTACGATCTTGAAAGGCTAGCCAAGGTGTCCTCATTCCCTGATTCACCATGTTCTCAACCTGCATGACAAGAGACCTGTCCCTTAAGCATAAAAAGCAAGTGCATAGAAAATGACCTTAAAGTGAAGGATGAAAGAGATAGGGAATGATCTCTCCAAGCTACCATAAAATATTTTGGTTCAAGCTCCATATACACATCTTTAAGGCCTTTTGCAATTCCTTCTAACATTTAAACATTTTCAACTCACTGACTCAGACTTTTTAAAGATTAATAAACCTTCAAAAATCTGCTCTTGTCAACCATTTTAATAGATTTGTCCCGCAGCCATCTTGTCCCCACCCCCCCAAAATAAAACAAACCAAACAATAAATCAAGACCACTGAAATGAAATCCAGTCTCACATCACAGAGCAACGGTTTTATGGGTGAAACGTGTGCTTGCTAATTTCAAGAACAAATTATTGTGCTTTATTTAGTGCAGTTCAATTTATACACTTTTAGCTACAGGAAATAAAAAATAAAGCCCACAGGCCAATTTTAATTTGGTCAGTTTTGTCTTTCACGAGCATCCCGTGGTGGAAACTGGCTGACATCAAATCAGAAAACCCCTCTCTGCTCTCTTGCCTGAGAGTGAGCACAACCACTCGAACTGAGAAGTTACCTCACTTACGGTATAGATGATGCTTAATAGACGTGCATTATTAACAGAATAACGTTTCTGCCTGGCAAAGCTGGAGTCAATATTTGATAGATTTAGGTCCTATTTAGCCACTGGATTTGGGGGGAAACCTGACAAAATAAACCCAGTATGAAAGCTAATAGAGTAGATTCAAAGATTACAAAATGAACATCCCTCATAAATATTTGAGGCAATGAATGGAAGGTGATCTGGTATTCTTTAATCACTTTCTAATTAATATTCTTTGGCTAGGGCAATCTGAGTAAATATTAGGGTTCTGTTAAAGAGTTCTGTTGGAAAAAGCAACATATCCAATCAAAGATTTTGAGGTGGTGGTTGTTGTTGTTAAGGAAATATTAGCCAGGCTTTTTCTAAATGAAATAACTTTCTTGGCCTCAATGAGAAGAAATTCCTTCCTATATTCTAACCACCATTAAAGAAAAATGGAAGGAACATTTGTTTCATGGGCAGGAGAGGTGCCTCCCCAATTCACAGGATCAGATGAGCTGGCTGGAAGGACTCTGAGGAGCCACCAGGCTGAGGAGAGGCTCGGAGCTAAGGGACCTAGAGCTACCAAAGGGAAACAGGGTCACAACTCCAATCCACCCAAGCCAGTTGTCCCTGGATGTCTCTCTAAACTCTGAGAGTCCGTTTTAGTTGTAAAGTGGGAATGGTGTAGCCTGCTTTCTTCCTGGAGCTATTTTGAAGAATCAGGGAAATTGCTTTTGTGAAAGTCTGCAAACTGTTCAAGCCTCTAACAAAAGTCACACTGCTTGAGTGCAAAATCCCCAGCTATAGTAAGTGACCCACTGAAGAGCTTTAGGGGAGTCAATTAGACCTCCTGGGCCTCAGTTTCCTCACCTGGGAAATGGGCATAATGACAGTACCTCTTGAAAGATTAAGATGGATTAACTCACACAAAGCATTAGTTGGTAATAACCCTGCCACAAATGTTAGCTCTTCTTCTTCTCCTCCTCCTAATTCTTCTTTTTCTTCTTATTATTATCAGTTGTTGTTATTGTTATCTAAGATGAGGAAACAGTCCCAGGAAACTTGAGAGGTTTATTTAAGGTCACAATTCCATTAGAGAAAGCACAATGTCAGGTGCTGCATTTAAATCGCTTTCTGTACCATGATGGGGTGCTTCATCCTGCAGGTCTGGCAGGGTGCCATCCAGAGTGGCATTGACCTTCCCCTCAGGGAAGAAAGCAGGACTGATCAGAAACCGTGATTGGTTGAACTAAAGTGAGACCTGGCCACAGGCGCCCCTAGGATGGGTTGCCAGCTTCCCAGCAAGTACCAGGCACCAATAATCAGCAGCTCAGCCAAGAGTAAGCAGGAAAAATCCTCCAGGAGGCTTGGTGGGAAGGAATGCCACGAGGTTCCCTAACAGTCTCAGAAGGAAGGAAAACAAGAGAAGCCCAACTGCCCTGTCGCTGACCCTGGACTGGAAAGACGACCATAAAAAACGTCGTTCTGATTGATGAAGAGGTGAAAAGGTGTGGAGTGATGAACCAACTCCATTTCAAGGTTGGTGTGTGTTCTTCGGCACTGCCCTCCTCAGGGACGGTCTTGTAAATCTCAGGCAGTGCTGGTCATTATGAACATGGGGCTGGTCTGGAGCATCACAGCTGCTTTATCTTCTAATGTGAGTTCTCCACTTGCAGGGACCCTCTGCAGGGGCCAGAGAACCTTCTTAACAGAGCGTGGGAGTGTCTAGGCGCACCTCCCAGCCCACCCACTTGGCTGCAGTCTGACCGCTCACCTTTCCATATACCGCTCCCCGTCCTCCCTGTTTACAGTACGATGTTCACCCCTTCCTTCCATAACGACAGTTGGGCGCCTCTTGTTTTTGCTCCTGAGGGAAGACAACCGGGCATCGCCCAGAGATGCCGAGGACATGTGGAGGGGCCAGGAACACCAGATGTCCCTTCGCCTGTGAGCGGACGGCTTTCGCACACTGGGTTTCTGTACAGTGGGAAACTTCCCGTGGCCAGGACAGAACACTGTGATGTTCTGGGGTGGGGGCAGACGGTGGGGAGAATAAGACACTGCTGTAGGGGTTTCCCTGTGGTTCTTGTCACCCTCTTCCATGTCTCTCGTCCCCCTCCTCCTCGCTCTCTGTTCCCAACTTTTCTCTGACTTTTCATGCATTATTTTCTCCAAAATGTGGGTATTCCAGAGAATAGTTTCACAGAAGATCAAGGTATTTTACTTTCTTTTCTTGTCTACTGTCACCCAAACACCATGGTAAGCAAATATTTTTTAAAAAATTTTTAATTAGCTTGATGTTCATTTGGCATACAGTTTCTAGGCTATACTGTAAGCCCCTTGCCTACAGAGAGAGGACTGTTTTCTAAAGTCCTTTCTAGCACTGATTTCCTGGGGAATTTTCAGAATCTCTCACTCCTCTTCCCCCCGTGCGGGCCCCTCTGGATCTGCAGTCACTTTCCCAAAGGAAATCTACCTCCAAACAATGTGAAATCAAGAAAAGGCACCAAGAGGGCGCCTGGGTGGCTCAGTTGGTTAAGCGACTGCCTTCAGCTCAGGTCATGATCCTGGAGTCCCGGGATCGAGTCCCGCATCGGGCTCCCTGCTCGGCGGGGAGTCTGCTTCTCCCTCTGACCCTCCCCCCTCTCATGCTCTCTCTCTATCTCATTCTCTCAAATAAATAAAATCGTTAAAAAAAATAAAAAACAAATTAAAAAAATTTATAAAAAAAGAAAAGGCACCAAGAAAGACATGAAGGGATGTCAAGTCCTCTGGAGCAAAGCCTTCTAATGTTTACCAGGGCCTGCTTCTTGGAAAGCTGCCTATCAGGAAAATACTGCACTGGCCTCAAACAGAAGCCATGCAACACAGCAGCAAGACCCCACCTCCCCTTAATCTTAACCTCTGACCTCGAGCCATTTTCATCTTGCTGTTTCAAGGACAGGGATGTGTTTCCACGGTTCAGCTGGGTTTCATTTGAGGCCAGGCCAATGGTTCAGAGATATCACAAGCAGAATTGATTGGACTATTTACTAAGTCACCTGCCTCTGAATTAACATCCTACGGCAAACGGGACATTCTTTGGCTGACGTCCCACGTGTTCAAGGTAGACCAAACCCACCCCGGCCATCCTATGACCACCCGAGAAGTAGGTAGTAATGCCATCTTATGTTGTTGGCAAACACGACAATAAATTTGCCTCTGTTGGAGTGGAAGCATCCATGGAAAGTCCTCTTATTACTATTAATAATACACTAAGTGGATGCAAGAGTGTCTGCCTCCAGAAATGACAATCAAAACCCCAAACCAGTGAGAATTAACTTTGAACTTTGCAGTATACAGTATATCACACTCACACAGCCAATTAAAAAGGCATGTCATCTTGTTTGGAAAGTATCTATTGATTTCCCAGTTCATCAGATCAGGTTGATGTGTCTTTCAATGGCCTCGATGACATCATCAATATTTTTCTATTTAGAATAATGACTTATTTTATATGCCAACAGCTATAAAAAACAACCCACCTATATATATTTCTACCGACACCAGCTTAAGAGCCATCTGGTTTTCTCTCCTTAACATGTGATATTGGTAATCTGGGGCAAAAGAAATGTTTTGTTCTTGTCATGAGACTCATTTAGAGACCACAGTAAATTTGTTTAGTTTAAAAACCAACCACTAAATCATATTTTCTCTATTAGAGGCCGACGCTCTCCACTGCATTTGGTGGCCAAATTATATTCGTTTTAGAGTGAATTACATTCATTTCAGAAGCAGCCCCCAACTCCCCTCTCCCTCCTGTCCAAGAAGGCGATATACTCACCAGCTGTGTGATCTTTGCAAGTGACTTAATCTCTCGGAAACTCATTCTTCTCTTTTATTAAATTGGGGGGAGAAAGTGCTAGGTTCCTTATGCATATTAACCCTCACAGTCACCCCACAAGATCGGTGCTGTCAGCCCCACTTTACAGACGGGAAACTCAGGCAGAGAGAGGCCAGGTAATGGGTATATGATGAAGCGAGGATATCTAAGCACCAATGTTTGTAACCAATTGCACCTGCCTCATAGGTTCAATCACACAGTCAAAACACCAGACCACCAATCCGGGCTACTTGGTAGATGCCAAGGAGGCATTATGGCAGGGGGTTGGGAGACCCACCACCTGACTCCACATTCCAGCTTTATCATTCAGGACCAATATGACCTTGGGCAAACAACCAAGCTCTGTGTACTTCAGTTGTCTTGTGAAATCGTGGCAATAGGAATGGCACCTGCCTTTGAAGGTGGTGGTGAGGATAAAAAGCTCACAGCATGTACAGCGCCTGGCCCAGTTAGTGCTCAATAACGGTAGCTATGAGTGTTCACATGCACTCCATAAATGCTCTGCTCTCTTCCCCCCAAATCCCTAGCGTTGCCCAAGTTTCTTCAACATACATTCATACGTCCTTCTCAATCTATGACCAGGATCAAAAATGAAGGGTCATTATGGCCTTGCAGGAAGCTTCCAGCTAGAAGAATGGATCTTTCTCCCCCAAAGGGCAGGACCAAGGAGCTACAAAGGAGGACCTCGACTGGTGGTGCCTTACATTTTTCTTTTCAATCCAAAAGATCCACTGTTAATGCCTGCAAAGTTGTGTAACAGAAAAGGCCCTGCTTGGTGCTGAGTGGTGACATAATCTGAACCAGAAGTGGCAAGAGTTGGTTACACCAATGTGGCTTGAGATCTGGCTCCACACCGGGTAGCTGTGGGATTTCAGGTACTCACGTCACAATAATGAGTTTCCGTTTTCTCCTCTATAATCTAGGATTCATTCTACCAACTTGGAATGGGGCTGCGGAAATGAGACAGAGCACGCTGAGGCTAGGTTCCCAACAGATATCCCCTCTTCCTATCAGCCTCCACTAAATTCATCGCTTTCTGTACCATGATACAGAAAGGGTGATACGGGGTCTATAACTTTTCCAGGTCAGGAATGTTTTTCCACTCTAACTGGATCCTTTAAGAGGCAAAGGCTTATCTTGAGGGACACGGATGAGTTTGAACATATGGGGAATGTGCCAAGTCATTGAGAGTGATATTTCAGGGCAGTCTTTAGAATCTTTTCAAGGAAGGGTCGAGTTTTAGGACAGAATCAACCACTTACCAGCCTGGGGAAACATAGCAGATGAGCCCTGATGCCCAATTCTCCAAGAGGCTGCCCTGGTGGGACTCCCTCCAGAAACTGGCCATGTAGTAGCTTTGAGGATAGTCTTGAGGCCTCCGTCCATTGCTTCCCTTGTCTGTTCGGCTAATTTCTCCAATCCATTTTTGTCTTCCCTTTTCCAAGTCTAAGCCTCAATGATTCAGTGTCTGCCTCTATGGAAATGAGCCCAGCTGGCCCTTTCTCTTCCATTAAGCAATGAAGGGACACAAAGCTGAGAGTTTGAGGCCTTAGGAAAGGTGTCTTGGAGAAGCTGGCATCTCAGTCTTAACTCTATCCCCAATGAGCCAGGTCACCCTGGGTGAGTCATCTCATCTTTCTGAGCCTCCATTCCCTCCTCTCCAAAGACAGGAGATTGGAGTGATCTGTGGTCTTCAAGCTGTGTCCCATGGAGCCTGGTTTCCAAGGCACTGCCCTTAGGGCTGCCAAAGGCGCCTGGGGCAGAAGTAAAATCAAGCAGATCCTGGTCAGCTTACGGCTGAATTTCTCTTGACCTGTGCAATGGTTTTATTTTCCTTTAATATTGATATAGCAGCTAAACTTTCAAAACGAAGAGTTTTTCAATTATCAGATTTTTATAGCAGTTTTAGATTTGTAGAAAAATTGAGTAAAAAGTACAGAATTTCCAGATACTGACTCTTCCCTCCCTCCTCTCTTTTCCCCACCCCCATGTCCTTTATTATTAGCACCTGGCATCAGTATGATATACTTGTGGCAATTGATGGATCAATAATGATGCATGATTATTAACTAAAGTCCACAGTTTACACTAGGGTTCACTCTTTGTGTTGTACATTTTATGGGTTTTGCAAATGCACACCCATTACAGTATCATACAGAATATTTTCACTGCCCTAAAAATCCCCTATGCTCTGCCTATTCATCTCTCCCTTCCCCCATCCCCCTGGCATCCACTGATCTTTTTTACTGTCTCTATAGTTTTGCTTTTTCCCAGAATGTCATATAGTTGGAATTATACAGTATGTAGCATTTTCAGATTGGCTTCTTTCACCTGGTAAGATGCATTAAAGTTTCCTCCATGTCTTCCCATGGCTTGATACCTATTTCTTTCTAACAGTATGGATGTATTACAGTTTATTTATCCATTTACCTACTGAAAGACATCTTGGTTGCCTACAACCTTGGGCAATTATAATAAAGCTGCTGTAAACATCCGTCTGCGGGTTTTTGCATGATATAAGTGTTTTACTACTTTGGATAAATACCAAGGGACGTGATTGCTGGAGCATATGCTAAGACTATATTCAGCTTTGTAAGTAATGGCCAAACTGTCTTCAAAGTGGCTGCACCATTTTGCATTCCCACCAGCAGTGACTGTGAACTCCTATTGCTCTACATCTTCACCAGCATTTGGTGTTGTCGGTGTGGTTTTTTAACCCTATTCTAATAGGTGGTAGTGGTATCTCATCATTGTTTTAATTGGAAATTCCCACAAGTCGTAATATATGATGTTGAGCATATTTTTATCTGCCTATTTGTCATCTGTAATCCTTCTTTAGCAAAGCATCTGTTCTGATCTTTTGCCCATTTTCATTGGATGGCTTTTTTTCTTATTGTTGAGTTCTTTGTATATTTTGAATATACATCCTTTTTTGCTATGTGTTTTACCAATATTTTCTCCCAGCCTGTGATTTATCTTTTCAGTCATTTAACAATGTCTTTCACAGAGGAGAAGTCTTAGAAACCAGGAGTTTCACACAACAATCCAGCTTGCTGGCTGCCCTTGGAGGTAGAAGATCTGGTAACACTTAAGACCCATCTTGCAGGGCTGAAGCCATCTAGTGGCTCCTCTTTAGTCCAAGATGTTCGTTCCAGAGCTGCACCTAGCCCACTTCACCCAGCCTCATGATCTACCTTGAGATGCTTGGCTGGTGTGACTCTGGCCTAGAAATTCCATCTTCACCTGTTTCTTTTACACTGAGTTCCACATAGGTTAGCTTTGTATAAAACTGTCTTGAACTTAAAAAGAGAAGTTTCAGCTTGACTAGCTTAGATGATCTTCCTGCTCTTCCACACCAGGCTTACTCATTTGTTGTCACATTGTCACAAGAAAAAATTTTATAAACAGCCTCAGGGTGGCATCTCCTAGTGAGCCTGTTGTGCCTAGTACAATCCATGCCATGGAGTGTGACACCTATGGAGGGTCCCCAAACAATGCTACTGTGTCCATTGGAAGTGCCTTCTTATGAGGTCACCTCCCATGTAAGGATGGGGATTAGAGGCTTCTTACCAGGCAAAGTAATTTAAACCCAGAGTCATGAAAAATAGGCTTCCTTACCCATAGGAATCACCCTGGCCTAGAAGATGCTCTCACGTGAAGGCATATGGGAATTGAGAGCAGGAGGAAACAGCAGAATCCTGTGTCTCAGCCCAGACTCATTATGAAGCATGAACATATTGAGTAGGATGGTGGGCAAACTTACTAGCATCATTTGAGCGGCTCTCTTTCTCTTTTTCCCCTGAATTGGTATCATTGACGTTCTTTAAGGTTTGTGACATGAATCTATTTCACCAGGGCTGCTGGTGCAGCAGGAAAAATGATTCTCAGGTCCTGAAAAGCATCAGTAAAGACAAAGCCAGGGGGATTAGCACAGGACTTCACAACAAATTAGAGGTGAGGAAAAGTTTTTTTGCATAAGTGCTTTGTCCTCAGGCTAAGTCTGGTATCCTCCTGTGTATACTTGTGGAGGCCTATGAAAATTTGCTAGGGCTACTGTAACAAAGTATTGCACACTGGGTGGCTTAAAAAACAGAAGTTTATTGCCTCATGATTCTGGATGCTGGAAGTCTGAAATCAAGGTGTTAGCAGGGTTGGTTCCTTCTAAGGGCTGTGAGGGAGGGATCTGTCCCAAGCCTCCCTCGTGGCTTGTAGATAAACATCTTCTGGCCTGTGTCTATTCTTACATCTTCCCTTATGCATGTTTCTGTGTCCAAGTTTCCCCGTTTTATAAGGACACCAGTCTTATTGGATTAGGCCCCACCCTAACGACCTCATCTTAATTAATGACATCTCCAATGACTCCATTTTCATATAAAATCACAATGCTGAGGTATTGGGGAGTTAGGTCTTCAACAACATATGAATTTGCCAGGAGGACACAATTTAGCCCATAACAAGGCCACTAGTATAGAAGGACAAAAATCCCTTAGCTCCCTGAGCCAGCTGAGAATAGGTCATTGGGAAAGTGAATTAACAAAGAAAGAGCACAGAAGCAAAGATTAATGTTGACATGCTCAACTTTCTCTATTCTTCTAGAATCATGCTCTTTTTCAACTAATATAGTCTTGGTAGGAACAAACAGATGATAGAAATTAAATGAAGTTTATTTTAAGTCCTCAAACCCAGCCCCAACCTGCATGATATCTTTATGAAAACTGTTTTTAATAGTTGTACCATAACAGCCCCTTCAAGCAGCTGTCTTGGCTAGGTAACCAGAGCTCTGAACTAAAGCTCAGTCCTACAGTTTCTGCACATTCAAAGACATGGTCCCAGAAGCTCCTCACCTAAGTACCTGGGCCTTGGCAGTATTCTTCTTTCTATTCCCCTGACAACCTCGACCACCCACCCCAGCTGCCACCTCGCCCCGCTGTTTTATCCAGGACTTGTGCCTTCAGACCCATGACTCTAAAGTCATTATCTCTCTGAGTGTGACTTTAAATGTCCAGTCCTGATCGTCCTCCCAAATGGGAGGGTCAAATTCCAACTTCCTTCTAGATATTTCTAATTTGATGATTGATAGTCATCCCAAAACTAAACGCTTTATTTAACCCCCAAAACTTTGCCCACTCTTCCCCATCTCAGTAAACGGTAAGTCTATTCTCTTAGTACTCAAGCTAAAAATTTTCGGAGTCATCTTTGACCTCACATTTTTATCCATCAGGAAATCCTTCTAGTTTTGTTTTTAAATATAGCCAGAATCTGGACGGTCCTCACCGTCTCCGTTCCTGTCCCCCTAGGCCGTGCCATCGTTATTCATTACCTGGATTATTAAAATTGCTTCCTAATTAGTCTCCTTACTTCCATTCTTGCCCCACCAGATGATTTTTTCAAGCCAATGTTTAGAAGAGTCTTTTGAAAACATAAGTCAGATCGTACTATTCCTCTAGCAAAATCTTCCGTGACTGAATCCTAGCTGTCCCACAACATCCGTTCTCCCTTTCTTTATTCATCCATTCTCCAAAGTTTAGCTGGATGATGACTAAAGACTCTGGCTTCAGGTTCCATGGCAGTTGGTGTGCCCATGTGACTACATGGGAGGCGTGTGACTAGGTTAGAGCTGTGTGACTAGTTGGAGCCACGTGACTAGGTTGGAGCAAGGGGTCCACGAGCTGAAGCAACTGTACAAAGCCACAGGCTGAAAGAAGGGAAGGCTCCTCTGCCTCCCTTTCTCCTTTCTGGCTGGTGAGCTGATGTCCATCATCACACCCCAGGGGAGGGTAGGAGCACAGGTACTCTAACAGCTCTGGATTTGCTGCCTCTGGACATCACATGAAAGAGAACTAGACTTCCATCTTATTATACTATCATAGCAGCTGAATGTGTGCTGCTCATTCACCCTCTAGTACCTTGCTTTTTCAATTAGAATAAAATCTAAAGCCTTCTCAAGGTCCACAAAGCCCTGTCTGATCTCCCTCTGGACTAGCCCTCTAACTTCATGTCTTATCACACTCTTTTGTTCTCTGTGCTCCAGCCACAGAAGATTCCCCTCCTCCTGGCTGTGCTTACATGTCACCCCATCAGGAGCTCTGCCCTGGTCACCCAATGGCACCGTGCTTTATTTTTCTCACACCTGCTTTATTTTTCTGCACCCCTCTTATGGCAGCTTGACATGTAAGTCTTCTCTATCTCTGTCCTACTCCACAAGAATGTGATCTTTCTGAGAAGGGGATTTTGGGTTGTGTTCACTGCTTTAAGCCTATGATAAACTCTCCAAAATATTTACTGGTTCAATGGACAAACAAGCTTCTGTTTCCCCATCTGTAAAATGTGGATAGTAATTTCTGCTATATAGGCTTGTGGTGAGAATGAGGGGACATAATACCAATGGCTTCATGTGGTGTCTGACACTTGGTAGATCCTCAGGACACATTGGCGACCCAATTTGAGAGACTAGCTCTTGTGACTTCCTGAACGGATGGGTGTATTCTCACATTTTCCCATGTAAACCTAAAAGTTTGTGGGCTTTTCCCCCTGAATCAGAGAAGTCCCTTTCAATTAATATTTTCTGTGTTATAATATCTCTGTTCATTCGTTTATTGCCTCTCAATCCCCCTTACATTTGTCCCTGTTCCCCAGCAATATCCTTTTATTGGCTCTGTCATTGATCCAGACATCTCTAAAACTGGCGATGCTGTTTCTCATCATCACTATGAGCATGTCCAAGCCTGGAACTTTTAGAAACAGGAGACGTCCCCAAGACGGCAACCTCAGGGGATGCTCCCGGCTGACCATCTCTTTCAAGTTGGCGGAGGGAAAGTGTATTATGTCTAGTATTTCTCCAACTTGAACAGAGCTATGCTGATTTAGCACAAAGTTCCCATAAAAAGCTGACCCCCAGGGAGCAGAGACTGAACTTGGAAAGTTTTATCCCAAAAGGGGAATTTGTCATAAAGTTATGAGTGACTGAAATGTGAGGGGCTGGAGCCGTTGGAGTGGGTTGAATGGCAGCGGTTTTACAATGCCTGAGATTGCATTTCCTCCTGTGAGCGCTCAGCTATTCCCCCAAGTGCCACACTCCCCATGACCCTTGGCCAAAAGCATCATTACCCTGTTCACCCGCAGAAAAAGAAGATTAGGACTGTTACCAACAAAGCTACTTCCCATGGTAAAAAGAGGCTCTTGGATCAAGTTTTCTCTCTATGGTCACTAAAAATGACAATTCATTTCTTTCCCACTAGCCAAACGCTGTCTCCAGATGCACACATGTGGATCCCATTGAAGTCAAAGAGGCCCCAAACCTGTTTGAGGTCTCTTCTTGGTGGCAAGGACGTGGAGCTAGAAAGACAGGCTCTAGAGCAAGAGTGTGTGTGTGTGTGTGTGTGTGTGTGTGACTGTGTGTGTGTGTACGCACGAGCACATGCACATGGATGGAGGATTTGTACCAAAGTCGAAAACCCATTTTTGAAACTTCATCATTTAAAAGCAGCCAACCCAATTATCCTGCAAATCCTCTGGTGTCTATGCTCCAGTATAAGAACAAAGATGATAGAAAAGTTCTTTTGACAACATCTGCCAAATTTATAAAACCATGAGATCTGCAGGTCACAAAGCAGAAGGCACCGTAGGTAACAGTGGCATACCTAGGTTCTGAGGCCACCCAACTGTGTTTGGATCCCCATCCCATCACCTTCTAGCTCCATGCTCTTGAGCAGATTCCTTAATTTCCCTAAGTTCGAGCTCCTGTGACGTCCCACCTTTTGTCACCCGTAAAATGGAGATTAATATATTGTAAATGCCTGGCATGTAATAAGTGCTCAAGTGGTTGCCATTATCATGTCAATACCAGGAGGCTAGAAGACCTCATGAACACTGCCCCCTCCAACACCACCCCCACCGCACACAGGTAAACACTGTCAGTCTGACAAATAAGCCTCCCAAGTGTCATACACTCCGGCAAGGGCTGCTTTCTGGCCTCCAGGTCTTTCCCAGGCACCAAGCTGGGACCTCTTCCCTCTGCCTCAGTGGAGAAGTTTCTGGAGTGTCCCACGCCAGTAGCTTGCGTAGTTCACACTTGAGCCATCCTCAATACCTTGCTCCACTTGGAAGTAGAACACTGGATTCTAATCCTGCCTCCACTCTTGCTAGCCATTGTTAACGCTGTCCGTTTTGGCTTAAACATGACACACGACGATGGACACTTGTCTGCAATCTCCACAAGAATGCGAAACTCAAGTAAGATAAAAGTGTAATAGACAGCCTCCTACGGTTCTGTTCCTTTTCGTGCGCTGTACTGTTCGTGGTTAAAATCTGCCTCCTTCACTAACTAGATTGTAAGCTCCATGAGGACTATCTTGCTCAATGTAGCACTTTATAGCAGAGTGATTAGATCATAGCTGGCCTTCAGTAAATATTTGCTGAATAAATACAAGTTCGAGAGTGAAAAAGTACTTTGAAAACTGTAAGATGCATACTAATGCCAGATACTATTATTATTATGAGCTATCATGCAAATACCAAGTGATTGGTTACTGGGTTGCCCTGTTCAACCAATTTATCTGTATATTTAAAAGCTTTCCACTATACAGTTTTTAGGCATATTGTTTCTACATAAATGAGTATGATGTTTTTTATTTCTATAGAAATTAATCATAGGGCCCTGGTTCAGGAGTATAAAATCTTGCATTTTATTAGTGCTTCTTTGGAAAAATAAATTTCTTTCTGGCTGGGCATGTATGTGAGGGCTACCCATATTTTATCTTTATCTACCCATTCATCAATTCATTAATCATTCATTGATTCATTCATACACTTAAGAACTATTTATTAAATTCCTGTTTTGTGCCAGACACTGTATCAAGTACTGAAAATACAATAATGAATATGGCTGTTGGCCCTTGTATTCAGCTCACAGTCTACTGGGAGAGCCCAGCCAGTGAATACAGTTACAACGATGTGACATGAACTACAGTGGAGAGGTATGTATGTACGCACCAGGGGCCATGGGAGCTAGAGGGGAAAGTACTTAATCTGGAATGCGTGAAGGGCTGTAAGAAGCCTTGCAGAGGAGTTGATACTTGAGCCCAGTCTTGAAGGATAAGTATGGGTTGTCCAGGTGAACTAGGTGAAGATGTATTTTCGGCAGTGGGAAGAGCGTGTGGTTTGATGAATAAAGGAAGATGAATAAAAGTCATAAGGAAAGGAGCCTAAATGAGCTACCATCTTGTATTTTAACTGTGTGGAAATTTGTGTTTGGAGGTGGATGCAGTGAGCTCCTTTCCACTCCGTCTGCAGCCCAGTGAGCCAGAAAGGACACCTAGAACCATGGAAACAGGAGGGAGGGCCTTAGCAAAGGAATATCAAGGAAGGAGTTTTAGGCAGATACTGGGCACTTGCCCACTTCCAGGAGGAGGATAAGAAATAATCCTCAGTGCCATTTCAACCAATATGGAGATGTCAAGACATTACAGAGGACTTAATCTTCCAGTGTCACAAAGATGTTCCAAAGAATGGATGGAGTGATGGACATTTTCTTCCTCTCCAGGATTCATAAATGAACTCTGGTTCAAAGCAGGGGACATTGTTAAAGACAACATTATTCTTCCAGAAAGCCAAACTGGGCTCTTTTGAAAGCCTCTGACTCCATTCTGAATGTAATCTATGCATTTAAAATCATTTCCTAAGCTGGGACAGCGACCCAAACATCCACACAACACGAGGTACTGTGCATAAAGTTGGGCTGCCCGGTCTAGCTGAGCTGAAAAGTGCTGTTGCAGGGTGTTTTCATTTAAAAATTCTTATTATTTTTTTAAAGAATTCTTGTTATAAATAAAAAAAATTATTATTCAAGTGCATGCTGAAACTGAATCATGCCATTCTTACATAATTTTTCACTGGATTGTTGCAACCCATAAAGAAATCCAATTAAATTTCCCTTGCAGGCACAGGCCTTCATTCAGGGGGCCTTGAAAAAGCCGGTTTGTTGTATTGTATGGCAGGTCGATGAATCGAGAAGCAGAGAGGGCCTGTCCCATTTCTTGTCTTGTGTGACATGATGTGAAGAGAGTCTGCCAGCAAGGTTTCAAAGAGCTGCATTATCAGACAACATAAAGGGCCCTCCGTCTGTCCTTTCGGCTGCTGTACCATAGAATATGCACACGCCAGTGTCTCCATCCCCTGAACAGTTCTGAACACTGTACGGTTAACATACTGCTTTCTGGATCTTGTGAGTATTCACCATCATTATCCCAGACATCGGACCAAGGTTAAGAGGGGAGTGAGCCAGAGATAAGATAATGTTTTTGAAGATACTTGAAAGGGAATGTCCTGGAAACCAGACTACACAAACATGCGTTTTCATTGCCTAAAAAGAAGGCAGAAGCCAACGCGTCACCAAATTATATTATTTTACATTAATCTGTTTCTCGGTTGCTCTCTGGATTATTTATGCATTTTCCTTCATTGATTTATATATCATGTGTGGTCTCAATTATTACCAGACATACAGAATTTTTGTCTTTAAATACAAATTTTGCATGTGCAGACACACATAAATATCTACTCCCCCTCCCCACCTCCTTATCTTCTCTCTAGTGTCGAAAAAGCTCACCTAAAGTTCTATCGTGTAACTGAGACTTCCTTTAAGAGGTCGGCCATGTTGTGGAATCCCGCCTTCTTGCTTTCTGTCACACCAGATGTGGAGAACTGAAGTCAGGGTCAAAACAAAGAGGAAAACGCTCAGAGGCACAAGGGAGAAAGAGTTCATTCTGTATTCCTCACCAAACTTGCTACCTGGAAATTATTTTACATTCTCTTCTCCCACTGGGTTTCTGTGTCTGTCTGTCTGTTTGTTTGTTTGTTTTGGTGGGGTGGGGGCTGTTTGCATTGCTTTTCATGGTATTTCAAAAAAGTAGCAATGGCCTAATTCTTTTCTATCTTCATTTATCAGCAAACGTTCGAAGCTTATTCCACTATTGTGAGGGTTTTATAGGGACAAAGGGTCAACTCTCCCCTCTGTTTCTCTGTCTGTCTCTCAGATGGAGCAGGCATATCTCACAATCAAATTTTCAAAATAATTCACTTATGTTTTTCCCTGTGCAAGGAATGCAGGCTTGTATTTGTCTTGCTTTAACACAAAGCAATGATTTGATTGGTGACAAGATACACAGGCAGATATAATTGTTTTATGTAAAAAGCATCTCGCGGAGCAAAGCATTGCATGGGTGTTAGCCTGTGCTTAATAATTGGGAAGCCATGCTATGGTTTTCTAGATCTAGTGCTTGCAAATTATTTATGTCAGAAATGTTTCTTTCAAGTTGGAGTTCCAACGTGAGCACCAGTGACTCTCGTCCTTCTATCACCCAGAAGGCCCTAGTGAGAGATGAGTAAAACTGGGGCAAACATAGCCCAGGAAGGATGTAAAGCATTCTCTCCTTTTGTTTCAGGTTTCTGAATTTCTTACCACAGAAAATGACCTTTTTTCCTTTAGTACACTTCTCTGAACCTGAGAGTATCCAAGTGAAATGTAGCTGGAAAAGCCTCTCACATAAAAACCTTATACAACTCAAATGTCTGTCTGTCTGTGTCTACAAGTGTGCATGTGCGTGTGGCTTCCCTTTAGAGGACCCCAAATTGTCCTTCAGATCAGAAGTGAACCCTCCTCACCCATCAAGTCCTAATTGGACCCAGACTCTCTCCACAAACTGACCCAGGATCCTCCAGAAGAACTTTCAATTTGCCCAGTCCTCAAGGGTCACAACCGCAAATAAGCCTTCTGCTGAATTTGGCCCATGCTTTGGGTTTTCAGTGAAACTTGAGCTCAGGGAAGAGCTCTTAACTTCAAATTTAGCAATGAACATTTCCTCCAAGATGCTTACAGTTTTGCTCTTCTCACCGGGACCCCAAGACATGTGTATGTACACACACACACACACACACACACACACACACACACACACACACACCCCAGCATCAAGAGTTACAATTTCACTACAAAGGATAGCTTCAAAAGGAACTGGGTTTCAATGACTCTATCTTATCCTTGAAAAGAACCGTAACTGACCATTAACCAAATTATTTCCCTCAGAAAAACAAGTCACATTCTGAGAGAGTATTAGAAGTTTAAAAATTAGATAAAAGCTCAAATGTTGTTGTTCTTTATAATGTGAGGTTTCATTTTCATCGTATAGCATTTGTAAAATGTCCACCCAGTCGTACGGGAAATAGAGCAGAACGTAGGCTAAAAAAAAAAAAAAAAAGCTCCTGTCTTTTCTGCACATTCATAGTGGGATCTAAAAAACATGAGAAACTCCAGGGAATGTGGCCAAATAACTCATGCACTGGAAGATTAACTCCATGTCTAATCAAGCCACTAATTTGTTCTGAGGAATCTATCTGCACCTCATTTTGCCATTTGTAAACCAGAGCTCCTCATCATTGTGAAAGAAAATTAAATTACCCCAAGTACCTGGAGCCATAGGAACAAGGAGACAAGGTTAAGTAAAGACAACATCTGACACTGAGGACTTGGCAGCCGAAAACCTGTGAGGCTGGGAAGTCACACACCCCAAGGGGCAGGCAAAACAGGAAAATTAAGGAATCTTCATTATGCAAAAGCTGAGGGAACTGGAAGGATGAAAAAACCTGTGTACACTGGGTCTTGAGATAAGTCACCAACATCCTTCTGATGGGCAGCAAGACCGTTGCAAAGGAAATGGAATTTCAGAAAATCTTTGACAAGTAAAAGAGGAAGCTGGGCGAACTGTGAGGAATAAAAAGGCATTTCCAGAACAGGAGTAGAAAGAGAGGAAGTGGAAATACCCTTTTCTTGAAGGGAAGAGAAGGGAAGGAGACAGTTATAAGGTTCTTAAAGACCCTGAAGTTGAGAGGAGGAGGCTTGCTCCCTCTCTAGGTCTAAAGGAGGAAGAACTGGGGAGTAAGTTGGCTTTCTGGGGGAAACCGTGTCAAAAAGAACGCTTCCAAGGCCTGTAAAAAGTCTGAAAGACAAAACACTAAAGAAATAGAAAAACATCATTGAACTAAAAGAGCAAATAAAGGGTAGAGCCAATGGGCTCATCTTTATTCAGCAATTTCTACTAAATTTTCACAAAGAACCAAAAATGTCTTAGAAATACACATACACACGCGCACACACATGCACACCTCGGAAGAAAAACGTTGCAGCTCAGACTGCAGTAAACATCTGGGCATTTTATTTCCTTCGGTGCTCCAGACCTAGGATGACTTTAGAAACTGGACACTTCCCACGGATAGTGCCATATTGGATTAAAGGGTCTAGCTGAAAGAGGATTCCCAAGGCAGAGTGTGGCTAGCTAGGGTTTGCAGCCATCCTCCTTCATCTTAAGCCAGAGAATCTGAGGTTAGGGAGGAGCAGAAATTTTGAGCGACCTACTGAGATTCACCTCTGAATTAGCTTGGTCTGATGTACCAGGGCCAGAAGAACCGATCGAGGCTAGAGAATGGTCAAAGGGAAAGACAGGAGCTCACCTTAGATAGGAACAATTAGAAGCTCACATCACGCCATTAAAAAACAATTCCAAACCAGGCCAGTTCTCCAAACGAGCCCAAGTAAATACCACCCAAGAGACAGCAGGGCCTGCCAAGTAGTGACCAGACATTATAAGCAAAATTAGCCAATTAATGGGCTCTTCTGTCTCGTGGCTGGATTGTTGTGCTTGCTGCTGCAGCACCAGCCCGGCCTTGGGTCTGCAGACCTGCCCCCTGCCGTCCCTGGGCAGGCCCTCCACCAGGTAAGTGACAGAAGGGTGGTGGGGAGAGAAGGCTCGACAGATGGCTGAGCTGTGAGGAGCTGTGCTAAGCTTTTTCTGTGCGCATTCCTCTCACCACATGCTCTCCATAACCTTCCGGAAGTGATTCCTGATCTGTAGATAAGTTGCCAGGTGTTACCTGAATGGGTGATGTTAACGTGATGTCTCTCTTTTTTTCCCCATGCAGAAACTAAGGTTGGAAAAATTTTCCAACAATGAACTAAAACCTCAGCGAAGGCTTTGGGTTACTATGGCAACATTTTCTTTTGAGGAACTGAAAGAGTTTGAGGGATCTTCTTTTATTCATCTTTACAAAACAGCTGACAAATGACCATCAGGAAAATGAACACTGTTCCCGTCTTACCGATGAGGAGAAACTGGGTGGAGAAGTGTTAAGTAACTAGCCTGCGCATCTCCAGAAAGCTAATAACGGACTCCTGATTTCAATTACAAACTGGATAGCGTATTCCAACTGTGCACTTTGGACTCTTTTAAAGAATGCTTTTAAGAGGGAAGAGGCAAAAAACACTTTACCCCTAAATGAAGATAAATAGAGCTGTTTGTTTTATATGCAGCAGAAAGAACAAAAATCCTGCCTTTTGTGACATCTGTAATGTGACTGATGTCGGAACCCGAATCAGCGCTGCTCCCAAATAGAAAGTCATTATCATAATAATATCATTTGTAAAATTAATCAAAATAGTGCAATTAAATTCAAGAAATATGTATCACATGCTCCTTTTTTGCCAGACACTGAGCTAGGCTTTGTAGAGATTGAATTGTATCCTTCAAGGGAGGTATTATTCTCACATTGTATACACAAGCAAGTCAAGAAAGTAAAGGTTTATGAATGTGTAACTGGAAGAATAACTAACTTCCTATTCTGTTTCCCACTTCCCACCCAGAGCTCGGGAGAAGGACAAGACCCCATTCAAGAACCCAGTTTGGCCGGAGCAGTTGGGTGGTGCAGTGAGTTAAACGTTCCACTCTTGGTTTCAGCTCAGGTTGTGATCTCAGGGTCATGAGATCGAGCCCTGTGCTGGGCTCCACGCTCAGCTTTAAGACTCTCTCTCCCTCTGCCCCTTCCCCACTCTCTAAAAAAAAAACAAAAGAAAACAAAAAAACAAGCTCATCCTAGGAGGCTCTGTGAAGAGAAAGCAGCAACTTCCCATGAAGATAATCAAGGAGGTCAGAGCTGAGGTGAGGAGTTAGTGAATGGCAGCTCCTGGCAGAGTGAACAGCAATGGGGGGGAAGCAAGGAGAGCCGAGGTTGGCAGGAGGACCAACACCGCTGCTCACTCAACTCTTCCCCCACCATTACCACCAAAAACACCGCCATGACTCTCTGCATATATTCGGGGAAGATGACCCCTACAGAGGAGGAGAGAATGAGCCCAGTTTCCCCCAGTGCAGCAGCATGGTTCACTTTATCCCTCAAGCTATGTAGAGACCCCCCAGTCAGTGGGAGAAGGCATGGAATCCCACCTTTGGGAACTCTGGAGTAAACAGCGGCTCCATGACTCCTAAGGACAAATGGCCCATGAATGGTGGAACCTGTACAACAATCCAGAAAGGCCAGATTCCATCTGCCATGGAAATACGGCAGCTACACACCTAACTCAGTTCAGCGAATGGGCCACTCAACTGAATGTGAACTTTGCTGAGGTTTTTAAAAGCCAGACAAACAAGGAGCCAGAAGGTTCTCATCCAAGTCTCATGCACTGTTTCCTTTGCAAGAGTCCTTCCCTTAAACACAGGCCTCTTTCCTGACTAAATATGTCATTTCAGCCCTGCTCATTCTGCTTGTTACCACGATGGTGCTAATTCGAGCATGGCTCACTTCAAAGTTGACACTGATCCTCCTCATAAGCAATTGTTTTTCAGCCAGACCCATCAGTGGCTCCCGTCAGCCCCTTTCAAGCATGGCGCCAGCTTTTCAAAATGTTGACAAGAGTTCCCCTCTGTTGCCTAGGACAAGCCATGGTTGTCCTTTTCAGAGCATGTAATTGTCTCCTGCGGAGAGCAGACCCCCTACCCCACAGGCCCAGCCACCTGTCTTTCCCATCGCAGCTACTGGTAGCTCAGACTCGGGCAAATGCTAGGGGAAGTTGGAACTGTTTTAGAGGGGGGAGCCAGGACATAGTGATGAGCCAGAATAAAAACAGGACTAATTGGTGGAATCCACTGGAATCTTTAAACTGCTGCGCTGGAGTATAAGACCATAGAACTAGAAGGGATTCCTTTTCTGTTTCTAGGGGGCACCAACTTTTGCTGCTCTGATCGTAATCCTATCCATTTTTAAAGAAATGATTCTCCAACTTTAATTTTCTTCAGGGGAACAAAATGCAAATTTCTGGGCTTCATCCCCAGATGAGTAAGTCTGGGGAGAAGCCCAGGGAACTGCATGTTTAACAAGCTCCCCGGTGATTCAGATGCAGGTGGTCTTGAACTACACCATGAAATACTGCTCTAGAGTCTTAAGCAAACAAAAGTCCTCTACCTCCCTTACAACACAGCTGGGGATTTCAAAAGCTTCAGAAAATTCTCCTTTATATCTTCTCCCTTGGGTTTTGGGACTTACACTGACAGCCCTTGAAAATAAAATAAATGCATTTCTCTGAGTCAAGGGACAAGAGTCAGGTGTGTGAGCCCCTCCTCCCTTGCCCACCTCTTCCCATTCCATTTCCTCACAGGTACATCTTCTGATGGTCTCCTCCTGCAAGGGCTGGAGGACCTGCAGCCATGAGGATGCAGGAAGGAATGTTTGTAGATTCAGTTCCCCAACTGGGAGAGGAGAGGCTTGGAATTGAGTTACCCACCACCCAGACCCAATCCCCAGGAACAGCCTGTGGTCAGCATGGCCACTGAGCTGTAACATGCCTCTCTGCTACCTCAGGCTTCCCACCTCCACTTTGTGGGCTCAGTATCAAATCTTCAGCATCTGCCTTGGCCCCCCATTCCCCATCCTCCATATTGTCTCCCTCATACTCCCAAACCCCCCTGGCTGGATATCAGCCCTGACTTGGACAACACTCTCATTATTTCTCAGCACCCCACAGGGCAAGGACAGGGTTGCACTAGTCTCTAATGCCATTCACCAGGTGTTTTTGGTCTTCTGACCTCTACCCACCGACCCTGGAGATTGTGCTTTCCCTTGTATAGGGGCTGTGAAATTAGTTCTGGCCAATGTAAGTGGAATTTATATGGGTTGTTTCTGGGATGGAGCATTCAATTACCAGTGCAAGACACCCCAGGGTCCTCTTGTCTCTCAGGCAAGGTGACAGGCAACATTTGAGATGGTGACTGCTCTGTCAACCTGGGCCCCTGAGTGACGGTGATGAGTTGAGCCTCTTGCTGATGTGCAATGCACATATAGTATGAGCAAGAAACAGACGTTCATGGCTTGAAGTCACTGAGCTAGGGGATTATTGGTCTCTACAACACCCACTTAGCTTGGCCTGGCTATGGAAGGTCTTTGTGCTGTTCACAGCTCTTGCTAACCCCCTTCTCAGGTAGTTGAGTGCTTTCCTTTTATCCCTGGTTATCGGCAGAAGCACTTCCATGAATCAATAAATAGACAATTTGACTAGAATAAGAGTGCAGCCCTCCACGCCTTGGAGTCATGATTTTCCCCACTTTACACCAACACTGTAATCCACTATCACCTTCACTTTTATACCCTTGGGATTCCTGACTCTCCAATGAGGTGAATTTCCTCTAGCTTGCACCGAAGACCCTGGTAGTGTGGCTCCACCAGGTCACACTACTTTCTCTCCCTCCTGTTCAGTGTTGCTGCCCTGTCCAATCAAAGCTTTCTCAGAGCCTATTCTCACAATGCCGAGGGTGGTGGAAATCTTCAGGATTTCTAGAGACATCTTCATCACTAAAAGTTTTTGCCTAGAGTTGGGAAATTATTACAAGTAGACCCAACCATGCTGCCTCTATTTTTCATAATGATGATAATATAACTGCCAGAAATAATTCATTTCCAGCAGTTGCCTTGTCTACCTTGCGTTCCTATTCTTAAGGACAGTTGGCAAGTGAACGTCCTCTGCTGCAGGCTTTGGCAGCTCACGTGACTATCTGGCTTTGCAATGATGACAAATGAAATTACTGCAGGTCCTGGAGCCTTCATCCCTGGAAACCATCAACTGGATGACAGCTCCTTCTATTTGGCCTGTAACAAGCTCTTCCAGGCAACTAATCACCAGACTGGGTCTTCCAACCAGAATGCAGGCTTTCTTAATCTTATTTTGAAGAATTAATTGTGCGACCTCAGTACTGGGATTATTTTTCATCAAGAATTCCAAAGTTGAAAGTCAGTGTTAAAGAATAATTATAAACCTACAACAATCAGATCAGACACAATGATATGAAAAAGGACAAATCTAAAGAAGTGGCACGTTTAAAAACAAAGTGTAATTTCAGAATACGTATGAGCATAAACAAATAATTTCCCATGTAAATTCTTTGCCGTAATTACAATAAGTAAAACAGATTTAGTTAAGAGTTAACAGGGGTTTTGCTGGAGAGATAAGACCATTTTTATTCCTTTTTCTAGGATTTTCCTCTTGCCCCTGCACCTGGTGGAGGGTTTGGCACTAAGAGGACGTTCAATTAATACTTAATGAATTTGAAATGACCTCATGCCTAAATGTTTTATGCTTAGTATGCGTGTCATGTGTGATGTGATGTGATGTGATGTGATGTGATGTGATGTGTGTGTGTGTGTGTGTGTGTGTAGGGGGATGGAAGTATGTGTACTTGAAAAAAAGATGTATGAAGAGAGATATCAAGATATGTGAACACTAAATATAAGGTAATCATTCATGTCTTCTATAAATATTTATTGAATACCTACCACATACTTGGCAGTAGCCTAGGAATGCAGATAAAGTTACTAGCCTCATGATATCTATATTTGGATAAAGGAGACAGAAAATAAACAATAAAAAATATTATGTTATAAAGAAAAGACAAGAGTGGACAGGGTGTTATTGGGTGGCTAAGAAAGCCTCTTTGAGCAGAAATATGAATCAGTCAGGAGGTAGATATGTAGCTGTTGGTGCAGAAAATATTCCAGAGAGATAAGACAGCAAGTGTAAAGGCCCTGAGGCAGGATCTGTTTTGTGTATTAGAGAAACAAATATGCCTGTGTGGCCTGAGCAGAATGAAGGACAGGGAATGGTAGGAGGTGAAGCCATGGAGGTAGGCGAGGGCCAGATTATATACAGCCTTTTATGTCACGGTGAGGAAACGTTGAATTTTGTTCTGAGAGTGAAGGGAAGGCACTGGAAGATTTTGAGCAAGAGAATAACATGATCTGATTTAAGTCTTGAAAAACTTTTCTGCCGCTGCAGTGTAAAAAATTGGCTGTGGGTTACCAGGGCCAGTCACACCTGCTTATCTTGACTTCCATTCTTCATGATTAAGATTACAATTGGACAGGCGCCTGGGTGGCTCAGTTGGTTAAGCGACTGCCTTCGGCTCAGGTCATGATCCTGGAGTCCCGGGATCGAGTCCCCTGCTTCTCCCTCTGACCCTCTTCCCTCTCATGCTCTCTATCTCTCATTCTCTCTCTCTCAAATAAATAAATAAAATCTTTAAAAAAAAAAAAGATTACAATTGGACTTACATTTCAAGGCAGGATGATCACCAGAGTTCTGTATGTTTCATTTTTCAAGTGGATTCCTGCCTTTGTGTGACCCTCATTTCTCTCAGAATCTCACTATGGAAAAACTGTGATAAAACCAAAGAACCAGGACACCAAAGATCACTCCATATGGATTTGAGAAGACAAAGCGGGGGGAGGGATTCTTGGGCTCCCAAGAGAAGAGGGTAGAATAAAAGTAGAATTTGTACCATCTTTCTAGCCTACCCAGCCTCAATGCCATATCTAATAATTTTCAGCTCTGAAAAATGATGACACAGATAATCCCCACATTTACAGCATCTCCAGTTTTGAGGATTACCCAAGAGTGAGCCCTCTCTAATATTCTGGCTCCTTACCAGTTTGAGTTGTCAAGACATTTTCCAAAGGAAGGATAAAATATTTCAGCAGGCTTTCCAAGTTAAAGTTTCCTTCTGCTGCTAAGAACCGCACAAGATAGTTTGGCTAACCTATGCATGCCGTTCTAGCCTTTTCCACAGTACAGAAGACCTCCATGTCCTTTGTTTTTAGAGCATGAGCTGCAGTCCGAAACAGAAAGACAGACAGAGATGGTGGTAGCCCATGAAAGAAGATGCATTTATGGGACTGGTAGTGGTCTCTGAAAGACTTTCATGATCCTCCAGGAAAAAGAAAGTCTTCTCCTCAGTCTGAAGTTGCAACTGACACCACTTCCCCAAATTCAGGCTTTAGGACTCATCTTGTTGGAGTGATAATTTTCAAGAATCTACCTTCTCTGGCCTTCGTTTCCTCCTCCGTTAGAAGAAAAGGGAATTGGAGGTTCCTCAAAAAGTTAAAAGTAGAATTACCCTATGATCTAGCAGTTGCACTATTAGGTATTTACCCAAAGGATACAAAAATAGACATTCAAAGGGGTACATACACCCCGATGTTTATAGCAGCATTATCAATGATAGACAAACTATGGAAAGAGCCCAAATGTCCACTGACTAATGAATGGACAAAGAATAGGTGATAAATAGAGAGACATAGCTATCTCTATACACCTGTATCAGAATATTACTCAGCCATGAAAAAGAATGAGATCTTGCCATTTGCAACACTGTGGATGGAGCTAGAGTGTATTATGCTAAGCGAAATAAGTCAGTCAGAGAAAGACAAATACCATATGACTTCCTCATATGTGGAATTTAAGAAACAAACCATATGAATATACGGGGGGAGGGGAACAGAGACAGAAGCAAACCATAAGAGACTCTTAATGATAGAGAACAAACTGAGAGTTGCTGGTGGGAGGTGGGTTAGGGGATGGGCTAGGTGGGTGATAGGTATTAAGGAGGGCCCTTGTTGTGATGAGCACTGAGTGTTCTGATAAGTGATGAACCACTGAATTCTATCCCTGAAACCAATATTGCCCTGTATTTTCACTAACTAGAATTTAAATAAAAATTTGAAAACAAACAAACCCCCGCCCCCCCCAAAAAAAATAAGAAAAGGGAATTGGACTGTATGACTCATATGTATTGCACTTGGCTGCAAAATTCTGATTCTTAGAATCACACACAAAGAGAATCCAAACTAACATACTGCAAGACCAATGACCTAGTCCCATAACATGGAGATTCAAGCACGAACTGCAAGACTTACTCTGAGTGATTTTGCTTACTCTTACATATTGTAAGATATTGTAGATATGGTTCTATGTTCGTCAAGGAAATGAAGGCGGAAAGATGGAAGGAAGGAAGACACCTAGGAAATATGCACTCAATACCCACTAGATAGAGAAAAGCCTTCTTTTCCCATTACCAGTGGAAATACGAGTTTCCTCCTATTCTCTAGTGTAGCCCATGTGTTGTGGGGTTGGAAAATTTGGCGGCCCTGGCCCATGTATCAACCTTCTTGCTCATACCATTTGTTTTAGAAAATAGTTGTTTTAAAAGACATGTTCTTTTTCTTTTGCCTTTTCTACGAAATAGAATGCATGGAACTAAATTGGGCAGTGGGGCTTCACCTGGCAAAACACTCCTTCGTGCTGTAACCAACTCGTGGCAGTAAGAGACAGCTGGTCACCCCGAGGAGAGCTTCAACTCTTCTTTGCCTTGCTTGTTAACTAGTGTTCCCCGGAGAATGGATCTGGCGATCACAGGGGTCCCCTTGGAGACATCATTATTGGGATAAAATGCTACTTAACTAGTTCTCTGATAAGGAAAACAGAATGAAACCCAGGGTTTTATGCAGAGCACAAGACCAATCCATTGACTTATGCAGCCCTAAGTAGCAACTCCGAGAGGCCCGCACCGCACCATCTCTGATTTCCTGTCTCTGCCCCTAACGAAGTTCTGTATCCCGTTGTAATCTGACCATCTTGGCTCAAGTGGAGAAACACCTGTGGTATTTGAATCTCAAGGAGCCAGTGGCTCCTAAAACTCTGAAACCTGAGAAGCAACATCTGTCTGCCTTTCTCCTCTTCCAGCAACCAGTCTGTGGCACTACCAGGGAGTAAATGCTGAATAAGGCTGGTGGCTGGTGCTGAACAGGAGAGACCCAACAAAGCAGTAAATACTGAGCCTTCAGCATGTGGGGCTTTCTGTCCAAGCTGGCTGGCTTCTCTCTTTCCCTTCCCCCTCACACAGTGGAAAGGACATTTATTAGGCAAATTCTCCCACAGCAGGAATAGTGCAAGAGTCTTAACAATTGGTGTACACATGACTTTTGGTCAGCAACATGTCAGGATCATGATTTGTAGTGGCCAGAACCATTTGTCTTATGTTTACGTGCAGTGTGAGGGCCATCAGCTAAGAGAAATTAGTGTGTTCATTCTGCTGACCCTTCTTGTCCAGCTTAACACAGAAGGTGGAGACAGACAGGAAAGGGGCCTAGAGACCAATGGGAGAAGGAGCCCGGGGAGGGGGTCACTGGCAAACAGAGCACAGAGCTGATGACAACTTTCTTGCCTCATTTTCTTGGGTTCTTCACCTTTCTCTAGGGGGCCTGAAGCTGGAAAAAGTTTCACTTTCTAATTCAAGCTCTTCATCTCTTAAAGGCTCTTCATGGGAATCTAAATTTCTCTTCCTTTTCTCCTTTACCTTTGTGAGTTTGAAGGATGCCTGTGTTTCCAAGCCCAAGCAGGACAGAAGTGGGGTCTTGACCCCTGATAGTGAAGGTAGGAGGTGCATGTCCTGGTCCTCTTAAAATTGGTGGGCACCCAAGCTTCCAATCTCGGGGCACAAAGCCACTCAGACGACCACCATGATTGGTTTGGGAAAGTAGTCCCAAACCCAAATGGATGCCCTTTTGGAATTCATAAGCAAGTTAACTTCTGGGAATGGTGTCAGAGAGGCAATGATCTGAGAATGAGAGTGTTTTTCGAGTGCACTATAGAAGAGTAGAGAAAACATAAGTGTGCCAGGCACTGCCTGTACTCATTAATGCTAGCTAGTCCGATGTTGGTGCAGGGCCCCTGATGGGAAGGGATGAATACTGCTGATTCAGGGGGCAAAACATGATCAACCAGACTGATTCACTAACATGCCTGGCTCATTCATAAATACTCCCCAAATATATGAATGATGGAATGAGCAAGAGATTCACTGATCATTATTTAACATGCTATCCCTCCCAAGCATATGTTTTTAAATAGAGTCTCTGGAGGCACCTGGGTGGCTCAGTCAGTTAAGCATCTGACCCTTGATTTTGGCTCAGGTCATGATCTTGGGGTCATGGGGTCAAGCCCTGCGTCGGGCTCCATGCTCAGTGCAAAGTCTGCCTGGGATTCTCTCTCGCCCTCTCTCCCTGCCCCTCCCTGGCCCTCTCTCACTCTCTCTCTCAATTAATTAATTAAATCTTTAAATAGAGTCTCTGGGAGTGAAACCAGCAGGGCAGAGCAGGGCCATGGCTCAGGGGGAATCTCCCGAATCAAGCAATCCTGAAACTGAGTCCTGGCTCTGTCACCTACTAGTGGTATTATTTTTGGCAACGTGTTATAACCTCCTTCAGTCTCAGTTTTCTGGCCTATAAATAGGGATTACACGGGCACCTCTTCATAGGGTTGTGAGGATCAAAGGAAGTAAAGTACAGGTGATGGCTTGTTTTATGGGTCAGCTTCGCTAGGCTATAATGCCCAGGTGCTTGGCCAAACACCAATCTAGATGTTGCTGTGAAAGGGTTTCCTAGATGTGACTAATATTTATATCAGTGGCTTATGAGTAAAGCAGATTGCCCTCCACAATGTGAGTGGGCCTCATCTAACCAGTTGAAGGCCTTCAGAGAAAAGACCGAGGTCCCCCAAAGAGGAAGGAATTGTGCTTCTAGACTGCCTTTGGACTCAAGACTGCAACATCCACTCTTCCTTGGGTTTCCAGCCTGCCAGCCTGTCCTGCAGATTCCTAACTTGCCAGACCCCACAGCTGCGAGAGCCAGTTCCTTAAAATAAGTCTCTCTCTCTTTCTCTCTCTCTGAATGGATAGACAGATCTTGTACTGGTTCTGTTTCTCTGGAAGACTCTAATACAGTGTGGAAAGAAGTCCTGAGCACAGCTCTTGGCACACTGCCTGCTTGATAGTTTTCTATGGTCACTAATTCCCGAAACGATAAAGTTTTACAGACCAGGACAGAGTTCCAGGTGTCTATGGGGAGGCTGATGGGGGCTGCAGATCAGGGAGAACAGAAGACCTGTGCATCGGCCCCTGCAGCATACAATTTAGGTAGCACCAGCTCTGAACACGGTGTCAGCCTGACACCTGCTATGCTGGGGGATAGAAGGCTGTGCCCCCCACCCCGGGGCCCTTCTGGGCCTCCCCACCCCCACCCCCCACCCATCCTCGCAGCTCCTCAGTCCTCACCAGGGAGATGATTTGCAACTCAGGCCCCTTGGCAGCTGTGCCTCTGGATGCTGGCTTCTTGCTCCTCATCCCTGCAGCCCGACCTACAGATGTTTTCTCCTGGTCTTTCTTCTTTTAGACCTTGTTTCCTCTTGTGACCCAAACTCCCCGAGAGGCTTTTTGGTTAGCTATGTTTTTCCTCCAGAGCCCCTTTGACTCTGTTATCATCACTAAATCATCTGAGTCATCAGCTCTGTATGGAGCCACTGACACGGAGAGAGAACCCCGGCTCACCCCTCTCCCCACTCTTTCTATGGGGTGGCTATTACAGGTGGCAGGCAGGAGGGAAGGGGGCTGAAATGCCTGTTGTTCTCTGTCCCCAAGCCCAGAAAAGCTGCATCTCCCTCCCTGCCAGCCCTTCCTCCACCCCGCTGGCCTTGGGCGCTCCTTGCCTGTCTGAGAGGGGCCCTGCCCGGCAACTCACCCCTGGCCCTGGGCCTTCTACATCTTGAACCTCTGTCCCCTTCCCTCACTTTCTGCTTGCACCTCTAAGAAGAGGGCCCATCTCGGGGACTGGAAGCCACTCTGTGGGGCTCCCTCAATGTCTCATTTCCAGGAGCTGGAAGACACAAGGTCCAAGCTTCCGATCCTTGGTCATTCAGCTGAAGTCTCTGAAGAGTCTGTGGCCTGCAGTGGCTGTGGCTCATGCACCATAGGCCAAGTGTGTGATAGCTGTGGGCACCTTCAAAGGCCACTTACAGAGAACCCTATTCTGATGGGCTTCAATAGACCCCCTCGGCCAGATGCTGCTTTGAAAGAGTCAGCAGCTAATGCCTAGAGAAGAGTCCTCGTTAAGGCCACACAGTTAACTGGGAGCCACATCAGAGCCCAAATGCGGGTCTTCTGATTCTAGCCCAGTGCTTTCTACAGATGACCTGGAGTAGGCCATGGAAGTGATATTCACCTTGGCAATGACCAATGATACTGTAACTGAGGGTTGTTGATAGGTTGATTCCAACTTTGTTCATTCAGGAAGTAGGAGACAGGATTTGTAGGTAGCTTATAGAATTTGTTGATAGAGAAAAGGAGAAAAGGGAGGGAAGACCAGAATAGCCCAACATAGATCTCTGGCCTCATCAGTTTGTTGATACCCTCACTGATTCCCCCATGCAGGCATTCGTTGGTTCCACTGCGGATCTCTGGGGAGGCCCTGCCTAGCTCTCACCAAACAATGTCACAGGCCCTACCTTGAAGAATTCCTGGCCACACCCCAGGCATGAGATGTTTGAGCTCTGGGTATAATGATGGCCTTCACACGGAGGCACAAACACACACAGACACATACACACACGGACACACACACACACACACACACACACACACAGAGCTTTGGCCAAAATGAAATCCACACCATGAAAAAGAGAATGTTGGGGCTGACAGGTGAATGGTTCCTCCTTCTTCCTACAGATCTTGAAGTCGCAGACTGTTCTCTGTCTGCTCCTCAGTGGACCACTAAGCCTGGAAATCCAGTGGCTGCAGTGGCCGTGGCTACAGTAGCTGTGGTTTTAGGGGTCCCGGCTGGACTCTGTGGGTGGGCACCAGCCCTCCACGCTTCCTCCGTTCTCAGACCTCCCCCTCCCTGGCCATCTTCCCTTGCCCCCACAGCTGTTAGAGCTCAGCCTGCCAAGTCTCCCAGAGTCATATGGAACTCGCCGCCCAGTGTAGGTGGGAAGGACATGGAGGTGCCGTCAGCTGGGTGGGAAGGCCGATCCCAGGAGGCAACACTCTGGGGTCCACGCCAACCCCACCCCTGACTGATATTTTCAACAATTCCGTGATAGGCACTGGAAAGGACATTTGGCCCAAAGGCCACCACTCTTCACAGCTTAGCCCCTCAGACACATGGCAGGGGGTTCCTCAGAGAAACCCAGAGACCGGTACACAGGCTGAAGGGAAGGAGAAGCAAAGAAGGCAGCTTCTCTCCAAGGAGAAGCCAAGGGCCCCATGGACCCTAAGGGTCTGGTGCTGCTTGCAATAGGTCCTTGTGTGGTCTATCAAGACAGAGAAAAAAGAGGACAAAAAAAAAAAAAAGTATTAGGAGGCTGCAGGTTTTCCTGTAAAGAGCTTAGACTTTGGAGGTAGCTCCTAACACTGCCTAGCTCTGTGACTTTGGGCAAGTTACTTAACTTCTCTGAGCCAAATCTCTAAAATGGAGATAATGATACCTTTCCTGCCGGGCTGGTGTAAGAGTCAGAGAAAATATGTACAAAGCACCAAGACGGTGCCTGGGGGTGTCTTCATAATGACGATGATGACAGTTACAGTCTGGGTCTCTGGCCTTGTGCTGCGTCTCCTTCCCCAGGAGATGGCCAGCCTCCGTCTCTTCTCACAGGGGAGTGTGACTCCAAAGAGGGGAGGCCAGGCTATGAGAACCTGGCCCCGCTGTCTCAGAGCACCTATGTGCCCTTGGGTGGACTCCTCAGCACCCAGAGATCAGGCACAGCCCTGCTTGGCTTCTGCAACCACAAGGTGGTATGGCCAGCAGCCATGGGAGAGTTCTTCTTTTTCCAAAGTATGTTTGCTGTATAAACACAATCGTAAAATAGAAGCCAAGTGTCAGGGATGGCGGGGTCGGAGCAAGAGCGGGGAGAGGCGGCGCTCCTGGCGCTGGCCAGCCGCTCCCAGCCCAGCCCCGGCGGTCAGTGTGGAGGAGGAGAGGCCCTGCATCCCATCATGCTGTCAGGCCTCACAGACCATACTTTCTTCAAACCTCACTTGGCTGGAGCCATTTAGAGAGAGGGTCAGGGGAGGAGGCGGCGGCCAGGGAGTCAGGCTAAACTTCTCCCTCTCTCCGGCTCCGAAAAATAACCCAGCTTCCACCGCCTTGTCATTTGATCCATAAAATTCACTGCCTGGGTACTTAAGATACTCCCCTGGGGCTGCATCTGTGTGATTCCGATTCAACAGTGGAATTACTGACCGTGGAGATGGTTCCACCATCAAGTAGCCGAAAGGATGAACCGGGTCTCAGAGATGCTCTGAGCTACATATGCCTCCGGGGCTAAAATCGAGTGGGAAGATGAGAATGATGACTTGGGGGGCAGTGCAACCCTCCGAACCTTCAAAACACAGCACTGAAGGCAAAAACTTGCATCAGTCAGGAGGAAGTAGTTAGAAGGGGCCCAAACTGTCCTGGCAGCTGTCTTAACCCCCAGCGTCCCTATGGCTACGGAATTCCGTCTCCTTACACCCGCTGCCCCCTTGACCTTTCCTGCTCCTTCTCCTCACCCCCCCTTCCTTGCCCGGGACTCGGGGACCTTAAGCATAATTCCAAATCGCCACCAGGTGTAGCCACCCCACATTCCAGCCTGGCTCGGACAACTTTATTCTTCAAGGAGGGTGAGGAGTCGGGGGAAGGTGCAAGGGGTCTGGAAAAGGCATGCTCGTTTCTGAATCAAATTCAGATGTACTGAGCTCTGTCTGCTCAGAAGGAAAACTTACAGCCCGCAGCTGCGGCACAGCGAGCACAGGGATGAGGCCACGGAGGGCCCCCGCATGTTTTCCTTGGCCTGCACACAAGCCGTTGACATCATTTCAGACTTCGCCATTCATCCACTGCTGCTGGGAGCTTGTGTGGCTGTGTGAGGCTGTGTTCCAGAGTCCGGGGAAGGTCTGATTGCAAATTGGGTGGTGGTGGGGATGGAGGTGGTCCCATTGAGTTTGTAAAAACAAACAGAAATGCACTGAACCTTGCCTTCCCTCCACCGGAATGATGAGTGAAACGAACCCCCACCCGCTCTGACCAGCCCGCTCCCCCAGGGCAAACAGACCCAGGCCAAGCCTAGCGGAGACCCAGAGAAGCCTTTGTTCTGTCTGCACTATTTTGGGGAATGATGACGAATGTTCACCACAGGTAAGAAAAGCCGGGGTTCCAGTAGCAAATTCTATCACATCCTTCCAGACGTCACTTGGGCCGCTCTGGGCCCATCTGCATTCTCCTGCAAATCCTGGGTAGCAGGAAAACTCTGTTAATGGTTCCCAGAGGTCTCAGAAAAGAAAATGGCAAAAGTAGGAAACGTTAATATTAGGAAACAGGGCATGTGTGTAGGTGCACGCGGTGTAGGATTAATAATCATTTTTAGGAGACAGCTCTCGGATGCCAGGGATATTGTCAAGGAGTCCCTCTTTTAGCTGAGCTGCCCACGTCCTTGCATTCTCTCAATTCTGGTAGCATGGAGTGAGGTTGGGACAGTGGTCAAGAATTAGGGCATGCTTTGAGGCAGGATTAGAGAGCACCTCTGACCCCCTCCCTACCAAAGTCACTTCCCATGCTGAGAATGTGAGACTTTGTGTTTCCCACCATGGGCAAAGCTCTGGACCTTGTCACTGAGAAAACCACCCAGGCTCTAGCCACCACGGAAGTGAATTTGAACCCTGACAGAGGTCACTCTTTGTCCTATAGCAGCCAGGCCTGCTCCTCCACAAGGACTTAGGAATGGGATCGCTTCTTTCTCAAAAATCATTTGACACAAAGTGTCTGAGGAGGGTACTCCATGCCAGGGATGCCCACCTAACTCGGAGCTGGAGAGGACCCGTGATGTTCCTAGAAATGTTTAACCACCAGTCCATTCTGGGGAAATAGCCCTGATCTGTAGCATTTGCCAATTTCTATAGTGTAAGTACTCCTATCAGGGTGAACTTCAAGCTACCAACTGTTGGGAGACGAGTCACTGGTCTCTTGCATTTCTGCACAATGTGTGAGCAAAGGTTCTGATGCTTTTGTTCTACACTTGTTTTAAGGATGTTTGGTTTTCTGTCTGCCTGCCTGTCTGCCTGTCTGTCCCTTTCTCTCTCTCTTCTTCCAACGCTGGAAACATAGGACTCCATGTCCCTAGAAGATGGGAGGAGATATCTGTGATGGAAAGACTCCTGATCTCTGAGTCTGTTCCTATAGAGGAGCCCCCCCAGGAGAGCCGTCCATCCAAACATCCATATGAGACTCCGTGTGAAGGAGAAACACACTTTTCTCATGGTGCAACGTTGATATTTAAGGTGCTGTGTATGGTACGTGGCAGTACTTGGTCTGACTACTACAAGGAGCCACCACTGTTTTCTCCCTTTATAGATAAGGAAACTGAGGCTCAGAGGTGAATGGACCAGGAGTCATTACTAGCAAGGTGGCAGAACCAGGATCCAAACCTAGACCTGTGTGCTTCCAAAGCTTTTTGCTCTGCTTTGCTGACTCTTCCTGACAAAGGCCCATGTGTGGTTAGGGTTCTGAGGTCCACAGATTTGCCCAAGGTGGGAAACAGCTCTCCCTGCCAGGGAAAGCCAGTTATCTTTTGGTAATCAGTCCCGCCTTCAGGGAAGTCGGGCAGTCTGACCATCTGCAGCTTCCAGGAAGATTGATTCCTCGCGTCCGAGCCACTGCTGTTTGGGGCAGAGCGAGGATCCCCCGAAGAAGTCTTCACCTGATGAGTGTTGTGCCTTCAGGACAGCTGGCCAACTAAATGAGGGCCCCCCACAGCCACTGAGAGACCCCTGTCACCATGGGATTGCAAACACCGCAACAATTCAGTAGGAACTCATACCATGAAACTGCTGAACACCCACAGTCCCCCAGCGAGTCACAGCCAGGATGACCAGGACCCTGGGAAGCAGCTTCCTGGCTTTAACTTACAAACCATCCCAAGTGACTGAAGCTAGGCACATTTGAAGCACTTATTGAGCACCTGCTGTGTACATCACAACTACAGTTATGACTTTCGCGACCCTGTTGCAGAGACTGACAAAGGATTTCATTGCTCCTGTCTCCGGATGTGTTTGAAAGAAAAATCTGACAAGGGTACTAAAATAAGGTCACACCTGGTTTGACATTTCATGAATCATCTTTGCGGCAAAGGATTAACAATATGTAAATTCAGGATGCCCTCTGAAAATGCCCACAGGAAATGGTGCTGGTGACGTGGAGGACACATCCCCCTCCTTCCCCAGATGTGTCCTGGCGCCCACACACAGTAAACACGCTGAAAGTATCTGTGAAGGGCTTAGCTTAAGAAACAAGGGTCTTCTTAGCTGCTGGGTAGACCTTACTTGTTTCCCGAGCCCTCCAGAAATGTGTGAGATTCACCTCCGTGCTAACTCTGAATCCCATGGAGGCATTTCTGCCACACTCTTTCCCAAGACACTTGAGAAACACACAGGCTGCCCAGCCAGGGGTCTGAGTAACCATTCCCTCTCTGAGCCTCTGCCCTGAGGTCCCACGGTCACTACTTCCAGGCTCTTGGTGCTTCTGACGCAAGCTGAAGACCACAGCCCGAGGTGTGAGTGGATAAGCATGAAATGACTAGCTTCAAGCCTGAGTTCCTGTCTGCTGAGCTCTGGAAAATGCGAAGTTCACAGACCATTTCTTTCTCTGGGGCCTGCCCAGCTCCTCCCAAGTCCTGGCATTCGACAATCCAAGAGTAGTAATCGTAACTAATAATAGAAATCACTTCCAATCATAACACGTGGCCTGATCTTACTATAGAGTCATAGGGATTAAAATACTCTCTGTATGAAAGAAACTGTTTGTCTCACAATTCGACCTTTGGCAAACACAGCTCCTAGGTCCCCAGCCGTCTCCCTGGGCTGGCCTGTGCATCTGTGGAAAGACCAGTCTGTGCATAACTTACAGGGGCCCCTGCCTCTAACACAACTTGTCATCTTACGCCCTACCCTCCTCCCACCGCCACCATTTCCCCCCACCAAAACTTGCACGTGAGCTTGTTTCTCCCCTGGTCAAAAGCCGTGGGTGGCCCCCCATTTTAGGTAACATCCAAACCACTTTGGCACTAAATGCCCCAAACTCTATACCAATCTTATATGTTAGCCCTACTCCTCCATCCAGAATCCCATGCTCTAATCAAAATTATCCATTCATTTTCCCTGAACACATTTTTTAATTAAATTAACATTAAAGTAAAATGCAGCGAAGTACACAGATCCTCAGGGTACCTACCATCGGATGAGTTCTGATAAAGGTACACAACCATATTACCACCCCCTCAGTATGTCTGTAACTCAGAAATTTCCCTCATGTCCCCTTACAGTCAATTCTCCCCCCTATAGGCAACCACTTTCCTGATTTCTGTCTTCATAGGTTAGTTTGCCTGCCTTGAACTTTATATAAAGGAATCACACAGTATGTCCTCTTTTGTGTCTGGCTTCCTCTGTATAATATAATGTTTTGATATTAACACATACTATCACAGGTATTGGTAATCTGTTCTTTGTTAATGATGGCCAAAAGTATTCCATGGGATGAATTTGCCACAATGTTTTTATTCATTCACCTATTGGCAGATACTTGGACTGTTGGCAGTTTTTGCCATTACAAATAAAACTGCTATGAACGCTCCGGCACAAGTCTTATTGTGGACATTTGTTTTTCTTTCTCTTAGGTAACTACCCAGGAGTGGAATTGCTGGAACATAGGATGGGTGCACTGTTAAGTTTGTTAGAAGCTGTTAAGCTATTTTCTGGGGTGGTTGTACTGTTTTGCCCTCCCACTACCAACATACGAGATTGAACATCCTCTTCATGTTCTTTCCTCTGAGTCTTTGTTTTCATGATTTCCTATACCTGGAAAGTCCCATGGCTACTGCCTGACTCTTCTCTCCCATTAGTCACCTCTATTAAGCCACCCAAACTGTATAATACCTTAAACTCAATGGTGTTTCCTTCTCATTCACATAATGTCCAAGGTAGTTTTACGTCAGAACTGCCAACCCCAAAGACGGTCATCCCCAAAGAAGGCTTACCATGTGACCCTGGGCGTCACCATTTAGTCAATGGATGGAGAACGAAAGGATGGAGAAAGAATGTTTTTCTTTACTGACTTGGCCCAGAGGTAGCCATCATCCCTTTGGCTCATGTCTCACTGCTGAGAACTAGTCCCAGGCCTCCCCTACATGCATGGAAGGCTGTGAAATGGACACGCCAGCCAGACAGCGCTTACCAACCACAAGTCTGCACCATGGGAGGGGGGACACAAGTCTCTGGTGTACACTTGGCCATCTCCACCACACCAGAGGTTAAAGTTTTACCCTCCCTTCCAATCTGACTGTCTCCATTGAAACTGTCCCACAATCCGTGTGGAATTAATCCCTCCTTCCTCCATACTCCCGTCACACTTGCAGTCCCTCTAAGTACTCAGCCCTTAAGACCCGCCTTTCATTAGTCATTAGTTAGTTCCATGTTTTGCCCACTAGATGGCGACATCCTGGAGGGCGCTGGCCATCTTGGATCCCTGTGTTTGGCATGCAGTGATGCCTCCCTAAGTATTTGCTGGTAGAGACATATGGCACCCACCAACTCCTCCTCTTGGACACACGACTTGTCTACAGTCCTCAATTCCCCAGCATCTAGCTGAGGCCCTGTGACTCCCCTGGCCAGTGCAACCCATGCCACAGCAAGCTGGCCACCTCCCGGTTGATGCAATAAGAGAGGGAATGCTTCCCTATATTCTAGATCTCTTCCCTTGCCTGGCAGTGGGATGTGGAGGCTCCAGTAGAGGACCCAAGACCTGACCCAAGCCGAACCCCTCTGCTGACCCCACGGCTGGGATCAGGCATCATTTGTTAATCAGTCAGCCTACCCTAACACACTCACAGTGTGTCAACTGCAGCTGCCAAACTCAGGGACTTCAACCAGTTTCCTTGTCTTTCCATTTCCTTTCATTACTTCTCATGGCGGGCCAACAATCTGACACCCGGCCCCATGCTAGTGTGGGATGTCAGTGTCTGGGTAAAGAGAGCTCTTACAGTTTAAGTTTAGCTCTGGTTTTGTAGTTCAACCTGTTAATAACTTCACTGAGTCTTAAATGTACTTCTCTTGTGTACCCCACTCGACTATAAGCTCTTAAGAGTTAGGTACGAATTCTTCCTCTATACTCTAAGTACATCACTATTCATTCACTTAGGAAATATTTACTGAGTGCCTACTGTGTGTCACTTACTATTCTAGGCATCGAAGATAGAGCAGCAGAGAAAACAGACCAAGTCTCTGTCCTCAGGGAATTTACGTTATACTGGGAGAGACGGTAATAAACAAATAAATGTGATGATTGAAAAAAAAATGGGAACAACAGAAATCCAGTCACATAGCCTCGTGACTTTCATTCCCAGCTCCGGGCACAGGAGCACTTTCACATTTATTTGAGTCAATAATTGATTAATGTCTGTCTCACTCCCAGAGCTGTGGGATCCATGAGCATGGGGCACCCCTCTAGCCTCAGCCTCTAGCACAGTGCCGGTGCAGAGCAAACACTCCGTCAATAGTTCCTGCATCAGAAATAAAAGGAATGGGGGTGCCTGGGTGGCGCCGCCGGTTAAGCATCTGTCTTCGGCTCAGGTCATGATCCTGGGGTCCTGGGATCAAGCCCCACGTTGGGCCTCCTGCTCAGCGGGGAGCCTGCTTCTCATACTCTCTCGCTATCTCTGTCTCGCTCTTCCAAATAAATAAATAATTTTAAAAAAAAAGAATGAAAGAAAAGGAATGATGATGGCAATATCTACGACCTGCTGAGAGCTGACTATTTTCCAGGCACCATGCAAAATGTTTGCGGGCATTATCTCATTCAATCCTTACACCACCCCTGCGAAGTAGCTACTAATATGTCCTGAGGGAAGTGGGGCCCAGAGAGGTTACATGACCGGCTCAGCGTCACATGGTGAACAGTGGGTACAGACCCGATATTAAAATTCCCACACTTGGCTCAAGACCACACTGTGCCACGCAACAAGAAGTGCTTTCATGTGGCCTATATATTCTTTCTCCACAACGAGGAGCAACCACTATGGGCCACCGTCTCTGTGAGCCGGAAAATTCATCCCCTCCCTCACTTTGCCCTGGCCAGCTCAGGCGGCCTTCCCCGGCAGATGGAAGATGCATGTTTGTGGTAATTACAGACCGTGTTGTCCTTTTCATTTATGTCTTCACAATCCAGCTTGACATTGTGTCATAAAAGTTTATGTACTGTGTTCTCTCCGCTCCTTACTAATATTCTCTGGCATTCTCCCTGGCCATCCAGAATCAATACTATCGCTCCTCTCTCAATAAAGTAGGGAGCTATGAACAAGGCCCAAATGTGCACAATGGCTATTTGCAGCAATTAGACGTCATGCTGAGAAATGGCCACACTGAAGGAGAGTGGGCCAGATCTAAGGACCAGCGCGTCCCTAATGTCCCTCACTGGGGACCCTGGAAATTGGACTGCTTAACAAAATACCCTCTCTCCTCTCACCTCTTCTCCTTCTCACACTCTCTGTGTCTCTTTCTTCCTCATAAGAGATAAGGAGAGAGAAGTGCATTCAAATTAGGGACCCCAGCAATCGATTTTTACTTGCAGTTGGTGGATTGTAATCAATGTTAATTAACCAGATTCTTTTTCAGCAGAGGCTGGGATAGGAGAGTAACTGCACAATATTTTTGACCAAGACGACAGATATTAAGGGGCTTTGGTATGATCGGAGAGCAGGAGGGAGAGGGAAGGCAGGTGCTGAGGGAGCTCGGGGGAGAGAACAGGTGCACAGGAAGAGCAGAGATTGAACAGTCTCAAGGTGGTCCTATCCGTAGGCTCTGGTAGTCAGTCTGGAGGCTCAGCCTTTTACAGATCTTCTGCCAAGGAGCAGACTTCCTGTCCCGGGCCCAGTGGACTACATGGGGGACGTCTCCTACATTGTCAACTGTCATGGGCAGCCACCAGGAGGGTGGCAGGTGACTCAGGCCAGGCCCCTTCCCATGATGCTCATCACTCGGGAGTGTTGCTCATACCTGAACAATGAAGCACAATGAGAAGATGGAGGAATTTAACAACGGAAGGTTTGGGTTTGAGCATGAGAAGGTGCTTCCTGGCTCTGGAACTGTGGGCAAGTTACATAACATCCAGACCCTCCATTCACTCATCTACAGTGGACATGATTACAACTGACCTCATGTAAGACTCAAATCAGATTGCATATGGAGGCACAATGACATGCTATGGGAATGTCAGCAGCGACCACTGTTACAAGTAACAAGAACAATGCCCCAGGGCCTCTGATGGCAATCAGCCAGTGTATGAAATGGGACCGGAGGTTCCCTACTGGTCTCTAATGATGTAGGAGGTTGTTTTGGCTGTTATCTGTGCCAATTTTATTTGAAAAGCTCATCTATCTCTAAATAAAAATCTAGCATTGAGGAGAGGACTCCCAAATGGGCTAGTGCTCCTTCTCAATATCCCAGAGAAGTAAAGGAAAGTGATTAACGGTTGGAAACATGGTACAGCTGCCAGAAATCAACCCAAAAGTTGTATCTGCTTTGAAACAGTGCAAGTATTACAAATTTTCGGACAAAATAGAAAATAAAAACAGAAAAAGCCTATGGGTACCATCTCCTTGAGCAACTTATCATGGTCAGGTTCTCTGGGCTTCCCCCAGCACCATTTTGGTCAAATGGTGCCTCTACTTCCAAGTGACGCTCCGAAAGCCTTCAATCAGGAGAAGGGCACCAATAATTTTCATGTTCTTCCAGTCAACTGGGGGTGAGGCAGTGTGTTGAGGAACACTAGTAGAAGCTCATAGGCAGGAAAAAGATTTTAATTACCTTGGGTGGCCCCTTGGTCTCTGGGATACAGGAAGTCCCAACTATGGTGATAAACTCTAGCCCCTTCTTTCCCACACAGGAGTCCACCATTTAGGGAAGGTGAATGAAAGAAGAGGTTGTCAAAAGCTCACGAGTTCAATACACTGCTGAGTATCCAGCACAAGGGAGCATTCCCCTACCACACACAGGAGACTCAGAACATCTCTGCCCTCGAGTTGCTCACAGAATAGGGGGGTTGGCTGGGGGGAGCCAAATTAAGAGATGCTCACCATGCAGGGCATGGGGGAACACAGAAGAGGGCTGCATTCCCTAGCTGGGGCTCTAAAGAAAGGACATTCTCAGGGAAGAGAAGGACAAAAGAGCAGAAGGGAAAATGAACTGAGGAAACAAAAAAGGGAGGGAAAATCAGGAGAGAGCAGGGAAAAGAAATGATTACCTCACCCCAGGATTTATATACTAAGCTCATATGCAAATCTTGCCTCATTGATCTGTGACTTCAGTGAATAAAACTGCCTTTTCTGGCGCTATTGATTGTGAAGCAAGCTGAGAAGACCAGGTCAGTCCTGAATAGACGGGGGGGGGGCAGGGGGGAGCTCACAGTGGGTGGGCTTTGCACTTAATTAGGGAAGAGCAATTGCCCACTGTGACCTAAGGCACATCCTTGTGGAAGTAGGTATCTCCAATAGTCCCCCCGCCCAAAAAAAAAAAAAAAACCCACTGTATTTTGGCAAACAGGACCACGTCCACCATCCCAGAGCCCTAGAGCAGGGGCCTCTCTGGGCCTGGTCTAAGGGCAGGGGGCCTGGCACATCTTCAGGGAGCTTGATCTCCAGAAACTAGTGGGATTCAACATCGACCCGCGAGAGAGTCTGAGCCTTGAGTATGGGCAAATCTGAACAGTTGGGGAAAGTGGGACAAGCTTCCACATGGTGCTCCTGGGAGCAACAGTGGAGAGATGGGAATACCGGAAGCCTCTTCACCAGCTCTGCAGCAAACATTCCCCAGAGCTGGGTCAGCCTGGAGGGCTGGGCATACAGAGCTCCACAGGGAGATGTAGCCTTAACACAACAGAGGTTGAGAACAAGAACACGATGATGAAAATCCTGTCACTCTCCTGCTGAAAATTTTTCCAGTGGAAAGCCATGAAAAGTTATTGACTCATTTTTCAGAGCTTTGTCTCTTCACTGTTAGCAAAGGAGGTCTTTCAGTTACACCTGATGTTATCAATCTTGGATGTGAGAGTAGAGGGTAGAGACCTCACCCAGATCCTACGATGGATGCAGAAGCATAAAGCTGACCAATCATCCCAGTCAGCCTGAAAATATTGAAAATACTGTGTCCTGGGAAATCTCTTAACTCTGGACACTCCAGGTCAGTTGGTCACAGTATGCATGACCATCAAGCAACCACCAAGGCCCCACGCAGGGCCATCTGAAGGGCCATCTTAGCCCCAGTGAGGCTCTCCTTGGGCCCGCTTCACAGCCCAGCTGCTTCCTCTGACCAGTCTCCTGGCCCTCCACTTCCAAAGGGCTGAATCCCAAGGTTCCCTCCCCAACAAACACCCAGAACTCTGCCTCAGAGGCTGCATCCTGAGACCTCTACTGAAATTTCCGTGAAGTAATAAGAAAAAGAGAGAGAGAAATGTGATGCATGAAATCGTGACCTCCCATCCCAAGAAGATGAACTGAAGTCCTAACCGCCACCCCCCCCCCCCACCGACACTTCAGAATGTGGCCTTATCTGGAAATAGAGGCTTCGTGGGTATACTTAGTGAAGTCAGGTGAGGTCATGCAGGAGTAGGGTGGGCCAATCCGATAGGACTGGTGTCCTTTCAAGAAGAGAGAGGGGCACAGAGGCGATAATGCCATGTGAAGATACGGAAACACGAGAGAGAAGACAAAGGCAGGCACGGAGTCAGGCAGCTACAGACCAAGGCACGCCTGAAGCTGCCAGACACTGGAAGAGGGAGGGATGGATCCTCCCTCAGAAGCTTCAGGGGGAGCCTGCTTCTGCTGACATGTTCATTGCTGACTTCCAACTTCCCAAACTGTGAGAGAACATATTTCTGTTGCTTTACATCACGCAGTATGTGGTACTTTGTAACACCAGCCCTAGGAAACTAATAAACAATGTTAGAAGGCAAAGAAGACAAGAAGGAGAAGGGCCACAGAAACAATGGAAGAACTCCCCTTGTTGAAGCCAAGGGCTATGGACCCCTTCTGAGGGAAAGTCAGGAAGTCAGCCTGGGGTAGGGGAGAAGAACAGTTCAGGCTTGGACCCATTCCAACAAACCCTGGAAAATACCAGAGGCCAGGAGAGAGTCCAGCCTGGGGCCAGGGCCTGGGGGTCCTTGTCTTGCAGGAGTATTAAAGCTGTGGAGGCAAGCAAGCCCAGCAGAGAGGATGTGGAGAGAGGCAAAGGGCTTAGGGCTGATGCTTGGGAAGTCATCACACTCGAGGACTGGAAGAGAAAGAGGGATCTAGAAGATCCTGACAGGAGAGCAAGAGAAAAGCAAGAGAAGGAGATCATGGAGGGAGACAGGAGAGGAGAGATCCAGACACATCAGGGAAGGCGAGCTGAGCAAGAACCAGGCGGTAACAAGTGGATTCAGTGCTCTCCTGCCTCAAAGGCTCATTACACACCTCTTCATTAGGCATTGTGTAGGATCAGTGAATACAACAGAGAGCAGGACTTACCTGCCCTCACGATGCTTGCAGTCTTGGAGAGAAAACAGAGGACTTGGGGCAGATAGGGTTTCTCAAACTCTGTGGTGAAGAACAAGTTGTCATTTTCTTTGTGGATTGATACCATGTCACATAAATGTCAAGTCGCTATAAAAGTCATGAACACTTACATTTCTGTACTTGCCTGCTCACAGACTGACATTGACTGCCTACCACATCCTGAGCAGCATGGCTGACAGAGATGATGATTGCCTACCAAACAGCTCCTCTCTTTTCCTACTCCACCAAAGACATCCAGTGTTGCTCAGGGGGCTACAAGACTACATTTCCCAGCTAAAGACAGGCAAGTAGACAGCTTCTGGTAGAGCTTATAGAAAAGTTCCATAAAGGGAACAGATTCATCTAGGTGACATTCTCTTCAGTTCCTGCACCTTTCATGGATGTGACGCTTGCATTCCAGCAGCCATCTTGCAACCATGAGGCAACACTTGGAGCAAAAAACTTGAAGGACCTAGGTCTTTGTTGATCATAAAGCTACTACACCAGCTCAGGACAGCCCATCTCCAAATTTGCCCTTACAGGGAAAGAAAATTAAACTTTTATCTTGTTTACACCACTGCAATTTGGGACCATCATCAAGTATATTTTTCATCTGTGTCATGAGTTAACAGGCACTTACCATGTAGGGTGGTAAATACTATTACCACAACAATTAGGGAAGGACAATTACTATGGAATCCAGAGAAATTGCCTCTAACAAGCTTGGAGGGTGGGGCGCCTGGGTGGCTCAGTTGGTTAAGCGACTGCCTTCGGCTCAGGTCATGATCCTGGAGTCCCGGGATCGAGTCCTGCATCGGGCACCCTGCTCGGCGGGGAGTCTGCCTCTCCCTCTGACCCTCTTCCCTCTCGTGCTCTCTATCTCTCATTCTCTCTCTCTCTCTCAAATAAATAAAATCTTTAAAAAAAAAAAAAGCTTGGAGGGAGGGTTGGGGAGAGCTCTCTGAAAGAAACAATGGCAGAATAAAATAAAATAAGGAGAAGTAGGGAAAGGGATTAATGGGGGAAAGGAGCTTCCCAAGCCCCCACATTAAATCCAGTTTATGCAAAGACCAGGAGATGAGAGGGAATGGGGCCATAGGAAGAACTCCAAGTAGTTCAGTGTGGCTGGAGCAAGAGTGCAAAGAGGGCATGGGAAGGGAAGAAAGAGAGTGGTCTGCCTCAGGGCTGTGGCTGCCAAGTGGTGGAACTTGGTTGTCACATGAACAGAAGGCAGACACCTGACCTTCTAGAAGCTTCTCTCCCAGCTGAACTCAAGAGAGAAACTTTCAGGAGACAGTATTATGTGCTAGAAATCAGACAGCACTGAGTAGTCCTGAGCCTGTCTCTGATGAAGGGAATCCTGCTCAGTTGAGCCAAGTTGCTCACCCCTTGGTTCCCATTCCCAAATCTGCAAAACAGCCTTCACAACACCATGCCATCAACCTCACAAGGGCTCTGTGAACACAGGTTGTGATATCCTACAAGTAAGGAATGTAAAGATGCCATGTTGAAGCCTCTCATTTTACTGGTAAGGCACAGGAGGCCCAGAGAAGTCATCCCAGTTACATGGAGACAGCTGAGCCTGGAATTTAGCTCTTCCAGCGATCAGGCTGTTTTTCTTTTCCTGCAAAGAGCTGAGTGTTATGCACATGAAGTGGATGGTTATTGTTCCTGCCAAAGGGAACACAGCAGAGCAAGATGATAGTTTATTTCAAGAAACCTAGTACTTGAAGGTGCTTGGAATAACACATACTTTTGAAACTAACTAAATATTTGGAGTGTGTCTTCCCATCCTTCCTTTCTGCTCTAAAAGCAAAAACAAGTATCTGTAATTTGGTGAGGGGAATTGAATTAGATAAAAGGGAAAATCGAATTCAGTAACCACAGATGTGAAAGTGCCCCCTCCCAAAGTATTTAGACCAGATTCACATCTTTGGAGGTAACTCTTAAGTTTCCACAGAATCACTGAGAAAACACAGCCAACCCCCTTTGGTGACTTCACAGTGGCTCTCTGAAAAGGTCACTGTAATCCATCCTCTTCGTTCCAAAAACTAGCATCTCTGAAAGCCCTGTTGGGATGACCATTATTTGGGGGACTACAGAGAAGATTCGTAACCAAAAGAAATAATATTACAGTAGTAACTGTTACTTATGGAAAGTTTGCCTGTATCTGGCTTCATGCTTATAATAACCCTGAGGTATGAGAACTACTGTCCCCATTTTCTGGATGAGGAAACCAGGCCTGGACCCTCCACTGACTTCCTTCCCATCCAATCAATTACCAAGCCCTGTTGAATCACACTGTCTCTTCCATGGGTCTTAGTCTTCCCAGTGCTTCCTGGAAAGCCCAGTGCCTTCTACTCACTTCTTCCCAGATGTTCTTGTCTGGGAACATCACCCTCCGTTCCCAGATATGTATGGGATATTCTCAGGTATCATGGCATCACTGCACACTCAAAAGAACTTGTGTTCCCTTGAAAACTCCCCATTCATCTGAACTTTTTTCCTGTGAGTCGATTGCCCAAGACTGAACAATACATTCTCCATTTTACCCAAAGAGGTCTATTTACAAACTCCTGAATGTACCTTGTATTTATTTCCTACCCTTGCTCACGCTGTTCCCTCCCTCAGGCTCCACTAAAATGCCACCTTTTCTCTGAAATCTTCCCTGATCTTCCCAAGAAGAAGGTGCTTCAGCATGTGAAAAAAACGAACAAGGATGTTCACTACAACGCTGTTTTTAATTGAGTGAAAAATTTCAGAAGATTGGATCCAACTGTTGATTAGTAACAGACATTAGGGTGTACCCATACAATGGAATATTATACAGCCAGTGAAAATAAAACAAGGATAAGATACATCTACATGTACTGATAAGGGTTAGAGAACAATATGTATAATATGGTCCCAATACATAAAAATGTTCTATATCGGGGCACCTGGGTGGCTCAGTCAGTTAAGTGCCCACCTTTGGCTCAGGTCATGATCCCCCAGGTCCTGGGACTGAGCCCTGCATCGGGCTCCTTGCTCAGTGGGGAAATTGCTTCTCCCTCTCCCTCTCCCCCTCACCCTGCTCATGATCTTTCTCTGTCACTCTCTCTTTCAAATAATAAGTAAAATCTTTGAAAAACAAAGTCTCTATATGCATAAAAATTCTGAAAGCCTACAACAAAATTCTTAATAATGCCTATCTCTGGGATTAGAGATGGAGAAGTGGAAAACTTTACTCTTTTTACTAAATATGTTCCTAATTTATATTCATTTTTATGGCAGCGAATTACTTTTATAATACCAAACTTACCCATTTTGGGAAAAAAAATTTCCTCGTTTGAATTGCTTATAGCCCATAGTATACTTGGAGGGTCTGGATATGTCTTACACATCTTTTATCCCCTAGGGCATGCAGCACATTGCCTCACATGTCAAAAGTTGTCTTAAATTGGGATATTTTCATTGGGTATAAAGCACTGACATAGAAGATTAAATTTAAGAGCCCTGCTTCCTGGCATTTCCTCATATATATTGTGGATGTTCCTGACACATAAACACACACATAATTCACTACCACCACCTTCACACTCACGAGTAGAAACTAAACAAGGCAAAGAATGCATAACCATTCTTCAAAGGGAAACCCGTTCGTCAGATTTGGAGAGAGAAGCTATACCACTCAGAGATCTCAAATAAGGGGGAATAAATGAGGATGAATTTGTTGACGCTTATCCAATCCCTGTTTTCTCATGGTTTTAAGGTTTTAAAATGTCTCTGGGAGATACTGTATTATAACCAGGGTCAAAATCTATCACCTGGATAAAAGAAACGGTTTAAAGCGTCAGTTAAGGGATGGGAATGTATAGGCTTCTGTACTTACCTCTCCCTGCTTGTTTGTTTGTTGGGAGCCACTGTAAATAATTTAAACTGCTGAGTTATATTCTTGACTATCAGTCACTGTGGTAAGGTGTGAAACCCAGGCAGCTGGAGTGTCTTGTCAAAAGACCTTCTTAAGGACAGGAAACGGGGAGCCAAGTGCCCTTTCAACAGACAGTAGCTATGACTGCAGGATTCTTTGGAGACCTGGGGACATACCAGAAGCAGAGTTTCAAAAATAGAAATAGAAATGTCTGGCAGACTGAAAAAGAAAACCGGGCTCCAAAATTACCCACAGATAATAGCAACGTAGTCTCAATGGCTGGACGCGGATATTAGTGTGTATTGTCACCTCCAAAACCAGCCCTCCCGCCCCAAAAGATATTTTTAAATGTTAGTTCGACCTCCACCACACTCGTTCTTGAGAGGTGTGAGTTCACCAAAATCGCTTTGTGGGTTTGTGATCTGTGGGGATATTCTCATCCATTAATCATAAGCCTTTATTGATGCCGACTCTGTGCATGTCAGGGTAGAGGGTAGAAAAGAAGAAAGTGAGAACTTCCACCATCAAGGAACTGAGGCAAACATGCAAGAGTTATAACTACAAACTTAGGCAGGGTTCATGCTGTGTAAGGTTTCAGGGGATTTGTTCACCGGAAAATTTTTAGGTGCCTCTTAAGAGCCCTGCAAATGCAGAGAACCCTGTGAGACACCAAAGAAATATGAGATGAGACTCAGATGCTGTTCTCCAGGACCTTAGCGTCTTCTTGGAGAGTGCAAGACTTTCAATGGGAAACAATGTGAGAACAACGGTATTGAATAAAATACTGAATCATGAAGTACAAAGAGAAGTGATAAATTGAGGGTTAAGCAAAAGGACAAAAAGTAGTTGAAGGCTTCAGTTTCATTCACTTCTACACACATTTGTGGAACTCCGTACTACGTAGCAGGCATTAGGTAGACACTTGGGAGAGGAGACTAATATGACAATTTTGGACAAAACAGATTTCTTCCCCTCAAAGAACCAAGAGTTTAGTAAGATAGACAAGACATATGTAAGTAAATACAACTAATACCAGATGCTGTCAGTTGGACTTAGTATGTCTGGGTCTTACCCACACAGTCCAAACACAGATGGATAATGAGTTCCAAATCACTTAGGAAGATTTTGGCAATGAAGAAGGAGGAGAAGGGGGAGGAGAAGGAAGAAAGAAAAAAAGAGAGAGAGAGAAACAAGGAGGAGGAAGGAAAGGAGGGAAAAGAAAAGGGAGGAGGAGAAAAAGAAGGAAAAGAGAAGGGGAGGGAAGACCTTGAATCAGAATGGCTTAAACCATAAGAAATTTGCCATTCACGTAACTTCAAGTCCAGAGGTAAGATGATCCCAGGTAGACGTTACTTCCAACTCTCTGCCCCGCTGTCCTATTAGCTTTTTTCCGAAGCTAGTTCCACGTGGCTGCAACAGTTCTAGGCATCTCTTCCAGATGTGGCACCAAAGAGAAAACAAGGGACAGTGTGTTTAAAGGTTTCTCTCCCAGAAGACCCGCCAGCAGACTTTTGCTCCCATCATATTGGCCAAAGTCAATGTAGCCCTGGAGCCATGACCTATACAATCATCTGCCAGGAGCTGGACCCTGTGCTAGACATTATATGTAAGACCGAGTCTCTCATTCACAACATGAGGAAACAGTAACATAATAGCCAGACACAGCACCGTGAGCTCTCAGAACACTCAAGAGTACAGGGCGCCTAGGTGGCTCAGTCAGTTAGGCATCCAACTCTTGGTTTCTGCTCAGGTCATGATTTCATGGGTTGTGCAAGAGAGCCCCAAGTTGGGCTCCACACTCAGCAAGGAGTCTGCTTGAAGATTCTCTCCCTCTGCCCCTCCCCCTGCTCACTCTGTCTCAAACAAATAAATCCTTTTTTTTTCAAATAAATCTTTTTTTTTTTTTTAAAGAGTGGTATTAGGCGGGGGTGGGGAGTGGAAGAATGAAGAAGAAGAAAACTCATGGAACAGTAAAAGTAACTGGCAGAAGAGGAGGGGGGTCATAGGCAGTGAGAGAAGTAATTTCCCAGACTAGAGGCAGAATCTGAGTCTTGACCAGCTCGTGTTCTAGGCACTGCCATAGTGCGATATTCCCGGTGCCTGGTGAACTGGCTGGAAAATATTAACCCTTCAGTAAATGCCTAAACACCTGAGTGAATTAATGAGTGTGGAGTCTGAAAATTAGCAGGCAGTTGTGAACTTCTGGTGGGAAGCCTGGGGTCCTTCTTGCTGTGCACAGGAGTTAGAATTTCATCTTGGAAGACCATGGGAAGCTGCAAGATGTTTTAAGTGCAAGGATGGCACGATCACATTTTGGTTTTGTCAAAGACCATTCTCACTGGAGTATGGTCAAAGAAAGACTAGAAGCAAAAAAAAAAAAAAAGAAAGAAAGAAAGAAAGACTAGAAGCAGCACGACAGGTCAGCAAGAGTCTGCATAATAATAAAATCCAAAGCGGATCAGAGACCAGTCATCACCACCCAGTGGTGAGTCTACCACACAAAAAAACCTGGATCTCTCTTCTTGGCCTTGCAGCTGCTTGGGTGTCACTGCAATGCTTATGACCTAGCATCCTCTTAAAAGAGTACCCTCTTGCTACTTAAAACAGACAAAAAGCCTATTATTAGTGGACCAGCTTCTGGAACAAGATATTATATATATCAGGACTTTTTAAGGTGTGATTTCTTTCAAGTGCCTATAGAGATGGAGCATGGGATTAGCCGAGAGATTTCCTGCCTCCATAAAGGACTCAGCCCATCAGCTCTTCCCTGCCTGCTTCCTGTGGGCCCAGCACAGCTCACTCCCAAAGACCAACTGCTATGGGCTGTCATTGCCTCATCTATTAAAAAAAAAAAAAAAAGGCAAAGGGGCGGAATCAAAACCTGATTTAGCCTCAGGGAGTTGTTGAGGGTGAAGAACATTCTGTCTGCTAGGTGCTCTGAACTCTTCAAAAGAGTGAAGAAGGTGTATTATTCATGCAAGACAGTGTTTTTCACTCTCCTCGCTGGGGAGTGGAGAAGACAGAGCACCGTTCCCACCCTTCTACCCCACCCCCCACCCCCCCGCACACTCTGGGCCCAAGCCCAGCCTCGGAGACATGGGGGGAGGGAGGCAGGGAGGGAGCACGTTGCCCGCAGCCCAGCCCTGAGAGAAGAGAACCCGTGGCAGGTGCAGGGTAGGCAGTTCTGGAGCAAGCACCCAGCCCCTGGCCAGCTGTGATCTGGGCCAGGCTCAGAGGCTGCCTGCTCCCACCCAGCTCCCCTCCAGGGCAGAGACCCTCCCACGGCCGCCCCCTCCACCTTCACAGAAGCCCCATCTCAAACCCTAGGTCAGAACTTGAAGCCCATTAGTAATGAATCACTGGGACTAGAATTCGGTTCAGCCAATGCACATTTGTCGGGGTAATAATCAGGGTTTTTATCCATCTTGCACATTGGCCTGTTTTTCCTTTTGGCTACAGTCGCCACCTGAAGAGGATTAGAGAAAGCAAAATATTACAATTCACTGGAGATCACATTTCCCTCTCCTCACCCTTTACCTCCACTTACTGCTGAAAAACAAAGGCTCAGAAAGGCTACCCTGGTGCTCTGGAGCCTGGGGCGGGGGGAGGGGGAGGGCACAGAGGAACCACTGGGGCCGTGCCGGGTGGCGCAGGCTCAGCCCCACCTGCTCAGGCCGCCCGCTTCCCTGGCTGGTGTCGAGGAGCTCGCTCTGCCACATCAGCCCAGAGCTTCGTCATGCATGCAGCCAAATGAGAGCTGGGCTTCCAGAAGCCCGTGCAGGGGCCAAGAGAGTCGATGTTTTTGCCTTGAGGCAAAGACCTCTGGGTGAAAAATGTCCTTGGAGAGAAGCTGGCTGTGTCTTACGTTTTTCCAGAGGGGCGCAAAAGGTCCAATGTCCTCACTTGTGCTGACAAGAAGACGACAATGGGTCTCCGTTGCCACGACAAGCCGCCTCTCACACTCGCACACTCAAGGCACAGCCCACCCCCCCGCCTTCCTGATGAGGGAGAGGAATTTGATGATCTGTTTTTGTGGGCGCCCCAGAAGGGTTTGGGGGCATTTACCAGTTTGTTTCTTCTCCGGGACAATTGTTGGATCTGCTCAGAAGGGAGCCTTGCTGGGATATTCAATATCATGCATTTGTTGCTTTAAAAATACCAGTGCCCCAGCAAGAGAAGGTCATGTACTTCTTATTGGCACATGGCCCCAGACGCGGTGTTTTCTTTGTCTTGGAGAATCGCTTAGGTTTAATGGGTGTTGCATACAAAGAATGATGGGAATTTGGTGACCACTTCAAAAAAAAAAAAAAAACTTAAAAACCCCAAAACAGGAGAAATCAAACAAAAACAGGCCATCCTCAGTTCTTGCCCCGGACCCTGACGAGCCACTCAAAACAGTTCTCCTCCTCCCTCAGGAAAGCCTTTGGTGGCACCAAGGACCTCGGGGTGTCTTTGGTGCGATGGAAGCCATTCTGTAATGCCCAGGGCCTCATTTTCTCTCCATGGCTCCAGGAGCAATTTCCCTCCACCTGTCCCATGGGCTGTCTTCGGCTCACCCTCACCGATCCCGTTCCAGGGTCCCGTGAACTCCGGGAAGTGATTTCAACATGGTCATTTCCTGGAGAACCCCCACAGAAGCAGGAAGCTCATTCCATGGTGTTTTCTCCTAAGATGTCCTGGCTGATTCTTGCATCTCAGTAAGTCACAATCCATCCAAGAAAACAAGGTAATAATTACTGCAGAAATTGAAGAGTGGGGTGTTCCTAATGATCACTATTTTCTTCGCCCTCAGGCAACCTGCTCTTCGGGTGCCTGCTTCGTGGCATGTCGACTGGGGTAGGAGGGCTCCACGCCTACATTTGAGAGGGGACAGAACATTGAGCCATAAAGGGCCCTGAACATTCCACCCCTGACCTTAGTTTGCCTGGCGTATACACACTATTTTTCTTTTCTTTTTGGCTTTTCAAGGCACTCCGGGAAGCAAATCATTCAGCAAGGTCTGCATCTCCTCCCAGCCCAAGGTCCTTAAGGAAAAGGGCCTGGCCTGGTTCACCTCTGTATTCCTAGCACTGGGCATCCCATAAATATAATGATAGTATTAGCTACCACTTAATGAGTACTTTACCTTGCACCGAGCTCTTTGTAAATATTATCTCTTGCTATTAAATATGCTGGATTGAATTTAACTGATTCACAGAGCAGGAATGGCACTTATTTAAGGGGCATGATGGTAACCCAGATGTGGAATCCGAGAGACTTCCATTCAAATCCTGACTTTGTCACACATCGGTCACTTGAAATTTGAGTTTTCTCATGTTTAAATTGGGGGAAATAATAGTCACCCTGGCTGCTCCATAGAGCTGTTGGGAAGAAAATACAAACAAGTATTAGTAAGATATTTCTTTCTAAGTTTGAACATTTTTTAAAAATCGAAATGTCCCTACAAATCTAGTGGTATCAACAGCCAGATTACCACAGTGGGGCTGTCACAGTTTATGAGGAGGTAAGGTATGAGGAGAGGTCATACTTCCCCAAATATCTTCCCCACTGATGATCATAAATTATTCCCTCTCATCTGGCTCATAATTCCCACAACCAGCATGAGTAATAGCGAGACAAGTAAAAGAGGTTGTTGCCAAGTCCCTGGATTAGTTATCTGTTGCTGTGTAACAAATCAGCCCCAAACCAAGAGCACCTGGCAGTCCACAGATCTGTCTCTTGCTTCAACAGTGTTTGGACAGAACAGACCCAGAGACATCAGCCTCCAACCATTTTTCCAGCCATCTTCCTCTGCCACCCTCTGCCTCTGGAACCAGTCAACACCCTATTTTGAGCTTAGCTCCTTATTACTGATCAGCCAGGAGCTCCCAGATTCATCAGAATTGTTCCACTGAAGTGGAGGCCACTGTCAGCTGCCTGGTCAATGCGCATCTGCTGGCCTCCTACCCCTACCTCTCTTTGGGCTTCTGTTTCGACCATGACAGTGTGGCTCTGGGGGGGCGTGAGCCCCTCTTCTGCTAGTTGGCTGAGGAGAAGCACAAGTGCACTAAGCGTATCTTGAAGATGCAAAACCAGTGCAGCGGCCATGTCCTCTTCCAGGATATGCAGAAGCCATCCCAAGATGAGTGGGGCAAAACCCTGGACACCATGGAAGCTGCCCTAGTTCTGGAGATGAACCTGAACCAGGCCCTTTCAGATCTGCATGCCCTGAGATCTGTCCAGGGAGACCACCATCTCTGTGACTTCCTGGAGAACCACTTCCTGGATAAGGAGGTGAAACTCATCAAGAAGATGAAGACCACCTGACTTCACCTCTGCAGGCTGGCTGGCCCCCCAGACAGGGCTGGGTGAGTATCTGTTTGAAGGGCTCACCTTCAAGCATGACTAGGAGCCTCTGAAGCCCAGCAACCTTTGAGGGCCCCCTATGGCATGTGCCTGAGCCTCTCCCTGCAGCCACTAGGAAGCTTTTTAACTGCCCTGGAGCCCTCTCCCAAGCTGTGGACCAAATGGAAACAAGAAAGCTTTTTGCAGCAAAAAACCCCCAACAAATAAACAAGCAACAACAACAGCAACAAAAACAAATTAGCCCAAAACCTAAGTGGCTTAATCAGCAATGAACATACCATCTCCTGTAATTTGTGTGGGTCAGGAATTTGGAACAGCTTTGCTCAAGGTTTCCTGTGATGTGTGTAGTTAAGATTGGGGCTGGAGTTGCAATTATCTGAAGGCTAGACTAGCCCTGAAGGACTCACATCCAAGACGGTTCACTTACACAGTGCTGGTTGCTGGTAGGAAACCTCAGTTCTCCCTCACATGAGCTTTTCTATGAGCTGCTTAAATGTCCTCACGACATGGTGTCTGGCTTCTCTAGAGTGAGCAGTCCAAATGCAAGAGCAAGGAGGAAGCCACAATGCTTCTTATGACCCAAGCTTGGAAATCACAGACCATCACTTCCACCACATTTGATTATTTTTAGAAAGTAATCGATCGTTCAGGCCTGCACGAACTCTTCTCAAGGGGAGAAGAATTAGGCTCCATCTTTTAAAAGAGGAGACTTGTCAAAGAATCTTTGGATGTATTTTAAAATCATTACTGCCGGCGTGAAAACTCGTCTGTTATTAGGGGGCCTCTTCTATCAGTGCTCAGCTGGGATAAGCAGCAGGGGTATTAAGGTGGGGACGAGGTTCCAGGCCAGAAGAGGTCCCAAGTCAGGCCCAGAGATGAAGGACTCTGGGCTACCAGGTCATAAAATACTTTAGGGAGACACAGTCATGACCATGGGACATTCTCTTGGAGAGCTGTTGCTCTGGTCTTGCTTGAAGGCTGACCAAATGTTTTCATCTCAGAACAGTTAGTCTTGGTCTCTCTGATTGAATGGCTTATTCTCCGTATTGGCAGGGAGCTTATAGAATCGCTACTGGAAGGTTTGACTGGTTTGGGAAATGGAGGCAAGATCTTCTGCTTTGACATTTTTTCTCCTGATATAGTTCAGTCCTACTTTCTCCTGGGCTTTGGCCCTGACAAGTGTTGATCAAGGGGTTAAAGCAGGGGAGCATGAACTCAAGAGCCAACAAGGGATAGGCAAAGGGAACCTAGCAGATCTAAGAAACAATTAAGAGTGGTAAGCAATGTGGCAGACTGGAAGGCAAGCTACAGATAATTTCATACTAGAAAAAGAGAAATATCTGGACCTTTTAAGATTAATTGGACATTGCTTCTGAAATCACGCAAATGCTTAGTATTCCAGAAAACTACCATGAGCCAGGGGTCAAAATGGATGTTTAAGAGAGTCCATTGAAAAATGGAATTTAGGGATAGTGGAACTCTCAATGGGCCCACTACATCCACGAAATATTCTTTTGTTATTTTCGTAGTTCCTGACAATGTAGTTTGAGTGGATATACTTGGCAACCAGTAGGACCACCACAGTGGTTCCTTGACGTGTAGAGGGAGGGCTTTCAGGATCAGGCAAGGCAAAAGCACCTGCAGCACTCCCCTCTATACCAAAATAATGAACTCAGAGCAGTACTGTATCCTCGGGGGACTAGCACAGGTAGTCCACCAACACAGACTTTAAAGTCACAAAGGTGGTGATCCCTCCCACATCTCTTTCACTGTCCTGTTTGGCTCTGCAAAAGACGGAAAATTAGGGGGTACTATTTTAAGTGTTGTTAAGTGATGATTACAATTGAAGCTGCTCTTCTAAAAGTTGTCTCTTCATCCTGTGGGTCTGCTGTATGGCTACTGATCTGGTGAATACATTTTCTCTACTAGAAGTTTGCTTTTACCTGATAGGCGTAACAGTACATATTCACCATCCCGGTCTCAAAACTACATTAATTCTTTTGCTTTATGCCATAATTTAGATCAGAGGGATTTTTTTAATGTAACTTTTTTGATTGAGGTATAATTGACATATGACATTATATTAGTTTCAGGCGTATAACATAATAATTTGACATTTGTATATACTGCAAAAAGACCACCACAATAAATCTAGGTAGCACGTGTCACCATGGTGTATATTTAACTTTATAAGAAAACAACGAAATGTTTTTCAAAGTGGTTGTACCATCTTACATTCTCATCAAGAATAGATGAGAGCTCCCAGTCGCTGCATAACCTCACCAAAATTTGGTATTGTCAAGGACTTTAATTTTAGCTCTTCTAACAGGTGTATAGTAGTCTTTTGCTGTGGTTTAAGTTTTCAGTCTCTGATATCTAATGATGCTGAGCATCTTTTAATGGGCTTATTAGCTATTTTTAAAACTTGTGAAGTGTCAGCTAAAATTTTTGCCCCTTTTTAACTAGGTTCTTTTTCTTATTATTGAGCTGTAAAAACTCTCTGTGTTTTCTGGAAACAAAACATTTGTCAGACGCATGTATTGTGAACACTTTCTTTCAGTACCATATTAACCAGTGACTTAGGAAGCAGCACAGGGTGCAATGCGTTAACAGTCATTTGTGCAATCAAGGAAATCAAGGCAAATATGGGTTCAGTAACTTTTTTTTAGCACACAGAAAATAAAAAAATAGAATTCAGGAGCCTCCAATATGTGCTTGTCAAATGCCAAGTTGCTAATAAATATTTGAGAGTAAATGCAAGAAGGCAAGAAAGTGTTTGAGTTACTGGATTATACTGCCTCCCAAAAAGCAGCATAAATGTTGAGACTGGAATGGTAAACACCAACTTCTACCAACTCAGAATATCTTTCCTGTTCCATGAAATTGACATCAGGTGAGAGGTTTATTGCTTTATTTACTTTGTTTTGAAGCAAATGCCAGAGTCTGTAAATTTTCAGCCTAATTTCTTCCCAGCTTCTGAAACTATAGAATACTTTGTGACTGAAGTCAATACTATGGACCCTGAGATTTCCATTCCTTTGTAAATAAAAATGTATTGTTGTGTTATTTTGTATAATACACTGTATTTTATATTATATATTTTATATTGAAAGAAACTGTCATAATCAAGAAACTTATCATAATCTTTAGTATACATACACTCTATAGAAATGCACTACATGTAATATATCCTAATGAAATGTGTTACTTTATAATCGCTGCTTCAGCATGCCAGGCCCCATTTTGGTACTCAGTCCGCAAAGATCACTAAGACACAGGTTCCCGACCTTGAGAAACTTACAGCCATGTGGAAAAGCTGAAAGTGTTTTTATAAAAATTTTGTTAAAACGCAAAGAGAAGGGACACCTGGGTGCCTCAGTTGGTTAAGCGTCTGCCTTCGGCTCAGGCCCTGGATCTCAGGGTCCAGAGATCGAGTCCCGCATAGGGCTCCTTGCTCAGCAAGGAGCCTGCTTCTCCCTCTGCCTGCCGCTCCCCCTGCTTGTGCTCTTTCTCTCTGACAAATAGATAAATAAAATCTTTTTAAAAATGCAAAAAAAATATTGGGTTTATAAGCAGTATCTTCTAAAATATTTAGGGGTGAAGAGGCATCGTGTCCACAACTTACTCTCAAACAGTTCAGAAAAAAATTATATATACATGCATATGTCTACAGACCAGTGTACATGTCTAAACAAATGTGTATACATGTGTGATACACACACACTTTTAGAGAGAGAGAAATAAAGCAAATATGGGAAAACAGTAACATTTGAAGAATCTGGGTAAAGGCTATATAAGCATGCATTCTCCACAAAGCAATATTGCACTCAAAGAAATAAAAATTGTTCTTGGAGGCCAAAAAAATCTTACTCTTTTTCCATGTAAAGTTCAGATATACAGAGTCCATAAGCAGGTATATAGTACCTGTGGTATTAAAATTACATGGCAGAAAGCAACTGGGAAAAAAGTATCTGACAGGCTCTTGGGGAGTGACGAGAAAAAGATTGAGAAATGCTGGTAGACAGGAATTCTTTATGCTCTTTTTGCAACTTTTCTAGAAGTCTAGAATTATTTCGGAACGAAAAGTGTAAACGTTGTGACGTGAAAGTGCTGAGAAAGTTAGGGGAGCACAGATGAGGTGGCCCTAATTCTGCAGGGGTAGGTGAGGGCAGCTCTGGGCCAGGGGGCACGGGAGGTCCCCACCAGGAAAGTGACATTTGCCCCAAGTCCTGAAGGAGAACCAGGAGTGTGCTGGGTAGATAAGGACACGGCCTAATCCCAATGAGCCTCAGAGGAAGATTAAATTCTATATCATTTAGTTACATTGTTTAGCATATTTTACCATATTCTAATGAGATACACAGTGATAAGCCATGTCTTTTCTAAAGGATGACTTGCAATTAAATAGCAATCCTTTGTGAGGCAGAAGATCTGACTCCTAAACTTTCTAAAGAAATGGGAGTTTGAGGGAAAGCAGCCTTCTTTCTTCTAGGATTCCCTGTTTATCCAAACTTTCATGCTCCAAGGGAATGACTCTGGATTCATGATTTACAGGCTTGGGAAACCCTTTGGGATTTGGGACAGGGAAGGTGCCAGCCTGTGAAATTTGCCTTTAGCTCCGGTGCCGCACTGGGTCAGCAGGCCTGAGAGAGGCGGAAGGTGGCTCTCACACTCAGGAGCAGCAAACCCTGCCTTTCTGTGGGCTGGAAATCCGACACTGGGCTGTGGAAATGCACAGTGTCAGAAAGTGTGCTGTGAGAAGGGGCGCGGAAAGGGGCAAACGCCGGAAAAATTGTACTTTTTCCCCACGACAGTTGCCTTTTGTTTGGACAAATAATTTGAGGAGAGAACAAAAAAGCAGTTGTTTGCTTAATGCCAAGCCACAAAAACACGGAGCCTTCCTGGCCCCGGCTAGGAGCACATTCCTGGTCCCAAGCATTCCTGATGATTTGCCCCCCGGTGCTGCAGATTGAGGTGACACAGAAAGCGCCCACTGTCCCTGGAGCCCCCTTTGCTGGGCGGGGGCCACCTCACTCATTCATAACTCACTAGGACAGGGGTCCGGGGAGGCCAGGGAGCTCGGTGCCAGGCCCGGCCAAGCCAGAGGGTGGCTGTGATGGGGTGGGGTGGCCTGAAAGCAAGTCATTAACGCACATGGATGCCCTGCCTGCCAGTTGCCTGTGTTCTTGGCCAGAAGAATCTGCAGAAAGAGTACAAAACCTTGTGTTCAAAAGTTTTGGAGTTTGTAACATATACAGACTCATACACACATATACACATGCCCAGAAACACACAAACTGCTTGTGATACATACGTTTGGTGCCAACATAAACAGGGCCCCGGCCAAAAACTGTGTTGGTTAGCAACTGGCCAATGAAGTGTTTAAAATTAGAGGCCAACAGAAAAACCCGAACAGTGGTGTTTTTCCTAAACTTGAAGTCACCAGTTAGTATTGCTTTTCCTTTGCAGAATGGTTTTCTAATATCTTCACTCAGGAAAGATCCTGTCTGCAAAAAGGCCCACGACAGGGTTTGCTCTTGGGTGAGTTCATTACCGTAAATCCATCCACGGCGGGTTCCAATAACAATTACAAGGCCATCAAGCCATGAAACCCAATGGCTGCTTTGAATTTGTGACCAGTGCCAGTGAGAGGTGGGGGCAGGGAGGGGGGTTAGTTCTGGGCTTCTAGAACGGCAGGTCTCCAAAGCTTATGGAAGCACTGGGGCCCCAAAGGAGGAAAGAACAGCTTGTCAGGCCAGCCAACTGACACCTGGGAGAGCAAGCTGGGGAGGAAACGCGTGCCGTTCCCCCAAGCCCTGAGTCTGCCCCTGGCACCATGCAGAGTGAGCACGTCATCCTAGGGCCATGGCCACATAGTAGGGAAAACCCTCTTCCCTATAATCCCCCACCTTCAGATGTCAAAGGCCCCTTCTACCTTCTAGTGAAGCCTGTTCCCAGGGGAGTACGGATGTCTATTCTTTACCACTTAGTCTGACGTCACCGTTACCAGATCATCTGATATGTTGCACTTGAACTCTGTGGCCTAACAGCCTTGACTTCCGCTAGAAGAACTAGTGTCCTTGGCCAGCAAATAGGAGGGTATTTGGTAGGGCTGAGGAAAGGCAGGATTTCTCAAAGCTGTCCCTACCACCTGCCTGTTCTTCCCTCTCAGCCCCCAGATGTCGGCTCAATTCTCCATTCCTAAATAAGTCAAGTTCTGATGGGATAGTGTCTTGGCCCCAACTCCTTCGCCCTCACTGAAGTCAAGGCCCAGATGTGGATTCGATCACCATTCTCTATCAAGGGTCGAGGCCTTCACCCGACGTACAGCACATGCTCAAGCAGTTTGTTGAATAACTAAATCAATGAATGGTTAAATGAGGGCTTGGATGGATGCATGAGTGGATGGATGGATAGATGGATGATGGGTGCCTAGATGAACGATGAGGAGTGGATTATGGAGTTCCAATACAACTCCATCCGGGGCCCGCCCATCTCCCTAGGATCCTGCCTCCCCAAGAACTCTGTTGCTTCGGTGCAGCTTAGAGAAGCCCAGTCAATAGGTGACGGTGCTACTGGATGCTCATGATGAATTACTGCAGTAGCAACTGAGAAAAGCCAAGAGAGCAACCAAAGAGAAGGGCTGAGATGATAAAAGGCAGAGAGGGATAAATAGAGAGGTTGAGAGGTGTGCGGGCTGAAGTGACCACGGGCAGCTGGAGGAGAGAAGCAGCAGCTTCGGGGACCCGAAGGAAAAACAGGGAAGAGGGACGTGGAGGCTAACCATGGGGAGGGGGAGGCAGCTGAGAGGGGGAAGTGTGGGAAAAGAATTTATATTATCAGGCAAACAAAACGGCAGGGACTTCTCTAATAGGACTGTAGGGAGGCGAAGGTTGAAAGCAGGAGGCTTTTCAAAGGAAGAGAGAGGAGGAGAAGAATCTCAACCAGAAAGATTTAAGGAGCAGAGGAGAGAAACAAGACAAGAGACAACTGCTGGCCCTTCAAGTTACGGAAGGGGTGCCCAGTGTGAGAAAGCCAAAGCCACAGCTGCTCTGCCAAGGGAGGAAACCTTAGGAGACCCGCCCAGCCAGAATCTTGAAGTCTCAGACTTTTTCCACCTTATGAGCTGTAAATTGATCTATTCAGTTAGAGAAACCTGGTTTTTATTGAGTAATTTCCTCTGAACGACCTCCAGTTTTGAAAATGTCCCCAAAGTTCTCTGACTCCCCCTCCCCCGCCCAGGTCCCTGCGTCAATGCCCGTAAATCATGGGGAGGCAGCCCCCCTTCTTGCACGCCAGGTCCTTGGCTAATCCTGATATGGCACTGGGTCCTCCTGGTGTGGAGACCTCGGATCTGTTTGTTCTGTGGCCAGTTCCCAGCATGCACCTTACCAAGTGCCCATCCAGCAGCTGCTCAGGAGCCCCCAGCCACAGAAAGGATTGCTAACTGGTCCGGAGCCATGTCCTCTGCCTGGCCCTGATATCAAGGACATTCCTCAATTTTTCTTCCTAGCACTCAACTGGGGCCTCTTGCAGATGCAAACAAGGGGCTCTTTATGGGAAACGTTGCCCATCGGTTGCTTTTACATTGCATCTTTTATACCAACATCGCTCAAAGCACTTTCGCAGACAAGTGTCATTGTCTCCCCCTTACAGATGGCACCGAAAGGAAAGCACGGAAAGTTAAGTGGTTCAACAAAGGTCACTCAAAAAAGTCACAGCAGAGGTGGGAACAGGACCCAGAGCTCCCTGCTCCCAGGCCTATCACCTGCCCACTCCCAGGCCCAGTGGGAAAGAGCCAGCATCTGTGGGGGCCCTTCCCACACTCTGGCAGCATGCAAACCCACCCCCACCCCCTGCCCCATCTTTGCTATTTAAAGCTCAGAACTGAAACCCCCATCTTCATAACCGGGATCACACAGATCTTTGGATGGAAGAGGCCATCTTGCAAAGTTAATTGAAGGCCAGTGGACTTGCCAAGAGCCAGTAGGGTGGGAGGGAGGCCTGAGGGCCCCCTCAGGAGGTGCGATGCAGGCATTAGGCTCGAAAAGCAATTGCATTACCTGTGTGGCTGAGGTTTTACTGCCTGCTCAATCTGAAAGTTAGCAAAGTAGTAATCAATGAAAAGGAAATATAATTGAGAAGATTAAAAGCTGAGGGTGGGTATGGACTGGGGAGGGAAGTGATTGCTAAAGAGGTCCATTTGTATAATTCAAAGGTCGATGCCTCTCATTAAACTCGCATCTCCAGACACTCAGGGGATGAAAGAGAATCTCTCCATGCTGACTGGCTGACACCTAAGAGTTTCCTCTGGCCACTTTCAAGGGCAGCATGAGGCCAGAGGGACAGAAGAAACTGTTGGAAAGAGAATTTAGGGGAATCCATAAGCAAAAGAACATTTGGAGAATTGAAACACAAAGCCAGGCCTTCTGACCCTCTTTAAAAAGACATCCAAGTTTCTCCTAGACCATGAGGGCTTATTTACATGATCTGAATGAAAGCTGAATTAATGCCCAGGGACATTCTAGACTGGTACAGCCTTATCTTCTCTGTTCATATTCATACCCACCCTCACACACTCTCACACGCACGCACGCACGTGCGTACATACACACACACACACACACACACACACACACACACACACACACACACGATTATCCTTACATGGAATGCATGTGTTTCTATAACTTTGGGTCAGTAATGGGCTCTGGCCATCACTACATGTTTATTTATAGAACTACCAACTGCATCTGTCTCTGAGACAAGTGACAAGCTTGTCCCCCAAACTCCTCCCCAGAAAGGAAGTTACATCGGGTGTGTGTGTGTGTGTGTGTGTGTGTGTGTGTGTGTGTGTGTGTCTGGTTCCAAACCGAGACTTTGGCGCTCTGCGGTCCAAAAGGCCAGGTCACACCTTCCCACCAGGACACAGGCACCCAAGCAGACAGCACTCTGGTTCGCCTTCCTATCCCTGCCCTTTTTCTGTTGTGGTTGCCAACAAGACGTCCAATGTATGCTGGTCTCTCTTGTCTCTGCATCTTCTGTCCTGGCTGCCTCCACCAGGAGCCTGTACAAGGGCATTTGGGAGACCATAGACTACAGATGGAGTTGCCAGATTTAGCAAATGTATTTGTTTACTATTGCTACCTAACACATTACCACAAACTTGGCAGCTTAAAACAACACCAATTTTTTTCTCTTGCAGTTTCCAGGGCCAGGAGTCTGGCATGGTATGGGTGGGCTCTCTGCTCAGTGTCTCACACAGTCAAAATGAGGGTGGCCAGGCTGCCATCTCTCCTGAGGTTTGGGGTCCTCCTCCCAGTTCTTTCAGGGTATTGGCAGAGTTCAGTTCACTGGGGCCTAGGCCTGAGGTCCCTGTTTTCTTGCTGGCTGTTAACTGGGGGGAATTCTCAGGCTCCTAGAGGCCAACCGTTGATTCCTGCCACATGGCCTTCTTTGCACAGAGTTTTCTCCTTCAAGGCCAACAGAAGAATTCTTGACTGCTTCCGATGATCTTGGCCTTCTTTTCCTTCTTTTTTTTTTTTTTTTTTTTAAGTAGGGGCTTGAACTCATGACCTTGAGATCAAGACCTGGGCTGAGATCAAGAGTCGGACACTTAACCAACTGAGCCACCCAGGCACCCCACGAATCTTGGACTTTTATATGTCTTTAGCCTCTAGATCACAATTTAAAGAGCTCATGTGTTTAGGCCCGGCCCATCCAGACAGGCTTTTTTTTTTTAACAACTCAAAGTCAACTGATTAGCAAACTTAATTAGATTCGCAAAAATCCCTCTTTGCCTTGTCATGTAACTTAGTCTGAGAAGCAACGTCCCACATGGCCTCTGGTTTTCACCCACACTCTAGGGGAGGAGATTATACAAAAATAAGGGTCATTACAGCACCTTTAAGAATTCTGCCTACCACAACATATAAAAATACAGGATACCCAGTTAAATTCAAATTTCACATAAACAAATAATTTTTTTGGTATTGTTATGTATCTAAACATAGTATATATAAGTATATATGTCCCAAACAACATTTGGGACATATATACTTCAGTAGCACTGGTCATGTACCTACAATTCAAATTTAATTGGGCATCCTCTATTTCTTCTGGCAACCCTAGGTGCAGAGCCTCAGGGCCTCTGTGCCACATGAAGGCCAAGGTTGGCCCTCCGTAAAAGAAGGCATTTCCTTTGTGAAGCAAGCAGCAGTAGAACTTTCTTCAGCCAGGGGTCTGTTGGTGATAAGAACAGGCCTCTGTGGCCTTATTTCTGCAACATCACTTTCTCCACTTCCCTCCCCCAGGCCCCTCAGCCCACAGCTGTCAACACCCTTCCCACTCACAGAGAACAATTGCTGTTCCCAGGCCATGTGCACAAGTGGGCCCCCAAGGTCAGCCACAGAGACTCCCTCGCCCAGAATCATAGCCTGCTGGTGGGTGGGGTGCGGAGTCAGGAGCAGAGCTGAGGGCCTAGGGGGAGGTAGAACCCACCTCAGGCTATCGGCCCTCTGCCCTGCGTGGAAGATTCCTGCCCCAGAAGAAGCTCTTGCCCTCGAGGTGGGCCATGCAGGCTGTTGGGGCCGTGAAAAGCTTCCCTCACCGGCAGAGTTTTCCTTGTGAGCCACGCTTGGCTCTCCGCAAGGCTGCTCCAAGTCCTTGCCAGCAACACTTGAAACTCTGGCCAGCCCAGTGCTACATTTTAACAGGCCAGGCCCTATTAGCCTGATCCTAGGATGGGTTATTCTTTCCAGTTTTCACTAACAAAAATCCCCTTTTATTTGGACACTCAAGTGGCCTCTAGGAACGAGGCTTTCATGTGTTGCCAAAAATGTTCGGATGCGGCAGCATTTGTGTGTGTGGCCAATTACATCGGTACCTCTGGGGTTGATCCCACAGGCCTTTCTCAGGCAAAATTCCTGTGAACTTCCAGCAGACCCCCCACCCTTTCTCCTGAGCTCTATCTGCAGGAGGAGGCCCTGGGCAGCTGGAGATGGGCTCTCGCATGGAGTTCTGAGCCTCATGAAATCAATCTGAGTGGGGAGAGTGATTTATAGGAGCACCAGTCAATGCATTATTAGAATTAATATCATTATTTTGCTGCTCCCCTTTTTAGGTTTTTCCTCTCATAAATCAATTTAGTTCGATAAGATTGGGCTGAGTTTTGGCTGCCTACAGACAAGAGTGTTCTGCATCGTGGAGCAAAGGACCATTTGGCGACATTGGACAATGCCTCCATTGTTTTCTGATTTATTGAAAGCTCAGGTCTTGCTAGTATTACATGTACTCGCTGATGTTTTGCAAAGCAGGGATTAGTAAGATTTTTTTTTTTACCTGAAAGCCATCTCCATACAGCGCTGGTTTCTCAGTCTCGAGTTTGTCATAAACTGCCTTTTCCACAGCCAGGTAATGGCCACCAAAAGGGTGGGTTGGTGTTTTTATAATCATTCTTTCTTTCCACCTTCATATTTGGCCAACACACACACTAACGTTTCCCATGTCTGTTGTGAGCTTCCTAACTGGCTGCAGAAGAGGATCTACTTCAGTCTTTTCCTTTGCCATCCTGATGAAACATTCTGGTCGGGCAGTCTGTCTGGTGGATGCCATCCTGTTACCAACCAGCGCAGGCCGTAGCCTGCTATCGGAAGCCCACCAACATGGGCATTTGGGGCACACTCATGGGGGCTCCGATACCCTCTTAACTGCTTCATGAACCTCATGCAAACGTTCGCTGCCTGCTCCTCAGAAACTTGTGGCAGAAGTCACTCGGGAAGCCGAAGGTTATTTTTCTTCTGAAAGGAACATGAGAAAGGCCTAGTAGAAATCAGCCCATGAGAGGAACTCAGAATGGCTGATTTCTCTTCCAGTCCAATCAGACTCACTTTGTCTCTTTCCCCTGCTCCAATCTTCACCCTTACATCTGCCACCCACCTGCTCACCCGCCTTCCCACAGCTGCATGCCATGGCTTTTGCTGCCTGGACTCCTTGCCCAGGGCTCCTCTGCCGCCTTTGCTCTTTGTGCTGAACGTAAAACTTAGGAGAATAAACTCAGGAGAAGGGTGCGTTCCCACCGGCACACAAAGCTGCTCCTCCAAGGAATTCAGATGGTAACCCTTCTAAGGGTGGCCACAAGGCTGGCGGTGCTTTATTAAATCTAGCAGAGGGTGCCTGGGGGGCTCAGTCAGTTAAGCGTCTGCCTTTGGCTCAGGTCATGATCCTGGGGTCCTGGGATGGAGGCCCGCTTTGGGCTCCCTGCTCAGCGGGAAGTCTGCTTCTCCCTCTGCTCCTCACTGCTTGTGCTCTCTCACTCTCTCAAATAAATAAAATCTTTTTTAAAAAATTAAAAAAATAGAATCTAGCAGAAATAGATGCTAAAGTAAGTCTTCAAGTGATGGGGTTTTCAAAGCGAGGGTCATATATATAAGTCACCCACTAAAGAGTTGTTGAATCAACTGGATTTGATACCAATTTGTTTTCTGTTTTAAGACACATTATTAAAATAAAATTTAAAACATCCCCCACGGAGAAAACTTTCCAAAGTCAGGGCTTGTCGCTGCATCGTTAGTGACAGTCCCATGTCAGAGCTGCAGAATGGGCCCTCCCTTCCCCAGGCAAGGTTTGGAGCTGGGAATTCTCTGAGCAGCCTTAATTTTACTAGAAGCATAACATGCCTACATGTGAGCACAGCATATTGTACCATTATTGCTCCCCCAATCCCAATTCACACACCTTCGCTGGCTAACACATGCAAGTCTATTTCTTCCAAGGGGGGACATTACAAAGGAAAATGAATCAAGAAATTGCTTTTGGAAACTGAAAGAGATCTTTAAAATGTTGGTTCTGGACCGCACACCATTGAGACAGCAATCAAAGGTGACAAAATCTTGACTAGCGGTGTTACAAGTCAGGGCCACTCTTACTGCCTTGTAATTCCATATGCTAAGGTAACAGGCTTCATTTCATCTATGTCATTAACACAGTATTCTGGGAAGCTGACACATTATTAGCCCCATTTTACCTATGCCAAAATTGAGGCTCCGAGAAATTAGGTGGCTTACCCCAACACTCGAAGGTATGGACCAAAGCCAGCTTTCTCGTTCTCCTTTTGAGAAACACCATTCAGCATGAACACATTTTTTGGTCTAAATAGCAGCTCTTATTTGCATATCCTTCCAACCAGGCTTTGAAGTTCCTGGTGACGATGATGATGATGACAATGGGGACCATTTATTTTGACCCACTACATTTCAAGTACCATATGATGACTGAATGTAATTTAATCTCCAAAATGCCCTTGTAAATTAGAGCAATAAGATTAGCTCTGCTTTATTAATTCAGGAAAAGGGGCTCAAGAGATGTTGATCAACTAGTCAAAAGTCACACAGCTAAAAAAAAACAGCCAACCTCTGATTTGGACTGTGCCCTGAGTGTCCTCAGTCACTGTTAGATTTCACTGAACAGAATATTTGGTTAACTGTTTTCATGTCTTTTTCCCTTTACAGCTCAGACATTCTTCCTTCTCATTTCTCAGCAGGCATTTCCACCTGCTAGCCCCATATAATATTTCTTGGTGTGAAATTGACTAGTCCCAACACAGAGCTGACCATCTAGAACACAATGCACGAGCTGCAAAGGAGGGCAAAATGTAAGCTTCTCTTTTTTTCCGTCTCTTTCTCTTTCTCCCTTAATAGCTCCATTTGAGGCTCAGTATTGTCCTTCCTCTGGCTTCTGAGAGCATAAATCAGGGCCTCTAAGAGACCCACTTATTTACTTCTATGAGCCTCCCTGTAAACGATGCACCTTTTTATACGATGCAGTCTTAGCAAAGTTGGCTGTGAAAAAAACCAGCAGAATATAGAAATGTAGAGTCATGCCTCAACTACTGGAAATGTTCATGGATCATTCTAGATAAGGATTCATTCTTTTTTGAAATAGTGTGGTTGCTCAGTAAAATCAGCCAAGTTGTGTTCAGCTCTCACATCTGAAAGACACTAGCTGTGTAGCTTCAGGCAAGTTACTTAATTCTACTGAACATACTACCTCATCTATAAAATGGGGATAATGCTATGCTACTTTCTGCTCCTATGAGGATTCAAATATACCTATTGTGGCAAGGAGTAGGTCCTTAACAAATATTGTTTTCCTTTGGGGAATATATGGAATATAATTTGGCTTTATCTCCAAAATGATAGGTTATATAAACTGTGACCATCAACTCTTAGACTGTGTCTCAACACAGGGAAAGATCAGAGCTTACTGGTTAAGTGAGACTCAGTTTACCCTTGCACTAAGCACTCCAGCCCAACTGTGGGGACCAGCTTGGGTGGTTTACCACCAAAGCGGTAACGAGAGGGAGCCCAGAACTTAACTGGAAAGGGCCTGGAAGGCAAGTGTCACAGAGAGAGACCCATTGGAGAGGGGCAATAACCCTTGGTTGAAAGGACTGGGGGATAAATACCTCAGATCTTCTCTCCTCCCTCCCTTCCATATCCTGTGAGGGTGTCCTGTTGGACAAACCTAACAAGAAGCCAAAAAACAAGGTTTCCAGGACACAGAGCAGGGTGAAGAGGGGTGAGGGCTCTGGAGGCGCACAGAAACCAGAGAGCTCACCTTGCCTGGCCCATGAGCCCAAAGGCCATGCATCTTCAACTTCTTGTAGCAGCACTTACTTCTCTTTTGGGTCTGGACTCACCACCATTCTAGAATAGCTGCAAGTCCCTGGTATGGCAACCGTGGGGTAACTGGGGCGTGGTTGTCATTTATGCAGACTTACAGACTAAAGTTTGTTCTCAATTCTCATTCCATTTTCCTTCCTTTCTTTAATTTACTATGGCCTGCTCTCCATTTTATGGAGCTATTTTAAGCATACACAGGAGATCTTCTTGCCATACACAGGGAACAATCAATGTTCTCACTTAATAATTCACTCTTTCATTAAATGCCCCAAGTAATTAAATAAAACATTAATAAATTCCACACTGATATTTGCTAAAGTTTTGTTTCTAGAGAGTTTTACCTGTTGGAGGATACGCTGGGACCATGATTCACTATGATGAACAACGAAACAAGGAGGACTTTACAGCACGGAGTCACAAAGTCCTGATTTCATCCTAAGAGTTACCAAACGCCTTCTAAGACATTTTACAGACATCGCTTCCAATACTGAGATAGCCCTAAGAAGTTTTAAAGGAATCGAGGTCCAGTTTGTGTCTTGTACTGGGTCACAGAAGGCAGAATTCGACACTGGGTTTGTCTGGCACCAAAGCCCTGCTCTTTCTGCTACTCTCTGGTCCTTTCGTCTTTCTCACACTTCTGTGGGGAAGTAGGTGATATGGAAAAAATATCCCAGTAACTCAGTTCTCCATATTTCACTGTGTGAGTGGAGGTGTGTGTGTGCGGACACGTGCGCATGCACACGCACGCGAGAGAACCAAGTGTGGATTTCAGAAGCTTGGGAAACCACCTCTGAGGAATGTTCTGAACGGATGGGAATGAGGAACGGGAGAAACCTGGCAGAAAACATGATCTTCTGCTCTCACCTCATTCCCTTGAGCATGCTTCCCCAAAAGAAGTTCAGCCAGTATTTTTCCACAGGCCCAAATGTTTATCTAAATTCTCCAAAGAAGCCCACCCTCACTGAAGGTGGCTGTGTCCTAGCCTTGCTATGAATCATTAGGAGGCACAAATGCTCCTGAAAGGCTTTCGCATGAGTACTGGGGTCACACTCCTTTATAATAAATTGCTCCTTTGATGACCTCCCTGTTAGCACTTTCTGGTTGTTTCACATCATCCTATAATATGCTTCTTTGCTTTAACATTAATTTCCTAGAAGGTGTGCATTGAAGCTAAATCTCCTGAAAGTCCTCCAAATGTTAGGATAGTCTCATTGCTTAGAGACAAAGCTCATTTCTGCATGCATCCCCACTGCTCCCAGACCCGCACCCCAGAGAGCTCCTCTTCCCTTTGGAATAATGGTCCTATCGGTCCTCTGGGGGTCTCAGGAACCCCTGACTCATCCCCCCACCCCAGAGCCACAGCAAATCAGCCGTCGGGTCTGGTTGGCCATGTGCTGTGAACGTCTTCCTCCTTTCTCCAATGACCACCAGAGTTTACGCCCTAATCCTCTCTCCTTTGACACACAATCTGTGAGGGTTTTTTGAATGACCGAACAAATGAACCATTTTGAGAAAGCTTCTTTTGACCACCTCCCCACTCCCTATCCATGTTCCCCTGAACCCCTAGAGTTAACTTTGAAATATTTAGATTTGATCAGTACCCTTGCTTAAGGTACTTCCTAAAGTCTGCCAATTGTCTACGAAAATATTCCAAACACGTTAACCCAATACGACAGGGGCCCCACCCACCTTTCCAGGGGCTTCCCCAGGCCTACCGAGCATTCGTTATTCATTCATGCCTCCCCGCCTTTGCCCACAACGTGCTTTCTACCCACCATGCTCAGCACCCTATGTCTCATGCCACCTCCTGCATCAGCATGAATCCATGCTCTTCACCACTGCGCTGGGAGGCTTGGCTCAGTCAGCTATGGCTGGCCGAACAAAATCACTTATTATACACACGGCCAGTAGGGAGCTCTGTGTAGGAGGTGGGCATAAAAGGGTGACCCATTCTTCACCAGGCCCAAGATATCTGTGATATTTCCTATGTTGCTGTAGGAACAAGGAGAGGGCTGGCCTGTGCCCATGAGCTCGTGTGCCGCACGGGACCCAGGCATCCCAGGGGCCTGGCTGCCAACTAGGAGAGGCTGAGGCGGGGACTCATTTATCATATTGGTTAGCTAACACGCTTTCCTTGTCATCCACAATCTACGGAGACATGATTTTTTGCTGCTTCTTTCTGGATCTTGGTAATGCAACCTTAAACCATCATGCATATGCCCAAAGGAAGGGACAAAGGGGGACAGAGGGGACTCCTGGGCAACATCAGACAGGAGGGACCCAGAAATCGATGTGCTTCTTGTAAAATCGTTAACCTGTCATCCTCCTTTCTTTAGCAGAACCACCCACCGGAAAGCACGTGGGACCAGAGTAGACTGGAATGGTTCCAATGTTGCTTACCCACAGAACGTTTTCTTCAAAAGGGATTCTGGTAGCACTCTATGAATAAGTCAGATAGAAATGCAGCTCGTCCGTGCAGAGGCCCCACAGCACTTCCTGGCCTGCCCAAATCCCCCTCCACGGCAGCCCGGGAAGCCCCCAGGTTGGAGTGCCGTTGGAAAACCCCCGGAGAAGACCAGCGTCGGATAGGTCTGCCCACCACAGAGGACTGACTCTCCACCACGTCAGAAGGCCCAGTCAGGGAGGGCGCAGGAGGTCCCATTACAAGCTCCGGTTGAGTTTGCTGTATTAACTTTTCATCGAAGAGTTCTAACAAAGCTGTTTTTCTTTTACCTTTGCAGGTCCCTTCCTTGAAACGAGAATATGGCTGCATCATTTGTGGCCTGCGTGTGTTGTGTCTGGTTCCCGTGGTTTGTTTTCTGGCTTTGAAAATGAAACCGTTCATGGCTCAGAGATGGAAAGCAGACCACGGTTTGTCAGCAAGGCCATTCGTCATGTCCCCCAGAGGGGGCTGTGAACTCCTGCAGCCTTGTGCTCTGCCAGCACGCAGACCACCCAGGTTGCAGAGCTCAGAAGGCCACCAGGCAGTGCTGGGCATGAGGCTCAGCTACCCAGCTGGCCTGAGGCCTCAGCCAGCTCCCACCCACCCCAGGGGATACAGGTCTGAAATAAGCCGGTGTGACGGTCCTTGGAGACCACATTCCACCTGGCGGTCCGGGTCTGTTTTAGGGTGAACCTGAGGTGGGCCCAGGGTAAACATGCAAGAAGGTCCAGAGTGAGCAGAGCTTCTCAGATCTGCTGCAGAGCAGAGGCCAGTGAGGAAATCACTTTACTGCTCTGTTAAAGTTGTTTGGCTATGTTTACTCTGAACTCTTTTGTTTTTTTACTGTTCTGCAGAAAGCTAGTTGTAAAATGCTCTGACATACAGCAATACAGCAAAGAACTTCTGTTAGCAAACGTCTGCACCTGCTGGGTGGGGGGAACCGAAGGAGGCATGCGGAGGCATCCTCGGAAAAAGAAGTTCCTGAGGCAGCTGTCCCGGGCCCACCAGCAGCTCTCAGCAACTCTGTCAGACTCACCCGGGAACTGACTAAAGGTGCAGTGGTCTGCAGTGGCCCACCCAGAGCTGACAGCAGGGCCGAAGAGGAGGATCCTGTTGGCTTTGCCGAGCTGTGCTGAGACTGAGCACAGAGCTCGAGCCTCCCGAATCCATCCAAGACTGGTGCAAATATGCCACTTGAACCTGGAAAAACAGCATGAGACAGAAGGGAAACGAACTGTAAATGGGCTGGGTGAGCAACAAGTTGAACCTAGAGCCTGTATTTAAAATCTTGTTCACTCTAATGTGTTTGTTCGTTTGTACACCAAGTGATGACTGACTCACGTTGTAATTTTAATAAAGATAAAGCCGTATTAGGAAAAGCATGGAGGTATGTGCTTTCTCTCATTTGAACTATTGAATATCCTATCTCATTTGGCTTAGGCATATGCATCCAACGTGCTGCACCATTCGCCCAGGGTAGACCCCAGGTGCTCAGGGCTTCCCTTGCAAAGGACAGGGCTACCAAGCTCACAGCTGATCCGGACCGCAGAATTGATCCGACCTTTCGGGGCTTCCCAGAATGTGACATCCCAGAAGTAATCCCAGCCCTCCAGTCTCCCTCGAACTGATCCCTGCCCAAGAAAGCCCTCAGACCAGGCCTGCGCTCCAGGGACTGGCTGGGTTACCAGTTGTCCCAGACCATTTGGCGCTTCATCAGCTCCCACACTGGACGATGACTCCTGAGCCAGATTTCCCAACTTCATGACTTCAGCATGTGTGGCCGAACGGACTGGGCAGTCATGTTCTCCACATCTGGCATGCTCTGTCTCTTGGGCTTTGTCTTGCAAATTTTTTAAGGAAAAAAAATCCTAATTATCTCATTTCTTTCCCATTGGGTACCATGGTGAGTTTTGGTAGGAGGAGGGGATGCTGGGGCGGGGGGGAAGCTTTTACTTCTTCCTGTGCATGATCTGTCTTTGAAATCCAGTGATAAAGATGTATGTGGGAGAGAGGAGGGCTTTTGGGTGGAGGACGCATTCCAAGACCTACTGGCCCGAGCAGTCGGCCAGTCATATGTTACCCACAGATGATTTATACGAATACAATCAGTATTCCCCTGGCTGGGGGGTGACCATCACTCGCTGTGGCCAAATCTCCTTGGAAAAACAAAGGAGAAGGACAAATGGCACTATCAGTGTGAGGAGAAAAAAGAGGGTTTAGAGAGAAAGTAAATGATGAAATGGGGATTAAAAAAAGTAATAGCCGGAGGGAAAAACCAGGAGACAATTCTCCACCTCACAAGAATTAGTTTTTCTATTTTCCTGATCATTGCTCTTACTTTTAAAAGGAAAGATATTTTTCTTCATTGTATTAATATCTTAGAAGTGCTTCGCTGCATCAGACATTTTGAGAACTGTTGATTTAGGAGTCTCTCTCCTCATGTTGGATATACAACTCCTAGCCAATGTTTGAAATTTATTTATACTTGGTAAAGGCTCAGTCAGTAACTAGAATAACGGATATGAATTTTTTTCTTTAATTACCTTCACTGGTGAGGGAAAGTTTTTTGCTTTGGGGACAAAAGGTAGGTTAAAGTGAGGCCATCATTGGCTTCCTCCTCTCTTCATTTATGTCTCTCCTTTTTCCTAAGAGAGTCATTTTTAAAGACAATAAAGACCACCAAGTTGCAAGCCGCTCTGCCGCTCATACTTGTGATCATCGTGGAGCCTTGGTCTCCTGCAGTCTTGCACAGTGTTTCACACATAGTGAGGACCAAAAAAAAAAAATGTCTTACATGGATACATGCAATGTCCTTGGTGCTCAGCTGATGACTCGGTCAATGCCACTTCCTGCTACATTGTCCTCTGTATCACAGCAGAGGAGCCTGGAAACACATTGCTCAGCAATCTTCCTGTATGTTTGGATGTTAGAATCTGCCTCTCAGAGGCACTTGCATAAAGTCTGGAAGCCAGAGCGTGCCCTCTCGAGTTCCAGGCAGATGCGTGGTCAGTCAGCAGATGTGGGGAGCTCTAGAGAATCACCTGCTCCAGAGCTGTAAGCCCGTGGAATTCCTGGAATGGAAATAGTGACTTCAGGGCAAGCTTTTGAGAGTTACCCACCCCAATACTGCAGGGAGCTGAGATCAGCTGTCACAGTTTCCCTGACCTTCCAAGAGTTTTGTAAGCCTCTAGTGCTCTGAATTAGCACACTTACTGCTTATAATACCTAGAGTGGCTTCTAGTTCCCTGACCAAGCTCTGAAAAATGCAGCAAGACATAGGAATGGGAGGAGATCACTTAGAGAGGAAGTGTAGACAAAGACGATGAGGAAGCACAGAAGCTACCTCCTGCCTCTCCCTGCCTGGCACTGCCCTCCAGCTCCATGGGGCCACTCCCAGGCCAAGCTGGGTGTCTGGTAGACCACCTCCCATGTTCCTCAGAGTTAAATAAAAGTGGCACTGGGGACTACAAGATACTCTTTACCTAATTTAAAGCAACAGCCCTTACTTTAAGTACCCTACTTTACAGATTTTAAACGTTAATAGCACAACTTCTGGGATATATTGATTTGGGTTTAAAAGGAACCACCTATGTCCAACATTCACTCAATGGAATATCCTGTATGAGCAGAGTAACTCAAGGAGAAAAACAATGTTTCGGTCTCTTTAGTCTATCATTAATCTCAGCAAAATCGACTGTTTGCTCCCGAATACAGTCCCTGTACACAAAAAACCACGGTGAGATCATTAAAGGGATGGGCTGAGCACTGCCAGCATACACAGACACTCAAAATTTTGTTGACCAAATGAGTTTTCAAAATCACACAGAGAATTCCAGGAGACAGGGTTAGCAGGACAAAATAATCTCTTAGATGCAGAAATAGCATCTGAAACTTTTAACTCTTCCATGAAGGAGATAACACCACCAAAAGATCCTTCCAACACCTGAAGCTAAAGAGCCTCCTTGTTTAGAGAACAGGAATTTCTGGATCTCTAAGAAAGAAAGGAATGTGCAGCTATGTCTTTCTAGAACCACTCCCACCCTTGCCCTAGGAAGTATTTAACATAGAAACAATTTAACAGGCATGCCAGCCAGAGTACCCAAATAAACAGTTCCATTCTAACAAAGAGAGTTATTTATGATATTTTATATCAATATTATATGATATTCCACAAAGTATCATTAAAACATCAATGTCAAGAACAACACAGACAATATTTTGGAATTACCTTAGAGTACTGTTTCAAACTTTGTTTCTTCCTGCCCTGGAAGAGAGAACTTGGAAGCTCCAAGTTGAGCCCCTGGACTGGCCACTTTGTACCTTGCTTTGTAACTGGGAGTGACCTTGGGAAAAATCACTTTGCTCCCTTCAGTTGCCTTTCTTCAACTATCAAACAGGGATAATGGCAGGTACCCCTCTAACCCCTAGGATTATTGTGAGGATAAAATGATACGAATGTGAAAATGTCTTAGAAAATAGGAATATTTTGGGGTGCCTGGCTGGCTCAGTCGGTTGAAAAACCACCTCTTGATTTCAGCTCAGGTTATGATCTCAGGGTCGTGAGATCGAGCTCTGTGTCAGGCTCAGCACAGAGTCTGCTTAAGATTCTCTCTCTCTCGCTTGCTCACTCTCTCCTTCTCTCTCAAACAAATAAAATCTTTTAGAAAAAGAAAAAACAACAGGAATATTTTCAGCATAGAAACAATTACTAAAATCTTGTACTCCTGATTATGGCAACCCTATCTAATCGCTCAGAGTTTAAGTTATCACTCTTTTAATGGCAAAATAAAAACCCTTGATAACAAATTCCCATGGCGTGGATGTGGATAGTGATTTTATTTCACTGACTCACAAACAGCAAATCTGCAGCCACACAATGCGGCCATCACACACACATACGTACAAATGGGAAAGCGCATAGCAAAGTTGATATGGCAACAGCTGGTCTGTGAGTATGAGACTGGATGGACCATGTCCTCACTAATAAATGTCAGCTCGATTTGAATTACTTGCTAAAGCATGGCTTAGACAAAGCCAAAAAGGAAAACCCAAGCTTTCTCGATAAAATGGAATCCCAGAGTGTAAATCAAAGATTCCACCTGAGAAGAAGGATTTATTATCTTACTCAAGAAAAGGATGCACAGTCCATTCTATGTGACCGCATCTCTTAAGTTGTTTGCTACTGGTTTATAAAAAGCTCATGCATGTGTATACATCCGCACACAGACACACAGACACACACACACACAGACATACAGACACACACATGCACACACACACGCACACACAGACACACACACACAGAGAGACACACGCACACAGACACACAGACGCACACACACGCACACACACAGACACAAACACAGACACACAGACACACACAGACACACAGACGCACACACACGCACACACACAGACACACACGCAGACACAGACACACAGACACACACAGAGACACACACGCACACACAGGCACACACACACACAGACACACGCACACACACAGACACACAGACGCACACACAGGCACACACACACACACATGCACGCACAGACACACGCACGCACACAGACACACACGCACACACACAGAGACACACACAGACACACAGACACACACACACACACACACACACAAACACACATGCACCCCACAGACTTGTAAGTTCAACTAAAAGCAAAACTAGGAGTTATACATTGGTTATCTGAAATAAACTAAGCAAGCTTATTCTTTTCAAGAATTGACACTTCTTTGCCCTAAGAAAAGCAAATTACCTAACGTCCAGGTCAGAAACACTGAAGAAAGTTTACATTGGCCAAAGAGAACTTGGGATTCAGGCCACCAGAGGTTTACCAGTCCTTTCGCATTAAAGCAAGGCTGTCACAAGAGAAAAAAGACTGAATGTCTAAAGCTTACAAACGCATCATACCAAGGATGAAGATGTGTGTGAATTTATTCTGCATCAAACTAGTTGGGACCATATATAATTCACTTTCTTATAAGCTATTTGATTAGAAATGCTGGAAATAATCATTTTACAACATTAAACCCTTCGTTTTCCAAGCTTCCAGAGATGACACACTGTGAAGAATATTTACATTTTGGTGAGGAAGACACCAAATACCTTTCCTATGAGCAGCCATCTAAAAAAGAAAGGCCACAATGTATTTTTTTCCTTTTTTTTCAGTCATACATGAACTAAATGTCTCCTTTTTTCAACATAATTTAGGCAGCTTTCCAAATCAACATCAGATTTGTGAGGGTTTTTTTTTTTTTAAGGTTCTTATAGTTACGTATCACTGTTAAGATGTGACCAGCAGCTCACCATGTGATCACCATGATTCCGTAATTAAGATAGGTGGAACTATTGCGATAAAATAGTAGATCAGTGGAGAAGTCATTTGAGGCCTCAGTGAACAACTCTGTCTTCCATTTAAAAAAGCTAATCAATAAAAAGCCGATTATTTCAGTTGCATTATGCAAACATAGCTGACAATTCACCACTTAAAACCTGGATTTTCCCCCGTGCAAAGCCCACCTCAGGAGTTCTATCATACTGGTAAGAACACAGATTCCTATTTTCTTAAGGGTCTGTCTCAGAACGTTTGACTCTCAGAGGTATAAACAATGAAGAAAGCAGGAAGGCTAGGCACATCCTGACCCAGGCTCTGTTGTTTTGCAATTCTCTCATTTCGCCCTTCTGTATGTGTTGGCTTTGTCTTCAAGCTGGTGTTCTTTATGATCGCAACTTGGCTGTCAACAGAATTAGGGCTATACTATTCCTTGTTAATGTTCACCAAGCAAGAGACAAAAGCTCTCTCTTAACTGTGAAGCAAAAATATTTCCCTTCAGGCTTATTTGGACACCTTAAGTCCTATGGCCGACCCTAGATCAAGAGTTGCCAGGGGACCATCAAGTGTGAATTGTCATAAGCCCTGGTTCCAGAAGTAATGACCAGCAAAGGAGATGGGGTTGTTATCTCTGGCTTGGACTAACTGAGACTCATCCCTGAAACCAGGGATTGAATGAACCTCCCTTAAGTTATTGGCTGCGCTATATGTGGAGATTGAACATCTGAAGAAAATCAGATACTTTGTTAGGAGGAAGGGAAAATGAATGCTAGAAAATGATTGAAAATGTCCATCTTAGAACCCAATGGGCTTACCAGGAAAAGTGGTAAGAAGAATTTTGCCATTGATGGTGTGTCTCGAATTTATGTGGGGTGGTGGCCCACCATCTGTAGGAAGGGGTATTTCTAATTATAACTGAGTATGCTTCCACCTGGCCCCATGGAAAACAGATTCTAATTTCCTTAAGAGACAGGGCTGCAAATAAGTTTAAATGGCCTGATGAAACTTTATCAGAGCTTGTTATAAGAGCTGTAAAATCAGTAGGAACAAAAACATTCCCCATTTCAGCCACAACAGATATAGTAGCTACTGATTCAAAACAGTAAGAAGCCAAATGAAGAATGTAGCAAAATAACAGCGAAAAAGCCCAAATGCTTTCAAGAAGACAAAGTCACCCCGCCAAACGAAAGAAGGAGCCTGGTGTGGCTTTGGGAATCAGTATTTCTATTAGACAGAGTTCCTAGCCAAAGATGTGAAGATAACTGCTAAGAACACTTGCTGAGCCCTGCTTTCTCTCCCAGGTGGAAAACAACGTTTCCCATAAAGAAAGATCTTCTAAGAACTCCCAAAAGGTGAGATTCGATTTCTTGACTTGCTGCACCACCACAGGAAGGTCATAGAGAAGGAGACCTAGTAGCGCTCCTTTTGGGTAGATCAAGCTTGACCTTGGGTCGATCAACAAGGCATGGCCTTTTCACCTGCACATGCTTCAGTGTTCTTATTTTGAAGCTAGAGAAAAGGAGATAGGAAGCAATTAAGGAGCTTTAAAAATATCAAAGAAAACTATGGGAAAACCAAATTTTTAAGACTGGACTATATACCAGCATACACACACACACACACACACACACACACACACACACGCACTCACATACACAAACTATTGCCTGAAATTTTCATATCATTAAGACCAAAGTAACTGTCAGGCTAGGTCATCTTGAATTAGGTAGAAATGACAGATCTTCCCAGGTGATTACTGCGCACAACATACTCCAGTGAAGAAGTCCACCATACCATGATAAATGGCCATGTATTATAGAACAAGATTCAAGCCACCCTGATAGTCTAAAATGCTGAGGAAAAAAGACCCAACAAAATGATTAGGGGTGAATGCAAAGTCCATTATTTCCGTTGAAAAAATCAACTGCACAAACAGAGGGACACCCGCTTAATACCTATCAGTTTTGACTGGGTCTGCAAGTTGAGCACAAGTTTAATATGTGATCATTAGTGTAACGTAACTTCTTTAAAAATCAATATAATATTTAGATCATGGAAAATGATAATTTCACCAGTTTCCAATTGGATCAGACCACATCTGGGGTTCTGGATAACTGTGGTAAGTTAATGGTGATGCTGACAAAGTAAGGCATTTTCAGAGGAGGGTGCCTGAGAGAGTAAAGGCTCAGGTAACCATGTCGTAATTGTAAGAGAGAGGCCATGCTATTAGAATAGAGTCAATCTCTATTCAATAGAGTTAGAAATAAAATCAATCTGTGTTATCTAGAGAGCAAAGGCAGTAGGCCTGAGTCATCTATAAGAACAACGGGACACATGCATGGGAGGCAGGAGGACAGACCTTGGAGCCAGTATGCCTGGGTTTATATCCTGGTTCTGACACATACTGACCCTGCAACCTTGAGCACGTTGGTGAAACCCTCTGTGCCTCAGTTTCCTCATCTGCAAAACAAGGGCACTATGAGTCCTAAGGCATGGGATTCTTAGGAGGAATACATGTGTTATAAGTAAAGTGCTTACCACTGTACCTGGCAAATCATAAGCACTGTACAAGTCTTTGCTGTTAACACAAAGAGCCAGCTTTTTCATAAACAGAGATGCCATGTGTATTGGTTTGCTAAGGCAATTATAACAAAATACCACAAACTGGCTGGCCTGAAGAACAGACATTCATCGTCTCACAGGTCTGGAGGCTAGAAGTCATAAATCAAGGTGCTAGCAGGGGTGATTCCTTCTGGGGGCTGTGAGGAAGAACCTGTTCCATGCCTCTCCTAGCTTCTGGTTTGCTGGCAATCTTTGGTATTCTTTGGCTTACAGAAGCATCACCCTGATCTCTGCCTTCATCTTCACATAGAATTCTCCCTATGTGAATGTGTCTTTCTCCATGTTTTCCCTTTTTCTAATGACACCAGTCATATTGGATTAAGGCCCACACTAATGACCTCATTTTAACTTGATTCTCTCTGTAAAAACCCTATCTCCAAATAAGATACTGCAGGTTAGGACTTCAACATATGAATTTGGAGTGACACAGTTCAAGCCATTAATACCATGTTACTGGGAATCTTAAAAAGGAGGCCAGATGATCGGAGATGTTGCTGGTTTAATCCTGCAATGCAGCCGACTGAGGACATGCTTTTACAAAACAATTATAGGGTCAAATCAGGACTCCCAGCTTGCAATTTAAGGGACAATAAAAAGCTTGATTTCTTAGCCCATAGGCCTGACTTGGCCTCACAAATTACAGTGGTAAAAGGACAGAGCAATATTGCTGTTACTCCCTTTGCCCATTTTCCTATAGAGAATAATAGGGGAAATACCTCCCTATTACTCCTTTAAGGCTGCATTCTGGCTTCAGCATTCTTTTTGTCCTACGAGTACCGGAAACCCAACAGAGTAGTACCTATGGGGAAATAATATTCTATTACTTCAGGAACACTGCAGATTTTCTCCATCTTCATCTCATTTTATTCCCCCCACAATTACAGAGACCACAGACATCAAACAGTTTCATTCTCATGTCCACATGAGGGAACGGAGAAGGTAAGCTTTTAGTCTGAGGTCATGCAATTAATTAATGGCAGCGCTGTGATTAGGTTTAAGTTTCCTGATAATCTATCAATTGCTAGTCAATTCACTGAGGGTCTCCTATTTGTTTGGTACTGTGCAAATATTGAAGATTGAGACCTGGCATCAGTCCAACAAAATCACTGAAACTTCCAGCATTGAATGAGAAGCCACATCACTCCAGGACAAGTGGACTCCTGTCCACTCTTAACTAAGCCATGATCATTAAAGTTCTCAGGACACTTTTTTCTTTATTTTGGCATAATTACATGCAGATCACCCAAAGGCCTTCACTTCAACCTCCCACTGTAAGCAACATTTGGAAGTGCTGTTTCCCTGCTCTTTGCTAGAACTGATCCCTCAATTTTTTGCTATTCCTCAGCAACTGTTAGAGACCCTTCTGTCTCTTCTCTCTCCTCCAGACCCATACCTTTGAAGAAGATGGTACTGCCATTTGGACTGGGCATCTTGCCACAGAAAGCAATGGCTTAGAGTTTTCCTGGACTCGAAAGCCACTTCCACTCCTTAATCTCAGGTATCAACTCAAAAAAAAAAAAAAAAAACCAGCAGGGTGTGCCTTCCCCATTTATCCAAGGGCAGCCCTATTAAGTGAATGCTATCAGCCAGGTTTGTCACATAACAAACAACCAAAAAACAAAATTGCAGTGGAAATCAAGAAACAGCCGGGGCGTTTTATTGGTGTGTGTGAGTTTTTTGTTTGTTTGTTTGTTCTCACACATCAATGAGTTGAGAGAGGTTTGGCTACTGATGTGGTCTGAGTTTGACTGGGCTTCATTCCAACCTGTTGGTTGGGTTTAGAGATCTTCTGCATGTCTCTTACCTTCCCTGGACCAGCACTTACCTGAGGGATGTTCTTTCTACAGCGAAAAAGCAGGAGTACAAGAGGGCAAGCCCAATCTCACGAGTGTATTTCAAGCCTATGCTCACATAACACCCGCGAACCGCCCACTGGCCAAAGCAAATCACTTGGCCAACCCTCAAGACAAGGGGTGGAGAAGTACCCTGCACCCATCATGAGGCCATGTAGAGGTGTGCAGGTGTGACACTACTCCAAGGAACTGGAAGGTCAGCATATAATTTGACCTGCCCTGGTAAGGCAGAGACCCAATTCTTCAGCTTGTCCTTGATGGTTCACCCACTATCACTCACTAGACACCAGCCCTTCCAGCAGCACAGTCTTATCTTTCACCAGTGAGCTAGTCTACTTTTTCCTTGCCTCCCCAAGTTCCATGACATCTCCTTGTCAAAAGCAGTTCCTCCCTTCTCATGCTGTTTTAGTAAAAGCTTTCTGCCAGGCTGGGAAGTTGAGGAATCCCACTGGCATGTAATATATGATAATTTACTAATACAATCCAGCACTGTTTGCTTTTTTCCTCAGGCTGCTGCTTGCCTGTTCCATTGTTGTTGGCCAATTTCCAAAAATCATAATCGGAAAAGGAAAAAAGAAACTATTGAGAAGATGACTATCCAAACATCTGAGCCATCCTCCATCCTCCAGGTAATGAATCCATATTGAGTGAGACTAGCATTTGGAACAATAACATAAGAGGAAAAGAAAACAAAAAAAATTTTCCCATTAAAGTACATAGGTCCTACAAGTCTATCTTTGCAGACCCACAATATGGAGTCATAGATTTAGTTGTTCACACCTCTCCCATATTTTCAGAGCCATTAACCAGGGTGGACTTGTCAGGGTTTCAACACTGTAATTGTTTAGCTATAAATTTCCCTGCTGGCTGCGGCCTGAGGTTTCCAGTAATCACAGGCAAAGGCAGAGTCAAAGTGGATAGTGCATGGGGAAAGGGAGAGAACCCAGCATGAGGATTTACTGAGGTGGGAGGGTAAGGGCCTGGGGTGGTGTGGAAAGAGGGTAAAGGCCACCAGAAGCAGAGCTGCTGAAGAGCAGGGCACAGGACCATGATAGCTCTCTGTTAGACTGTAAGTAAGGTTTCTGCTTCCTTCCCACACAACCAACCTGGAAGACCCACAGAAATAAGAAGCAAAACTAGATTTGTGAAACTAACATAAAAACTCTAGGGAACCCCTTGGTACTGAATATGTTAAGTGGGGACCAACCTGGGGCAGGGGGTACCAGTGAAGGGATGAAGAACGTGTTTAGGGGAAGTTCTCAAGTTCTGCTCCTGACCACATTACCTGTGGAGGATAATCACCTGCTCCAGTGTGGAAAAGAAGCTGGCAACATCAGCCAGGTGGGTCAGACGAGGGTCAAACCTGCCAACATCCTTCAGGGTGAGGAACTGATGAAAAACTGTGGACTGGCCAGTTGGCTTGAGCACTCACTCCTCTACTTCCTCAATGCCCCCTCACCGCAGAATTGGTGGATCACAGTCAAAAGCTGTGCTCTTCAAACTGATTTTGACTTCCACTCACAATGAGAAAACACATTTTACGTAGTGACTCAGTACGTATACAGCCCTGTACAAATGAGAGAGTTTCACAAAACAACATGCCTACTGTTGGGATGCCCTCTATATTTTTCAACCCACTCCATTCCATTCCATTCCATTCCATTCCACTCTATTCTGTTCCATTCGAATCCATTCTCTTTCTTCTCCCTCCCCTCCCCTCTTTCTCCTCCCCCCTCCTTCTCTCCCACCCCCCATACTGATTGATTCACTACACTGGTTTCATGACCCATTAACGGGTGCCACCTTAGAGATAATTTCCTTCCCAGGTTACTTTCTCAGAGCATCTAAAGGAAGTTTCTGACCAAAGTTGTAGCCTAATGAAGAGACAAAAATTGCAGTGGTGGGTTATAGTTCTGTGGAACCTTGAACATTCTGCCTTGGAGCTCACCCCAGCCCCTCTTCTAAAAGTTGAGTTTGAGCCCCTCCATCATTGGAGATTACCAAGCATGGTAAATGTTACCGCTAAAAGAAGAAGCCATTTTAATATAGAATACTATACTCAGCCAAATTATGACTTAAATCTGTATACTCAGTAGACATATTCTCAAGCACACAAGGTTTTAGCAGGTTTGCCACACAAAGAACTATTTAGAAAATTCAAGTAAAAAGCAAATCCAATAGATTGCTAGAAGAAATATGGGAAATAAAGGGATTCAAATAATTTAGTAGAATTGTTACCTAAAAAATTAAGAAACAAAGAAAAAATAAGTGTATCCATAATAACCCAGAACAAAAGTGTTAAATATCAGCAAGGGCATGGCAGAAAGGGATGGAGCAAAGAGATATGGGAACATGCTAACATGTCCAACTTGTTCAATGTGAGATTATAAATGGATGATAGATGATAAATAATAGAAAGATGATAGATAAATGGAATGCAGGTAGATCTGAGATAGCAAAGGGATAAATAAATAAAAGTATAGGAGAGACAGAGACTCTCAGATTACATATAAATGGTTTTCTCTTATATATCAACAATATATGATCTATGAAAGAAATTAAAAGAAAACACAATGTTAAAGAATGAAAAAATATTCAGGGAAAATATGAATCAAAGAAGGTCAGAGTATCAATTTTAACATCTGACAAAGGAATTCAAGACAAAAAAATAATAACAAGAACAACAAAGCAGAAACAATATAACCATCATTGGGATATACAAACCTCGCAATTTAGATTCAATATATAAAAATAAAGTAACAATGATAAAACTGAAAGGAATAGAAACAAAGCAAGCCCCCCAACCAAAACAAGCATAAATGATGTAGTCACATTTGCCCTTAACAGCATTCAATGGCTTCCTCACTCTCTTCAACACTTTCTGTAACCTTTTTTACTTTATTTTTATTCTTCACGTGTCTTTTCTCTGTTATGCAAAACCATAGTGTTTACTGTTCTTCTGGTTGTAACATCTTCCCCACTTCTTTACCCGCTATCTCCTATGCATCTAAACCATGGTAGATTAGATATTACTTCTTCCACAAAAACTTGAATGTATTTGTCCTTTCATAGCACTCCGCTCACTTGCAAATCTCCTGTTTGACTCTCTCTCTCTCCCGTTAGACTGTAAGCACTATGAGGAAAAGACTGTGTCCGTGGTGGTCACCAATGTACTTCTAGTGCCCAGGACATGGAATGTCAGAGAAAGGAACTGAAAAAAGTGTTTGTATAGTAGCCAAATCCACCCCCAAAAGAAACCCCAAAAACAAAAACAAAAACATTTATAATGGATTTTTTTAAGGATTTTATTTATTCATTTAGAGAGAATGTGTGTGCGAGCGGGGGGGGGGTGGGTAGAGCGAGAATCCCAAGCAGACTCTGTACCAAGCATGGAGCCCCACACACGGCTTGATCCCAGGACCCTGAGACCACGACCTGAGCTAAAACCAAGAGTCAGCGCTTAACTGACTGAGCCACCCATGTGCCCCATGCATTTTTTTTTTCCAAAGGATATCAGTCCAACTTCTGGTTCATCACGGCAGAATTAACATGTGCATTCATTTCTGTTTCTGCTCCCCCCCCCCATAAAACTTCACAAAATGCCAGTAAAATAATTTCTTTAATGGATAAATCTTCCAGAACAAAGAGAAAGCTACTGGAGATATCTTATCAAAGTCAATAAAAGATGAAGCCAAAATGAATGGGGTCAGTGGGCATGGAAACCAGCGAGAAGCAGGATCAAAGCACAAAGAACTAGAAAGGCTCAGTAATTGAAGGCACGTGGTGTTTCAGAATACAGGGGGTTGAATATATGGCTAAAAACAGGCAGACTGATTGAAAGTCTTTATGAAAAATGCAGACACACTCTCATCCCCTCATCTAGCCCAGTGACACCAAGAAAGCATCCTACATCCAAGCAAAAGAAAAGAGGTTTACACTGGGGCTAGACTGTTCTAGAAGGGCTCTGAACTTAGAAACAGGGAAAGCAGAGAGTAGGAGTGAGATGCTGTCCTGAAAACAAGAAGATTAAGTGAAATTTTGAAACCCATCTTCCCAGTTACTTTCCACTCTGTTTGTCCCACCTCAGACTGGTGACTGGAAGAGAGAGCTGCTTACAGAAACTGGCAACTCCAGTGGAAAAGACTACCCTTTTTGATAACAAATCAACCGCCAGATCATGATGTGATCTGGCACATGATGTTGACTGGCCTACCAGTCAACAGTCCTTCCTACCTTTGCACCTGTGGGTTTTTCCATTAGCTTCTGGTTCCTGATTCTTTTTTTTTTTTTTAAGATTTTATTTATTTGAGAGAGAGAGAGAGAGCACAATGGGGAGGGGCAGAGGGAGAGAGAGAGAGAATCTCAAGCAGACTCTGCCCTGAGCACAGAGCCCAATGTGGGGCTTGATTCCAGGATCCTGAGATCATGACCTGAGCTGAAACCAAGAGTCAGATGCTTAACCAACTGTGCCACACAGGCACCCCTCCTGATTCTTAAATATGTATAAATATAAAAGATTTCTACTCTTAGGCACTTGAGGAAAACTGCTAACCTAAAAGAAAGAGATCAGAAAGGAATTCACAGGAAATAGAGACAAGGCAGGGAACAGAACAAATATTTTTTAAAAAATCAATATAATTAATATTCTAAGAGAGATAAGCGAAGATTCTACACCTATGAAACCAGAGCAGAGTGCCTATAAAAAGGATTTTCAGCAAATAAATAAGAGCTCTTGGAATTTAAAAATATAACTGACAGCTTCCCTGTGGGCTGAGACACAGTAATATGTATAAAAACAAGCTGTGTCTCACCCAAAATAGTCCGCTTGCTGACCTTTACCCTGAGTTCCTAAACCACACTCGACTACACAGATGCTTTTCTGTGCAGTGTGCGCCATCTTGGAAAGGAGGCCGCAATCCTGGTACTGCTCACCCACCCACCCCTAGTTCTTCATTTGTGGTCTTAGTCTCAGGCCTAGTTTTTGTTCCAGTCCGTGTCGCCAGTGATAATCCCAGGGGCCCTCAGGCAAACAGAGATCAAAAGAGTTGTGTACATAAAGCAGACTTGCCTAGAAAATGACACATAGGCTTCGAGGAGGTAAAGTGACCTGCCCAAGATCACACAGATAAGTAAATCCTCAATTTCCTGATACCTCCCACTTGTTTTCTCATCCATTCATGGATGAACTATCATAGCAGTGACAACAAAGATGATTCGTTCCTGCACTTATGGAGCTCTCAATCAGGTGAACGGAGAATGAGGCAAGCAAGACCGTTGCAACTGATGCTGAGATGGAACTCTGCAGGGATGTCCAAGAAGGGTGTTCTGCCTGAAATGAGTCCTAATGGGTAAAGACGAGAGAGGAAGGGGACAGAGAGAACCAAAATAGAGGTGACAGTGACCACTATGCTTTGGGGGCACTTCAGCGGTTCTCAAGTCTGCACAGCAGAGATCAAATGTAGTCACAAGAAGAGCTGAGACTGAAGCATCATCAGGGAAGGACCAGAGCAACCAGGAGCCAGTATACCATGCTACGGAGCCTGGACTTCATCCCACAGCCAGACAATAGGGAGACTTTCAGGGTTTTGATCAGGTGAGTGACTCTCGTCCAGTATATAATCCATTTGTTGACATGGATTCCAAAGGCTACACAGATATGAGAAGGGAGAGAGCATTCGGAGGTGGTGATTAAGCCTGAAAGAGGCAGATGATTTAGGGGGATGGAAAAAAAAAAAAGAAGAAGAAGAAGAAGAAGGGTAGCCAGTTGGAAAAGGAGACAGTAGCACAAAACAAGGTTGAGAATGAGAGTGTTGAGTTCAAAGGACAACCAGAAGAACCCTCTATCTCCAGGAAATAATAAAAGACAAGGAAGAGGGTAGGAAGGGTAGGGCCAGTTGAGGTAGACACCAAATTGAGGAGATTAGACATGGCTCATCATGTTGGTGCTGCTCCAAACTTTCTTTCCAATGGTAGAGGAAAAGGAACCCCAGAACTCTTGGGTAGTGGCCAGAAGTGGGCTTCTATAATCTCAGAACTTCTTGGAGATCTATCTTTCATCTTTAAAATTGATATGAGTTTGGTATTCTACTTTACAGAAGATTGATATAAAAAATATGTTTAATTACTTTCTAGTTAAAACACAATTTCCTATACCCCAAGAAATCTTGCAGGAAATTAGCAGTCCAGAAGGATGCTCCTGTGTCTCTTCATGCCTAAGGAATGCCAATTCCTAGGGGACGTGAAGATGCACAACAGTGAGAAATCCAGTTTCTTCAGGTGAGCTTCGACGTGAAAGAGGTATTTGAGGAAGTTAAATAAGCTGGAGTGTGCTAGGTGGGTGAGGCAGTTCAAAATGAGTGTTAGAAAGCCAGATAAGGGGCTTTTGACATAACCATGACGAGATTTTATACCAGAGGATGGCAGCAGATGGAGGAAAAAATGACACACACAGAGAAATTTTTGAAGACCTGATGGACGATTCAATGCGAGGGCAGGAAGGAAGAGAAGAAGGAATCAAAGACAATTCTGACTTTGAACCAGGGGGACCAGATGTCAGGGCTGAAGAGGAAGAAGTTGAGAACACGCCGGCTGTGCGTGTCCCAATGCCTGAAGCATGTGTGGAAATGTGTTGTCGATGGCTAGACTCAGGGAACAAGACCGGAGGTGGAAACACGAAGGTGGGCGTGGGGATCATTTGCACCAAAGTCATAGTTGACACCATAGGGTGGATGGAAACCTGAGTAAGTAAGGGAAGAGAAGGAAACACTGAAAGTTGGGGGCTCAACTTTAGGAGACATACATAGATGAGTAGCGCAGGAAAGAGGAGAAGGCATATTGACCTTTAGATGCCACACTTCCAATTACATAGCAGGAAAAACTAGATAATGAAAGGGGGAAATTTCTTGGTTGGTGTACCTGAAGAGCCCAGGAGTAGACCCTGACTTCGGAGTATGACTAGAGTCCAGTGCTCCAGTGATGCCACCAGAAACCTGTCTCTGTCCACCTTGTCACTCTTCTTCCCTTTCCAGTGGCTTCACTTTCTCATCATGGTGGCTCCCAGAAGCTCCAGGCTTTTATCTTCTCAGTCCAACAACCCCAGATGAAAGAGAACATCTCCATCCCCCAAGTTCCAACAAAAGTCTCCAAAAGAAATTTCAGCCTTGGCTCCAACTGGACCACTGTGGCACATGGGCCCATCCTTAAACCTAACACCCTGGCCAAAACTGGGGCAACGTGCCCCCAAGTGTCCAAATCCAAACCTACATGATCTAAGCCCTGGGGAAGGGGGCTTCCCCAAATGAAAGATGGCTCTGCAAATTCCATAAGAGGGGAGAATGAACGCTCTCGGAGAAGCAGAGAGCAGGTCCAGTGGGAGCAGAGAAAGTTTTAAGAAGCTGGGGGTGGAGATAGGGTGGCCAAAATGTGCACTCTCATACTAAGGCCAAAGTGGGGGCAATCGAGACCCCACTGCACCTAGATAGACAGGAAATGGGGCAGCCCTTTCCCTCTACATCGCCCCCCTGCCTTAATAGTGAGTCTGAGGATGGTGAAGCCCCATCCCCAGCTTTCCTCCCTCACGGTTCCCAGCATGGCTCCCAGAGCCCCAGAGTGCACAGAGCCCCCCAACACTACACCCTTCCAGAACTATGCCATAGCCACTCAGGCTGAGGCCCACAGGCCTCTCGGGCAATTAAAAAGTCCCTCTGGCTTCAGAAAGCTGCCTTGTAATGTGACAGCCAGGTCCTTCCTGGCTGGCCTTCCCCACCACACGCATCAGACAATTCCTTCTTCCCCAGCAGGTAATTTTTCCAGTGAAAGAATCACCCCTCCTCTGTCTTTTGCCTCTGACCCACCAACTGTTTGCCAGGACAGGACCAGGGACACTCCTTGGCTGGACTTCTGAGTTCCAGTTCAGCTGGGGGCACTAGGCTGGGATTTAAGCAAGGACCCTGAAGGGCTCATGTTATATGAATCATCTCCCCAGCGCCCCGAGACATCAAATCACACTTCACGCCCGCTCTTTCTTTGCCAGCCGCCTCAGCTCATTGGCGTTTAAAGCAACATCACCGGCAGCAGCTCATCTGGAACGTCCTGGCCCGCTCCCCTTTTCATGATAGCGAGCACTCTTTGCCACAGAGCGAGGAACAGAGTCAGACAGACAGATGGACAGGGAGAAGGGAGTCCTGCAGAGTCAGAATGAATATGGATTTGCGGCATCTGTGGCGGGAGGGGGGGCCATGGCAATCACATCTGATGCTGCAGGAGCTCAGGATGGACCGACAGCAACTCCCCTTAGGAATCCGAGTGGGCTCTTTCTCGTGTGATGTTTTGAAGCATGTCAGCATTCCTGGGCACTGTCAGCCTCCTCCAAATGACCTGAGAGGGGGTGTGAATAGCAAGCTCTCACCGCCTTGGGCTGTGCAGAGGGAAATGCTGGGAATACTGTTTTAGAGGTTTCCTCTCGCTGTGAAAATCAAGGCAGAAATGCCTCATCCTCAGCTCCCCATATACCCTTGAAGATCAAGGGGCAGATAAGCTAATTTATTATAAATTCTAATGTGGCACAGTTCCCTGACCAGAGCCTCTTCTCCTTCGGTGCCCCAAGCATTTGCCAATACTTCATCCAAACCAGCTCCCTTCTGGAGGCCTCCCCCTGTTCATCCCACTCATGCCAAGAGGCTCACACACTGGTGCTTTCTCCATGCATGTGCTCACACGCACATGCACACAGACATACACACACGAGCACACGTGCATATGTACACATACACACACACACACACACACACACACACACACACACACACACACACACACAAAAATAAAGCTGGACCCTGATCTTCCTTCCAGATTTATACCCCTGCCTTGCCCAGCCTGGCTTAAAATTAGTTTTTACTTTCAAAATGTATGAATCCCACAAAGGGATGCTTTAAAAAAACAAAATGGTAACACACACACACATGCACACACACAAACACACATCAAGGAGACTCTCAGAGCTTTGACATGAGATATTTGTTTCTGAAAACCTGTCTTGTGATTTCAGCCTTATTCCTTGCTCCATGTAGGCCTCAATCTCCATTGTCATAAAGGCAAATCCCAAGCCCAAGAGTAGCCCAGCCACTGCTATGGGCTGCACTGTTCATTTCTTGGCAGCCAAGAAGTCCACCTTATTTGCTTGGAGACCTCATACAGCCACATCAATACCTGCTCAGGCTTCATTCTCCCACCTATAAAATGGGTCTAATAGAGCCCACCAAGATTAAGACTGTGGAGATTCATATATTAATATTGCCAGACCCTTTTGAAAATGAACACACGATTACCAACCACCATTTAGCCCTGGCATTCTGAGCCAGGAGGAAGGCAGGGCTCAGTCAAACCTCAAGACCCTGTCTGGGTGAGCAGTTTAAGAAAGCATCGTAGTCTAGCCACTGGGTGTGAGCAAAGAAGCAACAGTCCCCATAAAAACTACACTTCCAGCAGAATATACTGTACCTAATAATAATCCGAAAGGACAACCCCTTTACAGAGCGTGCTGCATGCCAGGCGCTGTGTTTCATGTGCATTGGTCCCTTTGCTTCTCTTCCCCTCTGAGGAAGCCCGATCACAAAGTTCTAGGTTACAGATGAGGAAAGAGTAGCACAAAAGCTAAATAACTTGCCCAAGTGGCAGAGCCAGACCTTGCTTTGAACCAGGACAGCATAGCCCTGCGGCCAAGAGCATAAACAAGCGAGCGTGCGCGCGCGCGTGCATAAAAAAGGGCCGGAAGACAACAACAGTACTGTATCTTAGGGTTCCAGGCGGTAGAATTACAGACCATTTTTTTTCCCTTTCACTCCAGTATCTGCATTTTATCTAGATGTCCTCATTTCTACAGTGAGATATGTATTGCTTTGATAAGAGTAATGTTTAAATGTTGTTTTGGAAAAGCGTCTTCCATTTCTGTTTCTCTGACCGCCGTACTTTGCCCCCCAAAGCGGCAGAAACCACCAGGGCCGGGCCTCACACTGCTCGGCAGGCTCGAACCGTTCCCCAGACCCAGACCGCAAAACAAGGCCGAATGACGAGACGACGTTAGTCGGTGGTGAAGAAATGTCATCATCAAGGAGGGGGAAAGTGGTCTCATGCGCCCCAAATCCACCCAAGCCCCTGATGTCTAGAGACAGTACTGGGGACACAGTGGGAAAGGTAGAAAGGGACCTCGATGGGGCCAGGAGACCAGACTTCTCTCGCTTCCTCCTCCTGTGCTATCCAAGTAACTTCTTCACTAACTGATCCAGCTTTCTCGCCTGCGACCTCCGAGGGCCTCGGATTCTAAGAGAACCGTAAGAGAGCCTGACTCTGCCACACGCTTCGTGCTCTTCACACGTGTGGTCTCAGTCCCCACACAAAGCCCATGAGGTACAGGCTGATATCCCCATTTCACAGATGGGAGCACTGAAGCTCTGAGACCCACTAACTGGATCCAGGTCACAGAGCTCAGATGCAAACCCAGGTACACCCGACCCCAGATTTCAGAGATCTTTCTGAGCTAATGATGTTGCCAGATTTCTAACTCCCCAATATTTCACATAGGCTCTCACTCGAGCTCCAGGTCAGTGTGTGGGCATGATCATCCCAGCTTTGGGGGCTGAGCTGTAAGTGAAGGGCTCTGTGACTCTCCCTTTCTTATCACGCAGCCTCCACAAAGTGCTTCAGGGTCTCTGGAGCTTTCCAAGGCAAAGGGGAGCCAGTTCGTCAGGAAGAGCACTCCGTTCCCTGGCACCCACAGAGAGCCGAGCGCACATTGGCCTCTAGGTGCGGGCCCATAAGCTTTTCCCAGAACGGACCAGAAACGGGAGGCAGGGAGGGAGGGGCCTGCACTCCGCCCAGGCAGTTAGCTCTTCGCGGCAGGCAGCAGTAATGGAGAACGTGATAAGCTGTCACTAGAAGCCAGCTTGGTTCTCTGAGACTTAATGGTAGAATAACACAATAGGGTCAGACTAAAAAGGTTCCCTTATGAAAATTTTATCAGCAACTTTGGTAAATGGCTATGGGAAAGGTGCTTTGCTCCCAGGCAGACCTGGGACCCGACTTTACAAGGTACACGCGGCCTGCATTGCATCACCCCCACAAGATATTAAGGGCACTCAAATTGAATTAACACCAAATCAAGCCGGTGCACTTAACAATACAAATGCACTTAAGGGATGCCTCAGGATGATTTGTGACTAAAGAAAGCAAAGAAGAAAACGGCCTGCAAGCCACAAGGGTGGTGTTGTGTGTCATATACAGGAAAGGCCGTAAGTAGAACTTAGAATACCGGAAAACCATGAACTTCGGGGGCTCTCAAATACCTTAGACCCAGCCGTAAAGTAGGAGGCCATTTTTGTGGTATGCAGAAACAATTGATAAATAAATTACAGCCAATTTTCTTAGTGGCATGGTCTCCATTACCTCTGACAGCGGCCTAACTACTCTGTGAAGATGATAAGCGGCAAATAATGGCGTATCAGGTAGCACCCCAGGAAATTCTGCGCCGGTTGCCAGGTCTCTTCATGACAGTGATGACACAAAGATCCTCAGTGAGAGCCAAGTGATGAGAAGTGACAGCTCTCCAGGCAGACCATGACAGGTCCTAAAAAGGATCAGCTGGAAGTGTCCATAGCAGGTGGGACCCCAGAGTCAGGGCCGGTCCTTTGGTTTCTCTCCTCTCCCCTTCAGCGTTTGTCGGCACACGTTTTCCCCTCGTACGTCTCACTCCCCTGCTCTCTGTCTCCCTCACCCTCTTCCCACACCCCTCTCCTCACCCTCTCACCTCCCCTCTCAAACATACCCTGTCTACTGAGCTGGAAGGCAATTTGGCCATCTTCATAGATGAATGGCTCTTCTGAGATTATCTTGGAAACTTGGATACATTCTGGACTTGAGAGAATTCAGGGGGAAAAAAATGGCCTCACTGGGGATTCCTTTCCATCAAGTGAAATACACACAAAAGCATGCTTTTGTTATCCTTCCAGGAAAGAGCTGTCTCCACGCAGGGTCTTACTCTGAAAACAGGCTCCATTTAGGATGGAGGTGGCCTCATTTTGTCAGAGTTAAAGCAATTGCTCGCCGAGTCATAAGGTGGCAGAGAAACTGGGGCAGGCGGTTCAATTTTTCACTACGGGGAAAAGAAGTTCTCAAAAAGTATGAAGGACCATTTCTAGCTGCTGATGTGCCTCAGCCAGGACTTGCCCGCTCCAGGAGGTAAGCATTAGCATAAGGTAAGCTGGGTGAATACAAAGGTCTCTACATCTAGAACGAGTGATCCTGGGCCCTTGCTCTTCAGCTGTGTGACTTTCGGTGAGTGCCTTGACTTCTTCGAGTTACACTTTCTCCTTTAGTAAATAGAGACATTTGCATCTTCTCTAACGTCCTCATGGGATTGTCCAGAGGACGCAGCCAAAGTAATTATAGGAAAGATATTTAGAAGCTAGGAACCATTTACAAATATAAGGCACTGTTATAAGGAAAACTGTCTACAAAATATACATGCAGACACTTCTTACAAAGACACTCCGGGGTCCCAAGAAAGAATATTCAAACTGCCCCTGGTTTTCCATAACAGCGAACTCCTCTCAGATAATCAGAGGAAGAGAAGAACAAACAAACGTGAATGAAATCATCGAAATCCTCAAACTTTACTATACCAATTACTTTTTAGCTTCTCCCAAACTTAGAAGCAAAGCAATGGATGGTGTAATTCCTGGGAGCCAGAGATTCGCCTCATCTTCAGATCATCCTCACGGAGACTGCCCCCAACTGGTGCACCACACGGCGGAACACACACTCCAGAACACACCCTCTTCCATCTACTTCCCCTCCACTCTGAGCATCTGGATTTTCTGCCCATGTTCTATGTGGGTACTCACTCTACGCCTCTACACGATCCCATATATGCTTAGGGATCACTGCTTTCACTCCTGACTTCTTACTGATTATTAGTCCCTTTTCCTCAAACCACCTTCTCTGAAGCTCACGACTCATTATTCATCAATGATTCATCCAGTCAACAAGTATTTATTGAGTGTTTACTTAATGCCAGCATGGTGCTTGGTGTCAAGAATACAGGGGTTCAGGGGCGCCTGGGTGGCTCAGTCGGTTAAGCGTCTGCCTTTGGCTTAGGTCATGATCCCAGGGTCCTGGGATCAAGCCCCACGTCAGGCTCCCTGCTCAGCGGGGAGACTACTTCTGCCTCTCCTGCTCTCCCTGCTTGTGTGCTCTCTCTCTCTCTGTCAAATAAATAAATAAAATCTTAAAAAAAAAAAAATACAGGGGTCCATCAGACCACATTCCTAACTGAAGAAGCTTACTTTCTGCCTCATTGTCCCTTTCTTGACCTCATCTTTGGTTTCTCTATTTAGTTCTGAAATGCAGCTAAGCTGAGCACACCTAAGAAGCCACTCCATAAATTGGAAAGAAAGCAAAATTTGTGTTACCTGGAAGCCTCCAATTATATGTGGCTAACTCCATCCTTCAGGCCCATCAGGCAGAATCTGTCCCTCCCTTACCTGGGTTCCCACAGACTCATACATGCTTCTATTGCATAATGTTTGAAAATATTTGTTTACCTGTCTCTCTCTCCCCAGCACACTCCAGTCTCTTTAAGCTTGGGCACCCTGCTGATTTTACTTATACCTGAGTCCTAAGCACAGATCACAAGCCTTAGCACTTAGCTGGTATTCAGTAAGGCTTTGTGGAATGAATGAATGAATGAATGAATGAATGAATTTGTTTCTCTTTACTTTCTCTGTCCATGACCATCTCCCCTTTCTTCCCTCTTTTCTATCAGCTCCAGTCCCAGCCTCTGATGCAGGGGGGCAGTATTGCTCAATGGTTATCAACACAGGCTCTCCTTGGAGTGTTTTGGGGTTGGCTTCTTTTGGCTTGCAAGAGCAGATTATTAAATATTCAGGAATTTTTGGAGCTGATTTTAAGTCGTTGATGACTTGAAATTGGCTGCGGTGGGAGTATTCACACAATGGAAATCAATAAATGGTGCACATTAAGATTTAGGGGGTTTTTTTGTTTGTTTGTTTTTTGAGAGCCTGCTTTTTGGCACACCACTGCTCTAATTTAGCCAGACCCGGATTTGTGGTTCTGCTCTGCCACTCACTAATTGTGTGACCTTGGACAACTTCCTTGATATCTCTAATACTGTTTCCTCATCTATAAAGTGAAGGTGATAATTATGGCTTCCCAGGGTTATGGTGAGAATGAAGTGACCTAATGTTTATAAAGTGCTTAGCACAGCTCTTCATACACAGTAAGTGTCCAGTAAAAGCAATTGGTTAGTATTCATGTTCGTCTTATTTCCTGGCTTTCAGTTAATGTGTTATTTCCAGCCAGTTTGTCATACTTTTTTTTTTTTTTTTTTACTTATTTGTCTGAAGGATTTGGGACAACTTAAACAAACAAAAGCTATAAAATAGAAAATATAAATGAAAAATCAAGAGAAGGGAAAATAAAAATTATAATACTTAAAGTCAAAATGACAACACTATGTCATCCAACACTACGATTGCATAGAATCTGATAGACCAAGGCTCACTAAAGCATTAGTGGGAACATTTTAAAGTGTTGCCAGCAGAGCCACAAAGTGTTAGAGTAGAAGGGGCCTCAGAGATCTTCTGGTTCTATCCCTCACTTTGCAGATGGAAAACGAGGCAGGCAGGCAGGCAAGAATCATTGCGTGAGCACTTACAAGCACGATGGTAGGTGCTTTCACTCTCGCCATCTCCCTGGTGTTCCATTTTACAGAGGAGGCCATGGAGACCAGGGAAATAACAGGCCTTTCTTAATGCCACAGGCCGGCAGTGGCAGGACTGAATCAGGACCCAGATTCCCATTTCCCAGTCCACCCCCTTCATCTCTCCGGGTACCATGCTGTCTCTTCACTGCAGGAAGATCTATTTCACAATAACAGCTCCCTGAAGATCAAACAGTCTCTCAAGATCCAACAGAATCATTCTCAAATGGACAAACTGCAGACACCGGGATGCAGGGGGCTTCCCAGGGAATTTCCTGGGTCTGACCGTGACATTTGAAAGCATGACAAGCAGAAAGCCACTGGCAAGAACTGCTCCTGCATAAAACACATCCTTGTCCTGTGTTGGCTCTTTTGGACAAGAGAGCCATGCTCTTAATTCATATTCATTTGAGGTCCACTCAAAAGTTCGGGTCTTTTTCTGCTGTCCTTACAGCCAGATTTTTCACCCCAATTTCTATCAATAGCTTCAACTTCATTCTTCACAGAACCTTCTGTGGTTCATAGGTGCTGAAATCAAATCTTTTTTCCCTTCCTCTGTCTCCATCTTAAAGAAGCAGCACACAGCCAGAATGGGGTTAAAAAGCAGTCGATGGGATTGACATGGGAGGGCAAGGAAGAAGCTGTGTAATCCACAAGGTGAACAAATCCACCACCTATGGAGAGCTGAAAGCAACGTCTCATTTATTAGGTCACCACCCTTGTTTGGCAGCAAGCAGACTGACGGCCCAGCCTGGGGGGTCTGTTTTTATGGGGATCCTGTTTTTGCCCTGAGAGCTGTGGCTGACCTCACACCAAATAAACACGTCAGTCACTTCTCAAGTCACCGTTCCCAGGTGTGGCACGGAGGCACCCAGCATGGACCTTCGCAGCCACTGCTCCCTTTTCCCCACCTGCACTCAGAATTGGCTCTCAAAATCCTAGTGTTCCTGCTAACAGCCCCCCGCCCCAGACCTTCATCCAAATCATGGCTCACATCTGTCCAAGATCTCATGAACTGGACCTCCATTGCCGTCCGAGTGGCAGGGCAAGCCACCAACCTTCAGAGAAACTTCTGAATAGTAAAGAAGGCCCCCAAAGGAGGAAAACCAATACACAATTACATACAAATTTTCTATTATAGATGTATCCCTCAAAAGTTCGGTTGGGCTCTGTTTCTTACTACTTCTTTTTCCAGGTTTTCTTAAACGTGTTCTTTATTATTTGTTTCTCAGACAGCAGAATTAACTGCTCCAGACTTAATCCCAGGTGGGCTTAACCACAAGCATAATTCTGAGCCCCAACATTCTGCCACCTGTTTGAGAGAGCTTGGGTAACACTGACTCACTCTTAAGTTTTTAAATGAGGCAAGTATGATAAAAAGAAATAAAATTTTTTTAAAAAGAAGCTCTGCCACCCCAAATCAAAGCAAACCTCCAAAAGCCATGGGAAAGCCAACTCTAAGAGCTATCTGCATGGCCCACCATGTGGAAGCCTCTCCGGAATGTCCCTCTCCAGTCACTGATGTGCTCATCTGGGGATCTCTATGGCTGGTCTGCAGTTCCTCTAGAAGAGGAACTTGCAAAAGTGAGATGAGTATGTGTTTCATCAGATAAAATATGGGGCGCTCGGTTCTGGATGCATTTCTCTGGGCGCTAGCAGTGAGCCCACTGTGGGGACGGAAATAGGCTGACCTGCCTCCACGGTTGTGGGAGAAGGCTCCACCCTGGGATGGAAGGAAGCAATGCATCCTGGGAAAACCACAGCATGCCCATTGTCCAAGGAGCCAAGCTGAAACCATGCTCTCCAGAAAGCATCACGTGCACACCCTGAACGAAAAGAATTCAAACCCTTGGGCTTACTCTGGGACTGTTTTCCCAGGGCCCCCAATCCTGCCTCGGAACCCTAGTGGGGATTTACCTTCCTTGTTACTTGAGGGAAACAGGAAGCACAGTTGAGACAATCATAACTCTGTTCTGCAGGTGAAACAGCAGCTCTGATGTGGCCTGTGTTTTATTCCCACCTCTCCTTCAGGCTTTACCTGAAGTATCCCAAGGGAAGCAGGGCTGGGAGTTGGTATCTTTGCGGGTCTGTTACAAGGTCCTTTTGTGTTCTGCTTCTGGAGTGTCAGAGCCTGTAACTTAAAAATACCACTGGTGAAGTACCTCTTCAGGCAGAAGTACCATTGGAATTCATTCCTTCCTCCTCTGAGAAGCGGGGAGAGGTGCAGACACCCACGTGGAGAAGGCCCTCACACTTCCAAACAGGTCCGGACCAGGCAAGGGTGGCCCATGCAGGCAGGCAGGGTAACAGGCAAGGGGCTGAGGAATGTAGGGAGGAGAGAGGCAGGCGAGTGTTCTCACGGTGGACGGTGAGGGGAGAGTGGAAGGATGTGGTCATGGGGAGAGAGGAAAGAAAGATGAATGGGGCCTGAGTCAGTCATAGGCTAAAACAAACAGGAAGGTTTTAAAGTGAGATTTGAGGAGAGGAAGTGGTTCTGAGCAAGGGAGGGAGAGAGTTCCAGAGATCTGTCTTGGAAAAGAGCTACTCTTCATTTTTTTGGATAGTCGTCCTCATGTGAATATTTCTTGGCCGTTCTGACAGATGGGTGAACCAATTTTTATTTATTTATTTATTTATTTATTTATTTATTTATTTATTTATTTATTTTAAATCACAATCGGCCTCCAACCTTTCCCTGGAACTTGAAACAAAAAGGCTTGAGACATCAGGTTTGAAAACATTTGGTGGATTCATTTATGTTAGCAAACATTTGGGGCCACCGATAAAGAGAGCGTGGGGAGGGGGTGGGGGCACCCCAGTCCCTGTTCAGCTGAGGTCATCTCTCTCATACTATGTCCACTGCGCCTCAGTGATCCAAGGAACATGATCTCAGGAGTGCTCAGCACCTTTCTGAATCTCTCTAAATCTCCAGATGTGGAATTATGATCAGCTAACTCCAGCAGGGGCTGTGTGTGGTGGAGGGAGGGAACAGGGATGGAGTTTCGGGGCTGGGAGTCCAGAGTAAGCTCACATCAAAAGCCAGGGGGTTTTGCTTGGCATTCCGTGGAAAGCATGAAGACACAGATCTACCTTTGATAGATGAGCAGTGCCTTGCTTTCTGCGAACTAATCTTAGAACAGTTCTGGAAGCCAAAAAACAAAAAACCAACTAACCAAACAAACAAAAAGCCTTCTTTGAAAGGACTTTAAAAAAGCAAATCTTTCCAGTTTGTTAGGGAAGACCCCTTCCCAAGACAGTTTATCAGAAATTGTTCTGTCTGTATTGTGAAAGATGATAAAATCCTCTTCCCTTGGGCTTCAAAAGCCAAGAGGCTTTGCCTTTGCTTCTTGTTTCATGTCTTTGGGAACCGAACCTTCATGGACCTTATTTTTCCCATCTACAAAGTGGGGATAAAAAGCTTTGTTCCCACCTCAAAACATATTACTCACATGGTACAAACTTGCGTAAAGATCTAGACATGTTTACAAAAGAGTATGTTTCATAAGAGCAGAAAGTTGTTGCAGAACAACAACTAAGGACATCCAGGTGATTGTTTCTTTCTAGTCTAAAACTGAACTCGGGCACAAGTAAGCTTAATGCTGCATCATTTTTCTATTGAGCTAAAAAATAAACTATTTAAATAAAAACCCCAACATTTCCCTTTGCTGTCTCCATCGTCCCTATTATGAGGTCAAACTTCCACATCGTAATAAAATTTCAAATCTTGATAACAGTAAACACATTTAAATATTTACTTATTATAAATATTTTAAATATTATTTTAACAGCTTTATTGAGATATATGTTTCTTCATATTATTTTTGCACTTTAAAACTGCACTGTCAAATACAGTAGTCACTAGCCTCATATTGCTACTAAAATTTACACTTAACTGGGGCGCCTGGGTGGCTCAGTCAGTTAGGCGTCTGCCTTCGACTCGGGTCATGATCCCAGGGTCCCGGGATCGAGCCCCGCATCGGGCTCCCTGCTCAGTGGGGAGTCTGCTTCTCCCTCTCTCCCTCTGCCCCTCCCCACTGCTTGTTCTCTCTCTCTGCCTCTCAAATAAATAAAATCTTTAAAAAAATTTTTTTTAAATTTACACTGAACTTAGTATAATTTAGTACAATTAAAAGCCCAGGTCCTCAGTCACACCAATCATATTTCAAGCGCATAATAGCCATGTGTGGCCAGTGGCTATGGATCAGACAGTAGAGTTACAGCCTACTTCCATCACTGTAGAAAGTTCTCTTGAGCAACAGTATTCTAAAATAATATATACTCATTACAAAAATTTGGAAAATACATAAAATCAAGAAAAAGGTAAATATGTTTCTTATTCTTCTATCCCCCAGTGAAAACCACTATTAATATTTTGGCAGATTCTTTCTAATGTTGGGGTTTTTTTCTGCACATCTGTTTTGTTTACATTACATGGTTTTGATCTATTGAATATGCAACGTTATTGTTCTTAACTTTAAAATATAAGCATTCTCCCACGTTATTTTCTGTTTCTCGGAAACACTTTCAATGGCTGCAGACAACTTCATCAAGAAGAGTTACCATTACCGTAAAAAAGAGCACAGGTTTACATTGTTTCAAATAAAATAGAGGTAAAATTGAAAGCTTGCTAGCATTTGCTAGCTTTGAAAGGGGCCAGAGAAATTGCTTCATTTTACGGTAGTTCCTGATCACTCGCACATTACTAGAAACATGCACCAAACCCAGGAACCGCTGACTGATGTCCGGGAATAACCCACCCGAAGCAGTGGTGGCTTCCTCTCTCTTCCTGTGCCACGAAAAATGGTAGAGGCCACTCGAGTGTCATCACACACGAGAACACCCATCTCCCACTACGTTAGAGCTGTGCTCAGCAGATACTAAGTAAGGGCAACACGCTGCAGAATGAGGATAATCACCCTTAAATTATACATTTCATTGGCCAAAAGCTAGAGCGAAAGGATTATGTTCTCGAAGAGCATTCTCTCTGCAATATACCCAGGAACATGGCAGGGCTGATGTGGGTAGCTGATGAGGTGATTTACCTGAAAGGGCGCCACACAGCGCCTGGCACACTCTCTCCAGCAAGCTTCCAGAAACTTCACTCTGCTGCTTCTCCTTCTGCATGGGCTGCTCTCCTCCATCCCCTTTGCTGGATCCTCTCCACCTTCTGAACTCTGAGCATCCGGAGCCCAGATTCTGTCTTTGGACCTCACTCTGTTCACGTTCTCTCCCCAGGCGAGTTCAGCTAGCTTCCTGGCTTTAACAGCCATGGGGACCCCCCCCAAACTTCTCTCTGCCTCCTCACCTCTCTCCGATCTCCGGTCTCATAGACCCACCTGATCATCTCCTATGGGCATCTCAAAGTTCAAATGTAATTCTCTCCATCAAACAAATCAACCTGGGTGGGGGGACAGATGACAAATTTTCCCAAAAACCCGCAGTCCTCCTTGCCCTCGGCCTTCTCTAACGTCCAGTTCATCATTAAATCCCATCTGCCTTCCCCACCTGCACCGCCTGGGCCCAGCCACCTTCCTCCTAACTGGTCTCTCTGCTCCCGTGCACAGGCCTCAGGGCCTCGCCCCCACATTACCTCTGCATCAGGGTGGTTCCATCTGTCCCTCCCTCCCCGAGGTGTTTGAAAATTCATGGAAGAATTTAGGGTTGTCGCAGTAATGCCTGTTGCCTTTAACTCCTGGGGGATGAGTATCCTCAATGCTTAGGATGGTCCTTCACACCTAAATATTATCCCCACCCCAAATGCCAGCAACCCCCAACTGGGAAGCCCTGACCCTGTGTGTGATCCTTTTAAAATGAAGTCCAGTGTGGTTTTGCTACGTTCAAAACTTCCTGTGGCTCCCCACCCCACTCAGGATAAAATCCCAATTTCTTACTATGACCTCGGAGGCCCCCTATTCCAACCTCACCTTCCAGCGCCCCCCCCCTCAGGTGCTCCCTGCCCCCTTCACTCTGTTCCACCCCACACGACCTCGTGCTCACCCTGATCTGGGCCTTCAAGCTGGTTGCTCTATCTGCCTGGGGAGTCCCCCCGCCCCCCACCTCCTCCCTTCTGCACTCAGGCCTTCTGCTCCAATGTCACCTCTTCAGGAGCGCTTTCCCAACTCCGCCGCTCATTATCATAGACCCCAACCCCAGGAGCCCGGCAGTGTTGGGCCCCTTGGCTCTCTCCATCTTCACTAACGTTTATTTACTTCTTTATTTGTAATCTGTCCCCTCCTCCTGAGTGTAAACTCCAGGACGTCAGGAACGTGTTGCTGGTGGTGGGTGGGGTCATCGTTGTTGTTTTCCTTCAACAACTCGGCGGTGGGCGGCAACCCTGAGTCTAACCTAGAACTTGGTGGAGAGAAATCGTGACAATAATAAGCAACCTTAGGGAGCGCCCCCCCCCCATCCGCCAGGCTCTGTTCTGAGCACTTACAAGCAGTGAAGGAACTTCCTAATCCTGCTGTAACAAATCACTACAAACTGAGTGGCTTAAAACAACACAAATTTATCATCTTACAGTTCTGGTGGTCAGAAGTTCCAAATTCGTCTCATTGGACGAAAATCAAGGTGTCAGCTGGGCCGTGTTCCTGCTGGAGGCTCGAGGAGTGAATCCGGTTCCTTGCGCTTTCCAGCCTCTGGAAGCTGCCTGCATCCCATGACCATGGCCCTTTTTCTCCGTCTGCGGGCTCTTCAGCCTCCCGCTTGTACAGGACCCTTGTGGTTACACTGGGCCCACCGGGAGAAGCCTGAGGCTCTTCCTAGGCCAAGATCCTTACCTTAATCACAGCTGCAAAGTCTCTTTTGCCAGGTAAGGTAACAGACTCACCGGCTCTCAGGATGAGGATGTCGGCACCATGCGGGGCCATTATTCTGCCTACCACATGAACCCACTCTGCGCTGTTTCTGCTCACAACCCTTTTAGGTTTTTTCCATACCAAAACCAGGGCCTCTAATTCCCTGAGTCCTACCTGGGTGTCCTTCAGTTCAGTCCACCCTGACCCTATCTATCCACCTGGTAGCGTCGAATCCCACAGCTTGAGGGCTCACTCCCCTAAGACTGCCCCCACTTCAAATCCCACATTGTCACTGGTACTTGTGACTGACCAGCTATAGATTCAGATCACAGCCCATTCTCAAGTTTGATCATTTGCTAGAACTACCTACAGGACTCAGGAAAGTACTTATTACCAGTTTATTATAAAGGATACAGCTCAGGATCAACCAAATGGAGGAACTGCAGGGAGGGCCAGATGTGGGGAAGGGGCACAGAGTTTCTGTGCCAGTCTCCCAGCAATGCAGGAGCTCTCCAAACCCCCAAATTTAGGGGTTCTTATGGAGGTTTCCTTGTGTAGGTATAAATGATTAAATCACTGGCCATTGGCGATTCACTCCATCTCCAGCCCCTCTCTCTTTCCAGGAGTCAGAGAGGACAGAAATTTCCAGGTTTCTAAACAAGGCTTGGTCTTTCTGGTGACCAGACCCCATCCCGAAGCTCTCTAGAGGTCCACCAAGAGTCATCGCAAAACAAAAGATGTTCCTATCACCTAGGAAATCCCAAGGGATTTAGGAGCTCTGTGTCAAGCACTGGGACAAAGAACAAATATATAGTTTTTATTATGACACACTCACTACTCCTCCTAGCAACTTCATGAGGTATCTTCCAATATTGCCCCTATTTTACAGATGAGAACACTGAGGCAGAAAGGGTTACGTCATTGTTCAAGGTCCCAGAGCTAGTCAGTGATACAGTCAGCCCTCCTAACCACTATAGGGTCAGCACTCAATGCATTGTATTGAAACTGGTTATTTTCTTTTTTTTTAAGATTTAATGTATTTATTTTGACAAAGAGAAAGAGACAGACAGACAGACAGAGACAGCCAGAGAAGGAACACAAGCAGGGGGAGTGGGAGGGGGAGAAGAAGGCTTCCCACTGAGCAGGAAGCCCAAAGCAGGGCTCAATCCCAGGACGTTGGGCTCATGACCTGAGCCGAAGGCAGACACTTAACGACTGACCGAGCCACCCAGGTGCCCCGAAACTGTTTATTTTCTATTTTTTGTACTTTCACTGTTATGAACAGATCCAGCTTGGAAGGATGAACGGCACCATCAGACGGCAGTCTGGAAGAGATTTGTAAATGCCTACCTTGAATGAGAATTTTTTTGGACCCTGATGCTAGCTGTTTCCGTATTCAGCTCCCCGCTTTGTACTTCCTCCTGGTTCTACCAGGGACACAGAGGAAACCACCACTAATCAAGGAATTTCCAGGGTTGCAGGAGGAGAGGCTGTTGAGGAGAGGATCTTTGGAGGACACAAAGGTGTTTCTAGGGATTCACTATGCCTGGACGGTCCCTCCCCACCTGGCTGGTGCATGGGAATCCGATCTAAATGTCACCTCCTCTGGGAGCCCTCGCTGGCTTCTGTGTGGAGATATGGACTCCTTTCTCCTTTCACAAGCTCAGGCATCGTGCACACCTGCATGACAGCAGTCACCACGAGGTACCGACTATTTATCACTCATCTTTCCCCGACTGGCTAGACAGCTCCTTGAGGGCAGACAGTCTCAAGACAATGGTCACTAGGGTGTGGTTCCAGGAGACCTGAGCACCCTCTCTGGCCACAGACTGGCTCCTGTCCACAGAGCCAATATCAAGACCAACCTTCAATATCCAGGCTGGACCCTGGGCTCAGGTGTGGACCCGGAGAAAGACCACACTTTTCCGTGAGCTCAAAGATAGGAAGGCCTCAGGAGCACACTTTGAAGAACAGCACTGAGCCCCAAAGAAAAAGGAAGACTTGTTGCAGGAGGCAGGAAAGGGCATGGTCAGGCGAGGTTACCGGTGCTGGGAATCCATGTCAACCCCCGTCTCCCTTGACAAAGGCCTGCTCCGTCCTGGAACTGAGACGGGAGTGCTAACAGGGGCAAGAAAACGCACATGTCAATGATATGAAAGGCAACACACCTTTCAGGGGAAGAGATGTCCAGACTTACACTCATCTTTGGACCCAGAAGTCTTCTGATAGAATAATTTTGAAACCGTGCCTTGAAACTCATCACTTGAAAAGGCTTGTGAAATGAACACTCGCAGCCACGCTGAGGCAGCCAGCCTCTTGAAGGCCTCTGCAGGTGCCAGATTCCCATTAGGAGCCCCCCCTTCCCGGCCCAACAGCGCAGCACTGGGGGATTCAGCCTTCATGGGCAATGCGGAGGCTGTCACCACCGATGGTGAGGACCGCACTCGGGAGGCAGGCTGGCCAGCAGATTGCTTCTTGGAGAGGCAAAGGAGCATGAGGAAGAGAGGCAACATTCCTTGACCTATATCTGCATCAAGTACCCTACTAGGTTATTTACATCCTCACATCCTCAAAACAAGCAAGCCTAGGGGCGCCCCGGTGACTTAGTCGGTTGAGCATCCAACTCTTAGTTTCAGCTCAGGTCATGATCTCAGGGTTGTGAGATCGAGCCCCTTGTCAGGATGCACGGTCAGCGAGAAGTCCACTAAAGATTCTCTCCCTTGGCCCCTCCCCCCACTCTCTCTCTCTCTCTCCAAGTAAATAAATAAATCTTTAAAACAAAAAAATCAAGCAAGCCTACAACAAGAACAAAGAAGCTGAAACTCGGACCGGTACAGTAACTTGCCCAAAGGAGCAGAGTTAAGTGGGAGAGCTGAGGTGGGAGGCTTACTTGCCCTCACTCCCCCAGACTCCTCCCTGCTCATCACCCTCTCCACACCAAAAGTTCTCAGGCAGCCCTATCGTGAGACAGGAAGTGGCAGAAGATGCGAGATGGTCTGAAAAGTGCTGGGCACTGGCCGAGGCTCGGCAGGCCCGGGTCCTGGTTCAGGCTCAGTTGGTGGTAGACTGTGAGCAGGTCTCCTGAGCCCTAGAGCTTTAGACTCCTCATCTGTCTGGAGTGGAGCTGCCCGGAGGTCTCCGAGAGGCCTCCCAGCCCTCCAATTCCACGATCTTTGGAACTTACACCCTTCAGTGAGGATTTGTCCAGCTACAACTTGGAGAAGAATTATTCTTGCGGATATGAGACTCAGAAGGTTAAGACTTTGCAAATGTTACCATTCCAGCAACAATGTGTGCATAGAATATTCTTGGCCGGGGAGGGCGACGTTTGGGAAGAGCGGAAGTCCGTCTGTCAGCCGTGGGCTTAAATGTGGCTGAATGGAGAGCTGGGTAATGGGAGGGGGAATCTGGAAAGGTTCACGGTCTGTTTGAAAAGAAAAAGCGTTTTAATGGGACATGCTCACTCACTCTGGATTTTAACGACCTCTCAGAATGTAACTCAGGGGGAAGGAGAGTTAAGGAAGAGGATTTGGGGAGGGAACAGAGAGGAAGAAAGAGAAGGTGATAAATACAGGACAGATTCAGTGCAGGGGAGGGGGGGTGGTTCCTGAGCATATGAGCTGGAGGGCAGAGTCTACCAGTGAGCCAGCCCCTGGGTAGGGAGGCCCATAGTTGGCTCTTAAGATTATCGTTAATGCCAGCAATTAGATTTGAAAGGCAAACATTTCATTTTAAAAATTGGGAAGTTCTCATGTAAATAATGCAGGTCCATTAGTTAACTTCTGTGGACCTCAGTTTCCTTGTTTCTGGTGTGAAGAGAAGTCCCTACCTCATAGGGATTTCATGGTAATAAAATGGGACAGCACACATGTAATTCGGCAGCACCTGTGGCCTGGAAGTTCTGTCACTCATTCAGGAGCCAGAAACAGCCTCGAGGAGCAAACCACCTCACGGCAGCAGCAGACAAGGACAGCTGGACCCTGTAAGGCCAGCTTTCCCCAGCGAAAGCCACGGCGATGTGCTAGAGAAGCTGCAGTGGGAATCAGGGCAGCGCCCAAGGAGGCCTCCTCAGAGCCTGCCTTCCTCCCTCCGCCGGCTTCTACATGAGGAAAGGAGAGTCTCCACTTGAGCGTGGGGCTTTCCACCACCCCAAGGCGGAGGGAGCTCAAGGCAGTTTTGGTTAGAAGATAAAAGCCATGTGACCTCACTCATGGTCCAGGCAGATGAGTAGAGCGGAGTGGTTGAGAGTTCTGGATTCTAGTTGCTGAGGCTGGATTCCAGATCTGTTGCGGCACACTCAAGCCAGGCAAGAAGGGGAGTTTAACAAAGAGAAGCTTTTAACCAGAGGGTGGGGCTGGGTTTAGGAAAACAGTGAGAAATTGGGGTGGTACCTGACAGCTGGTCACAGCAGAGAGCTATCGCCACCACGAGATCCCACAGGTCAAGGAGTTGCTCGCAAGAAAACTCGAAGAGATAGCTCCCTAGAGAAGGGGAAATCAGAGCAAGCCCACCCAGGCTGAGGAGAGCAGAGGATGAGCAGGAATGGCAGGGAGAGAGAACACAAGCTGGGACCCTCCGGGATGGGGTACAAACCAAGGCCTGGGGCCTGCTGGCTACCATCGTACCAGAACCCAGCACTTCTGTCCCTCACTCTGAGGCTGTGGCCCAAATGCCTCCTTGAAATCATTGCTAACACTCTTGTTACTGAGGTAGCAAGCCTGGAGGAAACTTCTCCTTTGCCAAAATGTGGCATTTGTGGCCCACCCCTCACCCAGTGCCACCAGCTCACTCTCCAAGGCGAGCCTGTCCAAGGGGAACTCCTGTCCTCCCTCCCCTGGCCAGCTCTCTCCTAGAGACATCCGTAGGGGGCTCTGGAGCAGAGCACGAAGGACCCCACCCTGGCCTGGCAGCCTGTATTTTTTTCTGGTCAGCTCTGCTGCCACACGGAGTGCCATCTGTAGACAATAAGGGCTCCACACATTCTCCACCAGTTCAGCATGTCCTGGGAACACTCTAGATCATTTGTGTTCCCAAGGAAGCTCACAGGACGGAGTGGTAAATTCTTGGACAGGAGGCATTTCAAGCTCTGCAGCCAATGTCAAAACTTGACGAGTCAATTGGTGCTTTGCCCAACTCATAAGAGCTCAGAGCGGGAAGAGCAGAGACCCAACACTCTGTTCCTCACCGCAGGCACACTCTATGTGTCCCTTTCCGCTGGGGGCCTTGCCTCCTGGCTGATGGGCCAGCCCCGGCCCTGTGCTAATCCTCCCTGTGTCCCTACTCCCTACCCAGCAATTCTGTGTCCACAGATGAGGAACAGGATGTCGTGACGAGATGACATATGGCGGGCAGAGCGCTTCCACAAGCAACACCTTACTGCACCCTCATGACAACCTTGGAAGTCAGGCAATAGCAACGACAGAGACCACATATTGATCTCCTGTTATGGGCCACATCCTGTTAGAAGTGCTTTTTATAGATTACTCACACAGGTACTGTTGATCCCTGTTTTACATTTGGAGAAACTGAGGTTGAGAAAGAATAGGTAATTTGCCTGCATTGCCAAGATCTGAATCCAGGGTGGATCGCCTCTAAGTCACTCTTGATATTCTCCCTTCTCAGGTAACAAAGGACTTAGGATGCCTGGATAAACTACTGGCAAGCTCATTCAGAAAGTGGCGGAAATGACTTTTTAACTTTCGAGTAGAGTATGGTGATGGTCATATTGCCTTTTGGAAGGAAGAGTCAGAGAGGGCTGGGAGGAGGGGGGTCAGTGTGGAAACAGCAGTGATGCTGGAGGGATGAAGAAGCAAAGCCACCTGTGTTAAAGCAGCGGGAGGTCTCGGGGAGGAGACACGTCTAGTACTGGAGGTGGAATGAGCCCTGGTGGGCAGAAGGTGGGTGGAGGGGCACAGGGTGCAAGGGAGAAGTTTAAGAACCCGCTCCTATTTCTGCTTCGTAGTGGGTTATCAACTGGAAAGAGATTACAGGAAGGGGGCAGATCTGAGGGCTTTGGGAGGGAGATCAATGGGTTCTATTTGAGACTTATTGAATTCAAGCTACCCACAGGATGGGAATGTCCCCTGTATGGATTGAAAATTGGTCTCCCCTCCCCCACCAAATACTTCCCAATGTGATGGCATTAGAAAGTGGGGCCTTTGGGAAGTGAGTATGATTACGTGAAGTCATGAGGGTGAGGCCTTCATGAATGAGATAAGCGCCATAAAAAGTCACCAGAGTGCTGGTTTCCTCTCTCTGCTCTCCACCATGGGAGGATATGAGAAGTCAGCAGTCTAAGCCCTGCTGTGCCGGCACCCTGATTTCAGATTTCCAGCCTCCAGAACTGGGAGAAATAAATTTTTGTATTTACAAACCACCCAGTTTATGGTATTTTTGACATAGCAGCTTGAGCTAAGACACCCTTCCAGATTGCTCCCTCTTGGCTTCTAGAAGAGGGTGCAACAGACACTCCAGGGCCCAGTGGTGGCACCGCCCCTCGGCTTTCCAGCCAGACTTCTGACGGCCAGCACCTGCACCTTGCCCAGAGGTCCCTGTGGTTCCCATGGTTCTAAACCATGGGCCATTTTGCCCACTCCCAGGAGGTATTTGGCATTGTCTGAAGACATTTTTGATTGTCCCCCCTGGTGTGTATTTTGCTCCTGGCTACTGGCATTCAGTGAAGAGTGGCCAGGGATGCTGCTAAACTTCCTACAATCCTCAATGCAGCCCACACAACCAGGAATTCTCCTGCTCCAAATGTCAGTAGTGCTGAGGTTGAGAAACCTTTCCTGGCAGAATTAAGACCCAGTTGCCCATAGTGGCCACTAGCTCGATGAGCCCTTTGGTGGCCCCCTTCCATTCCCTTTCCTCCCTGCCCCACTCCTCTACTGGGCTCTCCTGGGACTCTTTCCCAGTAAGCCATTTGCCCTCAAATCACTGTCTCAGGGTGTGCCTCTGGGGGCCACAAACAAGACACCCCTCAAGCTATTTCTGGTCTGGGTAAACAGATAGACTCTATCTCCTATATCCCACTAGAAAAAAACACTCCCCACCATGAGTGGGAAAAATATATTTTTAACATATTCATGGAGAAAAGGCAAAAATCCAAATGGATGTAACACAAACGGTGACCTCTTAGGACACACTACAAAGAGTACCTGGATTTGGGCAGAGTCCACCCCAGCGTGTGTCCTGGAGGTAAGGAGGACTGGCAGCAGGCAGGAGAAAGGGCTTTCTGCGGAGAGAAAGTACTCCTGTGGGCCCTCCCCAGATTCCAACCCTGGGTCATCATCGTAATAGCCTGGTGTTCTTTCCTTTCCAAGGCCAGGCTCCCAGGGCATCCTGAGAATTGTAAACATGACCGTGGAACACTACAGAGAGTGCACATGGCCCAGAATGTCCTCCTCCCTGTGCACTTCCTCTTTGTGGGAGGCAACAAAATGGCTGCCAACGTCTCCAGTGTGAAGGGAAATCTTTGCTGGTATCACGGCCAGGGGATTACATCTGCCTACAGTTACAGGATGTATCACTTGCAGAGAGTTCCTTCCACAACATACTCAAGGAACCAAAAAAAAAAAAAAAAAGTATTAAATCACCAGCTAAATTTGATCTATATTTTTCATTCTGTTTTTTTCCTCCTGTGGTTTTTCACCAAAGTCCACTTTGACAAGCCATTAAAAGAAAACCCTATGTATATGAGCAATAGATTTAAAAAGAGGGGGGAGAAAAAAAAGAGTGTATCAAACAACCCAACGTATACAATTTGGAAGAAGTAACCGGATCCTCTGCTCTGGCAGGCCATAAACTGGGCTAGGGAGGGACATTGTTTTTCTTTTGGTCATTCTGCCAAGTTAAAAAGGAAGTTGGAGATTAGAACAAAATATTTCAATCAAAAATGAATCCTTCAATGAAAGTTGCTTGATCCCCTTTGCTACCACCCCCTGCCTCCCTTCCCCCTTATTGGAAGCATATTTCTCTTTGAAAAGAAGTGGTGTATTGTTGCTGAATAGAAGGGGGACAGCCCACTGGGGAGACACATCGATCTCATCATTTTAAAAGTGGGAGATAAATGACCTAAGGCCTCTTCCCAATCAAATGCTGTTTCTGCACATTCTCAGAATAAATGGCACAGTTTTCCCTGGTGAGCAGCGAGTGCTCTCCCCATAGCTGGGTCTGCCTATGCTAGCCACGCATCCCAGCTCCCTGAACAAGCCTAAGTGCAATTAAGATGGATATGTCTGAGCGATGCCAGGGCATCACATTGTTCTTCGGAAGTCAAACAAGACCTTGACTCTTCCTAATGGCAAACTTATAAAATAGCCCTAGAATTAAGATGCAGTATTTTGACTTCTTGAAATCTCCCTCAAATTCACTGTAAGAGGTGGATAGATAGCTTAGGTTCCTCAAATACTACCATGGAAAAAGATCCAAGAAAAGAGAGGTAAGGAACAGAGCCACATCTGATAGCCAAAGACCCTCTCTTCCCCTGCACCCTGCCAGTCTCTCCTCAAAAGGATTCCATCTTTCTAAGTAAGAAGGAATATATTTTTAAATTTTAATTCCAGCATAGTTAACACACAGTGTTATACTAGTTTCAGATGTACAATATAGTGGTTCAACAATTTTTTAAGTTTTTTATTTTAATTCCAGTATCGTTAACATACAGTGTTATATGAGTTTCAGGTGTACAATATAGTGGCTCAACTGTTCTATACACTACTCAGTGCTCATTGAGATACGCGTACTCTTGATGCGTGAAGTAGGTGATGGGGATTAAAGAGGATTGCATTTTTGAAGTGGCCCAAGTAAATGTGGTCCTCTTGGCACTGAGCCCACTTAATCCATGTTTAAAAGAACAATGCAAAGCAAATAATGTGGTGGGACTTTCTAATACCAGGTCCTGCTTATTAGAAACAGGGTTCAAGAATTTATGGAGGAAAAAATCAACAAGAATGTGATTCTGGAAGCGTTCAAGCAATCGAGAACTATTTTATTAAATCGGCTATCATCTCCATAACTGGCCAGGTTCTATACTCTTCAGTATACTCACCCCCATGATTCTTGCTAAACCAATATATCCATTGCTCTTCAACACCCTCAATAAATGTTGGTAATGTAGCCAACCAATATGAATTAGACAGTCACAATAAATAACAGAATTATCAAGGACATAAAAATGTAAGGGTACATTGATGGCATTCATAACAGCATTGCAATACATAATAATGGTTTTGCTCTCCAGAGGTAAGAAGGAGTTGTATTCCACAATGGATTTTCCAATAAACATTTGCAAATAATATGTGTTTTGGTAGTGAACAATTACATAGAGCCCATATATATCCTGATTTCTCTCCCCAACCTCTCTGCTTCACCATCCTGTGACCTTATGTATTTCGATTCTGATCTCATATCAGAGAGGACTTGAAGAATCACACTTTCCTGACTTAACATACACCCAAGACCTACGCAAGTAACCAGGGAGCCTGGCATTCCCCCTTGCAAGTGCTAAATATTTTAGGAGGTTTTAAAACTGGAAAACATCATCACCATTAAATGATCCTTGATAAACCCACGAATGGGCATCTGTGAGCAAGAGCCTTTGCCATGGTCCACTTGCCCACCTACAGCATGTATTCAGCACAATGTGTGTGTATGTGCATGTGTGCGTGCACGCACGCTCATTTGCACACAATCATGTTTCTTCTGCCTGATTTTCCAATGATTAATTAGAAATGATAACAAAAAAGAGCTCCGGTCCCTTACAGCCTAGCCTCTCTTTTGTTCTTAAATGTAAATCCAACACCACCCTCATCTCTAGACAAACTGCAGTTCTCCAGATCCTTTCCAGCTCACCTGCTTGATAGCTCTTGATGGCACTCTTTCCAAAAAATCTGTATTATCATGGCTGTGTCCCAGGGACTGAGCCACGTGCTCTGCCCCCATGTTCTCAGCCAATCGTTGAATGCCATGCCATCAGGGGTTATGACTCACTTCATTTTGCACAGGAGGAAGCTGAGGCTCAGAAAAATCAGGTGACTTGCCCAAGGTCCCTTCAACCTCGCCACATCTTTGCTCCAGCTGGCCCTGCCTGGGAGCCCTTCCCTGTCAGTGCTGTCCCACCTGGCCTATGGAGATTGTCGTTTGGGGGTTGGTGGTATCACAATTTCCACAGGCCAGAATCCTCAAGCTCCTCCTCACAAGGGCTGTCCCCAGTCACCTCGTCATCACCTCTCTTCCGCCTTGGCTGGGACAGCCTTTCTGTCTAATGTGGTTGTTTCCCTAACTGAACATCAGTGCCTCTGATCCACTGGAGCCCACGTACTGCCAACTCGCTATTGCAAGGTTACCGCTTGGCCCCCTCCACGCTCCCGACAGCCTTGCTCCACCACAAACTAGCTGTGTGAGTCTGGGAAAGTCATTAAAACTTTTTGACAGTTTCTTCACATTTATAATAGACATAATAATCCCAGCTCTATCTCTGGAAGAAAACTCAAGTGGAGAGCGAATGAGACTCAGAAAGTAGGCTTTGGGGAGCATAATTCTCATGCCACATTTTATTATCTCCAAAATGCCCCTGAAACATGCAAATTTTCATCTAAATGTGCTCAGAATGTGGGGTTTCTGGATCTGAATCCAATGCTGGGGTTTTCCTCCAACATTTCCCCTTCTGCCCACAAAGAATGAAAGTTGGTCAGTCAACTTCTCCCTGCAAAACCTGAGTTCATAGTTTGTGTTCAAGAAGGTATGGCCAAGAATTGTATTCAGTAATAAACACTGCATTTCTCATTTATGAAATCACCATTAAGGAAATCTTGACAAGGAGTCTTACTTTTAATACCTAAAGATCATATTTAATTAATCCAATCTTAGGGCTGCCTGGAGGGCTCAGTTGGTTAAGCATCTGCCTTCAGCTCAAGTCATGATCCCGGGGTCCTGGGATCGAGCCCCGCATCGGGCTCCCAGCTCAGTGGGGAGGCTGCTTCTCCCACTTCCCCCCTTCTCGTGCCATCTCTCTCTCTCATAGGATCTTAAAAAAATTTTTTTAATCTTAACTTTCTAGACTGTCATATTTGCTGAGATAGCCAAAAAAGAAAAATAAGTTTTGGAAGCAGAAATCGTTGAGAATCCTGGTGCCCAGACAAGTTCAGATCAAAATAAATACCCAAAGTCTTCCATGTCTCCCCTTTATCAGGCAGTGAAAATCCCAGGTCCTCAGCCTGACCTCCCAGGCCACCTCCAGCCTTGGTCTACCTCTCCCACCCAAAGTGCCTCTTCTCCTACATGAACTATTTGCTTTAGCCACTCTGGATTATTCACTCTCCTCTTTTAAAATCCCCTTCATTGTCCCTCCTTGGCATTTTCCTTCAGGCCTCCAACACGAAAATGCCTCTGCCTCTCTCCTTGACCTAACCAAATCCATCTAATTCAAACCTCCACTTCTCCCATGAAAGCTGCCCTTATCACCCTAGTGTGAACAGATTTCTCCCTCTCCTGAGCGCCTGTGGCAAGCTCATGCTCTCACTCACCGCGTGCTGCCTTCTGATTAGTGTCGTCTTGAACCATCATTAAACATCTTTCCTTTTCATATTTTAACGTTTAGTGCCCCTTTCTGCCTATATGCCCAGAGCCAACAAAGGCAGCACTTCACATACAGTAGCCACTCATTTAAAACTTGATACCTAAATTTGACCCTCACGCTTGCAAAACTACTCTGATCCAAAGAAATCTTTCTCATGCATAAAGCAACGGAATTGTAGAAATCCACCCCATTGAATATTTTTGGCTGAAGAGGAAGGAGTATCTTTCCACTGTCTCAACGGAAATGGTTCATGTGAATGTGTGTTTGGGGTACAGAAGTAGAGAGAGGCTTGTTAATTTTATTTTATTTTATTTGCAAGTGCTCTTTATTTTTTTTAATTTTTTATTGTTATGTTAATCACCATATATTACATCATTAGTTTTTGATGTAGTGTTCCATGATTCATTGTTTGTGCATAACACCTAGTGCTCCATGCAGAATGTGCCCTCTTGAATACCCATCACCAGACTAACCCATCCCCCCACCCCCCTCCCCTCTAGAACCCTCAGTTTGTTTTTCAGAGTCCCTCATCTCTCATGGTTCTTCTCCCCCTCTGACTTACTCCCCTTCATTCTTCCCCTCCTGCTATCTTCTTCTTTTTCTTTTTAATTTTAAAGCCACATAGCATGTTTGGCTAAGACCATGACTCCATTTGTGTATTTCAACCACGTAAAACACACCCTGGGATTCTGGACTGAGAAAAATAGCCATATAAGGAGAAAACAAGGCATTCCCTATAGCTGCCCTTGTAAAACACTCCATGATTAAACCCTCTGCTCAGACAGATCCAAGCTCCTGCACTTTACAACTGCAAACAATCAGATTCCTGGGAGGAGCTCAGCATGTGACCTGCACCAATGGGCACAGCAGATCACAGACAAGACCTGACAGGTCACACACGGGGCAGCATGACCAAAGCTTTGTAGCTGCCTGCCTTTCTCTTGGCGGTACGCCGTCCCAGCCGGAGCAGGCCCCGAGTTGAGCTCCAGTCAGAGACAACTCTAAGGGGCTCATTAATCCTTCCCTCCTTTAAGAACACAGGGATCTGGGGTCTGCCTCCACCTTCCAGGTGACAGTCCATCAATCTGCAGAATCCCTCCAGTGGGGAGGTGGGAGAGAGGGAAGGGAAGATCAAGAGAAGGAAAGAAGGAGCTGGTCGACCATTGCACCCCACCCCCAACAGCGCCCATGGCCCTGCAATGCAGTGTGTGCCTGGCTGGGACCTCTGCTCTGTGCAGATGAGGGACTACAGAGCCAGGGGCCCACAGAGAACCCTGGGAGCCCTCGTTTTCACTCTTCATCTTGATTGCTGTTAATAACAAACCTGAGATACGGTTTTCTAGATGGAAAAACTGAAGTTGTAACAGGTTCCTGTGTCCCTCACGTGTAATGAATGGGGCTGTGACTGGGAATAAAGACTCGAGCTATGGCTGCCACAGTCCGTTTCCTTCGGCTACCCAGCCTAATCTCTTCCCTTCCAGCAGTAGCACGACCCCCAAAGCCCCCACGCACTGAGGAACAAGAAAGATGGCTGCCCAGTTGCAGATAGTATTTCCCAAGCTCCACTGTGGCTGGGCGTGGCCACGCGACTGCGGTCCGGCCAGAGAGAAGTGAGTGGAAGTGACGTGTGCGAATGTTGGGTCACATCTCTGTAAAGGCTGCTCGCCCTTCCCCTTCCCCAGGGCTAGAAGGGCTGACGTGGGAATGAAGAGAAGGACGCCAAAGTAGGAGGAAGCTGGAGGACTCTGTGGAGCAGCGCCACCTACCGGCCTGGTACCGCCCGCCTCTGTCTGGATGTTCCTTGGGAGCGAAATCACCTCCTCTGAGCCGCGGTATGTTTTAGTGTATTTGTGACAGCAGTTTAGCGTGCACCTTAACTAATGCACGTGACTTTCTGATGCCTCAGCTGTGTGCAAAGAATCCCGAAGCCATACTAACTTGCACCAATTTAAAAAGCCGAAGGGAAAAAAGAAATCGTAGCCAAGTTACCGAACAGTCGGCCGATTCACGTGCCAAAATCAGCCCCTCCTTGAAGCGGGGCTGGAATGGGTCTCATCCACAGGAGGGAGGCCTGCACAGCTGAGAGGTTAGAGAATCCGGATCCCTCCTTCCCATAAAAAAAGCATCCTGTGGAAAGTTTGCATTCCCAAATGAATTTCAAGGTAGAAGGACCCTACCCCTCTTGCAACTGGAATCAGAAGCACTATTTGGGCAACTGTCACCATCATTACAAAAAATGACTTATTCAAATCTTCTTACTAATTTTTAAAATTTGCTTTACCTATCTGAAGAGTTGTGTTAAAACATCTACTGTGTTTCCCTTGCCTTTGGCGATGTTTCTAGGAAGAAGTTGCTGTGGCTGAGGTCGAAGAGGTTGCTGCCTGTGTTCTCCTTTACGATTTTGATGGAAGCCAGGGCAAAAATGAACTATTGGGATTTCATCAAGATAAAAAGCTTTTGCACAGCAAAAGAAACAGTCCACAAAACCAAAAGACAACCGACAGAATGGGAGAAAATATTTGCAAATGACATATCAGATAAAGGGCTAGTATCCAAAATCTATAAAGAACTTATCAAACTCAACACCCAAAGAACAAATAATCCAGTCAAGTAATGGGCAGAAGACATGAACAGACATTTTTCCAAAGAAGACATCCAAATGGCCAACAGACACATGAAAAAGTGCTCAACATCGCTGGGCATCAGGGAAATCCAAATCAAAACCTCAATGAGATATCACCTCACACCCGTCAGAATGGCTAAAATTAACAAGTCAGGGAATGACAGATGTTGGCAGGGATGTGGAGAAAGGGGAACCCTCCTACACTGTTGGTGGGAATGCAAGCTGGTGCAGCCACTCTGGAAAACAGTATGGAGGTTCCTCAAACAGTTGAAAATAGAGCTACCCTACGATCCAGCAATTGCACTACTGGGTATTTACCACAAAGATACAAATGTAGGGACCCGAAGGGGTACGTGCACCCCGATGTTTATAGCAGCAATGTCCACAATAGCCAAACTGTGGAAAGAGCCAAGATGTCCATCGACAGATGAATGGATAAAGAAGATGTGGTATCTATACACAATGGAATATTATGCAGCCATCAAAAGGAATGAGAGCTTGCCATTTGCAACGACGTGGATGGAACTGGAGGGTGTTATGCTGAGTGAAATAAGTCAATCAGAGAAAGACACGTATCATATGACCTCACTGATATGAGGAATTCTTAATCTCAGGAAACAAACTGCGGGTTGCTGGAGTGGTGGGGGGTGAGAGGGATTGGGTGGCTGGGTGATAGACATCGGGGAGGGTATGTGCTATGGTGAGCACTGTGAATTGTACAAGACTGATGAATCACAGATCTGTACTTCTGAAACAAATAATGCAATATATGTTAAGAAAAAAAAAGAAGAAGAAGATAGCAGGAGGGGAAGAAGGAAGGGGAGTAAGTCAGAGGGGGAGACAAACCATTAGAGACGATGGACTCTGAAAAATAAACTGCGGGTTCTAGAGGGGAGGGGGGTGGGGGGATGGGTTAGCCTGGTGATGGGTATTAAAAAGGGCACGTTCTGCATGGAGCACTGGGTGTTATGCACAAACAATGAATCATGGAACACTACATCCAAAACTAATGATGTAATGTATGGTGATTAACATAACTACAATAATAAAAAATTATTAAAAAAAACATCCACTGTGATTGTATATTTGACAATCCCTCCTGTAATTTCAATCATTGCCTGTTATTTGAGGCTATTAGGAACATATTAGAATTATTATATTTTAGAACAGTCTATCCCTAATCATGAATCGTGCCCTGAATTCTGGTAAAAATGTAATTCTATTAACACTTCCCCCTTCTTTTTTGGCCTGATAGGTCTTTTTCCATTCTTTTACCTTTGTTTTCTCTGCTCATTTGTATGTCTGCATACACATACCACCCGTTTGGATGTTACCCTTACATTATCATCACACATACGAGACTTCAAAAAGGACAAAATAAGTCAACATTTCCACCCACCTACCAATATTCAGAACTCCAACCATCTCCCACCCCTCTTACATATTATCCTTGTCCAACGCTTCAGTTCCACATTCCTTACACCCTTAAAATCTGTCAATATTATTGTTACTTTCTACAGTCAGGGCATGTTTAAATTTACTACGCTTTCTTGAATTTCACTTCTTCCCTTTGGCTCAATTTTCTTCTACTTGAAATAAATCCTTTAGAAACTCCTTCATGAAAGGGGCACCTGGGTGGCTCAGTTGGTTAAGCGTCTGCCTTTGGCTCAGGTCCTGATTCCAGGATCCTGGGATGGAGCCCTGCATCAGGCTCCATGCTCAGTAGGGAGGCTGTTTCTCCCTCTGCCCCTGCCCCCCAATCATTCTCTCTCTCTCTCAAATAAATAAATAAAATCTTAAAAAAAAAAAAAAAAGAAACTCCTTCATGAAAGTCTTTGGTAGTTAAAACAAAATTTAATTTCACCTGTGCTGTTGAATAATAATTTAGGTAGCTAAAGAAGTGACAGTTTCTCTTACTGTTTTGGGTATATTACCTCATAGACTTTTGGTTTCTGTTGTTGCCGTTGAAAAATCTACTGCCTGTCTAATCGTATTTCCTTCGTAAGAAATATGTCTTTTCTCTGTCGTTGCTTTAAGAACTTTTTTGGTGCTCTGCATTTTCATTATAGTGGACTTATGGTTTGGATTTATTCTTGTTTTTAGTCAGCTCACTGCTGACTCGTAGCTTTCTGAATCTTATGATTTTTATCTTTTAACCCCTATAAAAAATGCTCAGCTCTTTTCTCTTTGACTATTTCTTCTCCATCATTCTCCATTTGAAAATCATATTATTTCTCATCTATCTTCCATTATCTTTAATTACTCTCTGATACATTTATGTCTTTGTGATGCATTCTGAATTGGACTCAGACCTCTCCTCCAGTTCATTAATATTCTCTTTAACTATATCTAATCCATTAAAATCAATGACTATAGTTATTACTTCTATTTTTTAAATATTTTCTTTTTGGATCTGGAGTCTCTTTTTACATGATATCTTGCACATTTATTATGTTTTCAATTTCTTATTTTATGTCTCTAATCATTTTAAACATATTTATAGTGCCTCTACAACAGATCTACTATCTGAAGTTACTGGGAATCTAATCCTGCTATATGTTCTATCTGTTGACTCTCTGTCATGGAGACTGTTTCCTAATATATTTTGTAATTTGGGAGGGTGAGCTTGTCTTCAGTGTGGCTTTATTTATGGGAACTCTCTGTGGCTTGAGCTGAGGGTATGACTCAACAGAAAGTTTTGCGTTTGGTTCATGACTGTATGACATCATAGCCTAGAATCACATTTTTATGTTAGCATCTCATCTCAAATATTCCTAGACCACATATGTAGCATAAATCCAAGCCTCAAACCCAAGTAAGGTGTTAGGTTCTTGGTTCAGAATTCTTGATTCACAATTGAGAGGCTTTTCTTTGTACACAGATTTCTGGGTAAGACAGACAAATTCCTTTGTTGTCTCCCTGTGCTGATGGCTTACTTGGCAATGCCTGCATTTGGCCCATCATGGAGGCCACAGAATGTAGGTCTCAGCTTTCACAATTAGTTGCCCTTCCAATGCAAGTTCCCAAAACAACTTATGTAGTCTCTGCATCTTTAGACTACATGTGGTTGGCTTATCTTGGGTCAGGAATCCACATCCAATGCAATAAACTGTAGACAGTAACAGGGTCTCAAAGCACTTAGGGAACTCCCTTTTGGGCTGTTTTTGGAGAGACAATTTCTCTAGTAGAGGCCCGGAGAAAGGAAGGAAATGATTGTTGGAGGAAATAATTAGCATCTCTGCAACCAATGAGTTTTCCAATACTTCTGGGTGATTGTTTAGCCTCTATTGTGGGCAAAAAAATTGTTAAGGGGTAGAGTCTGAGCTGTTGTAACCAGGGAGGGTGCCCAGAAGAGATCAACGTGAACATGTTTCTGCATAACAGTGGAATTTGTTTTCAACTCAGATTAAATTTGGAACATACTCTTTTACATAGCAACCTAGCCCAGTGGCTGATATAATAGATATTCAAAAAATTTTTGTGGGAACAAAATATCAAACACTTCCTCCCCCTGCAGTAAAGAGATAAAGCAGCACACAGAAGCAGTAGGCAGAAAGGATTCAAAGAGAAACAGAGAGCTCCAAGGCTATGCTAAGGAAAAGAGAAATCTTTTCCAGAGAAATAAGTAATTTGAAGCAGGCAGTTAGCAAAGAATGCTGGAGGAAAGTAACCTCTTGAAAGGCTCAGGACTTGGTATGGACTTTGAGTTAGTTTATATTCCAAGATGGAGGATGTTCCGTAGTTCATTAATAGGAGCCCTGTCACAGGTGGTGACATCCCACACCGACCCTTACAGTAGGGTATCACCTGTGAACTCGGGTGTTACATTAAGATAAAGCACACCCTACAGAAACAAAGACAATTCTCTTAGCCACACCTACATAAGGGATTTAAGGGGAAGGAAGTGAAAAAAAAAAATTTTTAAGGGAACCACTGTTTACTTTTTTGTGTATAATAATATCCATCTTAATTATGTATTAAAATATATGTAGTTCAAATTGTTCTGTGGATTCCTTCTTAATATTTCTTTTGGTTTTTAAAACCCAAGTTCAAGGATCTCTCCAAATGCTATTATAAATAGATATTTGGATTAGCTGAGAGCTGCAGACAAAATTTGGGAGCTAAGAAAGCATTCCCCTTACAGAATGCTGCCGTGCCCAGGATTTCTCTATTCTGAGTGTACTACTCATTAGATTCACCCTCCTAACGAAGTCTCCAAACTTTCTTTAGAGAAAATCTTAGGGGTGGCCAACTGGTTGAAAGTTGGAGGCTAGCAGACTTGATTTGAAATTGTGTTTGCATATTTCTACTCAAATTGTGTTACTAAGGTTGGCTTGTGGGAGAGGAAGATTGGACCCCATGGCCCAAACTAACCTTTGGTCCCACGGTACCTGAATACTGAAAGGAGGACTCCACATGTAAAAACTCTGGAGAATAAAACCCATAGCATGAAAAAGATGATTGTTAGTGCCAACCTGGGGCACAGAGAAGCTTTGTTAGGCAAAGTTTGGGCTGTTTCGGCTTTTCAAAACACTCAAAACACCTGTTGCCCAGGATGGGGGTAATCTCCATCATGATGGTGAAATGCTGGACCCCTGCCAATTCTGATAGACAGAACTCCTAACAGGATGCTTCCTTGATGAATATACTAGAACTCAACTGTGTCACAGATCTGAAACATCTAATACTGATAATGACCTCGACATTGAACCCTGGGTTGCACTCTTCCGTGCAGACTGAGCATCCAGAACGGTAGCTCTTGCAGTTGTTCTCAGATGAAATCAAATTACTGTGGAAAAAATGTGTGAGACCACCCTTCCCACAACCGGGTGAAAAGGGCAGCTTCCCGGGTTACCATGCATTGAAAACACTATCTCACCAACTTACAGGTGGTGTTGTTCAAGCACAGGAACGTATGGAATGTGTCAAATGTGTGTGTCAGATGTGTGTCAAATTAGGTAGCCTCCCTCTGGAAACCGTTAAATCTTCACATCTCATCATGGGGGCGGGGGTGCCTCATGGAAGGGCTGTCGGTGGGAACCCAGCAACGTAACAAATGGAACCAAACATCTCACTGCAGAAACAAGGAGGTGCTCTGCAGTGGCCAAAAGAGAGGGACTGAGCTTGGCACATGAGACCCTCCTTTCTCCAGGTAGTTCTTTCCAGAAATGCTTCTGGGTGGCAGTTCCCCCACCTTCTAGCATTCCTGAAAATATTTAAGATATGAGATAGGCACTCGGGCTTCAGGTTTCTTTTAAGAAGCTTAGATGAAAAGACTCTTCCGGGCAGATTGAACACCCAGAACTCTGGGACGGCTTCAGGCTGGAAAATGCCATTCCACTCCCCCACCCCACCCCGTGGAGCTCCCTGTGCAGGCACCACAGAGAACCAGAAGGCACACTTACTCTGGGGACCCAGGACCAGATGTCAGGCCAAGGTGTTGTGAGTCCTAGGACATTGCCTGAGTCCTCATTTGGTTTTCTCTCTCTCTCAGGGTAACTGTGAGAAAGAAATGAGGTAACGATGTCAGATGCATTATTAACCCCTTCCATTCCATGATCCGATGGAACCCGAGACAAGCTCCTGCGGTGGCTTCACCCTCACCCCGTGCAGTGGGTGCTTGTGTTCTTGCTTGCCCGGCTCCTATTCCCTCTTTCTCTGATCACAGCACCTCAGTTTTTTCCTGAAGAACCTCTCTGCCATTGCTCATGGTTTGGGTGCCCTCCTCTGGCCAACAGCTGAGAAGATGACCCAAGCCAGACTAAGTGGAATTGCCCTTCTGGGAATGTGGATCTGGGGCAGGAGCAACACTGGGACAGAAAACTTCCCGAGCTAATGAAAGCTGGGCTCCAGGCCCCGAAGAGCCTGTCCATCTGTTCCTGCTTTGCTGCACCCCTGCAGCTGCCCTCATCCTCACCCCTTCCTCAGGTTCTGGGAGCGACTGCCTATCTGCCTACCCTCACACTAAATTCTTTGTCTGCCTCTCTGAGCCAGGGTGGACTTCCGTGCTTTGCAACAGTATGTCTCGGTTCCCTCTTCCCTGCACAGAGGAAACCAATTACCAGGTCACGGGAACCAAGGTGGCAGCAGGACAAGAAGCCCGCCTCCAGAATGGCTGCTGGTGCCCCCTCCACAGCACCCTCCTGGGGACGCTCTTCCTGGCCCCTCACCTTCCCTCCCTGCCACATCGTTCTCCTGTGTTCCACGTCATCCCAGCTCCCTGACCATGATCTATTTCAGCCCTCAAATCTCTTTTTCCTCTGGTACCAGGTTATTTTCATAAATCTTTCATTTTCAAATAAATCTCAGTGTCTCATTCACCACAACATTTCTAAAATTCATTCCTCTGCCCCATTCCTCTGCCAGCATGCTCATTCCAGAGGAGGGCCCTTCCCACTTGAATGTTGGCAGCATCCTGGCCTCTTGGCTTCCTCTCCGGCCACCTTCCTCTCTCCCAGAGAGAAAATGAGGTTTGGACTTGGGTGGGTTGAAAGCCCATCCATGCATGCCATGCATAACATTCTCTTCCTCAGCACTGATGCATTCTAAGACAAAAAGCCCTTTGATAATGTTTCTCTGGGGGTCTGTTTGGTGCCATTTTGCAAATTGAGAGGCATTGGCTAAGTTCCTCCTGCTGGAGAGTAAGCAGTGGTCACCAACAAAGGGCAAGCTCAGTCTCTACCTGGTCTACAGGCTGCCCATACAGCCGAGCCCTGTGAGCTGCCACCTCCTCACCCAACTCAGGGATTGAAGGCATGGTCATGATATGTGCTATCTATTCCATCTAAATGTGTTTTACCCAATCAAGCCACTACAAAAATGGCCCTGTTTGGCAGCCAGGGATCATACCTTCCTCTCAGGAAGTGGTTACATATTAGAATTCAGGGTACCTCTTACAGCTGGGAAACACATTCTATGGGCCATCCTCTGGGGGCCCATAAGGAATTCACACCTGTGATTAACTTAACTGAACGTCCGATTTCCCCAAAGCCCTGTGCAGATCCAGTTGAGAGAGTGGTTCTCTGGCAACAACTGGAGATTTTGAGAGAGAAATTGAGGTACAACAGATTCAAGTAATTTAGCATATCACAATAAACAGCGTGACTAGAGCGAGGCTGGGTATTGCCAACATATACAATGAGGAGCGGTCTACCTATGCACCTATCATTAGATTTGTAGCGGGCATTTTTCAAAGTTTTTCTGCTGTGAAGTATTGAATTTGCTCTTCACTAGAAATTTCCCATGCTACTTAAAATTAGATTAGGATTTTACTTTTGTGTGGCATTCAGAAATAGCATGTTGTACAATAGCATTACCACATATGTGAAACATATGTTCAAGTTCCAGTTGGGAGAAATTATTTTTATAAATGCAGGCTAAAGAACCTATTTTCAAATGAATTCTCTTAAACTTAAAATTCATTTTAAAGCTAAGGCCCACCACCATTAAGAAAGAGAGAGAGAGAGAGAGAGGAAGGGAGGGAGGGAGAGAGAGAGAGAGAGAATATGGACAGGGCAGAATTCAACAACTATTTTCATGGCCATGTTGTGAATGCAACATTCTCTCTCCCTCCCTCCCTTCCTCTCTCTCTCTCTCTCTCTCTCTTTTTTAATGGTGGTGGGTCTTAGCTTTAAAATGAATTTTAAGTTTAAGAGACATTCAGTGAGTTCTCTAAATGATCTCTTAAACTCGAGGCTCTGGCCTCAAAACTAGATTTGGTTCTCTTCCTTGTCTCCAGTGTATGCTGTGGCCCTGAAAGTTGAATCATGGGCAGAAATTTCCAGTATTTTCGTTCTCTCCCTGCTTTGAAGTCCATTAATCTTCATGTTGATTTTCCCTCCACCCTCTTGAAAAAATGTATGCGTCCCCAAGTTGGAAAGCCAGGAGCTGGCACCCTGGGACGCGATCACATGGACCAGGAAAGGCAAGCGCCTCGCCAATGTGGTGAGCCACCACCACAAACCATGGCCGGCATCTCAGGAAGGGAAGTGAGTCAGTCCTCTGAATTCTGTGATGATGAACCCCAGAGCCTCTGTCACCCCTTTCCCTCCCTGTGGGTGCACGCCTGACCAAGCATGGGGCCTCCTGCTGTGAGGCAGGGCCAAACAGATGTTCTTTTGTCCTTAACACAACCGTGCAAACTGCTGCTCTTGAATGTCAAGTATTGTTCATAGTCTTAATCTAAGCCCACTTTAAATCAATACATTCTATTTCCAGTAAAGAGAAATTGAGTAATACAAGTCTATGGCAGACAACGTGCTTGGAGCTTTTCTGAAGTGACTTTAGGACAGATGGAATTACTATATACTTATGTACATATAAAGAACAAAACGTGTATAATAAACATGAATCTGTGCATTTGAATGATTACAACTGGATGAATGCAATAGAATGAATCTCCTCTGCCAAACATTCCATCCGTATAAAAAACCCGCACATGAGTATAATGACCATCAAAAGACATACTGATGATGATGACACTAGGTGTTTGAAGGGTAACTCAAATTACCAGTCCCAGTTGGTGAGGAGTGTATAGTCGGATTAGTTACACACACACACACACACACACACACACACACACACACACACACACACCAGCCATGGAAACCTCAGAATCTTACCTTAGTCTTCCCCCTCCTTTACCTTGTGCCCTATTTGATTCTCCAGTCTTGCTCATTCTAGTTCCGTGATTCTCATATTTACCTCTTTAGCTTTTCTTCTTCTTCTTCTTCTTTTTGCTTCTTCCCCAGATTATACCAATAGCCTCCTTTTGGGCACAGGATGTTGCCTTTAAGAGTTCACCAACATGGGCAGGGCTGTCAAAGGATTGCACTCAGCCCACCGCCTCTACTCCCTCAACCATAACAGACCACATTAATCAATCCCAGTGCCTTCCGCATGACTGCACAGCCCTTTGGAGCACAGCCCTTCAAGGTCACTACCAATTTATCAGAGTTCTTCTGCAAACAGAGTATTTACCATCCCGATCTAAGCCCTTTAAAACAAAGTTCTTCAACCGGGACCGAGCAGCGGCATCCCAGCTGCCTGAAAAACACTTAAGATCTAAACCTGGCATAAACTATGGGCACTTTTTTAATGTATCACGCATGATTTTTTTTCTGTGTCTTCTTCATTGAGGACTAAGCGAAACTAACCCAAACCTGAACATGTTGCCCCTTCCAAATCCTCTCTCTTGCTGCCTGCTGCTTCATAACCTTCCCCAGTTCCTATTCCAAAGCCACAGGTCTAGGGCTTTCTCTAGTCAGCTCCTAACAACTTACATTCGGACACCAGGTAACTCAGTCCAAGATTAATACCAAGACAGGTAACATCCTCCAAGAAGCAGATGTCAGGATGGGACTCAATGTGCCAAGCTTTGCGAGGGCAAAGGCATATGAGAGAAAATGTGGAAGGAGCCAAGAGAGGCTGGTAGAGCTGTGGGATGGCCGGGCAGTTCTGACCCCGTGAAAAGGAGAGAAAAAAGCTCTGCTGAAACACCTTGGCTGGCAATGTAGTCCTATGGCAACCTCTGGACGTGCTGGAGCTAGTCACCCATCAGAGGCACAGGGTTCCAGCATCCCTGCTGTGCTGAGTCACGGGCTGGGAGGTCTCAGCACAGAGCAGCGGCTTCTGGTGACAGCGTCTGAGGCCTTGGCCAAGGAATGACACTCCCACCCTTGCACATCTAAGAGGTTCTTCCTCCGAACTGCCTCACCAGGAGACTGGCAGCAGCTAGAGTGGCTGGATTTGACAAATAAAACACAGGACACCGAGTTCAATTTGGATTCCGGATCAACACCAACTAAATTTCAGTCTAGGTATGTCCCGTACTTTATCTGGCAACCTCAGCAGTAGCTCTTTCTGCATTCAGTTTCTCTGGGACGGTCCTCTAACTTTTGAACCAGATCTGTAATTTAGCACAACCCTAACAGGTCCCTCCCCAACCCGCCCCCCCCCCCGCCCTGTCTTTTCTCTCCTACTCATTCGGCCACCCTCTCCACTACTTCTAGATCGTCTTCTGGGAACACTATTCTGGCCATGTCACTCTCCACCCAAGAAACTTCCAGTAGTGTCCGCCGATGGCTTTCAGAATGAACCTCTAATTCCATGGGAGGGCATTCAGCCTTATCTTTGCAACGCTGATTCCCACCAAACTTCACAGCCCCTGGGCTCCAATCAGACCAGACCTCGTAGTTATCAAGACACACTCTACAGTTCCAGACATCCTGCCTTTGTTTGCATGGGTCCCCCTCCCTGGAATGCCCTTCCCAGACTGACCTGCCCCCAGATCTCCACATTTCCAACTTTCAGCTGTGCTTGAAGGCTAGCTCAAATGCTGCTTTCTCCTTGAGGAGATAAGCTACGTGCACCACTGCCCTGCCCAGAGTCCCTGATACCTAGGGACACAGGAAGAAGCCGAAATAGTATAGAAAGACGCAACCTGATCGGCCCTGAATGCAGAGATTTCCAGACAGCGGGGATTTTAGCAAACAGTGCTTCCCATTTCCATGAGTGGCATTAACAGCAATAGCTCGTGTACGACCAACAGGGTTAGTCTCGCTTTTAGCCCTAGTGCAGATGTTTAATTAATCAGGGCCGCTGTCCTTGTTCGCCCTTGACTGGGTTTCCCCGATGATTACCCACCGGAAAACTCAGCCCTTTAATGCAAACAATGTCCTGATTAGTGTTTCGTGCCGTGCACCAGGTTAGGGGAGTAGGTCCTTCATTAGCGATCCAGCCCGAACTGCAACGTTAAGTCCTGAAAACTCAAACCTCATTTCATACACAACTGTCTTCCCATTTTCTTGCATGTCAGCCCTTCCCGCAACTCCCTTTCTTTCCGCCCAACTTTGATTTGGGGAAAGGAAGTTTGCATCGAGTGAGTATAAAATGGTAAATTCTTCTGACTTCAGCACAGTTCCAAGGCTGACTTGGGTGGTGACAATGCCCTCCATCCAGCCACATCCCTGCCCCTCCACGGTCAGGGGCTTGGGTGTGCCCTCCTTTTGTGGATGGCCTAGGTATTGGTTCACGAAGCCCCTTCCCCTCTCCCTGACTAGAAAGGGGGAGGAAAGCAGATGATGAAATGAAAACCTTTAAATAAAATATCATTCACACAAAGGAAAAGAATTTTCCTCTGGGTCATTATCAGTGGAAACCCAGTGAAAAGATAATAAGCACAAGATTCCTGATTAATTAAACATTTGTGCTCTTTGTATGCAATTATTCTGGGTAAAATCAACTGCGGGACATCTGTTTACTCAACCTTGGGCTGAGAAACCACCAAACTACCTCTGCTCTGTATCTCCAGGCACAATGTCAAGGCAAAGAACTGATAGCGCAGAAGCCCAAGGAATATGCCCACTAATTTGCTAGGTTGGAAACAGATGACCATGCTATGCAAGGAATAAACGAGGAAGGCTGAGTAAACTCGTAGAGGGTTAATTGGGGAAATCTAAAGTGACAATGTATTAATATAATACATATTTACCAACATACATAATCGTTGTATGCTACAGAGCAATTAAATGTGGATGATAAACATTTTCATGAATACTTCCATTAATATTGCCTTTTATCCAGTGAAACCACATTTCTAGCTTTTTCCTTTTCACCCAGTGTCTTAGTCCGGTGGGGCCACTGTAACAAATTACCAAATTACCAATTACCAATTACCAAATTACCAATAAGACTGGGTAGCTTATAAACAACGGGAATTTATTTCTCACCGTTCTGGAGGGGAGACATCCAAGATCAGGGTGCCGGCACAGTCCGGCGAGCACCCTCTTCTGGGTTACAGACTGCTGACCTCTTGCTGTGTCCTCACATGGGGGAAGGTGTCAAGAGATCTCTCTGGAGCCTCTTTTGTAAGGGCACTAGTCCCATTCATGAGGTCTCCACCCTCATGCCCTAATCACCTCTCAAAGGCCTCACCTCCTAAGACCACCATGTTGGAGATAAGCGTTTCGACAATTTTGGGGAGACAGCATTCAGACCATGGCACCCAGTTAAGTCTCCAGTTTCAATGATCTTCCTAATGCCACTAACCCCTTCATTGTCATCCCTGTCTTATGTCTCTCCCCTGGCCATGGAGGGCAGGGAATATCCCTGCCCAGCTTCGTGGGAGCCTCTGAATGGGCAGAAGTGGATGCCCCTTGTCAGCTGACAAGCAAAAACCACAATTTGTGAATTAAAGAGGATCCAAGAGTAGGTTAAGCGGAAAGTGAAACTGAGGCACAGGAGGTCAAATGGGAGGAGACCCAGGGCAGGGATGGAGCAAAGGGCTGGAGAACCCACTGGCTGGAATGGCCTTTCTATGAATCTCCCACTGTAACCAAAGACCCTGGGGAGAAGGAGTCTGGACTATCAGCCAGAGATCCTGTGTTAGATGTACACAAATGAGCACAAATGCTTGAGGAGTGGTCGATGACTGGTTGATTCTCCCTGCCTATCCAATACCATGTGTATCTTTGAAGACCCTGGCTCTGGTGGGCCAGGGTTTGGGTGCCCTCGGGCCTACTGAGGAGAGAATTATAATACCGATAGGTTCCCACGTGAGGGGAGATTTGGATTACCACATCCCCGTCTCTGACCCTGGTCATTTCCAGTGAAACAGGTGAATTAATCACAGTCTTAGAAGGCACAGCAGCAAGGCTGTGGCTCCAGTTCCTGGTTGATAATCTCCACGTGGCCATAACGTGTGGGAAGAAGACGGTGGACAGGTAATGCGTTATGATGAAAGGCTTTGAAATCATCTCCTAAAACCAAGATGCCCGCCAAGGGAGGCAGTGAAAAAGCAAACAGTGCCCTCTACTCCTCCCACCCCAAAAAAACACACAAAAAGAAAGAAAACAAGAAGTGCCTTGGAAATCCGTAGAGGTAGAAGTTGTTTTTTTTTTTAAGATTATTGATTTATTTACTTGAGAGAGAGAGTAGAGCAAGCGAGAGAGAACACGCGTGGAGGGGAGGGGCAGAGGTAGGCAGAGAAGCAGGCTCCCCACTGAGCAGGGAGCCTGATGCGGGACTCGATCCCAGGTCCCTGAAATCATGACCTGAGCTGAAGGCAGACGCCTAACCGACTGGGCCACCCAGGCGCCCCGGTAGAAGATCTTTTCTCAAAAAACAAAAGAGTGTAGCTGATGCAGATAGAGAGCCCGTGCAAGGGATGGAAATGATCATTTTCATGAGATTGTCTGTGGCGTACCAGAGCTAAGGGCAAGCCATGCCAACATGCGGGGCCTCCCAGGGCTATCCCTGAGTGGCTCGAAAGCCCAGATGTCATATCATAGGTACACCTTCTCCATGTTGGGTCCAAGATGCATAGCCACAACATCCTTTGGTCACATGACTTCCCAGAATGGGACTACCTCTTGATATGCGCTCTAGTTCTCAGGATCGGGGAAATCACTCAGGGTATTGGTTGCATGGTATATAGCAGAAAATAAAATCAAACCCATCAAAGAAAATGGCCCACGGTCCCTGTTCTGGATGCTGCCCCTGTTCTGGACCTGAATTCCTAAGTCTATCTCAACTGTCCCTGCTTCCGGTGGTCCGAACATGCCCTTTGAGTCAGTCCTTCCATGCCTTGACACAGCCATGATAACAACCAATAACTCTCACTCCCAGAGGGGGAAATTAGCCTCACGGGGGGTGGGGGGGGAGGTTCCTGGAGGTAGGAGTTGGCTCTTCCTAGTTCAGAATAACCTCCTTTAGAGGGGGTGCTCTAGGTTTGATGATGTAGGTCTGGGCCAGTTTGAGACAGGACAGGACTAAGGCAGTGTATTAGTTTCTTGTAACAAATTACCACAGACTTAGTAGTTTAAAACAACCAACACTGTTACTTATGGTTCTAGAGGTCAGAAGTCCAAAATAATCCCACCAGGCTAAAATCAACATGTAGACAGGGTAGTGTTCCTCCTGAGGCTCTGGGGGAGAATTCATTTCCTTGCATTTTCGTGTTTCTAGAGGCAGCCTACATTCCTTGGCTCATGGCCCCTTCCTCCATTTTCAGAGTGTGTCACTCCTACTTCTGCTTCCTGCAATATATCTCCTTCTGGCCTTCTTGGCTTCCTCTTATAAGGACCCTGTGATTAAATTGGGCCCACATAGATAATACAGGACAATCTCACCATCTCAAGATCCTTAACCACCTTAACAAAGTCCCTTTTGCCATGTAAGAGAACACATTCACAGGTTCCAGGGACTAGAACAGGGACATTTTTGGAGGACTGTTACTCTGTCTAGCAGACATATCTGAACACCAGACAGCCTTGGTTGTGACTGACCCTGTGAATTCCTTGAGATGATCAGTTACTGGAACATGCAGAGTAAAAAACAAAGCAAAATGTTGAAGAAGCAATTGGCAGTTGCCAGTGAACCCCAGAAATTCATGAACATCTTTGCTTACCCTGGAGGCCTCCCAGTTGCAAAAGGCTGACTCCTTGAGGGACTTCATGCAAACATCTTGGCTGGACTAAGCATGGCCCATGAATTCCATCTCTAGCCTCACAAATTTACTTCTTTGGACAAGGCCAGAGGTGGTGCTGCCTAAGTCATGGGGAATAAATTAGGATAGCAACTCTTTTTTTTTTTTTAAGATTTTATTTATTTATTTGACACAGAGAGAGAGACAGCAAGAGAGGGAACACAAGCAGGGGGAGTAGAGGAGGGAGAAGCAGGCTTCCCGCTGAGCAGGGAGCCCGATGCGGGGCTCGATCCCAGGACCCCGGGATCATGACCTGAGCCGAAGGCAGACGCGCAACGACTGAGCCACCCAGGCGCCCCAGGATAGCAACTCTTAAGTCAGTGTGTCAAGGTTCACTGTTTCTCAGGATGTTAATCATTTGCTACACTAAAAATGCCTCATAGTCAAATTCAAACAAATTTGAGAAAACACAGTTAAAGTCCAACATAATTAAATCTATTTGAGTCAAACAGATTTTTTTATTTGAGAACCTGTCAGAGCCTCAAGCCATTCTTAAGACTGTTGTTAGTCAGAGCTAACAAGCAATTCAAATCACTGAGGGGGGAATATAAAATACAATGCACCTCCAAATGTCTTGACCTCAGAACCTATTAGTAGAAGGGCACCTATTTGGGTCTTCTAGAACTTGGGTTCTATGGAATGGCGTATGGGAAACACTGAATCAGGATATTTAGATGATGATGCTCTGTCCAGGGTTTGATCAGGGCACTGGTACAATGTACAGAAGGTTGTTTACCACTCATCAACCTCTCGGATGTGGGTGAAATGCCAGCATTCCAACATCTTACCCTATAAAGGCTTCTGCTGCAGGGTGGACAACTGAGCCAGCCGGTGAGATCGAGGAGGACACCACACTCTATTAGAAGCAGAACATTCCATCTTTCTTTTGTACAAACCCCCATGTTTCAGTTGTTAATAAAGTGGAAGTGTATTTTTTGCTCATTCTACCTGTTGGTCTCTCGTCAGCAGGGGGCTCTACTCCATAGCTGCCACTCGGCCCAGGGTAACAGACCCTGCACCCTCTGGAGCATAGCCAGTCACAGTGGGGGAAGCGAGAGACATGGCAGAACTCGTACTGACACTCAAAGACTTTTGCTCATGTTTTTATCATTAATATTGTACATAGCAGCTATTCGTTATTTATTTATTTATTTTTAGAGAGGGAGAGAGAAAGACGGGGGCTAGGGGAGGGGCTGAGGGAGAGGAGAGAATCTTAAGCAGGCTCCACACCCAGCGCAGAGCCCAAGGCGGGGCTCGATCTCACAATCCTGGGATCATGACCTGGAGAGGAAATCAGGAGCCGGACACTTTACCGACTGAGGCACCCAGGCGCACTCTAGCAGCTATCATTCATTGAATATCTACTCTGGATCAAGCATTTTACAATCACTGCATCCTCACACAACAAATTTCTGAGATGTTTACTTCCCCCATTTTTCAAGCAAAAGACCTGAGTCTTCTAGATGTTAAGTAACTTATTGCGAATCTGGCAAGTGGCAGAGACTGGCTTTGCTACCGGCTCCCAACACCCCGCTTTTCATGAACATGGCTTCCTCACTCAGAGAACTTTCTCTGATTTCTGAGCTCATTTATGTGACAAATCTCACAGAAATACAACAATTAAATCAGTCACCTATTTTAAAAATTATCTTATTAAAAGAGAAAAAATTTTAATGAAAATGTGAAATATAGCAAAAAGCCCATACCAGTTAGTGTGATACTTCCATTCATTTTCATTCATCTGCTGGTGAAATTGCTAGCATATTTCCTAACCCACGCTTGTGAGAAGAACTTTATTTGTTCAGTAATTCTTTATTTTCCTTTTTTTCCCCAAACATCTCTTGACAAGTCTCTGCATAATTAATTTACATTTTAGAAGAGGCTTTTCAGTGCCAGGGCTCATTGATGACTTCTGTGCTGCCCAGAAGCCTCTCATCAGTGACAGAGAGCTTTCCATTTGAGGTCCTTGAATTCATGCTCAGGACCAACGGAATGAATTCACACATTTGTAATGCTTTCAACTGAGTTAACTGCTTGTCAAAATATTTACATTTCCGGAATATTTTGATGTTTTACGGGGATAACGAAAGCAAATATTTAAAATCCAGACTGCTCTGGAAAATCCAAAATATATGGTAGTTATAGGTTGTAGCTGTTCCAAAACCACCAGTTGTGCTTTAGAAAAGAAGGAACTCCCTCTTCCTGGTATTTATATCTTCTTGGTATAAATCAACTAAGTTAGCATTGCCCAGTAGAGGGTTATTCTTCTTCCCACAAGTGACATGTCCCTAACTGGGTCTCCTTTCTCTCTCTCCCACCCCTTACCTAAGCCCAGTCTGCCCTTGCAGCTCAGTTCTTGCCCTTAACTATGGGGAAACCAGAAACAAGGGCTGAAAATAGTCTGGGGGTTGTCTGGGGGTTGAGGGGGGAGGACCTTCTGTCTTCCTAACAACAGAATTTAAAGTCCCTTCCCTAAGGGATTAGGCTCTATTTAGGATGGCCCCTCCTCCAATCCCCTCGACCAACAGACGTCACTCAATTTACTTTCAGCAGACATTGGATAGGAACCATCAACTGACTACGATTTGTTCCCATCACTCATGAACATCTGAACATGTTCAATCCAGGGACTTGCCTCTGGTTCTTAGACAGGAGCAGCTGAAGAGAAGAGCTCGGGGCCCAGAAGCCCTCCTCTAGGTACACAGGCCAATATGGTGCAATTGCATAGAAGTCATGGGTTAGGAGTGAGCTCCCAAATCAAAGGCTTTGCGGGGGGGTGGGGGGGGGTTGAAAGGAAACTGTTAATGTTTTGTCTTTGCAACAGATTTTTATTCCCACTTTCTTAAGTTAATCCACTTTTTAAGATTTAGCTGCTCTTCCAAACAGCCCTCAAAGTAAAAGCCTGTTACCCATAGGCAAAATCATTCAATCTTACCTGCTAACTCAGATGACAAAAAGGCATGACTAGAAAGGGATTTCTCTGGAAAGGAATGTTGGTGGCCCTGGGTGATGGCTTCTGAATTCACATCAGCTCTGAAAGAAGACCATTCCAGGCTTTCCAAGGCCTCAGATCCCCCATAATCCTCTGTAGCTCCCCTGGGTGCCAGCACCTTTCAGAAAAGCGTTTGAAGGAGAAAAAGGAGAACCAATCCTCCAACTGAGGGAGCTTAGCAGGACCACTGCTCTGGAGCACGACCCCACACGGAGGGCCAGTCCCATGATATCCTGTGCAAACAGTGATCCCTGGGGTTATGCAGCCCTGAGAGGCAAGTTAGGGGCACGAAGGAGGCTTTGATTTATTAATTATAATGTTTAAATTATACTTTATTTTTTATATATATTTTATTTTTTAAGAAGTTGATGAATGAATAAGGTCCAGTATCACAGGAAGAGAAAATAACAATAATTGAAATACCATGCTGCTGTATTCAATGCAACAAGCAATTACATAATTTTTTGTGTTTAAATATTCATTGACAGATGTACAAAAAAACCCACCTTAGACCTTTGGACCCCCTGCGGTCTGGAGCCCATGGGGTCATTCCCTGCCCTTTCTCCCTTTCACCTGGCCTCCAGCTGTGCTAAGGGTGAGGCCATAAGCTTCTTAGAAATAATGACATCATGTCTTTCTTGTCTCTGGCAATTTCCTTTACAAGCTAGCCCAGAGAAGGTTGAAAAATGACAATTCAAGGGTGCCTGGGTGGCTCAGTCGATTAAGAGCCGGTCTGACTCTTGGTCTCGGCTCTGCTCATGATCTCAGGGTCGTAAGATTGAGCCCCAAGTTGGGCTCCACACTGGGCGTGGAGCCCGCTTAGGATTCTCCTTCTCCCTCTGCCCCTCCCCTTGCTCTCGCGCATATGTGTGCTCACTATCTGTCTCTCTCTCTCTAAAACACAAAACAAAAAAAGACAAATCATTTAAGAGGCCATGCAGCAGGTTAACAAACATCACAAAAGGGTTAAACATCTTTCCATTCTGCCCTCCTTCTCATGGATCTTCCTGTACCACAGAAGCTAGAAATCTCAAATCTGCATTTATGGGACTACCTGGCACCCGGGGTTCCAGATGAGATTTCTATCAGAAGGTGGAAATGGAACAAGGTTGTGTTTCGTGCTCCTTCTGCAGTTTCCACTGGCATAACGCTGCGGCGGACTCCGGTTTTCGTGTAGAGACTCACCAGCTGTGGTGTCTTCGTGCAGCAAATTTTTCTGTGACCCAGCTCTACAGGGAGCTCTCAGAATCAGTGTGAGAGCCCACCCCGGCCGGTCTCCTCTGTAAAGCACGGAATAAAGCAAATCTCCGTAAACTGGATCAGGTGAATTCTATTCCCTGCTACTGAACCTGACTTGAGCCTGAGTTCATCCAACCTCAGTGACAATGGAAGAAATGAAAATTGGCTCTCAAATCGCAAAACACTTTACCGCTACTATTTTACACTGGTGCTGGTGCAATGAAACAGGTATTCTCAACACCGCAGGTTGAAAAAGGAGTATAAGCTTTTAAGGAAGCAATTAGGTAATAAGAATCAAGAACCTTAAAAAGTCTATAACCTTTGGGGCACCTGGGTGGCTCAGATGGTTAAGCATCAGACTCTTGATTTCGGCTCAGGTCTTGGTCTCATGGGTTGTGAGGTCAGCCCCACGTGGAGCTCCATGTGGGGTGTCACATGGGGCTTCAGGCTGGGCATGGAGCTTGCCTAAGATTCTCTCTCCCTCTCCCTCTGCCCCTCCTCCCACCTCTCTCTCTCCCTCTCTAAGAAAAATTTTAAAAAATTGTTTTTAAAGTCTACAACCTTTGACCCAGGAATCCTTCTTGGAATCCTAGTTTTAAAATATAGAAAAAAGCTGCATGAATTATGAGGCCACACTTCTGTGTTATGTATAATGGCTTAAAAGGGGAAACCAGCTAAAATTATGATCATAAAGAATGTGAAATAATCATGTTATCTAGGTGACTTTGGCCATAGTCACAGGGCAGTATGTTTACATGATTCTACTAAACTTTAAAATCAAAATAGTACATTTTTTATGCTGTGTGGTAAAAACTGACAAACCATGCAAACATGCATAGAAAACGTAAAGTCAATATGCCAAAGTGAAAAAATTGTGTTCTCTGGTGAAGAGTCCCCGCAGCATTTTTTAAATGTCTTCCCTTTTCTGGTTTTGTCCCCTTAATTTCTTTAATGAAAATGTACATTTTTAAATAGAAAAATAAACTTAAAAAAAAGTTACTTCTAATGCACCAGCATAAAACCTTTTGTGGTTAAGTTTCTACTGCTCCAATTCATCATCCCCCCTCCCCCATCATCCAATATTTATCAAGCAGACCCTTTAATGTCACAAGACTCTACTGCCATGCATTGATTTTTATGATCTTACTGGAAAATTGCTAGGTGCATAGAAAGGTATCTGTGCATGGTGTCTGTATGCACATCATATATCACTTCGGATTGCCAGACAGCAAAGGAGAAACACCATAAACACTAATTTTTACTCTAGATGGCTTAGTAATTTGCTAAATTTCCTTGTAATTGCTTCTAATTATTCATTACATTAGAGTAGAAGGTGGTGGCTATAAATTTTCAATGAAAACAAAATTTAAATACAATGCATCCAAAATGCCTCTGCAGACCCAAGCGGCAACCTCTTTTCCTTATTAGGGAAATCCACCAGACACTGGCAACACACGCTGCTTCCTAATGTGACATAGGAGAGCAAGCCAAGAAAGCCACGCAAAGAGTCTGATGTGAGCTTTGTGAGCAGACTGCAGAGGCAGCTCGCCGCCCGCCCCCCCTCCACAGCGTTCAGGTGCGGGTGCCTCTGAGGAGCTGGTTGGTGTCTCCTGCGGTGGCAGTTCTCCCGCATCCCCTGTACCCTCCCAGGTGAGCTGTCAGCATCTCGTGGTGATTCAGAGAAAGGCTGGCATTTCTCCATTCATTCATTCACTCTTTATTTCATTCACAAAGTATGTATGGAGCACCTGCTCTGAGGGAGGCGGCGTCGGAAACAAAGACAACCCTCCTGAAGGGGGCTGATGGCAGGCGGTCTACCAGTAAAACACCATCACCCCAAGTGATGGCTTGCACCTCCACGGTGGCACAGTTGGGGCACAATCGTGACGCCACCTGAGCTCTATCCAGAAGGGCATCCGAAGAGCTTCACGGTGCAGGTGGAAATGGAGCCGGACCTTAGAGGACATTTAAGGTCATGACATTGGACTGTAGCTGTAGGCACTGTGGAAAACAGTATGGCAGCTTAGGGAAAAGTTAAACATGGAGCTCCCCCGTGATCCAGCAATTCTAATTCCGGGTGGATGCCCCGCTGAAGTGAGAGCTGGGGCAACAAAAAATACTTGCACACCCATGTTCATAGCAGCAAGAGCCAAAAGGGAGAAGCACCCCAAGTGTTCCCATGATGGGTCAATGGATGGAGAATATGGCACCTCCATCTGATGGAAGATTACTCAGCCTTAAAAAGAAAGAAAGCTCTGATACCTACCACAACCTAGATGCACCTTGGAGACGTTATACTAGCTGAAATAAGCCAGATACAGAAGGATGAATATTGTATGATTCCACATATTTGGAGTACCTGGAATAGTGCAATGCCTAGACACAGAAAGTGGAAAGATGGCTGGCGGGAGCTGGGGAGCAAGGGAACAGAGAGTGCGGGCTGCGGTCAGGGAAGATGAAATCGTTCCGGAGAGGGATGGTCATGATGGTTGCACAATGATGAGAACGCATTGAATGCTGCTGAACTTAAAATGGTTAAAGTGGTGGGGCACCTGGGGGGCTCAGTCGTTAAGCGTCTGCCTTCGGCTCAGGTCATGATCCCAGGGTCCTGGGATCGAGCCCCGCATCGGGCTCCCTGCTCGGCGGGAAGCTGGCTTCTCCCTCCCCCACTCCCCCTGCTTGTGTTCCCTCTCTCACTGTCTGTCAAATAAATAAATAAAATCTTTAAAAAAATTGGTTAAAGTGGTCCATTTTGTGTTATATACATGTTAACCACAATAAAAAAAAAGGTATTCCAAAATTTGACAGTGTAGTGAGGAGGAAGGGCACTTAAGGTGAAAAAAAACAACAACCCAGCATGAGCCAGAGCACAGAGGGAGTGAGGGGTGGGCTCTAGTCAGGGAACAAGGAGGACACAGATCCGGCGGCAAGATAGCGGATGCAAGCTGGAAACTCTAACAATAGTCATGGTCCTATCCGTAAGTATCACCATGAGTGCCTCTCATGTACCAGGCCCTGTGCTCTGCTTTTGCTAGCATTATCTCCTTAAGTCTTCTCAATAATCCATAAGGTAAGTACTTTGATTATCCCGAAGTTAGAGCCAGGAAGTGGCTGTGTGGCTCAGAGGGCCGGGATCTGACTGGTGTCTCTCTGCCCCCAGAGCCCAGCGGCTGCTTCTGCCTCCCGTGCACAGAGTGGGAGGCGCAGTGGGTTGAACCTTCAAACATCGGGTTAAGGAGTTGGGCCTTAATGAGTAAACAGAAGGGATTCAGGCAAGAATTTTGAGCAGCAGAATGATGTAAAGAGAACTACGTTTGGGGAATATTAAACTCGCAGTGAGAGATAGGAGGCTGGAAGGACACTTGGAATTTTTCCAGAGAATAAATCAGGATGAACCTGACTGCAGAGGGTATAATGGAGACAGGGAGGATGGACAGAGACAAGGGGCATCTTGGAGAGCTCGGGAACAGCCTGCATACAGAGAACAAGATCATTCAGACATTGTCTGGAGGGGTTTAACACAGGGAAGATAGTGTAGCTATCAGAAATAGGAAAGGCAGGGAGGGAAGCAGGTTTATGAAAGAAGTAAGTGAATTGGAGGCATCTGGAGATGAAAATGCTAGCAGATCTGATTGGTGGAGATATTCCTCAGGCTGCTGGAAACTTAAGGCATCAGATGTTAGCTTAAGAAGTTCAAGCACTCAGGCAGGAAAACTATGGCAGCCAGTGTGAGATTTGGGACTCCAGGACTGAAACCTACACATTCAAGCATTTAAGAGTTCCCGGGGTACAGGCTGCCTCCCGGCCTGTTCACTCAGCCAGTCTACACTCCATCCATGCACACCAACCCCATCGATCATCCATGAACAGATAACAAAGGAATATCAGACACTTGAGGAGATTGCAAATATGAATAAGAAAAAACAAACACAAACAATGACCTCAGAGGAACTGGAGATAATTCAGTGAACCAAAATTACTCGCATTAGTATTCTGCAAGAGATCTGAGACAAAGCTGGATCCATGAAATGAGAACAGGCTTCTATTATAAAAGAACAACTAGCAGTCCATAAAGAAGTCTTTGAAATAAAAATGATCAGTGTCATAGTAAGAAAATTTCAAAAGAAAATTTGGAGATAGGAGTGCCTGAGTGGCTCAGTCGGTTAAGCATCCAACTCTTGATTTTGGCTCAGGTCATGATCTCAGGGGCTTGGGATCAAGCCCTGAATCAGGCTTCGTGCTCAGCCGGGAGTCTGCTTCTCCCTCTGCCCCTACCCCTACTCGTACTCACTCTGTCCCTTTCAAATAAATAAAATCTTAAAAAGAAAATATGGAAATAGAGTCAAGGGAATATACCAGAAAGCAGACCAAGTAGTTAAAAAGACCTAAGACATAGTAAGAGAAAAGAGACCCAGATGACCAATCCAGGAGGGCCAACCTCCAATCAAACAAAAACAGAAGCTCATGAGTCTACATGTCAAAGGAGTCCATTGAGTTCGTAGGACAAGGAACAGAAGAACCAGAAGAACAACACAGCCTCATAAAGCTTCCACACCACGGATAAGGAGATCCTAAAATCTCCCAGAGCTAAAAAGACAGGCCACCTGAATGGATGCTGTGGGCATGGGAGCAAAGTGGACAGCAGGGTCCACATGTGAGATACCCCTCATGTGAAGGCTTCAGTCCTCTAGGCCTGCCTTGGACACAGAGAAAATTCCCCAGGTGCCAGGCCCGCATTCCCTCTTACCTTCGCCCCGACTTCCAGGAGAGAACGTCCTGTTGGCAGAACAGTCCCAAGGGTTGGATGCCCTCAGACGGAGGGAGTGACCAGGGAATGGAGGCTTTCTTTTCCTCTCCTCATTTCCTCAGGCTCCACAGAGAAGGAATGTTCGCTGGCCCACTGGAGACAAGGACCTGAGTCACCAGGGTGTCTGGTGTCCATGATATGCCAGCGATCCTTGAAAAGATAAGGCACAAGACAAGGGGAAGAGTTGAGTTTGGGCTGAACTTTTCATACTCTTTTTCACCAACGTCCTGTTTGTCTGTCTCCTCAGCTGACTGAAGGCTTTAGGAAAGCAAGGCCTGTATCTTATTTAGCGTTTTGTACCCTGCACTTGCCCTGTCCTGGTGCACCATGTGGTAAACGCTGAATGAGCAGACGGACAGATGAGGGAGGGACAAATTCCTCCTTTTGTTCCACAGAAAAGGTGACAGGGGTTGCTGGCCCCGCCTCTGGAAAGTATGCACATTCTCTTCCATTATTTAAAAAAAAAAAAAAAACCTGCATAATTGGGCTCTGTTGTCACTTTTAACAACAGAGAAGACCATTTTGCCTGTCATTCTTCAGAAAAATTGTGAATAATAAGTTCATGTGGATTATTAAAACTTCACCTCGAAGAGAATTACACTCAAAAAACCTTAAAACACAGCATGTTTCATACCACCGTTATTCCTCAGATCGCATCTTCCCTTGTCTTCCAGGACTGACTTCCTGTGGCTGCTCCTCAATGGCTCTGTTAAAGCAATCTTCTTTGCCTGTGGTTTTCGAGATACATTGACCCTCCCTGTGAGGGCTCTAACTCACTTCCACCATTGTTTCCCAGGGGATCCCACCATCCTTGATTGAAAGCCCTACTCCGGTCTATGAGCCTTCCCCCAAAGGACATCACATACCTGCAAGGCCAGTGCCCTCCAACCCCCAGGCAACTATTAACCTCACATGACACAAGTTCTCAGCATCTCACAGGAGCTTCCATCCCTCCTCACCCTTCTGCGCCTGGATCTAGATCGAGGCATTTCAGACCACAGTTGCTACTCCCTGGAGTGCTGCTCAAAGTCAACGACATTATTTGGTCTCTAATGTTAAGTACGGGACTCTTCCCTAGAATTCCCATTTCTTGGCAGTTTCTTTTTTGCCCAAGACCCTGCAGTAGTAAGATGATGCAAGTGAACTGAGCCAGTCCTATCCTTGGAAAATTCTTCCTCTGTCTTGCTCTTCCTCTCATCACCAAGTTGGTCCAGTCTGGCTCCCTAGATTTTTAGAATAAGCTGTGACTTATTCTAAAGCCAGAGTCAATAGTAACTTTCATTTCTCTTGATTTATCCTTAGTAACTTTCATCTCTCTTGATTTATCCTCTTTGCTTGTATTCCCTCCAGGGACTTCAGAAGGGGCAATAACTGAAGGTCTAGGCAGAATTTGAGTGTGAGCATCCATGTCTTGCTCATCTATGCATGTCTATAGATATCTCTTGATTTCCTATTTCCTTGTGACATACCAAAGCACTCCAGAAATTTCATCTTCTTGGTCAGAAAAGACTCCCCCTTGGGGAGCCTGGGTGGTGCAGTCGATTAAGTGTCCATCTGACTCTTGGTTTTGGCTCAGGTCATGATCTCAGGGTTGTGAGATCGAGCCCTGCATCGGGTTCAGCACAGTCTGCTTGAGATTCTCTCTCCCTCTCCTTCTGCCCCTCCCGCTTATGCTCACACACTCTCTCTCTCTCAAATAAATAAATAAATCTTAAAAAAAAAGAATAGACTTCCCCTTGCTTCACCTACTCTGTGCATAAACCTGTTACAACCACACTCTTTACTTCACTCCAAATGTTATCTTCTCTTATTTCTCTTCCCTGCTAAAATCCACTTATTCTTATGTATGATTTTAGAAATATATAATGAAACAAGGGAGGTTGTCTCTAGCGAGGCCTCACAGAGTCATGGAATTTGATAAAAGAGGAGTATGGGAGAGAATGGGGAGGGAGAATTGTCATGGTCCGGTCTCTGATCTTTAGTTTTGAATAGTCTAAAGATGATGATGGGCTCGTTCAGAAATGATTTGCTGATTCACAGTAACCAAACTTGTAAGAAATTGATGCATAAATGAGAAAGCCAGGGCTTTCTGATACTAATGACAGAACTTTCTAGTGACTCAAGGGTCATGTATACTCTTAAGGTGCCCACCTTTCCAGGACCCAGGTGCCCCAGAGTACCAAGGTACTCCATATCAGAGTTGATGGAGGAGCCTGTAATCAGAATGGAAGGAGTTGAGCAATGTTGTGGGTTATTTTGTCAAATTTCTGAATAGCCTGATGGATTATCCCTTCCCTTCTGAAAAAATGTGTTCGATCAATGGCCAGATGATGAATCCATTAATTACAGAGTCTCTCTCTCCCTTGAAGAAAACTAGATAACACCCTCAAACTCAGGCTGCTCAGTTCAATTTTCTAACTTTCTTTACACTGTGGCCCTATCACCACCACCCTGATTAACTTAGTAAATGGACTCTTAGCTGTTTTTCTCTTTTCTCTTTTTCAGACAGCTGTTTTTCTCGGCGGTGGTTGGGGAGGGGGACAGATATCTAGATAGAGAGAGAGAGAGAGAGAGAGAGAGGAGGGTGAGAATGGTCTTCCATTCAATCACTTCGATTCAAAGGTTTGTTGATGTCTTTGTATTTCACCATTATAATGCTCATAGTACATACTCATCATGCTGAAAAACCCTGACAAAATCTCTACATTCCTGTTCATAGTTGTCAAAACAAGCAAACAAAACCTCCCAACTTCCCACATCCAGAGTTCTAGTACTATCTCAGTCATTACTTTACTATGTGACCTCGAGCAAGTCAAGTCATATGCCCTTTCTGTGTCTCCTGAATAATACCTGCATTGAAGGACCAGGTGATTTCTAAGGTTCCAACTCGATAATTCAAGGATTTTATGCCTGAGATCAGTGTCCCTCTCTTAAAAATCAAATGACCATATAACGCAATGGCTCCATCATATTTCCTGGACACACAGCAAATGAAAATTTGCCATCAAGTGGACTGGAGAAGTTAGAAAAAGAGCAATGAGAAGGTGCAAAATGTCAAGAACCATCTGGGAAGACAAGTTCCTGGGCTCAATTGCATGTCTCACTTAGGTTCCAAGCTGATAACATTTGCCTACCTGGTAAGCTGTTGAGGGTAGGGGATGGAGGGGTAAATTTTATGACTATCAGAAAAGTCTTTGAAACACTTGGATGAAATGTACCATATAAGGACTAAATACTCTAATTGGGCCTTTTCTTTCTCATTATTTGCCAGTGAAACTAATCCTGCTGATCTCTAGATAATAGGGGAATTTAGAAATAGCATTCCATGCTCAGATAAAATCCACGTATTCACCCTTGACCATTAATAAGTGTTATATGTATGAAAATTGAGGTGTTCCATTTTCCCTGAACTACAAAGTGTCTTGTTGGAGCTCATATTTCACCCCCCAAAATGCACTTTGCTAAAATGTTTACAGTGGAGCAGGGTCCTTGTGGAAGGGAGCTGAAGAGCGGAGGGCTGTGTGCAAACACGCGGTGGGGAGTCTGGATAGGCTTACAGTAAGCCCAAGCGCCCCACTGGGACTGCAGCCTTTTACTTCTCACTGGGGGGCGGGGGTGGGGGGGGCGGGGGAAGGGATCTGTCATTGACCGGCTGCTGCAGCCCCAGAAATCAATTCGACGCTAATGAGGGCTGCAGCTGGGAAGAGAGGAGCAAATGGGAGTTTACAGATGATGTAGCTATGCTATCTGAAGCCACGATGGAGGCATAAGAAATGGCAACCACCACAACTGTCCACTTCCCCTGTGAAAACGGCAAACTCAAAGTTGGGTAGTTGGAGCCAGCATCAAAGGCACAAAGCAGACGCTGAGATACAGACAGCTTTCCTGGTTGAAATGGAGGTTTTAACTAATTCGTTAGCCAAGAGCACAACCAGCATCAGAGATGACAAATAAGCAAAAGAAAGAAAGATGATTTTTTTAAGACTACATATCTTTGAGAACATTGAAAAATTCAGCCAGGAAAAGGAAAAGTAACATACTTACAGATATTGTCATCTCTTGTAGACAAACGATCACGAACCTATGACCCATAAGAGAAATCTCGCCCAATGGGATGCTTTCCTTGCTTGACCTAGCATAGGCTTTGTGTGTCGTGTTTTGTTCTGTTTTGTTTTGATTTCGAAAGACTTTGGTGAGTTATGAGGACTGCATGTTGTGTGAATCCACATGCATGTTCCCAGTAATATATGCTCTCCAGTTCACTAAATGCCCCACTGCTCCCTTGTACTGAGCCACACATTTCTGCAGCTTGGATTGTCCCACAGGTGTCTAAATTTGACATCCTGATGTAGAGCATCAAGATTTCTTAGGAAAGCTAGGCAAGGATCTATGGGTCAGAGAATGGATATTTCTGGTCCTGAAGGACAGTGATCTGCCCTTGAGGGTTGCTTGAAACTAGGGGTTGCAGGAGGTGGCGGACTCCTTCCCCTGAAAGCCCTTAACTTATGGAAGAGTCTGGCTTTGGGAAAGATGAATTGTCTAATTGCATCTAAAATGGAAGGCAAACTAGGGGTGTGTGTGTGTGTGTGTGTGTGTGTGTGTGTGTGTATACATTCTTTCAGCTTTATGTGGATCAGCTTGATATATATGTGTGTGTGTGTGTGTGTGTGTGTGTGTGTGTGTATACATTCTTTCAGCTTTATGTGGATCAGCTTGATATATATGTGTGTGTGTGTGTGTGTGTGTGTATATATATCAGCTTTATTGAGATATAATTTACATACCATACAATTTACCCATTTAAAGTGCACAATTCAATGATTTTTAGTATATTCACAGATATGTATAAGCATCACCACAGCCAATTTTAGAACTTTCTCATCAACTCAAAAAAAAAAAAAAAAAAAAAAACAACCTCTATCTTTTAGCAGTCACTCCCTGCTCTGCCCACCCCAGACAACAGTTAAGGTACACTCTGTCTCTTTAGATTTGCCTATCCTGGGCATTTCATACAAATAGAATCACATAGGGGCAACTTGTTGGCTCAGTCGCTTAAGTGTCTGCCTTTGGCTCAGGTCTTTGTGTTGTTAGAGTTCTTATATATTTTGGACACAAGACTTTTAGTGGATATATAATTTGCAAGTACTTTTTTCCATTCTTGGGTTGTCTTTTCACATTTTTGATAGTGTCCTTTGATGCACCAAAGTTTTTAATTTTGATGACCTCCAATGCATCTATTTTTTGTTTTGTTGTTCCATATTTTGGTGTCATATTTACTATCCCATTGCCAAATCTGAGCTCACAAAGATTTATCCCTATGTTTTCCAAGAGCTTTATGGTTTACAGTTATTATATTTGGTTCTTTGACCCATTTTGAGTTAATTTTTATGTATGGTATGAGGGAAGAGTCCAACTTCACTCTTTTGCATGTGGCTATCCAGTTGTTCCAGCACCACTTGTTGAAAAGACTATTCTTTCCCCACTTAATGATCTTGACACCCTTACTAAGTGTCTTCTTAAGGTCATTCCTAAGTCTGTGACACAGATATCCCCACATTCTTAACCTTCATGAATCATCCTCTTTAATCTCATGTCATATAGTCAGAGTTCCAAGCTCTCATGGATGTATAAACGCCATTCTTTTATCGAGTTTCTCCTAAATCTTCCTAAGACCCACTGGGAAATACTTAGGTATCCCATAGGTGTGTCCTACTGGTCACTTGCCAGAAAATGCAGTCACCTCTCTCTGCCCCCCATTTCTGCCATCTTATTATGGTTTCTGAATGCTGTCTCTCTCCTTGGATTTCTGGGTCACAAGCATGGCCACAAACCTCATTCCTAGTTCCCAGAACATGGTTAAGACTACGAAGTAACACCTAACACAATTTTACTGAAGGCATGGAGTAAGCAGAAGGAAATTACAACATACGGGCCGTTAACATGCAGCTGGATTATTGGGTATTGCTGTCCTAGGTTCCCCCCACCATGGCCATCCAAAGCATCCCCTGGATATCCCCCACTTTAGTCCTCTGTCCATCATCCCAGTGGCAATATTGGCACATCTCCCCCGATAAACATATCCTTCACTAGTCCCCCTACTCATCCTTTGCCTGAAGGAGAAGAAAACCCTTTCTTCCTCTAAGTCACAGCCATTATAATCTCACAAAGATGTACTACTGCTCATAGCAAGCACTTTTTGTATTATTATGGACAGCAGTTAGGTCCTCTGTATCTTAAACATTCCATTCCAGAAAAAGATCTGGCTTTAATTTTGCAGAACTAGAAAGCTCACAAAAATGTCATTCCCAAATCATAAGAGCTGCTTGCACTCAGATGGGAAGTCAGTGTCAACTTCTAGCTAAAAAAGGAGACTTCTGGCCATTTTGAAATGCAGATAGTCACCCTCCTACCTGCATCCCCTATAGTGATTCTGGCCACCCAACAGGACATCAAGTATTGGGGTACAGTCTCTGGGAACACTGTTAGGGAACCTGGTGTGTCACATTTGCTTTTCCTCAGCTCTATTATTAGTTCTCCAATTAGAAATATTCTTACTCAAAGAATTTTTTTTAAAAGATGAGTTACATCTTACTTCCAATTTGGGCTTCAAAAAACTATATTCTTATCTTGGATAAGCTATCATTAAGCTTCATGATCATTTCCCTTATGGTTCTTTCTGGTAAGTAAGTGAGAATCACTTTGTGCCTCTAAACACTGTCCTACCAAAGCAGAAAGGTAACCACATATTATCGATAGTCAAATTGGTAGAAAATTGAGAGCACCCAAATGCCTTTAACAAGAATGATGGGAATATAAGTGACACACATTTGTGGTGTGGTTTTTTTTTTTTTAACCCAGATAAACTTCTGAGTTATTTAGTCCAATATTATTTGAAAGGGAAATGGAACTGATTTTTAACAAAACATATTTTACCCGGGCTGCTATAAAAATAAACTCGAGGAAAAAAATAAATCTTGAAAGTAGACAGTTAGTGGTAATAATCTCCTAGATCTAAAAAATGCATTACAGGCAAATTGAGTGCTGGCAACTCCGTTAAAAATAAATAATGTTCTTTTTGTTCCAAAACAAGAATTGATCCTCCTCAATTCTTCGTTATTAAAATTCAGGGAAAAAAACAGAACTATTTCCTATTCTGAGTAATTCATATCCTTGCATCCCAAGTGCTTTAACAGAGAGCCCTGCGTAGGATAGAAACTTACACAAGAAACTGTTGAATTACACAGAGTGGAGATGTGAATGTTCTCAAGTATGAGTGTGTGGAGCTCCGCAGGGTTGAGATCTTTCCTCCCCTCAGTATCTAGCCTGGCTCCTCTACCAACCAGGCCCTCGTCTACTTCCGGTTGATTTTGTGTGAAATCTATAATGTTCAAGAAAATAAATACTTCTTGGACTGAATATTTTTAATACCCAGATTGCCTGCAAGAGACTCCAGGCTAGCCGGGATTTTGCAGGGATATACGCACAGGTTGTCACCGGAGAACGCACAAGCAGATAGCAAGGCCTGTGGGGGCAGCCACGTATCCCTCCTTGGAATCCGTGAAGGAGTGGAAGTGGAGCAGTTAAGCCCTCTCACTCCCCTGCTCAGCTCCCAGAGACACCCAACACACAAGCTACATCATAAAGAAATGGAGCCCTCAAACCTTTTCCTCTTCAGGCTTCTTCAGCTTCCTCAGTCCTGGCGTTACCGGCATTATTTGCATTCAGATCATTGTGATGGGCACACCTAGGTCCAAGTGTCAGGATTCTGAGGCCAACAGTCTGCCAAACAAGCTCTGGTGAGAGAGCATGGAGCCCTGAAAAAAGATGGGTTTGTAATCAGTGGCTATAATGTAGTCCAGAATGCCATGGACTTGGATGCGTTTGCCTCAAGGAACACGGGATGAGCAAAGGAAAGGCCCAGGAATACTCAAACCTAACTACTGAGTTGCTCCCCAGTATCCATCCTCCCCTTCTTCTTTAGTAATAGGGCCCTGATTCATTTGGTTAAAAGACACTACATCTGGGCTGCCTGGGTGGCGAAGTCACTGAAGCATCAGACTCTTGGATTCGGCTCAGGGTCATGATCTCAGAGTCATGAGATCGAGCACTGAGTCAGGCTCCACACTCAGCTTAGAGTCTGCTTGAGACTCTCTCTCCCTCTTGCCACTTTGCACTCTTTCTCTCTCAAATAAACAAATAAATCTTAAAAAAAAAATAAGACACTACATCCCGGTATCTGTTCTGAGAAGTCAACAGAATGTAAACCCAGGGCTTGTATGGCGCTTACGAGAAGCTTCTTTAATGATTGGCCTAGAAGGTGTAACATTCTGCCTTTCTCCTTTCCTTTTCATGCCTCCTGATGTATGGATGTGAGAGCTACCATCTTGGACCATGAGGTGACCTTGAGGACGCTGGGATGCTGAGACAGAAAGACAGGACCTGGTTCCCTGTATGAACTACCCTTGGGCTTCCTTCATTTGTGAGAAAAATACTCTTCTATCTTATTTTAGCAACTGTCATTTTTTTGTTTTCTGTTAAGTGCATCCAAACTCAATCCTAACAGAAGAAGTAAGGCAGAAAAGAAAGAGAGAAGAATGAAGAAAATGGAGGAGCACTTATTGAGGTACAAAGGAAAAAAAAAAGAGACTGTCACAGAAGCTGAGGGGACAAAAGTATTCCATGAATGAGTGAATGGTCAAAAATGCCAAATCCTCCTGAGAGATCAAGTGAGGTAACACTACAAGTTTCCTAAATATCCATCGGACTTAGTGGCCCAGAAGTCATGGGTGACTTTTATGAGACCGTACAGCTTCCTGACAGAGGCAGAATCTGGTTTGCGGTGGGTTGAGTGATGAGAGGTGAAGAAATGGAGACCACAATGATAGACAAACCTTTTGAGAAATTTGGCTGGGAAGGAGAGGCAAGAGCTGGAGTGGCAACTGGAAGGAGAGGTGAATGGGGCCAAGAAAGGATATTTGGAAGACTGGACTGACTATAACCAGTCTTATGAGGAACAAGATGAGAGGAAGACGTTAAATATATAAAAGTGGGGAGGAGTATCAGTCCTTGTCCAGAGCGGGTGGTATGGCCCCTCATTATAAACAAGTACCCCCAAGTCTCCTGTGTCTGGGACAAAGCCCCCTCCAGAATGCACCCAAATATCTTCATGCCTTCACCTGAGCAACCGCCGGAGGAAAGCACACAGCTGAGCTGTGAGAAGCAATCTCCCCCAGCCTCTGAGATGAGTACCTCACCCCCTCTCTCCTCTCCTCCCATCTCCATAGTTACTCCCCACCCTCAGTCTGCTGGATGGCCTCACCTCAACTTTACTGGAAATCGGAAAGCATTAAAGATGATTTTTTTTTAATTTTGCCACCTCACACTTTTTTGAAATTTTAAAATTTGTTTTTCCCTCACTTTTTTTGTCACAGAGCCCCATCTCCTGTAGGCAATTCCAGAGATGCACATTGCCAGGAGGAGGGTCGTTGCAAGCAGACAAGTTCATTCTTCTGTTTTTGAAATTTACTTTATAGACAATAATCAGGAGAGAAAGGTTTGGGTTTCTAGGTTTACAAACTATTTGAGTTTTATAGAGCCAGCAGACATATGGAAACGTGTGTGCATGTTTTGGATTTCACAGCGATGGGGGTTGGGTGGGCAGGGCAACGTGCAGTGTGACTCCTACACAATGAGGGATTATCCTGCCCCCACAGCCAACGGCGGCCCCATCATAGCACTTCCTCCCCCGGTTTTGATAGTGAATAGACAAAGGACTGAGAAAGGTATGGTTATCAGAAGCTCAAAAACCCCGGGAATGAGGATTTGGGTAATGCCACCAGGAAGTCACTGAGGCCAGCAGAGGTGATAGCTGAAGGCAAGAGGAATTTTAAACAGATAGTGAAGTGGGGAGAGAATGGGTACCACTAACAGCCTGAGACCAAATGTGGCAACAGGGGCTTGCCATGTGCCCCTTTAACCTCCCTCTCCTAAATTTCCCCTCCGAAAGTGAGGCCCATTGGCACCTTGGAAGAGCTACTTCCTGAACCTAGATGGAGAGGTGGACTGGACGCTGGTGGCCAAGGCCGTGGCCCACTCTGACCTCCCCTCAGGAAAGACCTGGGTTCTGCTGCCAGGGGTGCCCACACTGAGAGCCTCCAGCTGCAGCACCTTTGGGATCCAGAGCAGAACAGGACCTGAGGCCATGCTCCTCTGGGTAGTCTGAAGCCAACTGCGGAGCATGGTCAGGGTGCTAGGGTCTGGCCCCAAAAGATCTTGAACTGGCATCTTCCCTCTAGAGCACCACATAAAGTGGGCTTCCTCTGATCTGAGTTGTGATTTGAGGTTCCTCCTGTCTAATCCATTTTCCCTTCTGTGCCTCTTAAGGTGTCAGATCAGCACCACAGACAAGGCTTTTCCTCCCCAGTCCTGCTCCCTCCCCCTGACCCCCCTTTATCACTACTCCTCAATAAACATCTTGCACCCCTAACTCAAGTCTCAGTGTCAGCATCCTGAATGATCCAAATGACACAGACGGTCAAAGAATGTGAGATCCAGGACACAAGTGGACAATCCCCTCACCCTATACCAATTCAGGACCAAGCCTTGTTGGCGCTTCTTTCTCAATACATTATGCATCAGGTATTATGTTCCATTTTCATTATCTGATTTGAGCCTCTACTCCAATTTGCCTTCATATTTATTTAACTATGTAGTGTTTTAACTTATAAAAATAATACAAGGTAGAATTCAAACAGTACAGAACTAAAATTATCCTTCTATATTCCAATCTTAATCCCCAGAATTAACTGTTCATTTGTGTGTCCTTCCAGATTGACATATAGTCCTACATATCAATGGGATTATAGTAAACACTGTTATCCAACCTGCTGGGTATTTTAAAATTAAAACTATTATTTTGGACTTACGAACATTTTTCAATATCAGTATATGTAAATCTATGTCATTCTTTTTTTAACAGCTGTTATCATAACTTAGAAAGTCATGTCGATGAAGAACTTTTGTGTCCAGGATTTGCCTATTATAAATACGGCTGCTTAGAATCTCCTTGTATTTATTTTTCTGGGAAATGATGTCCCATGTTCTTGTCCCTTTTTTTTGGAGGGTTTGCCTTTTTCAAACTGATTTTTAAGAGTTCTTTAAATGTTAAAGATACTAGCTCGTTTTCTGATGCGTGTTATAAACATTTTTCTCTATTTTTTTGTTTATCTTCTGACATTGCTTGTGGGTATGTTTTCCTTTATAAGATTTTAAATTTGGACATGGCCAAATTTATGAGTATTTCTTGTTACGAATTTTAGGTTTGGAGACTTGCCTTGAAAGGCCTTCTCTGTATCAATAGCATGAAAAACAAATCACCTATGTATATTTCTAGTACATTTGTAGTTTTCAAGTATTAAATCTTTTCTGGAGTTCATTTTAGCATAAGCGACCTAGTTTTATTTTTATCCAAATGACCGTCAGTGATTCTAATGTCACTAGCAGAACGAGCCATCTTTCCCCCACTGATCTAAAATACCACCTTTGCCACATTCTAAATTCCCATAGTATTTCTTCATTGCTAAGCTCCTTGGTCCCTTTAGGATCCTTACAGAACCTGTGTTAATTGGCCATAGGTGAAAAGATGAATGAAATAAACAACAGAATGGGAACAATCACCTACACGTACATCAACAGACAAGTTCTCTAAGGTCCTCATGGCTTTTACAGAGTGCTGGGTCTAGGGTTGAATCAGATGGTCCACATCTTCAGTGGGTGCCGGGCAAGCAAGCAAGGAGGCACAGATCAGGGCAGTGTGGGTTCTCGCCACCCTTTTACTGTGAAATCCTTCCCATTAGAGTTCCTGGATTTTATGAAAACGTGGTGGTTTTTAATGAGTGCATAACTCCAGGAAAGCTTTCACTTCAAAGCCTGTTGCTATTACAGCTGCTGCATTAGAAAAGTAAGTAGGGGGATCAGTTGCACACGAAAACTTTGAGTGTCTTATGGCAATCCTGTGCAGCAAGATAGCCCTTCTGAAGGTGATTGCAGACGGACATGGCCCTGCATCTTTGAAGTATACTCAATGCGGAATCAATTCAGGAACTCACAGATACTAGTTATCAGCTTGTGTTTATTCACATCCCAGAGAAGGGTTTAATTAATGTAATACATATTGGTCAATTCTTTGCTTTTAAACTTTACCTTTGGCCCATCAGCAGATCAATATGTATTTTAATCTTCTTCTGTTTTAGAACTGGTTTTAAGACTCACAGCAGAGGCCCAGATTTCACAATCATTAATTGCTATTATCAGCCCCTTTCATTTCCTAAACATCAGCAGTTTCTTAAAATTCTGCTTTCATTCCTCTAAGTTACGCCTTCTTGTTCCTCACTTGGTTCTGTAGTGTCTTTCAACCAAGTACAGAGTTTACAACTAGCCAATACTGGGAAGAAAGGAATGCCCTGCAATCCTCCATTGATAACTGATCTATCTGACTTCATCCACAGCACACACAAAACTCGAGAAGTAGTCCAGCCACTTCTCGATGGATACTGCCAAGTACTTTTCCAAGGCTCCAGGTGGGTCTGCCAAAGGTCAGGGGACTCATATTCTTTTTCTCTCTCTTTTACATAAGTACTGAATTATCATCTTTGGATGGCCAATTATTCTACATGCCACAGTATACCCTCTTTGTTCCTAAATTGCCAGTATTTTCTACTGTATCAAAGTTGGGGGGTCAGGAGAATCTGCCCTTCCCTCATTGCATAACTGGGGCAAGTCACTTAATCTTTGTGGGTCAAAATAGCCTCATCTGTAAAAGGGAATCGCAAAAGGGCAGTTTGGGAAATTATGAAAGAAATATGAATCATATATTTTGCACAGAGCCTGGCTATCAAGACGCATGCCAATAAAGGACCATCCCTGTTCACAGTGTTTGTACCACTGGTGTCCTGTAGACTTAATAAAGGGTACTAACTGAATGGAAGGAAGTAATCTGACTACACGCTCAGCTGGGTTCCCTGCAAATGTGTCTCTTACTCGATTTAGGAAGGAAAGGAATCTGCGTGATTCATCAAGACAACAACAACCACGGAGTCTTTTCACTTGTTGTATAGCATTATTTCAAGCAAGACTATGTCCATTTGCCCCATTAGGGAACCTCCCTTCTTGTGCTGCTGTCGTCTAACAATCCTTTGCATTTTTATAGTTTATTTAATTCTAAACATAAAAGTATACATGTGCATAGTAGCAATTTAGAAATATGTGGAAGTATAATGAAATAAAAATTATAAAGAAAATAAAAAATATTCATAATTCCACATCTGGTAGTATTTTGGTGTGTTTTTGCTCAAATATGCACCAATGTAGATATTTACATGATATTGACATGGAGAGACAAAACAGGTCATTTGGCATAGAGAAGAATAGGCTTGGTTCTGAAACGTAAATCCGTTTGTTCAAGAGTCCATAGTGGCTTTAAACTTAGCACCACGTTTGCCGTTGTTGGGCAAAATCAACCTCCTTAGTTCACATCTCTGAAATCTGTGAGTAGAAAGTCAACCAAAAGAGCAGCTTCCATATACAATTTATGTCCTATTTTTTTGATCAAACACCAAATCATGAGAACTTTGCAATGTCAGTAAGTATTCTGTGAAGTCATGATTCTTAATAGAGGCCATTATAGACCATTTATGAACATAAAATTTATTGGACAATCCTTTATTTTGCTTTTACAAGTAACCCTGTGATGCATAGCATCACACAGAGAAATCTTAGTATATATCTGGTTGTTTCCTTAGGACAGAGGCCTAGAAGTTGGATCAAAGGTAATGAAATTACTTAAAGATTGTTTTATATATATATATAAATATTGTTTTATATATATATATATATATAGTCAAATGCTTTCCAGAATGATTGTGCTTATTTACATACTACCCACAGTGGTACCATCACTAGCACAGAGTTATTACTTAAAAAATCCTCTCTCATTAGATAGTCACAAAGCTGTATTTCATTCCATCCATTGTGGTATTGCTTTCTGAGCCCTGGATGTCTACACTTTCTCTGACCATAATAGGTATTAGGGCTCCAAATTATCTGTGGCAACTCACATTTGTCGCAGGGCCCTTGCACTGGCATCACCTGCCTTCTTGTCTTGTTGCCCACTGGGCTCTATTGTTTCGAAGCCATACTGACCAGTTTTGCTTGATGTGAGGCTACACTGCAGTCTCTTCTGACAGTGAGGATTACGGACTCCCCTGGCTTCTACCCTGCAACGGATTAGAAAAGGCTACTTATGCTGCTTCAGCGCTTCTGGATGGAAGATGGTTTCTGAGCAGAGTTTCCGGTTTCCCTACTTCAAATTTCTTCCTTATCGTAGAGTGGAAACACTAGTGCTTAGTTTCCAAAGGCCAACACACACACGCACGCATACATGCACACAGATTTTAGTTCTCGTCTCCCTACCTTTGAGTGAATAAACATAAGTAAACTGACTGTTATAGACAGTTCTCATCTCAGGCAATCACACCGATCTCAGTGAGCAGATTATTATGACTCCTTACACATTTATCTGGCTCAAAGAGATTTCCCAAACAGTATTTATCCAGGAACAATTGCCTTTGGGACCTTGGGAGCAGAACTGAGGCTCCCCTAAAAAGGTGCTAAGTACCTAGTAAGCTGCTTTCCTGGATATTTTTTACATACTCCAGAAATTCACACACAAACACACACACCAATATTTATCACAAAACACATGATACAAACTGCATAAAATATAGGAAATATTAATTACCGAGTCTCAAAACATTACGGGAATAGTCTGGGAAATAAGCTCAAAAGAGTAATAATGCCATATTTTAAAAAAGAAAAGCCAGACATGATTATGAAATTGAAGCTAGAAGAAGAAAGAGAAAGGAAGAGAACTCTCATTGACTTGACCAGTATTGTGTCCTGAGCACACAAGGGACAGACAACTGGGGGAAAGAGGTAGACGCCAACATGCAACCTTAAAAAGTGTCAATTATTTAAGGGGAAAGAGGAGAAGAGGTCAGAAAAGAAGATGATTCTATCAAAGAAGTAGGAGATGAACCAGCATGGTGAAGTCATGTGGAAGCTACAATCCGAGCCTCAAGAAGCAGGAACAAGACCACAATTAAGTGCAGCACAAGAAGTCAAGGACAGAAACTGACATGATTGGGTAGATTTGTGAGTCAGAGGTGACTTCAAGAGCAAACAGAAGTCGCTGCCTTTTGAGAGACTTCTCTGGAGACACCCTCATCCCCACAGCACTTTGTTCTAGAATCTACCACATCTCCACAGCCTCTTCCAGTCGCCTCCGCTGAGCTGGTAGCGGCCCACACAAAGGCCCCACTCTTGGCACACACAGATGACTGTGGGATGTGGGCCACAAAGACTCAAGACTTCCGAGCTCAGCTCTTTCAGGTTCTTAAACTGGAAAACTTTGTGAACCGGAGCTACGGTGGCCATGCTGGAGCCATGCGGAAATGGAGCCCATGGCTGAGGGAGCCAGTCAGCAGAGGGGAGGAGAAGCAGAAGCACAGAGAGCCGGGGTGGTGAGGGAACAGGGCGCCCAGACGCAGATGAGAAAGAGGCTGCGTTGGAACAAGGACTCTCTGCTTCCTCAGCAGGCTGGGCCGCACTCCTTGCCCTGGGGATCCATGAATCATCCTGCTTTCCTTCCAATCATTTTCGGTGAGATTCAATGCCTCGTAATTGAATTACCCCTCATCGGAGACAGTGACTACTCTGTGCCATTTAGCTGTGTGCAAATAGTCCCTCACAAGCTTGACAAAAATAAAAAGGTGTCATTATCTCCCTCGTCCCTGAGGGGAATCTGAAGTTCGTGAGGTTAAGTAACATGCCGAAAGTCCCACAGCTGCTGAGTGAATTCGGTTCTAAATTCTCACACCACGACTCCGGGCCGTGAACACAATCCAAGCTCAATTCCTGCTGACCGATAAGAAGTCCTGAGAAGTGCAAAGAGGCTATGTTTATGCTATGATCTCTTCCTTTCTATTAAGTTCTGAACAGAACACCTTAACTTGCATTACCCATACCTCAGCATTCGGTACGCTCCCTAAGAGAGGACATGTGTCAGAGAAAGCCAGAAGCTTCGCAAAAGAAGTCTGCATTCTCCCAGTTCATGGAATAAACTACAACTACAATATGAACTTTATCAGAAGTTCTTAGAGACTCCAACAGAAGTACAAACCTTTTCAGTTATTAAAAGAATCGAAAGCTTTTTATTGTGCATGAAAAAAGACAAACTCCTCCCTTTCAAATTATTCTACTTTATAGTACAATTCCTGCGGCTGGGAGGAGAACTTCAGACACTTTTTCAAATAACCCCAACCATTTAATCTGTACCTTTAGGAAGTCATGCTGAGAGTAGATGGACAAGAGACAGACGGAGCCAGAAAAGAGGGGTGGGGGAGGGGGAGGAGAAGGGAGAAGAAAAGGGAAGGCATTGTTTCTGAAGTAGTAAGAATCGCCCAGTTTTTCTGGCCCACTTTAAAATGAGCTGGGTATTTCTATCCACAAAGAACACCTAACATTGTTTAGGTAGCTACAACTGAAAAAAATCTTCTGCTTGTCTACTCCACTGAATCTTTCCACCTATTTGTCATCCCTTTACACATAAAGCAGGACTGCTTACATTAACTACACACTTTCACTGGAAGCTAGGCTGCTGGCTTAGTCAGCTCAGGCTGCTATAACAAAACACCGTAGTCTGGATGGCTTAATCCACACTTATTTGGAGGCTGTCTGGAGGTTGGGGAAGACCAAGATCAAGGTGCCAGCGCATTCAGTTCTTATGGAGGGCTGTCTCGCTGGCTTGCAGACAGCCACCGTCTTGCGGTGTGCTCACATGAGGGAGAGCCTCTCGCTCTTCCTCTTCTTGTAAAGCCGTTAATCTCATCGCGAGGACACTACCTTCAAGATTTCAGCTAACCTTAATTACCCCCAATAGCCCACCATCACACTGGGGGCTAGGGCTTCAACACACGCATTTTGAGGAAACACAATTCACTCTGTAGCAGATGCTTTGAGCTGGTTGAAAGAAAGAAAGAAAGAAAAGACGAAAGAAAAAAAAACTGTGAGCAACACCCTAGAAAATCAGCTATGATATTATAACAGGAAACAAATGTCTACACAAGTAGAATGATAAGCCTTGGAGAAATGCCAAGGACCTTCTATAATTTGGGAAAGTTGCAGAAGAGATCTCTGAAGATGGTTTTAAGCCATTAGAAATGGCTTTTAAGAAAACAGTTTTAGTAAGTTTCCATTGAGAGAGAATCCAGATTGGAAAACATGGGAATGGGGCGGGGGGGGGGGCAGAGTCCTTACATGTAGGCTACTGTCTCAGGAATGGAATCCAGATGCTGTGGCGGGAGGCGGGGGAAGGGGAGCATCGGCTGTTGCATCCCTTTTCTGGGCCATGAATTAGGAAGGCCAGTAAGACTAAGGGAAGCTCAAGAACTTTGACTTGAGTCCAGTTTAAGAATTGGTTCTGGAACCTTTGAACTCTTGAAAAATAGCATGCAGTTTCTGAAATTTAGTTGCTTGAATCCACTCTGGGAGGCTGATTATTCTGTGTTTGGAAAACTACATCAATAGACTTTGATTCTATTAAGGTAAAGCCAAGATTCTAATTTGAAATGTAAAATTTCCAGAAAACATGAACTGCTTTGTGTAATTATATCTAAAACTCAGTATTTATTATGTGTCAGTAGACTGGGGCTAGGAAGTAGGTTGGAAGCTGACATTATTTTCCCCACTCTTTCTAGAACTCACTGTATGGGTACGATACTTGGACTCTGAGTAAAGGAGACATACCGCAAAGCATACCCATTAGGGAGAGGTAAGTTGGCCTCTGAAACATGGCAGCAGACCAAGGAGAGTGACTCTGTGGAAGGGATTTTCCTAAGAACATTAGGAGTCTTTATATCTGTTTCCAGTTTAAAAATTTTTCTTTTTCTATGATAAAATTCCCTTCAGTTATTCTCAAGTCTTCATCAAAGTTTTGCTAAACACACAGCCTGGTCTTAGTAAAAAGACTGAGTTCACAATTCAAAAAATTAATAGTAAATATTTAAAGTAATTTAAATAGTAAATTTTATGTTTTTTATATTTTACCTAAATTTAAAAAGTTTTTTAAAATAGTTTTTTAAGCTTCCCATTAAAAAATCCCAGGCCCAAATAGCCTCACTGGTGAATTCTATTAAATGTAGAAAGAAAAATTAACATCCATCCTTCCCAAACTCTTCCAAAAAATAGGATAGGATAAGGAATTTCTCAAGTCATTCTACAAGCCCAGTATTACCCTAGTATCAGACAAACACATCACAAGAAAACAAAACTTCAGACCAATATACCTTATAAACAGAGATGCAGGGGCACCTGGGTGGCTCAGTCATTAAGCGTCTGCCTTCGGCTCAGGTCGTGATCCCAGGGTCCTGGGATCGAGCCCCGCATCGGGCTCCCTGCTCCACGGGAAGCCTGCTTCTCCCTCTCCCACTCCCTCTGCTTGTGTTCCCTCTCTCACCATGTCTTTCCCTATCAAATATATAAATAAAATCTTAAAAAAAATAAACAGAGATGCAGAATTTTCAACAAATTCTGGTAAATGGAATTCAGTGATATAAAAAAAAAGAATTATACACTACACCATAACCAAATGAGAATAATTCCAGAAATGCAAGTTTGGTTTAACATGTGAAAATCAATCAATGGAACACATCATATTAGGAACAAAAACCACATGATTATCTCAATAGATGCACAAAAGTCATTTGACAAAAAGCTGATCCTAAAATTCAGATGGAATTGCAAGAGACCCAAAACAGCCACACACACACAAACACACACACACACACACACAACTATATATATATATATATATATAAAAGAGTTGGAGGACTAGCACTTCACAAGTACAAAATTAATTTCAAAGCTACAGTAAGCAAAACAGTGCAGTACTGGCTAAGAAGAGACATACATGATGAATGTAATAGAACCAAGAGTCCAGAAATAAGTCCTTAGAGTTACAGTCAAGTGATTTTTGAAAAGAGTGCCATGGAGAAAGCATAGTCTTTTAACAAATGGTGCTGGGACAACTGGATACCCACATGAAAAATAATGAATTTGGACCCCTACCTCACACTATATACAGAAATTAACTCAAAATGGATCATTGACCTAAATGTAAGAATTAAAAATATAAAACTCTTAGAAGAAAACTGAGTAAGTCTTTGTAAACTTGGGTTAGGCAATAGTTTCTTAGAGATGACACCAAAAGCATAAGTGACAAAAGAAAAAAATAGGCAAATTGGACTTAGCCAAAACTAAAAATTTTTGTAACTTCAAAGTACACTATTAAATAAGTGAAAAAAAACCCACACAGAATGGAAGAAAATATTTGCATATATATATATATATAGCACTTGTATCCAGAATATATAAAGAACTCTTAAACTCAAAAATTAAAAAAAAAGAATAAACCAACTAAAAACAGGCAAAACACTTGAATAGGTATTTCTCCAAAGAAGATATACAAATAGCCAATGAGCACATGCAAAGACACTCAACACCATTAATCATTAGCAAATGCAAACCAAAACCATGATGAGATGTCACATCACACCCACTGGGATGGCTACTATAAAAAAGATGGACAACATGGGGCGCCTGGGTGGCTTCAGTCAGTTGGGCATCCAACTCTTGATTTCAGCCCAGGTCACAATCTCAGGGTCATGAGATCAAGCCCCACAGCAGGCTCTCCACTCAGCGGGGAGTCTGCTTGAGATTCTCTCCATCTCCCTCTGCCCCTCCTCTCTCTCTCTCTCTCATAAATAAATCTTTTTAAAAAAAAGAGGGACAGGGATGCCTGGGTGGCTCAATCAGTTAAGTGTCTGCATTCAGCTCAGGTCATGATCCCAGGGTCCTTGCTCAGCGGGGAGCCTGCTTCTCCCTCTGCTGGCTGCTCCCCCTGCTTGTGCTCTCTCTCTCTCTCTCTGACAAAAAAATAAATTAAATATTTTTTTAAAAAAGATGGACAACAAGTGCTGACAAGGATGTGGAGATATTGCAAACCTCATACATTGTCAGTGGGAAGGCAAAATGGTGCAGTCACTTTGGAAAACAAGTTTTGAGGAAAATTCCTCAAAACCTTAAACTAGAGTTACCATATGACCCAGCAATTCCACTCATAGAGGTCTACAGAATAGAAATGAAAACATATGTCCACACAAAAACTTGCACAGAAATGTTCATAGCATTATTCTTCATAATAAACCAAAAGTAGAAACAAACCAAATGTCACCCAACAGAAGAATAACAAAAATGTGATATATCCATACAGTGGAATACTATTCCACCTAAAAAGGTATGAAGTGCTGAAACATGCTACAGTATGAATAAAACTAAAATCATAAAGCTCAATAAAAAAGCCAGGTAAAAAAGGCAATACACATGATTCTATTCATATGAGATGTCCAGAATAGGCAAATTTATAGAGACAAAATATAGATTACGGCTGCCAGAGGCTGGGGGGGGTGCGGAATGAGGAATGGAGAGCGACTCTCAATGGGTATGGAGTTTTTCTTTGGAGTCATAAGAGTTAGTTCTGGAATTAGAAAGTGGTGATGGTTGCACACCCTTGGAATATACTAAAAACTATGGAATGAATTGCATGACATGTGAATTATATTTCAATAAATCTGTAATTTAAAAAATATATGCAGGTAAGCACTCTAAGTATTTGAACTCTTACTTGAATTGTCATGAAGTAAATAAACTTAGTCAATGGATGATTGTCAATTGTGAAAATTATTTAATGAGAAAGTGACACAAGATTTCGGACTTCCCCAGGAATTTCTCTTATGGGGAACAGGAATTCTGCCTCCCTCTGGATAAGAGACAAGAAGAAGCCCTACAGATTATGAAATGACTTTGAAGCTGATGTTGGCATCCATGTGACAGGATTGTTATGTGCAGCTCTATGGGAGATGCGCTAGTCACGCAGACTATGATGTAGGTGGTGCCCTCTGGAGCTGTGCTGGCTGGCATCCCCACGATGTCTATGTCCTTCAAGGAGTCTTGGACCCAGGCACACTTCAGTAAGAACATCACCACCATTAATTATCTGAAAACACAATTTTAATGCTGACTGTGAATGTGAACTCTGCTTCAGAGGAATCTCTCTCTTGTCTTCAGAGCACATATTTAAAATATTTCTTCCCAGCCCAGAGGAAAACCGAAGGGTATTCGCAGGTGGTGCCTCTGTAACCATAAAAGCACTTACAATGAGTTCAATGGTTAAGCTGTACATCAAGGTCGCTAGATTGAACTGTTGCCTTTAAACCTCAGGTCCTAAATGATTTGCAGAGTGTCCAGGTTCAAGAGCGTTCCATGCACAGTTTTACTGTGGAAGCCTCTTACTTTCAGACCATAAGTGAGCTTAGAAGTAAACAATAAATATATTTTGCTTATTGTTGGAAGAACAAAGGCAAAAACCACATGTCCTATTATACCTACTACATTTATTTCTTATGTGGTGCTTTTTACTAGGCATCCAATATGAGTCCTTCCATTCTGGATTGCATTTAAGATTATTCCCTTATATAGATACCCCCAAAACATAGAAGGGATCTAGAAGGACAGGGAGCTCCCCTTATATTCTTGTCATTAGTGAATATTTATGAATATCTGATAGCTCTTAACCTGTCAGCTGAGCTTTCTTCAGATCTAAATAAGACTTTTTATTTTACATAGTTTCCTATAGCGGCACAACAGTTCTGGAGCCGCTTCACTGGGAGGATTCTGTCAACAATCAGCATTCCACTGGCATTAACATGCAATAGAAGACAATGAAGCATGACTCAATTAAACTGCAAAAAAAAAGCATCTTCAGATAACATTAACCCAGTAGTCTTCAAAATCTATGTGCGGCTTCTGCTGCATGGCTAACATTAAGGTCAGTGCTTGGAAAACATATGCCTAAGCATCGAACAAACCCACACACAAGATGATTTAGAAGAAAGATCAGAACTCTGTTTTATCTCCTTCCCATGCTGTATCCAAGTATTTTACAACTTAGAGTATGCGGTATCAATTACGTCTCCCCGCTGAAAGATTAAGAACAAAATTTCCCTTCAAGATGTCAATGCAAATTTAATTTACAGAGAAGATACAGTTTGGGAGCCCTTTAGAGTGAGATCTATTTAAAACAAACAAACAGACCAAAAGATTATGTGGGGAGTGGTTCTGAGAACACATGTAAGCACCCGCAGTATGAACTCACGGACGCCGGATATCAGGGTATGTCAGTCAACACATTTCCACAACTAGAAAAGAGACTTAGAATAAAATTGTCAAAGCTTGAGAGGGAGCTTTTCTATCGATATGTTGATGTACACATTTGTATCTCACCTAACCAGGAGGGCTGGATAAGTTCCTTACAGAACCAGAGGGTTTTTTGTTGGTTTGCTTTGTTTTTTTGCTGTACTTGAAATATTTAATGCTCTGGGTTTAAATCATCTATATTTTTAGGTTTCATTATATTGAACACTTAATCATTTCAGTGAAAAGTGCTCTCATTGAACTAAACCGTTAGAAAAAAAACGATAAGATTTCACCAAAGAAAAGATAAAATAGATTCAAATAGTATACAATAAAAGTTTTCAAAGATTTCATTGTTTGGGGAAATTATTAAAATTCCTTTGCTTCAGTTGTAACAAAAAGCATAGATAAATGACCAGGGACATATGTTGAGCTCATGGGTAAATAGTAAAGGAAAATGCTCTGTTACATTTAAGATATGATTTTTAAATTCCAAATCATTATTTGAAGCTACAATTAATATAATTTCTTTCAAGCTGAATTTCTTTTGTAAGAAAGCTATAAAAATATGCCAACAAAAGTGGGAATCAAATAAAAACAATCTTTTTTTTTTAAAGATTTTATTTATTTATTTGAGAGAGAGAGAACACAAGCAGGGGGTAGGGGCAGAGGGAGAAGCAGACTCCCCGCTGAGCAGGGAGCCCGATGTGGGACTGGATCCCAGGACCCTGGGATCATGACCTGAGCCAGAGGCAGCTGCTTAACTGACCAAGCCACCCAGCCACCCTAAAAACAATCATTTAAAGTAGAGCTTTAAGATAAATTTATACGTTAAAATATACCTTTTTGATACTGTAGAAATTAAAATACCTGTTGAAATCATAGGTTCATTTAAAAATCATCAAAAATGGGGGCACCTGGATGGCACAGTCTGTTGAGCATCTGACTCCTGGTTTTGGCTTAGGTTGCGATCTCAGGGTCATGGGATTGAACCCCATGTGGGGCTCACACTCAGCACAGGGTCAGCTTAGGATTCTCTCTCCCTCTCCCTCTGCCCCTCCTGTTCATGCTCCCTCTCTAAAAATAAATAAATCTTTAAAAACATTATTTAAAAATAAAGTAATACATTTTATGTTAAAAAAAAGAAGATAGTAGGAAGGGAAAAATGAAGGGGGGGAATCGGAGGGGAGATGAACCATGAGAGAGTATGGACTCTGAAAAACAAACTGAGGGTTCTAGAGGGGAGGGGTTAGCCTGGTGATGGGTATTAAAGAGGGCACGTCCTGCATGGAGCCTGGGCGTTATACGCAAACAATGAATCATGGAACACTACATCAAAAACTAATGATGTAATGTATGGTGATTAACATAACATAATAAAAAAATAAAAATAAAGTAAAATTATCAACAATGATGGCAATTAAGTGACTAAATGCCTAGTATAGACAATCATTATTTGTGATACTCAGAAGCTAGAAATATAAAATGGGAACCTAAAAAAAAATTTGGAAATTCAAGTTATGAAGGCAACTAATGAGGACAATTTAAAAGAAGGAAGGATTTTTCTGTTTGGAAACATTAAAATATTAATGTACAAATCTTTAAAAAAAAAAAAACACTAAAAGTTTACTGGTTGTATCAGTTTCCTATGGCTGCTGTGACAAATTACCCCAAAGTGTGGTTCAACAAATGCAAAATGTATTCTCTCACCATTCTGGAGCCTCAGAGGGGAGAATCTGTCTCCTGGCCTTTTGTAGCTTCTAGGCGCCCCTGTAGTCCTGGGCACATGGCCCCTTTCTCCACCATCAAAGCTGCTCAGAGGCTTCTTCTCTCTGTAGTCAGATCACCTCCTGCCTCCCTCTCTCATTAGGACACCTGTGATCCCATTAGAGCACACCCAGATCATCCAGGATAATCTCCCCATCTCAAGATTCTTAATCACATCCGCAAAGTCCCTTTTGCCATATAAGGTAACCATTTCAGGTTCCATGGATTAGGACGTGGATGTCTTGGGGTCATTTTTCAGTCTACCCTACCAGCCCAAAAAACGTATTTTAAAATTCTCACCTCCATCCTAGGAGTTGTACAAGTTGTTGCTTTCTTGATCGGCTTTGCTTAGCCTGTGTCATTATTTTCTATGGACCATCAATGGCCAGTTGATCACCAATATCTTTCAACCAATGGTCTCTCTGAGAGGATCTCTAAGGTCTCTCAACCCAAGCTAGTGACACTAGGCAACATAATGAAGGGCGCTGCTTTGGAAGACAGATAGAAAACTTCACTATTCTTCCCATGACTAGTCATATGGATGGATGTGTTGTGTTGTGTTTTGTCTTGTCTAATCAATGGATACGTGATCTAGATTTCATAAATCTAGATCACACTTCTCAAAATTATTCCTAACTGGGCAGGATAATTTTTAAAAATTTTCTCTTCTTCAAAAAGTGCTAATTATTTCTTGAGCAGGCCTGGCATTGTGGAAATAAGGTGGGCTTTGGAGTTACAGCTCTGGGCTTACTACTCACTGGGTTACTTTCCACCTTTTATATTCAAAGACTTATTTATAAAAAGTGCACAGCAAAATAGGATCGATTTACCATTGTTCAGTATGGTCTATGGAATGAATTCAGATATGACTGGTAAATAAAGTAACATGAAAATAGTGATGATCTCATTAAGCCCTCGATAACAGCATATATTATAAATGTGAAATAAATAGTGTTGCTAAGTCTAATAAACGCCAGACATTGGTAAATGATAGTTACCATTCTACTATTTAAATTATCATTGAACTGACAATTGCCACAATCCCCTACACCTCAGGGTTTGTGTTATGTTTTTCCAAGATGCTTATATTAAAAATTCAGGCAAAGCTTCAATGAGTTAGTGTGACGTAGATATCAGAACAATAACTTTAAGAATACCTTTAATAGTGACAGAGGATGTAAGTATTTTTCTAGATCACAGAAGGTTAGCAAGAAAATCCACATACTAAGGTGTAAAGAAAAATTCCTTTCCCTTACAAAAATATTTGAAGTCATTCTCCTGAGAAATGCCTACTTTATACATCATTCTTAAGGAGGTAAAGAAGCCGATCAAGCAACCGTCCTTGCCAACAGAACACAGATCTCAAATCTGCAGCGATTGGTCACTAACGTGCTCAGAAGTAGTCTAGAGTTTCTCAGATCTCCATAGGATATGTCATTAAATCTTCTCCTCCTGCTGGGTCTGACTTCTGGGAAAAAAGCATATGGTATAAAAATTACTATATTTGGTAGTGAATACTAATGATCACTCAGGAGGCTCATCCTTCGGTTTCTTTGGCCTTTAGCATCTAGTTGGTTATAAATGTGACATGATTGGATTTCATTTAATAATCTTTTTGAATTGGTGGTTCAGAATTTACACTATAAAATGTATCTGTAAAATCAGATACCCACATATATGGAGAGACATATACATTTATTTTTGGTGTTATCCCATTAACAGATGGTAAAATGAAGGCAAGAAAAACCCAGAACTGCCCAAGGCTAAGTTTACAGAGGTTCTCGTTCCTCTTAAATTAGTAAACTCTGGAAACAGATTCAACACGAACCTACACACACAAAGACATGTAAGTGATACAGGGTAACGCTGTTTTACTATAGTGTGGGAATTGGAGGGGATGTCACATCACATGAACTGCAAAGCTGTATATCAATTTCTATACAGACATGTCTTAATCATTGTATGGAAGGACAGAAGAAAGTGTTTTGAAATGCGCAGAAATTATTCTATGATCCATACAAAAACAATCAATAACATTTTCTGTGTTACAGTAAATTTTCGAGTGGAATTTCACACACGTGTTATGTTATACAGGGCATGTTCTATAATATTCAAAACCCGGCATGGTTAATGAAAATAATTCCAGGGAAAGAACTAACAGAAATTTGGTTAAAGATGTAATTTTACCTCACATAAACAGCTTTCTAAATATTTTTCTAAAGCTAATTATGCTGGCTCAGTACTGTAAGAAACAGGATTGTGTTACACGGTAGGACAGTAATAATTTCACCTCTGATGGCAAAAATCATTTGGCTAATTTGGCTAATAACATCAATAGTTAGTATACAAATTTTATTTACCAAGGCCAATAGAAAGAATTCTCAGAAGTTGGGTCTTATTTGGATCAAATGTCACTGTCAAAACAAGACAAGATAGATTCCATAATACATACTGTTATTTTCTAAATGTATCCATAATGAAAAACTCCATTGTGAAAAATAATATAAAATATGGATTTTTGTATCAAAATTCTGTCAGAAAGTACAGTTCACATCAGAAGTTAATAGCACTGGGGGAGTTAAACGATTAATACAAAAACAAATACATATTACAGATATTTCTTTGTTCTTCACTTACCATGATGCAAACTGCAAGGATTTAACCTTTAAGGGTTAAAGAGTTTAATCAATGTCAATGTCTGATCTTCTGAAGGCGATAAAGAACAGTCTGTCTAGCGATACCCAACAGAACATCACTTTGTCAAGCCACAAAGCGCCCAAAAGCTTGTCAAGTAAGTTACCAGAAACCTCTTTGTGGTTAGAACTCAGCTCCTTCCTGCTTGACCTATTATTTGATATTTGACCACTTGGTTGCAAGACACTTGCTCTTTCTAGCTGAAATGTCACTGGGGCATCTTGTCAGCTCCCCGACATCTCGGCCTGACATACAATTTTACTTTTGTGTGCTACAAGGCAGAAAATGCAGGGCAATGGCCTTGTTTTAAATTCTGTCAGCATCAAAGATGGGCGTCACTCTTGGGTCCTACCAACAACCAAAACAAAAAAGGAGTCTCTTTTGAAGGTCAAAACAGCCGTTACCTTGAAGTTTTTCAGTTCATACTATTTCGTATCACCTGCTCTCCTCGTGTGGGCACAGTCCTTATGAAGTGCCTAACCATACCACAGAAATCCTGCCGGCACGATCGCTCCACTTTCTCATCAAATGCAGACTTGATAAAAGGATGAGTTTTCAATGCCTGCAGGGACCAGATTCAGCAGTTAACTTAACTTGTTCAAATGGGCAAGTGGTATCATGTAGCTTTACAAGGAGCAACCTGACCTTCTCACATTGACCAGGAGTGACATTATTGTGCAGGAGGGGAAGCAGTCACATCATTTCTGTTTTGCACAACCTGCTTAAAGTTTGCAACTAAATGCTTGTCTTCAGCCGAGCTGACAAGAGAGAAGAGGGGGCTCAGTGAACCATGGCAGGGCTGCCATGAAATGACAGGAATCATTGGCATACATTTCAAATAGCTCTTTCAATCCTATTAAAGTATTGCGGTCCTGCTTTAAAATAGACAAGTATGAAACAACTTTGATAGATAGAGACTAAAATGGCTTATTGATTTTTTTAAGTCTGAAGGAAATTACCCAAAATGTGTCATTCTTTAACATTTAAAAATATGTTACATAAAAATGAGCAAGTGTGATCATAAATAAAACTTAGAAGAAAAAAAGTTGGTTATTTCATTATTCAAGGAGACATAGGTACCTGCACACATCAAGATGTCACACAATTTTTAAAAACCCACTGCCATTTGTGCTGAAACAAAATTCAACTGATAAGAAAACCCCCTTCAAAACAATTTTAATTGTGCTGTTAACTCTTCCTGCCTTTTTTTTTTTTTATTTCATAAAGTCATTATCCAATCTGAGTTGGTCGTTTGGCATTAGCAGACATAGTCGCTGGAGAGGGGTGAGATGACGTCAGCGGATTTATCAATGTCTCCTTCAAGAAAGTGTAAGTTGTATCCAGTTCAGCTTGCAATGGCAAGAAATCCCCCACACCAACTGCTTCCACGGGAAGAGCAGCTCTTGAAGGAATGGAGAGATTTGAATGGTCTCGTGATCCTAGCTACAATATGAAGAAGAAAAAAACAAATAAACATAGAGTTGAAAACTCTGAAACAGAATCGAAAACCAGACACAGTAATAATCATGATACAAGATGGGGTGGAGATGCCATTTTTAATTCTGCCATTATCGGTATGATAATATATAAATAGTAAATTATTTTCCAAGCATGATTGAATCCCTTCTAAAGTGTCCGATGTCATGAACCTTTCCGGAGTTTGTCTAAACACTGAAACATTGTATAAAACTTTTATAAAGTTATTGCATCAAAGAGTCAGTGCAATCAGGCATTTTTGCATCTCCTGCCACAGGCAATCTCCAGAAGCCAATGCTAAGAGTGTTTATTTCATTATGCTCTATAATATGTGCTATATAACATGGAAGATCCGACTGCTGAGAACATGAACTGTGGGTATTTATGTTTTTAAAATCTATCAGCTGGACTCATTTAATTGACAAATACAGCACAGAGAAAAATAAGTAAATTCTAGTGACCTCTAGGAGATAGCACAACGAGATACAAAATGCCAGGCAAATGAACTTTTTTGCCTTTTCCTTTGATAATAATGCCACCGCTCTATTTCAATAAAAACTGTTCTCCTGAAAGTATTTGGAAATTGTGTATCAAAACATGGGATTGCAACATGAAAAACTATTTGCCACATATTTTAAAACATTATACTGGTATCCAGAAACTACTAGAAGTGAAATCAAGGATATCCACACATCCACGATGTACTGGAAAACAGAATTAATATTTTGATGAAGCCTTCAGTAACACTGATAATCAGTAGTTAACATTTAACATGAATGAAGTCTTACCAGTAAAGCAGATAGGTGCTATTATTTTATGACACTTATTGATAGTAACTACTGATCAATTGTATGACAGAATTTTCCAGATTCCCAACAAATAAATGTTCTTGAGATAGTAAGTCTAGTCATAAGTGTCTCCATTAAAAACCACACTTTACATTGCAGAGTTTTTAAAAAAAAAAAAACAACCTCTTTTTGGCAGATTCTCTTACAGTTTTGGCAATAAAATCGCATGAACTATAAGAACCTGCTTTGTTATGTCACATTCTACAAAACCACTCAAACATGTGAAAACAAGAGGGAAGCCATCAGTGGTTTTAGGAAAGTATCAGCAATGCAACTGTTGTATATGTTACCATTTTTGTGGATTTTTTTTAACTACAATTGGAGAAAAATCAATGGCTGCATCTAACACCTAGTTCAGCAATTTTCTTTGATCTCTGTTCTTTTGATTTCTTGATACTCCACTACAAGCCTAGAGCTGACAGAAATCATCCCTTTTTATGCTGGAAGTTAAAAAAAAAAAAAACACCTAAAATGACCACTCGAATGACTTTACGAAGGAGAGGGATTAGCTTATCCCAATGGAAGGAAAAGACATCCTGAGATCAGGCGTTGACCCTGATTAGCAACGCTGATAAGGTTTCCTTTGCAAACCTGGAATATTGGACCCTAAACAGAGAGAGGCATCTCATTCCATCCGAGGCTGGAGTTGCAGATTCCTGCCCTTTTATGGCTCCTAGAATCACCTTTTCTAATTTTTTTTTCTGCATGTTGGAATGGGCAGCACCATTACCTGATTAATTTTGCTTCTATCAAGACTCTAGTGCTGTCTACTAACTTCTCCTTCTGTCAGACCTGAGGGCAAAGGGAGTCCCAAAAAGGCAGGAGATGGTGGGGCCTGATTTTCTTCTTAATAAAATTTAGGGATAGCCACAGTATTCTTTATTATGATAAAAGAAAACTGTCAGGTGAGGCTTCAAAATTTGTTGTCACATCTTTATATCTCAAGTTCTGGTCTAAGAAAACTATACACAAAAAGAGAAGAGTGTGCAAAAGCGGACCAAGGAAGGTCAAGGAGTCTCTGAGGGTATTTTGTTCTGATGCCTTCGACTAGAGCAAGAGAACCGTGCCACACTGACCAGTCACTCCTGTTGGCAATATTAAAGGTATACATGATTTACTCCAACCTATATTCTGTTCTTGAAGTTTCCTTTTTTGTTCTCGTGATCCCATCAACCTAGCACATTACATATTAGGGAGACTGTCCTTTAGGGAAGGCCTCTAACTGCTCGTTTCTCCTTAATATTCGATGGATCTTGGCACTCTACAAGGGGGGTCCTCTTTTGCCCTTTCTCACCTTAACTTTTTTTTTTAAGATTTTATTTATTTATTTGAGAGAGAGAATGAGATAGAGAGAGAGAACATGAGACAGGGGAGGGTCAGAGGGAGAAGCAGACTCCCTGCTGAGCAGGGAGCCCAATGGGGGACTCGATCCCGGGACTCCAGGATCATGACCTGAGCCGAAGGCAGTCGCTTAACCAACTGAGCCACCCAGATGCCCTCTCACCTTAACTTTTTAATATGTCTACTTTCCACCAGGTTGACCGAAAGCATCTTTTCATCTAATATAACATTTTTTTTAACTAAATCGTCTTGAAATGGGATGTTGGGTATTTCCCTAGTATTTCAGATAAGACTCTCACTTTTTGCATGCTACCTTCTGACCTTTTATGTTCTAGCCATGGAAAATAACTTTAAAAAAAGAGGTTTTTTTTTAAGATTTGCACCCCCAAAAGATATGCCCTCCACCAAGTAAACAGATTTACTTTTGTGTAAATGAAAACACATTTTTCTTCTTTTTGCTAGTAGGATAATTTGCTATACTCCATACACTGCTAGAAAGTTTTTTTTTTTTTTTCATGAAATGGCGGGGGGAATCTGATTTTAAGTCACTTAATAGCTTGTAAACAAGCCAGCAAAAATTCTGGTGAAATCTTGGTTTGAGAATGTGATGTTAAAAAAAAACGAGGGGAGGTGAGTTGGGGGATGAGCTGATGGACATTGGGGAGGGTGTGTGTTGTAATGAGCACTGGGTATTATATAAGATTGATGAATCACAGACCTGCACCCCTGAAACAAATAATACATTATATGTTTAAAAAAAAAACCTTTCACCATGAAAAGAAAAAGTAAATACGCACTCTTTTCTCTTGTTACAAATAGTATCCAGAAATATATCATAACACTTTTAATATAACACAGAGAGTAAAAGACAGTTAAATAACTTTTTTATCAGAGACCATTAAAAGTTAATATTCACTGCCTGATCTTACATTTTAAATCTGTAAAGCCCATGGTCATTTGAATTACTTTTTAAACTGCTGAGGTGTTCTGGTACTCTCTCATGTAAATCTAAATTTAAGCAATTTCTCAAAAAGAGATTAGTTACCTGAAATAAAAGGTAGGTGTCATGTGAATCTTTATGGAAGCACTTTTATTTACTCAATAAGCTGTAAATGATTCTATTTGAACTGTTACAGTCCATCAGCTAAATATATATTCACAATACAGAATGTGTTCACTACATTTCTGCATTTAAAAATTTTTATGAAATAGAGTTATTGGACACGTCTAATAGCTATTTTTCAAGGCCTTAATACCTTAGTTTTCCAAGAGTGTTTTCCCAACAAAAAGAGTAAATAAAGCATTAGTCTAATAATGTGATAATCACTCAGTAAGTTGTCTATAAATGAAAGCCATTTTGCAGATCAAGGCTTCTGAACAGATGACACCAAACTATTTGTCTCCCATGTGGCATATATGATCGAGTTAAGTCTTCTGGAATCTAGTATTCTGAAAAGTGCGTGGTGATGTGATTTAGTAAGCCGGATGCTACTACATGGCAGTTCTGCCAGGCACATAGTGGGAGTCCTGGACTGGAGAGCCAACGACTACAGTCTTCTCTCCCACTTCTGTTCCAGTCTAGCTGGGCCATTTTTGCCATGGGAATTAGTCCATCCACGTATCACATCCCTTGCCTATAAAATAAGGAGCTACACCCTTTACAGCTCTGAAGTTCTACAGATCCACATAATTCCATGCATGATGGCATATGACATAATGTTAATGCCCAACTTTTGTGGATGATGTTAACCCAAATACAGTACTTCAGATTTTGAGGGGACATAGAGAGGAGAAATGCACATTGCACACGGTTTTTTTTTTTTAAGTTGCACAGAGGGACACCTGGGTGGCTGAGTCGGTTAAGTGGCTGCCTTTGGCTCAGGTCATGATCCCAGGGTCCTGGGATCGAGTCCCGCATCAGGCTCCCTGCTCAGCGGGAAGCCTGCTTCTCCCTCTCCCTCTGCCATTCCCCCTACTTGTGCTCTCTCTCTCTCTGACAAACAAATAAATAAAATCTTTTTTTTAAAGTCACATAAATAACAAGATTAGCCACAGTTTAGATGATGTGGGTTCATTCAATTAAATTCTGTAGTACCTTTTTTATAACTTTGACCTCCATGATGATGTCTTAAGCTCTGTAAATTATTGACCTGGTTTTAAGTAGGGTGTGCAGCCACACATAAACTGACAAAGGAATCAAAGTACTCACCAGAGGGCCTTCTAATGAGGCTCACTCACCATTGCTACTTTAGCTGCTAATGTGTTCTTACCACTAGAGTCTCCAGACTCAGTATCACAGAGTCTTCCTCCTTCCAAAGACTTCGAGTTAGTTAACCAAATTCTACCTGTCTATCTTCCATTTCTGCCATGTTGGCGTCATAGGACACTGTGGTCTGCACAAAATTGGCAATAATCACATATATAGTTTTCTCTTGTGGAATGGCCCCTTATATACCCGATATATATACATATAACATGCACTTGATACATACATATAACTTGAACTTGATAAATATTTGTGTGGGTGTATTATATGCACTTGCTATGTGCATTCACATCCATACATTATATATATACATACACATACATATGTGTGCATACATAAACATATACATACACCTGCTATCACATCATTAAATATTTATTCCTTGTGGTTACCAATCCTAACTTTGGGTTACCAACGCCAAAGCTGTAGGAATATTTTATGCATTCTTTTCCTTGTAAGTCATGAAATCTTAGTGCAGACCAGTTTGGCTCTTTAGCTCACTGACATCAAGACATGCAGGGATATGTGAGTCAATGGAGTAAAGGAGTCTCTAGATACAGAACAACCTAAGAGGCCTTAAACCTAGAGATTAAGAAGGCAGGGCAACTGTAGAGATAGAAGCAAATAGAAAAGAGAGATAGAAGATATTAGTAACATACTTGATTCACGTCACAACAATTTTGCCCTCATGTAGACATTCAACATTGGTTCAAGAGCTAGAGCCCTAAAGTCGACCTATCTGGTTCAAAATCAGCCTTGACCACTCGATTAATGTGGCAGAGAAATTGGCCTAGCAGCCTTGATTCTTCGTGCCTCCCTCTAAGCACATCCTTGGCCATGGGGCTGTGCAGCTCTTTGCTTCCCTGTCCAGCCTCATCTACCATTTCCTCCCTTGTACTCCACAATCCAATCGCATGGAATTGTGCGTCCCCTACACACGATGCCCCCATGCTTCACACCCGCTCCCTACCTGTCCGCTGCCCAGAGTATCCTTCTGTCCTTCGTGGGGGAGTGCTCCCCCCACCTTTCAGACTCTGCTCAACATTTCCCTCTTTGTGAGGCCTTTCCGGATCCCCATCCCGCCCTTCCCTAACCTCAGTGAGCTGTGACACCCAGTTACACTTTTATATTCCCTCATGAGCATCTGTTTTTCTATTTTTACTTATTTGTATGCACTGATAACTCCCCTACAAAACTCTGAGCACCCGATGCAATGGATTCGGGACTTTGTATGCCTAGCACTTAGCAGAGTATCTGGGGCTAAATAAGATTTCTGATGAACAAATCACTCAGGTTGGCCTCCTATTGGTATTTGGTCATTTCATGTAGATACAGATTTTGCCCCAATTCAAAGCAGCACAGTGTAGTGGAAAGGATATGACTCTGAAGTTGGAGAGACCTTGGGCTCCACACTTGATCCTGCCATGTATTAACCATGTGACCTTTGACAAATTACTGAGCCTGTGGCCATCTGCATCCTCTGTGACATAGGAAGAATAATCCCTCCTAGGGTTGTTATAAGGATTAAATGAAATAATAGACACAAAAGGCAGAGCATTCAGTAGCTCTCCTTCTTCCCCTCTCCTTCTCCTCTTCTCAGATGATAACAAATTCCAAATTTATAATTATAGCTAACATGTATTGGGCATATGTGTCTGGCCCTGTGCTAGGTTTAGCTTTATAGACATTATCTCGATTCTCACAACAACTCAATGAGAAAGTACTACTGTTACCCTCATTTTGCAGTTGAAAGACTGGGGCTGAGAGAATAGAATAAATTGCTCCATGTTGCACAGCTTGGAACGTGGTAGAAAAAGATGTGACGCTTGATCCTTCTGATTCTTCTCCCCTAATGCTTGACCACTACCTTATCATGCTGCCCAAAGAAGACAGCCTCAGGCTTATTTTATAACCAGAACTGTTTCATAAACACAGCAATGGCTCAACAAATCCCTGTGCAGCTGGGAAATAAAAGTACATAGATTGTACTAGAGGCTAAAAATAAATGTTTATATTTTTGATAACATATTTTATTATAGTCCCACATTTGAATATCCATGGTACTGGAGTAAATAAATAGATTTTATAGCATTTACATAAAATAAAAGTTCTAGCCTTTCACCAAAGGAGCTTATTTGTTGTTATATTCAGAGATAAAATTCAGCACTGAAGTTTTAAATTACACTCGAGCATCTAAACTTTAATTTTAAATTACTTTAAAGATGTCTTGTGCCTGACAAGATAACAATTCCCATTTTCTTCTCTTGGATGTTTAGATTTCCTGACATGACTGAGGTTGGAAAAAGAGTCGAAGGATTTTCCCAGATAGCTTTTGTTCTTTCTTTTCCTTCTTTCTTTCCCAACCCTGCCTCCCAGCCTGCTCCCACCCTGGTAATTCTGATACACCTGATGGTAGGAATGCCAGAAATGGTCAGAAAAATGCAAAGGTGGCCATTTTTTCCTCTGTGTCTTAGAAAAATGTAGTTGCAAAAAATTCAGAGGGAATTTGAAATGTAAATATATCCATACACCCAAGTATATACAAAGGTACAAAAACTGAATAAATAAAAACTTGGGCATACTATTTAGAAAAAATGCCACTGAAAAACTGAAATGATAACGGATAAACATAGTGTAACACACATGATGGCCATAAGAGTGACTTTCTTTTTTTTTAAGATTTTATTTATTTATTTATTTGTTTGTTTGTTTATTTATTTATTTATTTATTTGACAGAGAGAGAGAGCACAAGTAGGGGGAGCAGCAGAGGGAGAGGGAGAAGCAGAGTCCCCGCGGAGCAGGGAGTCCGATGCGGGGCTCGATCCCAGGACCCCGGGATCATGACCTGAGCCAAAGGCAGTCGCTCAACTGACTGAGCCACCCAGGTGCCCCTAGAGTGATTTTCTTAATTGACAACAGGTTCATGCAACTGAAGAAAAAAGAGAACCTAATTAGAAAGCAGGCTAAGGATAGTCTAGTATTAAGATTGGGTTTAGCTGTAACAGAAAACCCAAAATGTCAGTGGCTTAAATAAGATAGTTTATTTGTCTCTGATATGACTGAAGTTATCAGGAATCCAAACAAAAAAACAAAAACAAAAAACAAAAAAGGAACCCAAACTGCCTCTACGTTGGGCTCCACAGCCTCAGTATGTGCCTTCCACCTCAGGGCCCAAAATAATTGCTTCCGTTCCAGCCCTATGTCTGCATTCTAGGCAGAAGAAAGGAGGACAAAGACGAGAAGAAGGCACCATTTACATTTAAAGACACTTCCTAAAATCACAACACTTTTGCTTACATCCCATTGGTCAGAACTTGGGTTACATATCTAATTAAACTTCAGGGATATCAGGAATGTAACTTTCTCCGCCGAGTGACCCAGGTAATATTCAGAAGTTTTATTACTAAGAAACAAAGAGAAAACAGATCTCAGGGAACCACTAGCAGCCTCTGCCTCAGACATAAATTGGCCTTTTGGTTGGAAAGGGAGGAATACAATAACCAATAAACATGAAAAAATGTTAAACCTCATTCATAATTTAAAAAATGCAACACAAGGGGCACCTGGGTAGCTCAGTCGGTTAAGCGTCTGACTCTCAATTTCAGCTCAGGTCATGATCTCAGGTCCTGGGATCAAGCCCCAGGTCAGGCTCCCTGCTCAGAGTGGAGTCTGCTCGAGATTCTCCCTCTCTCTCTCTCTCTGCTCCTTTCCCCAGCTGGTGAGGGCTCTGGCGCGTGTGCACTCTCACTCTCTCTCAAATAAATAAATGAATAAATAAATAAATAAAATCTTTAAAGAGAGAGAGAGAGACGCAACACAAAACATGCCAATGAAGACGACATTTCACATATTAGATAGGCAAAAATTTAGATGTCTGATGATACCCACTGCTGAGAGACAAGCTCAGACCACATAGGCAAGGATGCCAAGCTTAGTGCAACCTATCTGGAAGACAGAATTTTAAATGTACCTGACCATTGATCCAGCAATTCCACCGCTAGGGCATTTCTTCTCACTCACAAAAGTTCACCAAGGTAAGCAGATAGATGTGTTCATTGAGCATTTTTGTTTTTTTACAGAAAAACAGTTTTTAAGTAAAACTAAAGGATCCATCCAACCGAGTGCTATTCAAGTGAAGTACGAAACAACCATAGAATACAACCATCAAAAAAAAGTAAGGTGAATATGTAAACATATAATATATAAATATGTCTAAGTGAAAAAAGAAGGTTTGAAATTATGTGTGTGGATAGAGAGAACCCACTTGTATTTTAAAAATAAATAGAAGACACACACAGGCATATGTATACCTATTTTTCTTTCTAAAAAAGGAATCACAAGAAAGTGTTCATTATCTTTGGAGTGTGGATGAGGGGGGAAAAAAGCTTTGAAAGTTCAAAATTTTCTTTCCATGGTTTTTATATTTAAAACTATTTGAACCGGGGCGCCTCGGTGGCTTAGGGGGTTAAGCATCTGTCTTTGGCTTGAGTCATGATCCCGGGTCCTGGGATCGAGCCCCGCACTGGGCTCCCTGCTCAGCAGGGAGTCTGCTTCTCCCTCTGCCTCCGCCCCTCTCCCTTACTCGTGCTCTCTCTCTCTCACTTGCTCTCTCTCTCCCTCTCTAAATAAAATCTTAAAAAAAACAACTCTTTGAATCATGAGCAAAGGTTATGAAACTGGCAGTTTGCAAAAGTAAAACTATAGCTGATTAACAAATAAGTGGGAAAAAATGGTAACCTCCAAGAATCATCAAAAATGGAAAGTAAAAAGGTATTTATTTGTTGCCAATCAAAACTGAACTTTAAAAAATTATGATACTAAATGTTAGTGAAGGCATTATGAAACAGGCATTTATAAATTGGTAGTGATTGTATAAATTGATAGAACCACTTGGACTGTAATTTGGCAGCTGCCTTAAATGGGTAATACCACTAGATCTGACAATTCCATTTATGACTATGTTCCTTATATCAGTACTAACAGACAAAAATTGGAAATAAACCCATACTCAACAACGTCTTCATCTTACTTACTTACTAAAGTATCTTTAAGTAAGCTACAGCCACTTGACGGAATACTATACAGCTATAAAATTTACGGTTATGAACTTACAGATAACATGGACAAATGCTTAAGTTGAACAAGGGGTCAGAAAATTTTTCTGTAAAGGGTCAAATAATAATTCACGTTTTACAGGCCATACGTTCTCTGTTGCAACTACTAAATCCTGCCATTGTCACCCAAATGCAGCCATAGAAGATATGCAAATGAATTAGCAGCCCATGTTCCAATAAAATTTTATTCATGAGCACTGAAATTTGGATTTCACATAATTTTCACATCATGAAATATTCTTCTTTTTCTTTCTTTTCAACCATTTAAAAATGTAAAAACCATTCCTAGCTTGCAGGCTATACAAAAACAGGTGGCAGGTGGATATGGCCCATAGGCTTCAAACTTTGCCAACCCCTGAGTTAGACCATATATGTAAAAAGGTGATTCACATAATCACATACGATAACTTTCTTTGACTTATTGGAATTGTTGGCATTTTTTCCCAAAACTTCTGTATTTTCCAAATTATCTACAATAAGCATGCCTTACTTTTATAACCAAAACCTTTTATTAAAAAAGACTAATTTTATATATACTGAAACCCATATTTTAGTACAGTTATGACTCTGAAATGTGCAGTCAAAATGAAAATGTAATTGGTTAAAGGCCTCAGAGGGTAGGTCTTTAACTAAATGTTTTGCAAGTTTTGAAAAGGTCTTAATTTAGCTGCGACCACTTTCCTATTTCAGCATCTACTGTATCTATCCCATAGCCACAGTCTCGCACTGAGCAAACACAAATAATTATACGGAGTGACTTGTCTCTCTACTCCGCACGAAAGCAACTCCTTATGTAGAGTGGCTACTTACAACTTGTGTGCCTTCATTTTATTCCAAACAGCCCTTCCAGCTGCCAAATTACAACTTCTGTGGTCAGAATGTACACATGTCACACTCTATCTGGGAACCATTAGGCAGAAGTGTTCTGACCACTTTTTCATTACTCAAGAATTTCCTCTTAAACTTCTATACCTTTTTGATTCAATGTCAAAAATTTAATAATAATCTGAAAGCTATAAATTTAGACCTTTTAGCAGTATGTTTTTTCCCCGGGTGGAATTATGACCATGCACTCAGGTAAAGAGGAAAAGGGAAGAATCGTCTAAAACTTAAAGTTGTTTGAAAGAGATGACTTTCCTAAATCTTACTGACATTGTATCTGTCAATCACATACCTCAACAAAATTAGCAATAAACCCACATTTTGAAATTTGAAACTCATTTTTTCCCATGGCCCCCCTTCCACTGGTGTTTTATGTTCCCTCACTCTACTACATCACACCTAAAATTTCTAGCAGTTCTTCACAGAATGCTGCAGTCTTCACTCCCTTCAACTGGTGCTATGGCCGAGCCTTTCTGAAGTGGCTGGTTGTCTTCCGTTAAAAGACCATGGTCTCTCTATCTCCCAGTGAGAGAGAGGCACTTCAGATGTAAAACAAATCACGCGATCTGGGGTTCACATCTGTGGAATGCCTTCAAATCACAGCAAGCACTGGGGAGTATGTTGCAAAGCAAATCACTTAGCTGGCAATGACATTTCCTTTACATGATAGGCAGGAATGTTATTTCTGATAGAAGCGGGCCATTTCCAGCACTCTCAAACCAAACCCATATCTCTAGGGAGAACATCCTATAGAACTGCAAGAATAATACAGCAACCACAAAATTCCAAAATAATATACCTACAGATTACATTTCAGGGATCCATTCCCTACATTTTCAATTCCATATGATAGATTTTCCCCATGCTTGCATAATGCATAAAACATATCTAAACCCACATCCACCATTAGTATCCTATCAGCGTTATTCATTAATTCTTTCAAGAAATATCTATCGAGTGCCTACAAGGTGCCAGATACTGTTCTAGGTCCTGGGATAGAGCAGCGAATTACACACACAAAAACTGTCTGTCCTCAGGGGAGCTCACACTGTCCTTAACTAATCTGACTCTGGAGCTAGTCTCCTTAACTAATAATTTGCCGATATACTATATAACAACACAACTGCTATTTTTTGTAGTGTTAAGTTTTGATGGGCAGGGCACTGGGAGTTTACAAGCCTCATTGTTCTGTGGATATAGACAAGGTTCCAGGAATGAGTTACATTTCCCTGGTTCTTCCCTGACTTGCTCACACCAGACCTCAAATACCTTGCACAGTCCCCATCAAGAGTTGCTGGGTGTCCGGAGTCCCTCCCCTCGCTGCTGCCTCCAATGTATCAGCCGGCTCACTGTGCCATATGGGTGATGTCCCTATGCCCACCCCTCCCCGTGTCACCTGAAAACCATGACAACTCTGATGGACCCGGTGTCTCACCATGTCTGTCATAAAACACTTCTTTCAGTTTCCACCTAGAGGGCCTTTTTCTAAGAGTCCAGATGCCAGTCCCTGGGCCTGCATGGAGGGGAGACACTAGGCGGTTCTCTCCACTTCTGGGCACCTGCCCGCAAAACTTCCACACGTTCTTTACCAATCGCCAAAACCCGCATTCAAATGAACTTCCTCTGAGTCTGCACACCAATTTTTCTAAAAAGCCTAGCCTCGTTTGAAATGCAGTTCGGGCTCAGGGTAGGACATCCACAAGACGATGATTTTGACACAGGCTTTCAAGCTGTTTGCCAATTTTTTTTCTTTAGCTACTTAAGAAAGTCTCTTCATTTTCTCTAACTTAAACGCACTTTTAATATTTGTATACAAGTTATCTCTTCGGTCTTCTCTCTATTTCCTACTTCATCTCTTCTTTATTGTCTATTTGCTTATTATTTGAGAGTATTCAAATTTGCTATTGGAGACCAGGAAAAAAAAAAACTGGATAGATGAAACTCAAAATAAGTGTGAAGCTAAAGGATGAATCAGCCAGTCGCCTGTGAAACACAGGCAGAATCCACATGTTGAGAACATGGTAAGTTAGTGCCCTAAAAGACAGGTTACTTAGAGATAGAACGGGGTGGAGAGACCACATCATAAGATAGAGATATGCCACCTCCAGGCTAATGTCATTCTTAAACTGGCCCGAGAGCCGCAGACAAAACCCAAAGCAGTTCAACAGCCAAAGAGGCAAGCTATAGCTAGGGGGCAGATATATTTGTCCTGCATCTGTCCTGGAAGGGAAGCAGGGGTGAGTGGCCCAGGCACCTCTGTCTCCCGAGCCCCCTGTGTCAAACCTCCGCCCTGGTCCTCACAACCTCACGGAGTGGAGAAGGCTGATGCAGCCAAGAGACAGGGGTTGTAAGAGCACTGCATGACCATGGAGTCGGGGAGTTTGGTCCTTCCCCTGCTGGCTCCCCACCATGCTCTGCTTCTTGCCGTGTGTCTTAAACTGATCTGATAAATTATGTATTTGAGTATTGTAATGTGCCCTGTGAGACCTTCTGTTCTGTGACCTCTGGGATAACAGGCCTGGCCGTGGACTCAGAGGCAACCGTGGCGTCGAGGTGATTCCCCATAAAACACCTTTGCTCCCCAGTACCTATCAGCACGCCCTTCCTTTCTCCTGTCTGAGGGTCTTCTTGTCATGCTGCTCCTTCTCTTTAAAAGGAGGCTGCTTCAACAGGTTTTTACTGTTCGTCACGACTCACCTCGGGGATCGCCTTGTCCCCAGACTTCCCTGACACCTGTCACCTCACATTGGGATTGGATGTCCCTGCTCTGTGTCATGGCAACACAGTCTCAAAATCTGCTGTTTGCAGCTCAATATACCGGCCACTGGCCACACGTAGTTATTTCAGTTTTAATTAATTTTATTCAACATAAAAGTCCATTAAAAATGAAAGTTCAGGTCCATCGCAGGGAGTTGTAGAGGACAGCTTTCACTGTGCGCTCCTCAAAGGAAGCCATGGGCTACTCTGTTTCTTTGTCACCGGTGGCTTCACCGGTGGCTGGCACCTAGCAGGTGCCCCAGATGTTGGCCTGCTGTCACATGAAGGGACTTCCTCTAATCTGTATTCCAAGGAAAGCCAACAGGAAGGGCATGTTTTGACATTCAACTTTCCTCTTTCCAAAAATAAGTTTCATTTTCTTTAATTCTGACTTCCTTCAATGCCTCCTTTCTGGAGCGTCTAAAGTGTCAGGAGGGACCTCGCTGTTCCTTTCTAGGCTTATCTTTCTCGACCTTCGGTGAGTGTCATTACGGCATTTTACGCTAGGGCACCCTCAGAGAAGAGGGAAAGAAGCCTGTGACAGAAGGCAAGAGGAAAGTTATCTTGCCAATTGTCCATTCTCCAGACCCCCAGGCAGGAATCCTAGCTCCCTTAAAAGCTCGATTTTGAATATCAGAGAAAAATGCATTCTTACCCTACAGCTTTTAATTTTTAATTTTTATACTCTCTTGGGAAAAAGATTCCACTATGGGCCAAATTCGGAGGCGATCTAATTGTTTGATGTAAACCTTCAAAGTTTCCTTTGAGTTGAGTGTCTCTCTGCTTGGGCAGAAAAGGGGAAAAGAGGGAATTTACATTCACTTTGCTAAACATTAGCATCTTTTGTTCAATCATTTGAATGCAGGACAGTGAGGGGGCAAACAGCTTAGCAAACAAGAGTTGACACATACAGTGTAAAATCTTTTAAGGTGCTTGGATTCAATGAGGGAGAAAGTGAGACGCAACCGTATTTCAGCTTCCTAACTGTGCTCCAGTCTGCGGGAACTTTGTGACAGGTCTCTGTCTCTCAGCTACACTTGACTGGCTTTTGCTGACATTCAGCTGTCAGACGGCAACCCTTTACCAGGCCCCTAACATGCTCCACAGCCTCACCCAATTAACTTGCTTTCACTTGACACGGCAGCAAAAAGCTTCATAATAGGTGGTCAAGGTGCATGGTGTCTGCCTGGGCCCTCGAAGTGCTCACACATAGCAAGATGTTTAACTACTTTTCTTCTTGCCTGTGTGCTCACAACTAGTGTGACTACCATTCAGTCATTCCACATATGGAATTGGACAGGAATATAGGAAATATTAGAGTGACGCCGTAAACTGCTCAAAAGCAGGCTTCTAGATGACTGAAGTTCAATTTCAAATCACTTCTGAGAGAAAGATTTGATTTTTAGATTACCAAAAGTTAGTATCAACTAGCAATTGATCTGTAGTTAGTTTTCCCACTCTCTCATCAATAATAGTATTATATAAAGATGGCACGGTGTAGAAAAATTGCTTTTGACAAGGGAGGGCAGAAAAGTCTAGGCGCGATTCAAGAGTATGGCATTCAGCCTTTGCTCATAAGCATGCATTTTTCGGATGAATTCTACAGTAAGCTTTTGGTAAATTTTGGTAATGCGAGCCTTTCTGATGAAATACATTGTGCTTGAAAACGTTTGGCTAAGAAATCCAAATTTTTATACTTACTTTGAAAACTTATCTGAATAATTTACACATTTTCTCTCATCTCCTAGTATGTTCCAACCTAAGCATATAATCTATTTTCATTTATTGGCGCTCTGAAAATCTGAAAATTATGGGGGGAAAAGTGACATAAAGAAAAGGAAAAGGGATATAAGCTACATTGCCTTTGGAAACCCATGCTTTTAAAGCTTTGTGATGAAGAGGGCACTGACAAGGTTACTTTTTGATAGGATTCTATTATTGACATCCAAATGCAGCTTTTTATAGCTATTTTTTTAAAAGAGTTATTTATTTATTTTAGAGAGGGGGCGTTAGGGCAGAGGGAGAGCAACAGACCCCCCGCTCACAGAGCGCAGAGCCCTACATGGGGCTCAGTCTCACGACCCTGAGATCATGACCTGAGCCGAAACCAAGAGTCAGATGCTCAACTGACTGAGCCAGCCAGGTGCCTCTCTTTATAGCTATTATGAAAATACAGTTATGATTTCAACTCTAAGCATCATATCAGTAATCAAAGGTAGAAGTCTAATTACAGGAATGGGGAGTTCCAGCGTCCACCACCACGAACCAATCCTGGTGGTGATTCACCACTACTCTACGCCAGGCCAAGCAGAGTTTAACCATACCTTGCCATTCCGAGTGAGCCTGGGAAGTGTCTCTGAGCTTTGGAAGTCAGGTCGCTGAGTAGCAGTGCCTCTGTGACATGTCTTCAAATTAAACGAAATCTTTCTCTACATAAAGTGTGTATTTAATGTTTTGAACACTGCTCACTTCTTAACAGAAGCTCAAGGCAAGGGTAGATCTTGACTGAATTGCTGAGCAATTAGGAAACCACCCTGCATCCACTTGATTCATTAAGTCCTGTCAAGTTTTCCCTGTCTAACTCCAATGTCACGTTCCTCCACCCCCACCGTTACGGCCCTCACACGAGGATCACCCTCACTTCTCACTGCCACCTCCTTAGTATATTTGTTTATAGCTACCCTGAATAACGAATGCCTTTTATAAAACCACACCCCACGTTAAACTTACCAACTGTGTTAGCTTCCTATGGCTGCCACAAGTGACCACAAGCTGGATGGCTGAAAACAATGGAAATCTATTGTCTAACCGCTCTAGAGGCGAGAAGTCCGAAATCAGGGTGTCAGCCGGGCCACCCTTCCTCCAAAGACTAGGCAAGAATTTCCCCGTGGCTCCTTTAGCTTCAGGTGGTGGCGGGCAATGCCTGGCATTCCGGGTTTGTAGCTGTGTCACCCCAATTCCTACCTTCATCCCCATGTGGCCCTCCTCCCTCTCCGTCTCTCTGAATAGCTGTGTGTCTCTCCTTATAAGGACCTTGATCACTGGATTTAGGGCCCACTTTAATCCAGTATGAACTCATCTTAATTTAACTGGTTAGATCTGCAAACACTCTATTTCCAAATAAGGTCACGTTCTGAGGTTCTCAGTAAACATGAATTTTCTAGAGAACACACTTCAACCTACTCTACCAACTATTTACAACGTAAAAAAGAAATGAGTTAGGGGTATTCTTATAATTTTGGGCTCAGGGCACCTATATAATTTTCCTTCAGAGTGTTATAAACGATAGCTTAATATTAGCTTAGCAAAACTTTGTGGACTCCCCAAGCCCAATTAACTTTTGAAGATCATTGTTCATGAACATCACTTCTGGTGAAGCTATATATTTAGTCTTCAGATGTTACTTAGCAAATGGAGCAAACATTTTTTTTTTACTGTCTTGTAATATCTTAAAGTGAACTAGCTTTTTTCCCTTAATTTTTAATTGCTGAATATTTTACTTTCATTAGAAACCAAATCTGTTCAGAAATCAGTGTTTTTAAAATGTATTAAATGATGCCATGCTAAACATAAACTTATATCCAAAAATTCCAGAAACACCCTATGAAAGAAATTTTTAATATCTAGGTATGTGAAGGTCTCAGAATTTCTATAATATATGTGCAATGATAATTTTCTAATAAATACATGCAGAAATGGTTTATAACAATACTCATACACACTGCTTGTGGTTCCATTATCCAAATTCATGTATATATCAATTTGTTATCTCTCCCAAATCCCAAAGTAGCTTGATTTGTTAGGATCACTTTTTAAATGAACATAACTTTATTATAACTGGATATTATTTATGCAAAAAAAATGAGGCAGATTAAAATGTTGACTTTACAATCTAGGAAATAAAACCCCTGTATTCAAAAAAAAAGTATTAAAATACAAAAATATTATTTCCGCCTGCTATCAATATGTCAGGCATTTAACAACAGATCTTGAAACCTAACTGAATAACATGTTTCTAGGCAAAGCTACCACAATGCCAATCAGAAGGCGCTCTAAGGCTAAGCACAATGTTCTGCGCCTAGAAGGGGAGTGATTTTGAGGCCTCCACAGTTCCTTCCTACTTTGAGAACAAGTAAAACCTATAATAATTCTATGTTCAAATGATTAGGACATAATAGAAACAGCATTAATAATAAGCAGGGGCTTTACAGATATCCTTTCTTTAATCTTCATATAAGCCTAGAGACAGAAGCTACCGTTATCCTCATTTTTACGAATGAGGAAACCGAAGCCTTCTTGAAGAGGCTGTTCATGGCAGCAGGATCACATGGCTAGCAAGAGGTGAAGCCAGGGTTAGAAGAATCCCACTCCGAGCCCACCCACCCAGCCACTATGAATGCGAGGGCTCTGGAGCTGGGCTGCCTGTGTTCACAACCTTCTCCAGCACCTGGTAGGCCTTTCAATATGGAAATAATGAGAGTAATAGCAGCGATAAATACCATATACCCATAGGGGTGTTTTAAGCATTCAATAAGTTAACACATCTTCAATTCTGAGAATGTTGTCTCACACATGGAAAGTACTGGATAAAAGTTAGCTTCTCTTTCTCCTGCTTTTTTTCTTGCTCTACACCAACCCTCTGGCTCAACAAACCCTGGTCATGGGCCATAGACCAGGCCTTTACCTGGAAGACACTTTCCTTTGCTCACAAGGGGGCTTCAATAAGAAGATACAGATGACTTAGGCCCAAAAGAAAAGTGGTGGCCACAGCAGATTACAAAGAGCCAGGACTCTGGCTTACTAGCTGGATGACTCTTTGGTTTACTAGCTGGATGATGCTCCCCAACTTTTCTGAATCTCATCAATAATACTTTTATCACACAAAAAAGTTATAAAGTCATGTACAGGTATTATGGGTGTATTTTCAAAGCTCTAAAGAATTACAGAAACAAACAATATTATGATCATTACAGAAAAAAGAAAAACAACACGACTCCCAGCTTGACCTTGATCGTGAATAGGCCAGCAGCATCCTGTTTCTGCTCACATAATTCTCCCTGTCCAGAATTCCTTATGCAAACCCTATCACTCCTTCAGAATCAAGCTCAAATACAAATTCTCAAAAATATTCCCTAACCACCCTAGTCCAAATTAATCTATCTTTTCAAGCTCCATGAGCATTTATCATCTTACTGCTTTATGTAAGTCTGTCCTGACTCACCAACTAGCTTATCAGTTCCAACAAACCAGCAACTCTTCACTATGCCTTTTTGTATTCAGTCCATGTACAGATACAACTATCCTCCCTGCATAAAATATGGGAAGAGAAAGAGCTCTAAAAGATTTTAGGACTCTTCACAAGGGAACAAAATTCATTGACTGATTCAACAAACTTTTGTTGGGGACTTAGCAGCAGGTCAAGCACAAAGTAGGTACTAGCACTGGAAGGATGGTTACACACGGTACCTGGCTTCCAGACCCCCGGATCAGCAAAATGAAAAAACGCACGTAGGACTGCAGGCCTTGATCCTGATCTAGTTCTAGACATACAGGTCTGCTCTAAATGAGTAGCCGTAGTGAGCTGGCATACTCCCTGCAGATGTTAAGTTGATTCTTGGGACCTGATCCTTTTTAATCTCTTTTCCTAAACATTAAGAATCACTAAAGTAGAGAGTTTACCAATGCTTCCCTAATCTCTTCCAAACCAAGGACAGTCCCTGGACCGGCTGGAACTTTGGAAGGAGTTGGAGTGGAAATAGAATAGTCTGATAACTTGAAAATAAATTTATTGCCCCAAGTGCATAATAAATCCCATCATAAATAATTGGAGGACTATGTCTCAATTCTCCTATATGATCCCAAAATAAATATATGATTTTTAAGCTAAAATGTATTCATTTAATAAATATTACCTCATTGCTATTACATGCTTAACTGTTACATGACTTCATATCAGTGAGACTATTTTTTTAAAGATCATGCTCTCACCACTTACAGAAATAAAAGCAAACACAATTTCTGATCATCCTCCAAATGGGGTACTCCACAAGCATCTCTAAAGTTCTGAATTCATAAATAAGTGTTTGTTTCTGGCAGTGATGCAAAAAGGTCTTTTTACATTTCCTTTTGAAGATTTCTGCTCCTCTTTTTCCGTAAACTGATGAAACTGCCCAACTGCCATCATGCCAATCCGAGGGTCACCGAATTAAATGCATCAATGGCAATAGTGACAAAGCTGTTAAAAATGTCCAGAAACACACATGTAGTATCGAATCATTACTATGCTGCCACGAACTTGAGAGGAAATGGGAAATCTTCAAGGGGAAAAACGAACATCAAACAGAGCTGACAAGACAGCCAGTGGTTTGACTCAGGATCTATCTCCTTACAGAGTTTGGTTTGGGTTCAGTAGCTAAAGTTCAGGGTTCAGGGCTATTCTCAGGTGGGCTGACATTCCAACCACCAGATTCTTAAACTGCCTTGTTTCTTTTTTTAAAATTTACTGTTCTACATTGCTATTAATGTTGTAAGAGCTCTTGATCATAGTTTAAAATTTCTAGAACACTTTATACTTTTCTCTATATTTCTCTATATTTATAGTAAAGAAAAATAAATTGGCCTTTTTACTTAGGAATATGGAATGTCAACATGTAAGTATTATTTGTTGCAGAAATTAAGATTTCTTTGAAACTCAGAAATGCATCATAAAGCACTCTCTTTACTTGAACGTAGAACTTAAAAGAATAGTATTTTTTTATTCTTACTTTTAAGGACTGTGGACGGTCTACTAGTATATTCCTCACCATTACCATTATTACTTATTTATTGTACTCCAATAGTATGCTACATACTGAATAAGATATAAACAAAGACACAATCCCTGATCTCAGGTGAGCAATTCAAATCCAACCACATATCAGAAATTTCTTTCCTTTCCTGTTTTCCTTCCCTTAGGAAAGGGGTCAGAGAGACCACAGAAACCATCTGTTAAATAATAACCTGACATAACAGATGATCTTAAGAATAAAGAAATTCTGACCCACAGAGACAGAGAACAAATCACAGCCACAAGCTTGGCTTTTTGATAATTCAACTTCCAAACAGGCTGGTGGATTTTAAGTTATGACACATAATTTGGAATGTGTCATGGAACTTTTAGCAAACTATGCCCTATGTCCCAGGTATTGCGCTAATATCTAGGAATAGAACAATCTCCTATTCACGCAGTACTTCTCGTCTAATTGTGTTGGTCAATCAACAATCAATTACAATAAGGTCCGTAAATGTTATAACAGCCTAATAGGTGTTTTGGGGGGACTTGAGATTTAAAACTTGGGGGAAAAAATCAAGTAGGTAAAAGATGGAAAACAGTATTCCAAGCAAAGGAACCAGGATATACAATTCTCATGAGACTGAGAGCCTGGTACTAATTTTTACTAATCTAAGTTTAAAAAAAATGTAATAGATTGGTAACCCCACAGATGCTATAGCTGGTAACCTTATATCAGGTCTTTGCATTTTGTGCTTAAAAATGAATTGGCTTATTTCATATAATATTTGTGTATTTTGTTTCTAAATGACTAGTTAAAAGGGTTTCAGGCTGCTGTATATTGTCTAGGATGTCCTTCAAACTACACATGGACTGTAAAACGTGTGTTAACATATGATTTTATTTCTTCAAAGGTTCACTATATGCTTTTACCAAAAATATGTGTATCACTATTCTCCCCAAAACAAAGGATGGAAAGTTATACATTTAGTGACAAAAATCAGCACCAACTGTCAAGATCTTATACCAGTAAGTAGTTCCTGGAAAAGTTTATGCATGAAGTAAAGCAAAAATATTTGTTGGAAGAAACAAAAACAAGTCTTAGTTTTAGGCTTCTGAGCAGCCATAAAGCAAGTAAAAATGATTTTACAAAGTACAGAAGTTATCATAACATTATTCATTCGTTTTCTTTTCTTTGCTTTTCTTTTTTTCAGCCTTGAGTACATGATCTGTATTTTATGACATGTCTACATGTTACTTCTTAACAGGTCCCTGGCTCCTGGGTGTCTTCTTGACATAACAGGGGCTTTCAAACTTTGTAATAGCGGAATCCTTTTGTGAAATGAAATATTATTCAAAAATTTAATTTCTAAATGAGATAAAAGTAAAATGACCCTGCTTGAAGTTGGGGTGGGGAGTGAAAAATCTGTCCTCTAGGCCTCCCCCAGAGGGATAAAGACAACTATGAGATTTAGTTAACTGCGGTTTCTAATAAATGACAAACCCCCTATTCTTTTTCATGTTTTCTTAATACTAAAATCGTGACCAAATTAAACTCTTCTGAATATTGCTAAAAAATATGACTACACACCGGATGCCCTTTGTTATCGATGCCACTGAAAGAAGAAACAATGTGTTCATAAAAGCTGAGTAATTTCAATAACCTGACCAAATTTCTTGGTTTTTTACCTGCTTTAGAAAAAACACTTTAATCTATTTTAAGGAATTGGAGAATTTTATATTCAAATAATAAGGATCAGGAAATATAAGTATTTGAACTAAGATCTTTAAAATAAAATTACTCCACAGGCAAAATATAACAATACTCCAAAACAATGAATATCTCTATGAAGAATAAGATAGAGTATCTATTTAGACTTACATACAAATCTAGATTCAAAACTCCTTCCTAGACCTTTTTCTTTTCTTCAAAAAAAAAAGGTGAAAAACATCTAGGGAATACATAATTATAATCATAAGAATCTATAATATCCAATACGTTATCTAATAAAATACTTTTTAAAATTAAGTCGTAAGTTCCCAGGAGGGATTAGCAAAATGATGTATCAACACAATCACTCCACCATGATAAAATTAGATATAATCTATACTGTACACAATGTATATAGCACATTTTTTCAATCAAATTCACATTTTCAGTTAGACCTTATCAGAAATAAGACAGTGGAGACTAGAAATATAAAGCTATAACCTTTGTTGGCCCCTTACATTCTGGAAGGGTATCTTTCCAATTGGTGTCAGACAAACATTGAGAACAAAAGGATATCCAAAAGAATAAGCTGAATTCAGATTCTATCAAAGTATGCCCTAAGCCAAAGTTCTGGGAAACTAAGACAGCTATTTCTTCCCAATTTCTCAGCTAACATAGAATCTTAAGAACAAGCGCAAATATCCAAACTTCAAAACAGTATAACATGGAAGGATGTACACTTTCAATTCTCTGTACATAAAGCAGGAGGAAAAAGGAAGGTCCTTTTGTTCTAGGTAAAAGGCCTTAACCATAGACCTAGTGAATCTGTCAGTCTTCATACATAGTCATTTCTTTTTCTTTACTGAAAGGAAAAAAATTAGGTTTTTTTCCACACAAAACTGTAAAACTTTTATTCAAGTTTAAATCCTCTTGTCTCTTACCAGCCTAAGAGCACACTCAACATAAGCTTGGTCACTCTTAATGCTTCCCTACTATTTCATAACCCAGAATCCATTTTTCAAGAAAACTGTCTATTTCCACCTTTAGTTTAGAGCCTGGGCTATGGACATACACATAGAGGTTTCACTATAGATCCCAAAGAGCATGATCTTGGGCAAACTACTTAAGCTCTCTGAGACTGCATTGCTTCATCCACAATAAGGGGAAACAACATTCCTCCCATAAGATTGAAGACTGAACTAAATAATAGATGAAATAGATATAGATGTCTCTACACAGTAACTGACAATTAAGCTCTTACTTGATGTTATTTAGATTATGGGATTATGAATTTAAACTCTGTTTTGAGTCAGTGGTCCAGTTCTTGCTTTCAAGATACACATACTGCATTGTCGACCCAAGCATTCACCCCCCCCAACCGCTCCTCACAATTAATTACCTATGTATTAACTTTTAATTCAACTTGAACAAAAGTTTCCTTGTCCATACATGGTCCAGTCAGTCAATTGTTCAATGAGTCTGACTAGTAGAAAAAGATGTGCCTTGACCACCCACTTCGTTGGATTTAATGTCTTGGGTGTGGGAGATTTCATTTTAAAGAAATCATTTAGCTCTCTCTTGGGTATTCGGTTTGGCATAAATCATGCATTTTTAAGCACAAGTTTCTTCCAAAATTATTATGAGAATTATGACTCTTTATGTTTGTTGTTCAGCTGCCCACCTTACTTTTTCGGGCCCCGCTTTCTCTCTGATGCTCACTTTTTAAAATATTGACAAATAAAAAATCATTCATAGCATATAATGAGCGTTTTAGACATCTAAATTACAATGAACAGGAACCACTATAAATATGTAGTTACAATATTTATGATGTCAGTGACAATTGCATTGAAAATTCCCAAGTATTGGAACCATCTAATTATTAAGTCTTTCACTTCCCCTGCAGGTGTAAATACATGAGTCTAATAAGCTTTCTCACTATGAAAAAACATACTTATATTATATTAAAATATTAAAAACTATTTAATGAGCTTCGTTTCCTTCCAAAAGTAAACTGAGGTTGCATCTGAACCAGCTTGAGGCAAGGGAAGTTTCAAACATAACGTTTTTAAAACTAGCCATTATTTCCCATGTTGAAAAAAAACCTGCAATTTTATTTCCTCACAGCAAATGAAACTGTCAGGAAAATTTAGGTGTAATAAAATTGGGTGGTTAAACCAACATGCTGGATTTGAAATAAAACTGAATTAAAGGAATTAAAATTAATTCTTATGTCAGTCAACCCTTTAAAAAATACCATTCAAAACTTACTGTTTTTACGTACAGAATTTCCCTGTTCTTGATCAAGTGTGCAAAGCTAACCATCTCGTTCATGACCGCTAATGGCGCTGCAGTTGAGATGGTGCCTCGAACAACATTTTGCATAAAAATGTGTTGCTTCTGGCAGCTTTTCTGCCTAAATAAAAAGTTGTCAAGCAGGGTGACTTTAGTGGTACAGAGTTTTAAAATGGTGGATGCCGTCCAAGGTTAGCTAGTAACGGCTGACATGCCCTGGAATCTTGAGGCCTAAATCAACATTGTTTTCACAGCTGTAATTAAGCCACCTAATCAGAAGCACATTTTGACGGGACAGTTTCTGCAAGCCAGACATTACAATTTCTTATGCCTGGAGCGCAGTGGCTCATGAGAGGTCCTCGTTTAATTTCAGGTTAAAAAGAAGGGGGGGGAGGCAGTAAAATAAAAAGACTATTTTTTTTTTTTTTAAGCAACACACAACTGTTGAAATGAAGCAGGCCTATGCGTTCCTGCCTTGACCAGCCTTGCATCCCTCCCTCCTCTGGCTCTCTGCTGAGTGCCCCAACTCTCTAGCAGCAGCTGCACACCGTGAAATGAAGAGTCTCTGCCAAGATCAACAGATGAGCTGGTCTAAACTGGCTCTCTGTGTGTTCTGATTGTAAATTGTGCTGGTGATGATTAGAGAACTCTAACACAGGATGTCGACTCTTAAAACTGTCCAGAGAAAATAATTTTTTTAAGTTCAGGAAAATTTTTTTGGACTTTTTTTGTGGCTTGGTGCATAGTGTTGTGTCTATAAATTTCATATGATTCAAATGAATTCACTCAAATTAAGCAACTCTGTTATTACAAAAAAAAAAAAAAAAAAAAAAAAGAAGGCCACGGCTTGGCTCCGAGCAGGGACCTTCATCTTGGGCTGTTTATAGAACAGGGCGGCGGAGTGGGGTTCTCCACCCGCACACCAGTCAAGTGCCTCCACCACCTGCCAAAACTGAAGAGATTCCTAAAATGATGAAAATCTACAATGCCATACTCACATCTCATCAGGTAACTGTTGACTTCTCTAAAGCTAACTTGCCAGCTGAAGCTGTTTTCTACAGTGTTGTGGCATTCTGCAACATTTAAACTTTCAACCCCAGAGGCCAAAGTAAAACTATCAATATGAAGGCACTAGTCACTGGAGTCTGATTACATTTAGTTCTGCATTTTAATTACATATGGATTCTATTAACTAAACCTTTTGCCTTATAGGCAACATTTTAATCAAATTACTATAATTTTCAAATATGTTACAATAGTTTGACGAGTTAAAAGTTCACATTCCTAACATATTAAGTATCAAAAAAACTTTGCATGAAAAAAGGAAATACTCCTTACAAATACGCTAATACATTTTCAAATTACTTTGGGGACTTTTTGACTACCTTGTTACAAGTTATATTGTGAGATTTATACAACTGGTATACATTTATAAATAGTTTATTGGTGTTGAATATAACCAAACTCGAAATATAATTGTTATAAATTTAGAAACATGCGCTCATTTGATTGTTGTAAATTGAAGCAAGAACAAAATGAAATATAGTTAGAATCTAAATATTCAAAGTCAGTATTTGTAACTTCAGCTGAAGAATTTTAGAGCTGAGAGGGAACTGAGATTTTATCTAGTTGAAATCCTTCATTTTTAAAGCCAGGCAAAACCAAGACCAAGGAGATTCTGTGACTTATTTCCCAAAGCTCTGTGGTGAGTTGGTAACAAAGGCTGTTCTAGAACCTGTTTCCTCTGATTCTCTGTCATGCTACTTTGCAGCACAACACGTGGCTACTGTGTAAGCAACAATCTAGCTGCCTATCCATACCACCCAAGACCGAAAAGAAATATTTTTTTAATGTGGTAAAACACATACAACATAAAATTTACTGTTGTAACCATTTTAAAGTCTACAATTCAGTGACATTAAGTATATTCACAGTGTTGTGTGACTATCAACACCTCTTAGCTCTAGAATGTTTCCACCACCCCGAAAGGAAACTCCATCCCCATAAACAGTCATTCTCCATTCCTTCCTCCCCCTCCCCGTCAACCACTAATCTGTGGTCTGTCTCTATGGAGACAGAACATGCCTGTTCATATAAATGGACTCCTACAATATATGGCCTTTTGTGTCTGGCTTCTTTCATTTAGCATAGTGTTTTCAAAGTACGTCTATATTGTAACATGTATCAGTACTTCATTCTTTTTTTATGGCTGAATATAGTCTGTTGTCTGGATAGACCATATTTGTTTATCCATTCATCGATCGATGGACATTTGGACTGTTTCCATCTTTTGGCCCTTGTGAACAGTGCTGCTATGAACATTTGCTATTTTCCTTTTTTTTTTTATGGTATTCTTCATCAGTGGAAGTGGTATCTCGTTGCAGTCTTGATTTACATTTCCCTACTGACTAATGACAATGAGTATATTTGCCTGTGTTTGTTGGCCATTTGTATATCTTCTCTGGAGAAGTGTCTATTCAAGTCCTTTGCCCATTTTAAAAATTAGTTCATTTGTCTTTTTTTTTGTTGTTGAGTTGTTGAGTTCCTTACATATTAGATCCTAATCAGATATATGATTATAAATATTTTCTCCCATTCTGTGGGGTGTTTTTAATGCACAGAAGTGTTTAATTTTGATTAAGTCCTATTTGTCTATTTTTTCTTTTGTCACTTATGCTGTTGGTATCATACGTAAGAATCCATTGCCAAATCTGAGGTCATAATTACCTCTCTGTTTTTTACTAAAAATTTTACCTTTTCTATTTATCTCTTTGATCCATTTTGAGTTAATTTTCATAGATGGTATGAGGTAAGGTTTTAAGGAAACACATTTTTTTTAAAAAATAAGCTTTCTACTTCTTTTTTATTATTATGTTATATTATTATTATGTTAATCACCATACATCATTAGTTTTTGATCTAGTGTTCCATGATTCATTGTTTGCGTGTAACACCCAGTGCTCCACGCAGAACGTGCCCTCTTTAATACCCAACACCGGGCTAACCCATCACCCCCCCAGAACCCTCATTTTGTTTTTCAGAGTCCATAGTCTCTCATGGTTCGTCTCCCCCTCTGATTCCCCCCCTTCATTCTTCCCCTCCTGCTACCTTTTTTTTTTTTTTTAACATATAATGTATTATTTGTTTCAGAGGTACAGGTCTGTGATTCAACAGTCTTACACAATTCACAGTGCTCACCATTAAGTTTTCGACTTCTGAAATAAACCTCTCATACTCTTACTTTTGGCTAGACCCAGGCACAGTTAATTTTAATTTAGTATATCACCGTTACCAACAAACGTTTACTGAGTACCCACCATGTGAGTAAAAGGTATTAAACTGGTCAATTTCTGTGTATGTGAGTAAACATACAGAAGCAGGGGTACCAAAAAAATCTGACAAAGTTTAAAATTATTTAAGCAGTATGCTGAAAAGAATGTTCTTTGTCTCAAATAATTTTGGGTCTTTGTGAATAAGAAAAGAAATGTACAATTTATATTATTTGAAAGTACCTACTTAAAATTTTACCACAGATTCAATAATATATAAATTATTCTATTCATTCTCATTAAGTGTTTCCTAGAGAAGCATATGAAATGTAGTTTGATAAGAATTAATTTCAGAAAATTTCGTGTGGGAAAAATTGGGGGGTGGATTATGGTATGTGCAAAGTACATATGTTCCATAACATGTATTGAATAAATATTACTGAAGGAATATTCTTCCAATTAATTTTAATTCAAATCAACTGGCACTTCCTAAGTTAGATCATTATAATGAATTTTAAAAAATAAATAAGACATGACCTCACAGACTCACAATATGGTAATACCTACACAACCAATTGATTACATAAGCCAGAGTACTATATAATGCTCAGACAGATAAATGCAATGATGAATGAGCATAACAAAGGGAACCCTTATTTCTGCCAACTGGGAGATGAACTGAAAGCCAGATGGAGTCAGCATATACCTGAATGTCAATGATAAAGAATTTTTACTTTATCATGAAGAAAGTTTAGAGCCAAAATATGTTTTGAGTCAAGCTATGGCCTGCTTATATCTGTGTGTGAGAAAGGTAATGCCTGGCACTAATGCGGCAGACAAGACAGAAGGGGAAAATTACATATGGGGAAACTCGCTGGAAGCCCATTGCAATAACCCAAGGAAAAGTTACTGTGATCACAATGGTAGAAAGGTGAGAATGGATCTAGGAGATCTGTGTTGAGAATGGATCTAGGAGATCTGTGTTGAGAATGGATCTAGGAGACCTGTGGTGAGAATGGATCTCGGAGACCTGTGGTGAGACTGGATCTAGGAGATCTGTGGTGAGATTGGATCTAGGAGACCTGTGGTGAGAATGGATCTAGGAGACCTGTGGTGAGAATGGATCTAGGAGACCTGTGGTGAGAATGGATCTAGGAGACCTGTGGTGAGATTGGATCTAGGAGACCTGTGGTGAGAATGGATCTAGGAGACCTGTGGTGAGAATGGATCTAGGAGACCTGTGGTGAGATTGGATCTAGGAGACCTGTGGTGAGATTGGATCTAGGAGACCTGTGGTGAGAATGGATCTAGGAGACCTGTGGTGAGAATGGATCTAGGAGACCTGTGGTGAGATTGGATCTAGGAGACCTGTGGTGAGAATGGATCTCGGAGACCTGTGGTGAGATTGGATCTAGGAGATCTGTGGTGAGATTGGATCTAGGAGGCCTGTGGTGAGAATGGATCTAGGAGACCTGTGGTGAGATTGGATCTAGGAGACCTGTGGTGAGAATGGATCTAGGAGACCTGTGGTGAGAATGGATCTAGGAGACCTGTGGTGAGAATGGATCTAGGAGATCTGTGGTAGCAGAAACAGGGAGACTTAGCAAGTGATTAAGTATTGGTGGTGGACGGAAAGTGGGACAAATGTTAAGCCTTCTGCCTTGGTCTGCAAAATAGAGATAAGGAACATAGGGAATGGAGAATTTGGGAAAATGGGGAGTGGGAGAGTTGAAGAGCATGTTCAGTTTGGGACTCTGTGAGTCTCAGGTGTTTGCAGAAAACTGAAGGGGAGATTTCTGAGAATCTAACAGGCAGCTAAAGCCCTCAAAGAACCCAATTTTGTAAGGAAGATTAAAGTGTAAGAGAGATACTCATAAGCGTATTTACTCACTGCTACTCTTTGAACAACCAGTGTATTTTTTAATTTTTTAAAATATTTTACTTATTTATTTGACAGAGAGAGGGGGAGAGAGCAGCAGAGGGAGAGGGAGAAGCAGACTCCCCACTGAGCAGGAAGCCCAGTGCGGGGCTTGATCCCAGGACCCTGGGATCACAACCTGAGCTGAAGGCAGACGCCTAACCGACTGAGCCACCCAGGCGCCCCTGAACAGCCAGTGTAAATAATTAGAGCATTAGACTGTCGAATTACCATCTGTATTTTCTACAACCTAATCACTGATTGATGACAATGGTCTGAGTTTGAAACTTTCATTCCTGCCACTCCATGCTCCACCTTCGCAGTATTTCATCACTGAGAAATAGAACTATATAAATATGTTATATGTATTATAGATAAATATATTTGTATATTTATACTTACATATAAAATCTAATATATCTAACATAAAATGTCTATATATTATTATAGACATGTGTTATATATTTACATAGTTAAGTATATTTAAATATTAATATACATATGGAATTTAGGATATCATGCCCCTATAGTCACTATCCAGATATCATTCGTCATGAAAGTAGCTCTTTTTAAACTGCATCATACAAAAACTAAAAGACTAGAAAGGAGGTGTGTAGCCAATGGAATATGCATTATTACCTTCGGGTGCCTATTTACTCCACTAACCAAAGCTTGAGTTTCTAGAATATGAGAAACCTTGAAAAGTTTGGATATGTATGTCAAGGATCAAAGGAAAATGTCTGCATGTGGACTGGGCTGTCCCACCTATTGATATTTTATGTTTCCCTTATTTAGTTCTCTTCGTATTCAGAGGCCGGAGCTGGAGCTCATGATAAAAATATAGGAGAATTTAATGAGCATCTAAGTAGGGCAATATTTAGCAAAAGGGTACAATGAGAGTTGTTATGGCATCAAATGTCAGTGACTTTTGAGAATAACTAGAAAAAAATGAAATAGGGAGTTGGAAAAAGTAAGTACATAAAGCAAAGGCAGTAGATGTTTGCGATGCATTTGTCGGAGACCTCACAGTCAGAGAGCCCAGCCCGCTGAGAATCGTGCGGATGAGCACACGGATCAGGCCCCTCCTCCAACTCATCTCTCCATCTCATTGGCTCTGCTCCAGTCACACAGACGGCCTTCCATTCCTTGAGAATCCCCTGCTTTCCCCTGTCAATGCCTAACGTTTTAATTAAGTTTTTTATTTTAGTCCCATTGTAGTTAAAATAGTGTTATATGAGTGTCGGGTGTACAATATAGTGATTCAACAATTCTCTACATTAATCAGTGCTCATCATAAGTGTACTCTTGGGACACCTGGGTGGCTCAGTCAGTTGAGCGTCTGCCTTCAGCTCAGGTCATGATCCCCGCGTCCTCGGATCAAGTCCCGCATCGAGCTCCTTGCTCAGGAGGGAGCCTGCTTCTCCCTCTCCTTCTGCCTGATGATCCCCCTGCTTGTGCACACTCTCTCTCTTTCTCTGACAAATAAATGAATAAAATCTTTAGAAAAATAAATAAGTGTACTCTTAATTCCCCCACCTCCCTCCCTCTGGTAACCATCAGTTTGTTCTCTATAGTTAAGAGTCTGGTTTTTGGTTTGTCTCTTTTTTTGTCTTTGTTTTGTTTCTTAAATTTCACATATGAGTGAAATCATACGGTATTTCTTTCTCTGACTTATCTTGCTTAGTGTTATACTCCCTCTAGCTCCATCCATGTTGTTGCAAATGACAAGATTTCATTCTTTTTATGTCTGAGTAATATTCTATTGTATATACATACTACATCTTCTTTATCCATTCATCTATCACTGGGCACTTGGGCTACTTCCATAATTTGGCTACTGTAAATAATGCTACAATAAACACAGGGGTGCACATACCGTTTTGAATTAGTGTTTTCATATTCTTTGTGTGAATGCCCACTAGTGCAATTACTGGATCACAGGGTAGTTCTGTTTTTAACTTTTTGAGAAAGCTCAAAAAGTTTTCCAAAGTGGCTGCATTGGTTTGCATTCCCACCAAGAGTGCATGAGGGTTCCTTTTTCACCACATCCTTACCAACACTTGTTGTTTTTTGTGCTTTTGATTTTAGCCATTCTGACAGTGTGAGGTGACCTCCTACTTAGTCTTCATGTTTTTAACTTCATGTTTTAAGATTTCAGTTCCTCAGGTGGGGCAACCCAAGACTACCCCAGGTCCCCAGGCTCTGTGTTCTCACAGCCCTCTGTGATTTGACTTCAACATCATTCTTTTTAATTATTTGTATTATAGTGTATTTTCCACTTCCACCTGAAGTGCCATGACAGTAGAGATTTGTCTTTTTTTTAAAGACTTTATTTATTTCTTTGACAGAGAGAGAGAGAGAGAGCGCGCACAAGCAGGGGGAGCGGCAGGCAGAGGGAGAGGGAGAAGCAGGCTTCCCGCTGAGCGGGGAGCCCGATGCGGGGCTCGATCCCAGGACCCCAGGATCATGACCTGAGCCAAAGGCAGACGCTTAACCAACTGAGCCACCCAGACGCCCCGAGATTTGTCTTAATCCACACTTCATTCTCATTGGAAAGCACCAAACAAGGAAGCAGAGGTCTTGGATCCTAGTCTGTTGGGTTCTAATTAAAAACCTGGCAGCAAGACTCCAGTATCTGTACTTCACTGCACTGTACAGTCTCTCTTTCTCAAATTAAGTCATGGCTTAGGGTTCACTTAAAAAAAGGTTTTTTCTTGAATAGTTAAAAATTTCAGTAATAAACATCTTGAATCAACTGGGATAAAGTGTTTGAAAATTTATGAAAGCAACTTAACTAGAGTAAGTTACTTAAATTGTCGGCTTCTCGATCCACACGACACTCATACTGACAAATAATCCTTCCTCTCTCAAGAAAATGTAATGAAAACGAATGTGACAAAATATTATTCGAAACCTTAAGAGACAGGGGATTCTTATTTTTTATTTTTATCTTAACTGAACCAAAATATCTAAATCTTTGGCCTTTATTAACAATATGATACCACTTGACAACTACCAAATCTGACATAATCTGAACAATATGCAAAGATATCTTCCCTGCAAAGATACTAACTGGAAGTTCCTCTGATTTGTAATTTGTTATTTTCTCATAAAGAAAGTACTATAGGGGTGCCTGGGTGGTGCCGTCGGTTACACAGCCAAGTCTTGGTTTTGGCTCAGGTTGTGATCTTGGGGTCATGAGATTCAGCCCCGTATCAGGTGCCACACTCAGTGCAGAGTCTGCTTGGGCCTCTGTCTCCCTCTGCCCCTCCCACTATTTCTCTCTCTCAAATAAATAAATACATCTTTTTTTAAAAAGCAAAGAATTAAAAACATACTGCTTAAACAAACAGTGGAAATGAGGCAAATCAATACTGTAGCTTACAGCATCGTAACTCACAGCAAAATATTTGGGTTTGGCATTTTATGTTTCACAGATTGAAATATCATGTGTTTCTTCCCAGCTGTGGGTGTGCCGGTCTCCAAACACCCACAAGTAATTGGTTCTGACTGCTGTCCTGTTCTCTACTGGGCTGTCTGTGACTCAAAAGCTCTTCACTGGAAGCCCTTTCTGGTTACTATTACTCAAGATAAAAGCTCTAGAGCAGCCCTAAGTTAATGGGTCAAAGACCAACATACTGAAAATGTTAAGATACTGGAAACTGTACAACGAATGAGAACTCTGAGATGCACTCCAGCATTATTATTATCTGTTGCTGAACAAAAAATGAAGATATCACCTTCAGAAGGATAAAGTTTTTAAAGATGACTATTCACGTCTACAATCTGATCAATCTCGTTCTATGCATTATAACACCATGATATATTTTTTATTAATAATGAATATTTATTTTTCATTCTTATATAGTTAAATGGCTGGAAAAGATGGTTGATGAACATACACTGACTGCCCTCAGTTCATTAAATAAGTGATAACAAAGCAACTATCACTAATACCGTACTTAGTAAGAGCTAAAAGCACTGATATAAGGGTTGTTTTAGTTCTTTTGCCTACACATCAAAGGATTTCCTCATGGTTACATATATTTTTTAAAGCTATATGTATAGCTTAGCTGTGGGAAATATATATAACTATCAGAAAATGTTTTTATTTGATTTATTAAATAAACCTTATTGTGAAATTTATTGAGCATCTACTAGTATGCTAGACAGTGTCTTTATTTTTTTTAAAGATTTTATTTATTTATTTATGAGAGACAGAGAGAGAGAGAGAGAGAGAGAGAGAGGCAGAGGGAGAAGCAGGCTCCCAAGGAGCAGGGAGCCCGATGCAGGACTCAAACCCAGGACCCTGGGATCATGACCTGAGCCGAAGGCAGACGCTTAACCATCTGAGTCACCCAGGTGCCCTAGACAGTGTCTTTAATCCTCATACCCAAACCTACAATGCAGGCAACCATATCTACATGTTACAAATATAGAGACTGATGTTTAGAGTATCGTATGGATAATAAATAACACTGACAGGATGCACATTCAGGCCTGCTTGACTCTAAAACCTTAGATGAGGGCCTTTGGGAAAGGGGTGATGGTGGGTTGGGTGGGCATAGAAGGGACAGCTAGAGTTTTGAGAATGGCCTAACTACCAAATACTAGAGAGACCAAACAAGAACATCAATAGCAAAATGGCCAGAGGCAGAATCAAATCAGATTACAGAGTAAAAGGCAAGGATTGGATGGTGCAAGAATGGATTGGAGACATATAAAGATGGGGTTTAGGAGTGACTGTTGGAAGCAGTGTCGGGCTCCAGTGGATACAGGCTGTTTGGGCGTGTTGGCTGTCTTTAGTTGAGAGGGGGAATGGAGCTAAAGCAATAATACATCTTCTAATATACAAAAAATACCTCTTACATCATTTAATTCATTAAACATATGTACTATCCATAAGGCCTATCACTCAAATCAAATTAAAATAGCAATTTTTATTGATCTTCCCCCTTAACAAGGTGTCAAATTGCTACACATTCTTCAAAGGCTCCTAGAAACATCTCATCTTTTACTGACAATATTAGGCAGAATGAATCCTCCTTCATCTGTGCTCCCCAGACTTTACATATGCCTATTTCTGTTATTTGCTTATGTGTTTGTTTCGCTTGTTAGAAGAGGAATGCACAAGAGTAGAGACCATGTCTTCTCGCATTTGTCCCCATAAAACAAATAAAATGGTAAGCAAAAATCCAAAAATATCAATAATTATATTAACTGTATGTGGTCTCGTCACCCAATTAAAAGCCGAGATTATCAAATGGATAGACAAAACCAAACCAAACTATATCTTTCTCCAGGAAACCCACTATAAATATAAACACAGGTAGGTTAAAAGAAAAAAATGGAAAAATAGATATCATGCAAACACTAGTCAAAAAATACCTAGAGTTTAAAAAGGTGAAAACTGAAATGACAAAAGTGGACAGTATGGTGAACATGGCCAAAACCAGACTTCTGGAGGCCTAGATTTAAGAAGAGATTGAAACATGATTGATACACTCCCATCTTAGGACAGAACTCCCTGAATCTGCTCTGAATACTCCGTTCCTGTGTCTCCCACTTAACAGCTAAATCCTCAAGATGGTTGTTTAAATTCACTGTCTTTTTTTTCTTTTTTGGTCAACTCTCACTTACCTCTCCACCTCTTGCTGAAAGAGCCTTTGCTAAGGTCACCAAGGGCCTCCATGCATTAAATCCAAAGGCCATTTTCAATCCTCCTTTCACTTGATCTTCAGCAGCATATGACACTATTGATACGCCACCCTTCTTAAAACACTCTATTTTCATGGCATCACACCTTTTTGGTTTTCCTTTGACCTCTTAGCCTGTTCCTTCACAGCCTCCTTTCCAACCTAATCTTCTTCTCAAGCATTATATGTTGGAGTTTTTCAAGCTTCCTTCCCAGGCCTTTTTCTCTTCTTACTCTAATAAACTGTCCCTACATAGCCTCATTCTTGTGAACAGCCTCAAGTCCTATCTATATGACAATGACCTAAAATGTATACCTCCAGGTTGGCATCTTGCTTAAATTCCCTATCAAGCAGCCTTTTTCCTATTTCCAGTTGGACGTCTTGCAGGTACCTCAAACTCAACATACTCAAAGCTAAACTCACAATATTCCCTCCTATTCCATTGCTTCTCTCTCCAGTAAATGAGATCATTGGTTCCTTTCCAAAAGGAAAAAGTCCAGGAATTATACCCCTTTCTCTTGTTCTTCCCATCACATCACAATTGTTCCTGCACACTACAGCCAAAGTAATCTTTTTTAAAAACCAAATCTGAGCAAGTCATTCCTTCTTTAAAATTTTCCAGTGTCTTTTCCCTTGCTCTTAAAACAAGGACGACAAAGTCTGATTTCTGTTCTTGTCTCTAGACCATCCCTGTCTCACTCGAGTCACTCTTGCCTTTGCTCTCTTTATTCCAGCCACACTAGTATTTCTCAATTTCTTCTTTCCCTCACAGAGCCTTTGTAGATGTTCCCATTTCCCTCCTCCTGACCTGGGACACTCCTCTCCTCCTGCATAATTCCTACCCAGTCTTCAGATACTAACTCAAGCATCACCGACCCTGAAAAGGCTTTGCTGATACCTTAGCCTAGGGTAAGCTCATTTGTTGAAAAAACTGTTACATGCTTCAGTTCTTTTCTTTCAGAGCACTTATCCTGGTTAGGAATTATACATTATTAGTGCGATTATATGAAAATAATTTCTTCCATTATTAGATTTTAAGTTCACAAGAGCAAGGATTGCCCATTTTGGTTCACACAATATCCCTCGGACCAGAATTGTGCCTGCTCTAGAGTAGATGCTGAATAAATATTGAACTAATGGATAAAGAAAAGAATTAAGAAGCAATAATACAAAGAAGAGTTCAAGTAAGTAGAGGCCAGAGAGCCAAAGAAGGAAAAGTCAATAATGAGTGAAACAAAGGAGGTGAGCGTTTAAAGAAGAAAGTAGTTAAAAACTTCATACGTTGCAGACAGATTAAAAGGCAAGAGAAGGAACTAATGGATGGGGAGCAAGCAGAAAATTATTTGTGACCTTTGAGAAAATAGTTTCAGGGGAGTGACAGACTCTGAAGCCAGATAGCAGCAAAGCTGAGGAATGAATGGGAGATGAGCAAGTAGACTACTTTTCAAGAATGTGTCAATGAAAGGAGGGGAAACAGGCTGCAAAAAGGGCAGAGAGCTCAGTCACTGGAATATACTGATGGTGATCACAAAGGACGAATTACAAGCTCGAGGCTACAGTAGGAGGCAGAACAAAATGACAGGGTTTGCAGCTGAAGATGGTAGGTTAGTAAATAATCTTTTCCTGTGGTGCAACCCAATTACTTTCTATCAGGATAATGGTGATAAAAATAATAGCTAACTTTTTTTTTTTTTTTGGACTGACTACTCACTAAGTGCAAAGCAAAGCCCAAAGTGCTTCAACTTCTCACTAGAGCTCCCAGCGTCTCTGTTAGGGAGAAGGATCACTACCCCATTTTACAGATGAAAACCCTACTTAGCCACACAATTAGCAATTGACAGAATTGAAATTAAAGCTGGATGTATTGACTTCTATGGCACACACTATTGATTCCTAATTCCCTTGTCCCTTGACTCATTACATTATAGCTAAGAGGGGCCACATGACCCATTTTCAGCCAATGGGATTTAAGCAGAAATATGTTTGGAGATTCCTTGGAAGGCTTTTCCTTTTTTAAATACATAAATAAATATATTTCTATATACTTAATATCTATTATCTATTAAATTTATATTAAAATTTATAAATATTTAAATAAATCCATATAAAATATATTTAAATTGTTTTTAACGGAAAAGCCTTCCAAGGTTTTATTATATACATAAAGCAGATATTGTTGGGCCATCCCATCCTTGTGACTTGAATGTGATTATAAATCCTAGAGCTGGCTGCTATCTTATGATAATGAGGGAGTAGCAGAGAAACCGCAGAGAAACTGAACCACCAATAGCCACAGGACAACAGCCACCTACACCTGGACTTCTTGCTATATGAGAGGGAAAAAAAAAAAAAGCAAAAACACAGATACTGGATTTTCTGAAATCACGTTGATCAGGTTTTCTGTTATTTGCACTTGATTATATTCCTAATGGATATAATTCCAAAGCCTATGCTCCTATCTACCAAACTATATCACCTCTCATCTAGAAAATACAAAGACGGAGGCTCTTCTACCTCCCTCAGAGAGTTCTTAAGGAGGTCAAGTCTGAAAATGCATACACAAATGTCTTGAAAAATAAAATAACTATACCAATTTATTACTGTTTCAAAAATAGTAATTCTCGGCTAAGGAAAGAGAACGGCGAGTAAACAGCCTATAGAGACACGGGATTGGGCAGTGTTCTCCTAGACGGACACATCATAACCTCCTGGGAGGTTTTCCACAGTACACACATCCCCTTTTGAAAATCACTGCCAGGGTGAACCACCTCTTACAAATAAGATGATGAACATACCCTTACAGATGTATTCAGGAGGGGAAAGACTGAGGAGTAGAGTTTTATGGTGACAGACAGTGAGGCACACTTTCATTAAGACATCAGTAGCACAATAATTGATAAAAAAAAAATTTTGAACCCAAGGGGAAACAATCCCACCTTATCAAGTGTGGCCTTTCTTCAAATACAAGTAATTACTTTTATATGAATAACAGTAACAAACAATAAATAATAGTATGACCCAACAAAGCCGACACAACCTAAACTGTATAATGAAATACTAATCAATGGGACCAGAGAGTTCACAGGAAGAAATGTGAGTATGTTTCAGAGAAAGGCTAGAATAAATTTAAAATACTTGAATTTTTAAATAAGTTTCCTCTTCATTTTAATTTATCTTGGTGGAGATCAAATGTACTACTCTCTCATTAAGAAATTAACAAAGTCATTTTAAAAAAATTGAACTCAACATCTCAGGTCCCAAATAATTGGTTTGGTCATTTTTGGGATGAAATGCTAGTATTTTTACTCATGAAACATTAGTTAAGCACCTACTATGGGCAAGACTGTCCTTGCCTCTAGAGTACCTTCAGAGCAGAGAAGAAATATACCAAACTGCTTGTCTCTAGGGAACTTATATTCTATGAGGGTAGGGAGCAGACAATAAGCAAATAAATACAATGCAATTTATGTCAATCAAGAATAAGGCTATAGTGAAAGAAAGCAAGGAAGGTGTAAGATAGATTGGCAATATGGGGTGAGAGTTAGAGAGTTTGGGGGTGGGGGATGGCTGGTAGATGCAATTTTAAACACTATGGTCATAAAGGTTTCATTGGGATGCAGACATTTGAGCTGAGATCTGATGGCACTGAAGAACCAACCCCTAGCCACGCAGCTATTTGTTTTAATGCTAAGTCTTCTGTTGACTGTATCAGTGGGAAAGAGTTAATAGCCAAATGGCAAAAACATTAAAAAAAAAAAAAGACCTAGATTTCCAAAATGTGGAATTTGTTGATTAGGTTACTGGTGAGCTGGTATACTGAGTTTTTGTTTTTGTTTTTAAATAAAATGCTGCATTTGGTCTAAGAAAAAAAAAATGATACTGTTTTTCCTTACAAGTCACCCTGAGCCATTATAATCAAACCAAAAAAAGGAAAAAGGCATTCCAGTGATTGGTAACCTTCTGAATCTCACTGTTGATATATTTGCCTTTGGAGAAAAAAGTTTTCAATGTTTATTTTATTCCCTTATTTATTTTTTGATACTCCCCAAACACATATTTCAAATGGAGAAAATTTTGTTTAGTCTTAAATGAGCCCAAATTTCATCATGGGCTAAAATTTTAAGACATAAAATGACTGCTGAAACTGAATTTTAATCATATAGATGAATCACAACATGCATCTTTAGCTAGGCATGTATTATGGATAAGTCTAGTTTTCTACAGAGAATAATCACATGTTCTAATTACCATTTTGGTTATACGCATAATTAATAATATTCTGTCTTAATGGGACACACTGAATCTTCAGACAGTTGCAAGCTTTAACTATGCATACTGCCAAATCCAACTGTCAGCTGCACGGCCAAACACAAAGGAATCTTGATGTAGTGTTTTAGCATTGATAACAGTATGCATATCTTTATACATGATACAATGGAAAAATTAATTGCCTTTCTTTCTTCAAAATTTTCTCCACACTAACAATTTTACATTGCTTGATTGATCATTTACCCTAAATTATATGTATTGGCGAATGATCTTATGAGCAATAAAAACATGAATGTAAACGTGACCCCAGACACAAAGAAGAAAAACAGTGTTGCAGGACTTACTGATTGTAAACTTTCATTTTCACGTAAACAAGCCGTGTGAAGTTCTGATTTCAACGTTGCAATGTGACTTCGGTGAGATGTCATTTCCTTCTCTAATGTAGCAATTCTAGCGCTTGCAAGCTGGTAGACATCCATGAAACTTTTAATCATAGCCTTAAGAAATAAGTATAATGTCACATACAATTCAAATAAAGATGTCCCTAAAGAAGAATTTCCATAATTTGAAAGCAAAATCATTAAAATTTTAAAATAAACAACTTTTTCATCTTTCTTTAAAATAATAAAGCTAACCCTCACATTTTATATTGAGAACAGGGACTATTTTAAGAAAGTTTGGGAGAAAATAATTGAGACTTCTTTTCCAGAGTATATATTTAAATGAGATGTACTTTGATCTATTGTGTTTAAAATTTAGAATGTAATTTTTAAAAGATGGCACACTTATTTTCTTTGTGAAGTTAAATTCAAGTTGTAATTTGACCTAAATTTCAACCTTAAAACACACAATAGATGGACATATAAGCAAGATATTTCAAAATGAGCTGAGTTAGTAGAACTTTCAATCCACCTAAAAAAACACATGGCTTAAAACAAAAGAAGCTGAAATAATCCTGTAATTTGTTTAAGAGTAAATAATGTGACTCTTACATTGTACAAAAAAACATAATTGTGTTCATTCATATAACAGAGGAATGTTCTTATGTTATACTATGTATAATAAAATACAAGTGTGTGTAAGTTTTTCTCCCCCCTAAATAAGTTATATTTGGGGGATTGTTAGACCTCTGTATTACATTTTAATCATATTTTATAGACTTTTTCTTCTAAAGCAACCAGTAGTGAATTTTAAGTCCAAGAACATTATCACACATTTTTAAAAAAGTCTTTCAAAATACTTCAAATATAGCAAAAACCAAACATTTCAAAGATATATTCAAATATAATGTTGGATTATTTGCAAGAAAAAAAATGTTCTAACCACAGCAACAAATGAGTAAAATGGTAGACAGTCTGAGAATTTCCAAATTCTATTCAATCTGAAGGGTCTGATTTAGAAAAGCTTTCAGAAACTAGATATTTGAGCAATTCTGAATGCACCTGAAGTAATGTGGTGAACAAAGAATAATGATCCTGGAAGTCCCGGGATCGAGTCCCACATCGGGCTCCCTGCTTAGCAGGGAGTCTGCTTCACCCTCTGACCCTCCACCCCTCTTGTGCTCTCTCAGTCTCTCTCTCTCTCTCTCTCTCAAATAAATAAATAAAAAATCTTAAAAAAAAAAAGAATAAGAAACAATGTACACAATGTCTGAGAAATAGAAGTAGGTTAACTATTTGTCTAAGAAAAAAAATGATACTGTTTTTCCTTACAAGTCACCCTGAGCCATTATAATCAATTCTGAATGCACATGAAGTAATGTGGTGAACAAAGTAAGAAAATTCACACCATTTCGCCTAGTAAGTTTCCATTTGCCCTAAAATATCAAGTTCGGACACCACCTCTTTCAAGAGACCTCTTTTGAACCCAAAGGCCCTGTTAATGTTTACTCTAGCTCTCTGGGGGGGCGCCTCATGCTTGCTTCTGCTATAACGCTTATTGCTTTAGCAGAAAGGTACTGGTTTACATGTTTATCTTTACTAGACTGAGGAGCTCCTTAGGCCAGATACTATGCCTAATCATCTCTGTATCATCAGGGATGTTAGTGGCCCACAGTGAGCACTTGTTTGAATGAATGAATGAATGAATGAATGACTGGTGAATGACTGGAAAAGATTTTTAAAAACCCACAATTTGAAGCCATATGTTGGCATAAAATACCTTATAGGAAAGGATGAAGATATTTGGGGAAATATAATCTTAACACTCTAATGTATAAATTATTAACTATACTTTGTTCAAATCGAAAAAAGAAGTGCAAGCATAGCTGTAGGCACAGGACGACAGAATATACAAAAGAGAATTCTATTACCCAAATGCTGAACGGGCGTGGGGCGACTTTATGTCTGGGAACATCGCTACCCTACTTTGAGTCATTTCAAGGTGAGCTTATAGCTAATACCAACACAAAATATTTCCCCAGGTTTCAAAAGTATGTAAAGGTCAGAAACCATGAAGTCATATTTGCTTCTTCCTATGCCAAGTCTCTCTCCACTCTTACAGTGCATTTATCTTCACCAGGTGGTGGACCAGGAATCATTAAGTCCTATTTTGGTCCGGTCCCCACTCTGCCACTGACTTAGCTTTGGGCTCTTGGGTGATGCCACGTCATCTCTCTGAGCTTCCATTCTCTCCCTCCATGAAATGGGAAGAAGGGTCATTTTCTTGCCTGCTTCCAAAACTGTGATAAGGCCCAGGTAATTAAAAATCTAAGGCAAAGCCATTCTCTTCATCCTTCAACTACCATTGCAAGAAAGCCCTCCAAAAATGGTCAATTACTGAATTTCATGGTAGTATTACTTTAGTTCTACTTTTAAATTCTCCACTAAGATCTTAATGAGACAATCTGTGATAGGTGGTTTGTATACATATTGTCTCGTTGGATAAGGACCTAAAATGTATAAAAGACACAAAAACATGTATCAGTGCTATTGAATAAAAAAAAAAAAAAGAAGTACTCTTCTATCAGTCATAGACTCCTGAATTATGATTTCACTGTTAAGGCCCAATAGAATTGGCCTCTAATATTTAAAGATAAAAACCTCAACACTTCAAAAGTTATCCTCTTTCCTAAATTTAGAGAAACATATTTCATGAATTCTCATGGACGTGATACTCTTAAAGGAATAAATAATAAAAATGATATTCCTTCAAACCTCTTTTTAAAAAAATAAAATACTTTTTTGAGAAGTTACATCTAAATTTTTATAGGGTGGATGGAACAAAAGTCATAATTATTTTGGCTCCTTTCTTGATCTACTTTTAATAACTAAATCCTAGGGGCACCTGGGTGGCTCAGTCATTGAGCGTCTGCTTCGGCTCAGGCCATGATCCCAGGGTCCTGGGATTGAGCCCCACATCGGGCTCCCTGCTCCATGGGAAGTCTGCTTCTCCCTCTCCCACTCCCCCTGCTTGTGTTCCCTCTCTCGCTGTCTCTCTCTGTCAAATAAATAAATAAAATCTTTAAAAAAAAACTAAATCCTAATATCCAGGGCAGTATCAAGAGAAACCACATAGTACTTCTTTATAACACTAAAAAGAATATAAAAATAATCTATTTTTTGCACAGGATTTAGAATGTTAAGCATTTAAAATCTTTTAAAGCATTATTTCATTTGGGAGATGAAAGCAGTTTTTTACAACACATATATATCTTTTCAGAGCAACAACGAGTAGTGGTAAATAATAGCAGGTGTGTTTCATGGTATAAATACTACCCTATAGTATGGCAGGGGGTAGGAGTGTCAGTGAAATCGCAGGTATTCAAAGAAGCACCAGACTTCTGAGGAATAAAGAATGTTAACTTCCAATATTAAAAAGTGATGCAAACTATGTAACAAAGGATTCCAGTGAAAAGCCCAACTCTTTATTATAAAAGAAAGGTGTCAAGTTGGTAGAAGTGGAAATAATAGTTTGAATCAACTGAGAGGGGGTGGAGGACAAAGGAGTGAGCATCTAATGACTTCTGTATCAGTCTCCCAAAGTCTAACTCTTCACAACACACCTCTCTCCCATATGAAAACATCACATCTTTTTATATTAGCAAACAACGACAGAACAGCACAATACTGTGTTCAGCGGGCCCAGCACTGGAGAATTTATCCCGTGTCATCTCTGGCCGTAGGGATTTTGACGGTATCATGCTGTGAGAGATGTATCTCAGTGGGGCTTATCTAGTTACAGGAAAAACAGAACAAAAGACAGTTTCTGGACAAGAATAGTTTTTTGTTACAGAGATAATCTATAGTGCTTATCATCAACATAACAAGATGAGAGAATCCAAACAAAATTCCACATCCTATATCCATTTTAAGGAAAAGTATAAGTGTTTCAGAATTCACAAAATTCTGAGATACAAGTAGATGACTGTCACTTGAGCGCTAGAATATTATTTATATAATTTGTTATGTACATATTATTATGTAATTTAGGCTGACTTCAAAACTGGATTTTAGGAGAAATGGGATCCTTGGGAACTTGATGTCACAAGGGAAGATTAGTGGAAAATGTCGTGAGGCCTAGATGCCAAAAGAGTAAACCTTTTTTTACTTACATTTTTGAGGAATTGGGAAGCAAAAACCTCAGATATTTCCCTTTAAATATCACTATAGATATACTTCATTTCTATCTACTGTATAAAGTAAACATACCATGTAAAATGGATATACCAAATATGTGAAATATAATAAATCCCCATAAAATGGGGATGATAATTCCTACCTTATAAAGATTTTGTGAGGATTAAATGACTATTAAAACCTGAGAAGACCTTACCTATCTGAAACATAGTAAACCCTCAGGTAAATGTTGGCTGTAGTAATGATAATGCCATCAAATTAGGAAAATTATTATTTTAACTCATAAAACAAAGATTTAATATTTCTTTTTTTAGGATTTATTTATTTATTTTAGAGGGGGGAGGGACAGAGGGAGAGAGACAGAAGCAGACTCCCCACTGAGCACAGAGCCTGTGGGGCTCGATCCCACAACCCCAAGATCATGACCTGAGCCAAAACCAAGAGTCAGACACTTAACCTGCCGTGCCACCCAGACACCCCAAAGATTCAATATTTCCGAGGGGTATTATTAGACATAATGTAAACATTTTAAATATTAGATATTCTATACATATTGAAATAGTAAAGCCCTTTTGAACATAAAGAATTTTAGAGGCCAATGAATATTTACTTCCTAACAACAGAACTGCCCACTGATAATAAAACAGTTCCTATTTATCATGTCCTTTTTTTAAGTTTTTACTTAAATTCCAGTTAGTTAACATAATGTTATATTAGTTTCAGGAGTACAGTATAGAGATTCAACCCTTCCATACATCACAAGTGCCCTCCTCAATCCTCGTCACGGATTTCACCCGTTCCCCTCACCCAGCTCCCCTCTGGTAACCATCAGCTTGTTCTCTAGAGTTAAGAGTCTGTCTCTTGGTTTGCCTCCCTCTCTCTCTTTTGTGTTTCCTTTGCTCATTTGTCTTGTTTATGAAGTTCCACATCTGAGTGAAATAAGATGTCATTCTTAAGGAAGAAAATTTTACAGTGATAACATGCTCATAGTTTTTAGTATCAACTTTTGTTCATGAGCACCTGGAATTAAAGGAAAATTATTTTCTTCATTATCAAGAAGTGACTCTGCTAAGGTTGCTCATTTGCTTTCCTTTCAATATTTTAGAAATGTAGGGGAAGGCAGAACACGAGAGCTGAAGGGCCTGTTGCTGGCAGTCTACAAATAGTAACTGTGTCCCAGGCAAGATCCAATCTAAGACCTGGATCAGGCCCTGTAGTTTGGATGTTTGGTTTCTGGCCCTGTCCACAGTTAACTGTTTCACCTTGACATTCCAGCAGAAAATTGTGGAGGAAAGACTGTATCAAGATGGCAGACCGCCATCCACCTCCTTGCTTTACACACTGAGTATGTGTGTGTGTGCGTGCACGTGTGTGTGCGTGTATAAAAGCTGCTAAGAATACCACCAGCCAACAAGAATTCTGAGGAATCAATAAGGAATAGAAAGTAGAAGGGACCAGAAACAAAATTTTGCAGAAATCCTATCCAAACCACAAGCAAGAGAACACTTCAACAAAGGAGGGACCAGGTCACAGGAGGGCTTGAAGCTAAGCATAATCAGCCATGAGAAGTGGGCTTATCCCTGAGACCTTTTATTCTCAGTAAGAAGCTATTATTATTTTCAGTGAAAGAAATATGCTTTATAATTTTAAAAAATCTTGTGGTATAGGGATGCCTGGGTGGCTCAATCGGTTAAGCATCTGCTTTCGGCTCAGGTCCTGATTCCAGGGTCCTGGGATCGAGTTCCACATCAGGCTCCTTGCTCATTGGGGAGCCTGCTTCTTCCTCTGCCTACCTCTCTCTCTGATGTGAAATAAATAAATAAAATCTTTTAAAAAATCTTGTTGTATAACTTTGTGATAATTGCAGTTTGGAAGTCTTATTCTGAGTCCCCATCTGCACCACTCCCACAAAACATGGTTAAAAGATGAGATGCACGGGGTGCCTGGGTGGCTCAGTCAGTTAAGCATCTGCCTTTGGCTCAGGTCATGATCCCAGGGTCCTGGGATTGAGCCCCGAGTCGGGCTCCTTGCTCAGTGGGGAGCCTGTTTCTCCCTCTCCCTCTGCCCCTCCTCCTGCTTGTGCTCATTTTCTCTCTCTCTCTCAAATAAATAAATAAAATCTTAAAAAAAAAAAGATGAGATGCAGAAGGGCACCATTGGCTATGTTGTGAATCATGACACTCATGTTTCAATCCCATCAATTAAACAAAAGTTTTAACTGGAATTTTGGGTAGAAAATGACAAACTTCCCTGAATTAATTGATTGCTCTTTAAATACTCTGTGTTTTTATATTTTTACAAATACATTTTATATTAAACATATATTTCTAACAAAGGCTCAAAATACACACTTTGGTTAGGAAATTATGCTTCAGAACTTTTTATGTGTACCTATATGAATTTTTATAAATTTAGATCATTTTTAGAAAAAAAGTTGAGAATTCTAGAAATATTTTCATAATGCTTTCTCCATAAAACTCCTTGAATAAAGCAGTTAGTTTTGTTGTTGTTGTTTTTACATATGTCACTTTACCTTGCTATAAAAGAATGTATTTTGTTTGGGGAGGGTTTTTAAAATAATTTTCTAAATAAAATGCTCTTGACAGCCACTTGCCATCAAAGAGAAGGTCTACCTACAGATTTGGAATCCTTCTTTTTTTGTTAAAGAAAATTACATAATTCATACTAAGTTCAAGAGTACTTTGAAGCACTTTGTCACAAGAAAACAACAACCTTATATAGAAGATTGTAAAGACTACTTTTTAACTCACTGTAAACTACTGTAAAGATTAAGCTATGTAAAATAATTTAATCCATAAATTCACTTAACCAGACAGGGCACATAACGGTTCATGTTGAAATGCACAAGAGGTAAATAAACAAGCAAGGATACCACTCTCAGCCCCTCTGCACTGTGAAATCCTTCCACCTTTCCTTCAACACACCTCGTAGGAACATCTATGTCTAAATAATGGACCAAGTGATATGCCAGTTCATACCAAAGAGATCTAGCACCGATTAGCGGGGTGCTCTGCTCAGGGCCTCAGCCGACTGAAATTAAGGGCCAAATGCAGCTGCAGGCTCATCTGAGATTCAAGGTCCTCTTCCAAGCTTATTCAAGTTGGTGGCAGAATTTATTTCCTGAAGGTTGGAGAATGGAGGTCTCCATTTTCTTGCTGGCTATCAGCCAGAGTTACTTTTAGCTCCTAAAGACCTTTCTCATGTTGTTGCTGGATGGACCCCTCCTTTCTCAACATGGCTGTTTGCTTTCTTCCAGCCCAGCAACAGAGCATCTCCCTCACTTCACCTTCTTTTAAAAGGCTCATCTGATTAGGTCAGGCCCATTCAAGATGATCCCATATTTACTGGTCTTGCCCACCCTCAAAAGGAGGAGATTAATTATATGGTACGTGTACACCAGGGAGAAGGGTCTTATGGACCATCTTAGAATTCTGATGATCACAGCCCAACCACACACTTTATACAAATATTAACTCAAAATTGACCACAGACTTAAATGTAAAACATAAAACTGCAAAACTTCTAGGAAAAAAAATAGGAGAAAATCTTTGGCATCTTAGGGCTTGAAGTAGTATCTTAGACATGATAATGAAAGCATAATCCATAAAAGAAAAAAAAATCAATAAACTGAACTTCACCAGAATTAAAAACATTTGCTCTCAAAAGATCCTGTTTCTGAGCCAAGAGGTCCATCGACAGATGAATGGATAAAGAAGATGTGGTATATATACACAATGGAATATTATGCAGCCATAAAAAGGAATGAGATCTTGCCATTTGCAACGACATGGATGGAACTGGAGGGTGTTATGCTGAGTGAAATAAGTCAATCAGAGAAAGACATGTATCATATGACCTCGCTGATATGAGGAATTTTTAACCTCAGGAAACAAACTGAGGGTTGCTGGAGTGGTGGGGGGGTGGGAGGGATGGGGTGGCTGGGTGACAGACATTGGGGAGGGTATGTGCTATGGTGAGCGCTGTGAATTGTGCAAGACTGTTGAATCACAGATCTGTACTTCTGAAACAAATAATGCAATATATGTTAAGGAAAAAAAAAAGAAGAAGAAGAAGATAGCAGGAGGGGAAGAATGTAGGGGAGTAAGTCGGAGGGGGAGATGAACCATGAGAGACGATGGACTCTGAAAAACAAACTGAGGGTTCTAGAGGGGAGGGGGGTGGGGGATGGGTCAGCCTGGTGATGGGTATTAAAGAGGGCACGTTCTGCGTGGAGCACTGGGTGTTATGCACAAACAATGAATCATGGAACAGTACATCAAAAACTAATGATGTAATGTATGGTGATTAACATAACAATAAAAAAATTTTTTTAAAAGATCCTGTTTCTAATTTAAAAGAAGGCTACAATAGGGGAAAATATTTGCAAACCACGCATCTGATAAAGAACTAGTTCCTAAAATATATTTTTTAAAAACTCTCAAAACTCAATAGTAAAAAGATAATCCAATTAGAAAATGAGCAAGAGACACTAAGATACTTTTTACCAAAGTGAACATACAAATCTCAAATAAGCACATTAAAGATTTTCAAAATCACTAGCCATTAGAGAATGAAAAAAACCACAGTGAGATAGTACTCCACACCTATCAGAATGGCTAAAAGAAGAAACTGTGACATCCAAAAGCTGGTGAAGAAGCAGAGAAATGATCTCTCGTACATTCTGGTAAGAATGAAAAATGGTACAGCCCCTCTAGATAACAGTTTGGCAATTTCTTTATTTTTTTAAGACCTATTTTATTTATTTATTTATTTATTTATTTATGAGAGGGAGTGTGAGGGACAGAGGGAGAAACAGACTCCCAGCTGAGCAGGGAGCCCAACGTAGGACTCCATCCCAGGACGTGGGGATCATGACCCGAGCCGAAGGCAGACGCTTAACGACTGAGCCACCCAGGCGCCCCCAAGGCAATTTCTTTAAAAAGTAAGCATACATTTGGCCCAGAAATCACAGTCCTGGGCCTTTTTTTTAGAGAAATAAAAAATTTTGTTCATACAAAAATCTGTACATGAATGTTCATAACAGCTTTATGTGTAATAGCCCCAAACTGGAAACAACCAATGAATGAATAGCTAAACAAATTGTGGAACATCCATACAATGACTACTCGTATAACAATATAAAGGAACAAACTATTGATAATACACAACAACGTGGATGGATCTCAAGGGCATTACGCTGAGTGGGGGGAAAAAAGTCAATCTCCAAAGATCACATTCTGTAGGATTTCATTTATTTATCATTGACAGAATTATAGAGACAGAAAGCATTTAATGTTTACCAGGGGTTAGGGATGATTTGGGGTTGGGGGGGGTGAAATGTCTATAAAATGGTTAACTGATGGAGGTCTTTGTGGCAATGCCATAGTTCTGTATCTTGGGTGTGGTGGTGGCTACACAAACACACATATGTGATAAAATGTCATAGAACTGTACACACACACACACACACACACACACACACACTGCACCGATGTCCATTTTCTGGCTTTGATATTGTACTAAAGTTATGTAGGATGTAACATCAGGAGAAACTGGATGAAGGATACTATTTTTGCAACTTCTTGTGAATCTATAATTATTTGAAAATAAAAAGGTAAAAACAAAAAGCAAGGAAAGCAAAGTCTGCTCATGTAGGGGTAGATACAAAATTTTAGAAACAAATGAGAGAAGAATAAAACTTCTTCCAAAAAGTTTAAATGATATCTGCTTATCCAGCAAAGGCCCAGACTAGATCTTCCTAGATCTTAACCCGTCTTCTGCCTGTACTTCCCAAAGACTCCTTTAGGCAGGCACATGAGCAAGACAACCTGAGAGGGGGGCAGACATCTGTCTCCCTTGCTCATCGACTGTCACAGCAACACCAACCATTCTGGGGCCAGAGGACAGCTGTGGCCTCAAAGGAGTTGATGCAATCTGAGGGGCTTATGCACCCAGCTCTATCCTCCACTCCAAGTCAACCCCACGTTTGCACTAAAAGTTAGGCCAATGAGGGAGGTGAGCTCCCACCCTCTCTACCACCAGGAATCACCAAATGAGTTGGGATGGAGGACAGTGAATAAAGCCTAGGTTTGCTCAAATCTGTGCCCAAAAGTGTTCCTGCTTCCTTCGTAGTTCCCTTACTGCAAGGCTTGCCCAAACCCCAGTCCTAAGCAACCGCAGTTACTATGTGCCAAACATCACAGCCTGAGCTCTGCATACTCTTCTGATTCTGGCAATGACTCCGTAAGACACATGTTATCTCTACAGATTAGGAAACCAAGGTTCAGTGATGCTAAGTACCCTATCCAAGGTCCCCTCACTAATAAAGAGCGGCACTGGGATTCAAATTCATGTCTGTTCAGTTCCAAAGCCCATGCTCATTCCATGTGTTGCAAGTTTCTGGGGTTGCTTTGTATTTGGGGTTTAGTGTTTTATGTGGTTTGTTTGGGGCTGTCTATCATACCAAGTTTCTCAGTAAGATCAGCAGAATTAATCTAGGCTTTCCAAGTTTCAAAAAATGCACAGCTAGTCTATCACAACATTCATTTAACTGTCAATTCAACCCATGCTCTCTCCTCTCCTGACGGAAAGGGTATAAAAGCAAAGTCCTTCTTGAATTTTGCTATGAAACCAGGATTCTTGAAGTTCTCAAACTCAATAAGCATTACACCATGCTGACTCCGAACAACCAATTTTTCCTTATGCAATGGAAAGAAACCTTTATTTCAAGTAAAGGAACTTCAGATGGTATTTTCTTGAGCATTTCATTCCTTCTATAGAATGGGTTCAATAAACACTTGCAGCAAATTCATGAATCTCTCTTCTGTCCTAATATGTCACATAATTTCTACACTGCCCCTAAAAACCTCTTTGGTTGCTAGAAAAATGCAATTTGAAAGAAGGCTGTGAGATTATTTTAATGAGAAAAAAATTAAATTAAGCTTACAAATTAAAGCAAATCTTCTATTATTCATACAGTAGGTTACTTTGGAAAATGACCAAATTTGGAAAAGCAACTTCTAGTGTGTTTAATTGACTCATACATGTAAAGTGGCAGTGTATTGTGCATTTCACGCAGCTGCCTTAAGTGAGGATCTGATGCTACTAGTGAAAGACATTAGAAGCAAAATACCAAGACCCCAAAATGCCAATACCCCAAATCCTACCCACACAGAACTAGTTCTTCTAACTCATAAATTCTCATTCTGTATGAGGTCCCTGCATACCAAACATAGGCACAGGACGAAGAGGACTCTAAGAAGCTATATTTCATTTCCATTTTACCTAGGGAAGGCTTTTATCTTGTCATATCTGGAAAGTCACCTGGCAGAAAAATGACCTTTCCTCTATGTCGAAACTAGGATTTGGGTGAACCAACTTTTGCCCCTTTCTCTCATACGAGATGTTTTCCTATTCCTGGACAGCCCACTTTTGACCCGAGATGTTCTAGGGGTTTTTGTGCATGTACTAGAATTACTATGTTTCCTCTAGAGACTGGTCTGGACCCCTGCTATCCACTTAAGATTAGGTGTTCTTACTTCTTTAGTACACGGCATAGTTAAAAACACGTGTAACTAGATATTTAATGCAATGTACCTACAGACACTGAAATGCTTTACGGTAATGACAGTGACAATGTTAAGGAGTGTAAATGTGTCAGGTTATTAGAAGAAAACATTTTGTTGCAAATATACAAACTTCTTAGTCAAGTACAACTAAAGACAAAATAGCATGAATTGACTTGATGCCATATTGCATATAGTTCAGGTATGTTTTTGTCGGTGTTATTTTAATAAAGAAAAAAGAGAATATCAGACTTCATTTTCCCCCTTTTGCCATTTGAAATGGCCCTGGACCTGACTTATGCCATCACTCAAAATTTTTACTGGCACCACTTTGAAGGATGTAAATATAGTAGCTTTTCAGGTATGAGAAGGAGCCTCATGGGAAACCATATTCAGCAGAGTTGCAGAATACTTCTGCAGCAGGTTTTTTTTTAAATGATGTTTCCTTTATATCGTGTTTAGACTCTAAACTTTTTTCTGGCCTCCACTCAACCATGGCATATACAACTTGAATGTGCCAAGAACAAGACCAATTCTCTTTCAAATATGTTATTTCCAACCAGAACTGAGTCAAAGCCAATCCTGAAGCTAAATGCAGCTTCTAGACTGCTGGTGATTACTGCTTTTATTATGCTAAAGATTACTGTAAAGAAAGACCAAAGGGATAAGCATTAACATTGGTTTCCTACAAGAATATGGAAAAGAGATCACCAAAATAATCAGAGACTGAGAAAAAAAAAAAAGTTTCTCCTGGAAACTCTTGCATATGGACGTGAAGTCATAAAAAAGAACAGTGATCTTAAAAAACTCTAAGAAGAAATGAATTTCTCAGTATCTCAGTATCTCAGAAGATACTGCTAGATTAATAAATAATAATAATAAATTACCTTGCTTTAGGACTTAAAAATTTAAGCAACATACCAAATGTTCAACATATGCTAAATTATACAACGGCACTGGGTTTATTAATTAACAAAGACTGATAAAGTGAGAGTAGTTTAGTTAGTGGATAACACAGAGTTTATTGTGGGTCATAGGAAACCGTAAAGAAGCTTCACCTCCTTACTTTAGCTCTCCTTCAGGAAAAAATAAACTATTATAGTTACCGTTCTTGAACACCTACTATGTCTTGACACCACTGGTAGTTTTGTAATGGGGATTATTAGGCTGCTTTGGATGCTATTGACATAGAGATAAGACTTGGTATGGTATGAGTGTACAGATAAATTTTTGGATTCAATTGTGATGGTGTGAGCTGGGATTCAGGCAGTCTAGCTTTGTCCAAATGTCAAAACCATAACATCTGGCACTGACAGGCAGAAATGTTTATATGCACTTTTGACACTTAACAGTACAGTCCTTGGAGATGAGAGTTACTTTGACTACTACTCTCTCCTTATTTTAAGTAATAGATACACCTGTGCAGGATGATTTAGACTCCTCAACCAAAAGAAGGGCATTTTCTAGCTATCCTAAATAACATATATACATACAAGTCTGAACACAGTCTGTTTTCTGTGGCAAAATGCATAATCTCTAAGCTTCACCCTGTACTTGCGAAATAGGAATTATTTAGCACAATTTACCTATAAAGCTACTGAGGCTCAGAGTCCATAACTAACTTTCTTAAGAGCACATTGCTAATAAGTGGCACAACTGGGGATCAGAGGTCCATCTAATTCCAAACTCCTTGCTCTTTTCCTTAATACGCACACGGTTCTGCCTCTGACGAAGGCCACAATAGAGAAAATCTCAGTTCATTCATTAATGTATTCATCAAATATTTCTAAGCACTTAACTATGTTCTAGGTGCTGAGGATACAGCAGTAACCCCTGTGCTCACGGGTCTTACATTCTAGTGAAAGACAGGTAATGGACAAATATATTCGGTCATGTGCTATGAAGGAAAATTAAAAAGGGTCAAGGCTATGAAGTATGAAGGGAGAAGAGTGGCTATTTTAGTGACAAGAGAAGGCTTCCATCATTTGACACTTAAGCAAAGCCATGAATGAATGAAGGAGGGAGCCTCATGAAGATTTGGCATAAGGCATGCCAAGTAAAGGGACCAGCAAGCTCAAAGCCTCAGAAATGGGACTAGCTCGGTGTGCTCAAGTTACAGCAAAAACGTCAGTATTGCTCTACACTCAGTGAATGAAAGGCAGAGTGTTAGAAGATAAAGTTGGACAGAGGCAAGGCCCAGGTCATGAAGAGCCCAAGGGCAAGATGAGAAGTTTGAATTTTATTTTAAGGGTGATGGGCAGCCATTTAGCTGTATATTAAGAGAGGAATGGCATATTTAGATTTACATTTAAGTTGGGAAAATAATACATGTTTAAAGTTCATATTGAAACTGAGTAGATAAAACACTAATTGAGTAGATTATCTCCCCCAAAAAGCCAAATGGCTCTTCTTATTAAAAAAATAATAATAATTTTTTAGAAGAATATAAAACAAGGTTAGTGGTACACTGAGCCTCTTTCCCCACTTTTACACTTTCCAAAGACTGCTGGCATACGTGTTCACACTTCATGGTTCCCATATAAGTGCTTGTTTTGTTCCTCTCGTGTTCTGAGGTTCTGTTTTGTAATTCCTCTCTGATTGCACATCCCTCTTCAGTCACCCAACCGTCTGTCAAGCACAGCGCTGGGTACAGAGCAGGAGTCCCATACATACTCATTCAGCTTGATTCAATTAACAATATGTAATATTGGCATGGTTCTTCATTTTTAGAGTTAGTGAGACTTTCAATTTCAGTAATAATGTGGACTGTACTGAGAATGCCTGTTTATCTTCTTCAAAAGATATTTGGGGCTTAACAAAGGGCACTTTATATTCCAATAATCTCCTTCTGATTTACACTTTTGGGAGCCGGAACAAAGTGATAACCAGCACTTCCCGTTTGTCTGTTTCATAATCAACCTACAAAGATCCCAGCTGCTTTAATCAAATTTGGTAGTGTATGTAGCAAAGACACAGCCTCATTTTAATCTTTTGGGGATTCAGCATGCAAATTTCCTTAAAGGAGTGGTGTTAATACAAAAAGAAAAGTTATAGAAATAAGTGGCTTACAGGGCTGAGAGCTAGTTGTTCATGACCAAAGAAAAGCTGCTCAGTCCATTATCTCAAAACAAACAACTTTCAGAGAGTGCAATTGATCTAAGCTACACTTCCACATACAAAGAAAATGCATACACATAGACACACAATAGTGAATGCTTCATCTTTCCTCTTTTCACATAACACTGTCAGCTTTATTTATGAATCTCAGCAAAGAACATCTATAATTGGTATCTTTACGTTAATTTGGACAGAAGTGCTAAAAAGCCATTTCGCTGGAATTATAAGAATTTGATGCACTTGTTTGTGATTTAATTAAATCCAGTATGACAAAATTTCAATTTACCTAAAGAAAGGCAAATCAGTAAAGAGAAAAAGAAAGAAAATATCTTAGGCCCTTATTAAGAGCTAATTCTTTTTGGGTATTAAAGAGGGCACGTTCTGCGTGGAGCACTGGGTGTTATGCACAAACAATGAATCATGGAACACTACATCAAAAACTAATGATGTAATGTATGGTGATTAACATAACAATAAGAAATTTAAAGAAAAAAGAGCTAATTCTTTTATTACCATGATTCCATTCTGATTCTTTTTTTTTTTTTTAAGATTTTATTTATTTATTTGACAGAGAGAGACACACAGCGAGAGAGGGAACACAAGCAGGGGGAGTGAGAGAGGGAAAGCAGGCTTCCTGCGGAGCAGGGAGCCCGATGCAGGGCTCAATCCCAGAACCCTGGGATCATGACCTGAGCTGAAGGCAGACACTTAACAACTGAGCCACCCAGGCGCCCCTCCATTCTGATTCTGATATACCAGATTTGGTTTGTAAATCTACACGCGTCAGTCAGGGTTATCAATTCAATAATCCCTATAACCTCTATACCAAAATTCACTGAAGGGTGTTAAACTATATCTCCAAAAAGATAGTGTTATTATATTATTTTAAGGACAAACTGGTTCTAAGGTGCTTTCTGATATTCAGCTAAAGAAATTAATTTACTTTTTGTACATTACAAAGGAACAAATAATAAGATATCCATGAAATCCTGCAGAGACCATAATTTATTCACAGTATTGTAGAACTTCAAAAGCTGAAAAGAACATTACCAATCAGGAGGGGCGCCTGGGTGGCTCAGTCGGTTAAGCGTCCCATTCCTGATTTCAGCTCAGGTCATGATCTCGGGGTCCTAGAATGGAGCCCCGAGTTGGGCTTCAGGCTCAGTGGGGAGTCTGTTTGAGGATTCTCTCCCTCTCTCTCTGACCTTCCTCCTCCACCCCCACTTGTGTGCTTGCACGCTCTCTCTCTCTCTAATAAATAAATAAATCTTTAAAAAAATAATTACCAATCATGAGATTGAGATGAGGCCATCCCACAGATTTCACTCCTGCCAAGCTACCTAGCAGCTGGGATTCACACTCCAGGTTTTCCCAACTGTATTTCCCAACAAAAGCATTTTATAGAAAAGGGTATTTTTAGCTATATAACCTTCAAGGCCCCCCTCCAAATGCCACCTCCTCTATGAAGACTCTCCTAATCCTCTCCTAATTTGGAATAATAAATTTCACTCATCTCTGAAGGACAGGTTATGGTACTTTAACTATGCTTCTCCTACAGCAATCATGTTTTCCATCTCATATCACTCTTAAATTCTATATTCCCCCAAAAAAGATTTTTAGGTCACCTTTGTATCCCAGAACACAGCACAATGCCTTGAACTTGGCAGGTGCTCAGTACATGATTGAATGGTATTAGCCACATCCAATGTATATGATCAAGAGAGCTGGCCATTTTATTTTTCTAAAACAAATTTCCTGGTGCACACTGATCTCTAAATACCCTCAAATGACATTTCTATTTCTCCTCTAGCATAAGTGGAAAACTGTGAAGCAAAGGGCATTCTGGTTCCTAAGCCTCCTATAGATTACCAGAAACTGGGGCTATTAACAACCAGGCCCTTGGACTCCCAGATGACCTTGCCCTCTTTACCTAGAGCAACTGCCTGGTTATCAGGAGAGCCAACCTCACCAGACCCTTGATGAGGGTCTTGATGAGTCTGCAATGAAGAGTCTGCATTACCCTATCCAGTGGGAAGAGATGGTAAGAGGTGAAAGGGATAAGCAGGTTATGTGACAAGGAATTTCATCCCTTGTGCTTTCAGGAATAATGTGGGAGGGGCCCAAAGAGAATGTCCCAGCAGATTCCTACTCACATGGAACAGAGATGCACGTTTAGCTTGCAAACAGGTATTAGACAGGAGCAAGATAAAGCCTATTAGAGCCATATCTGATTTGCATATAACACAAGTACTGAAGTCTCTTTGAGTTTTCCAGGTGGCACAAACTACCACGCCCTTCCTGTATGACCCCAAACAAAGACAAGAGAGAATAGTCATTAAACTTAAATTTTACTCCAGACAGAGATAGAAGTCACACTGTGGTGAGCATAGCACAATGTGTAAACTTGTCAAAACACTAAATCCTGCATTGTGTGTCAGCTATCCTCAAAAAACAAAACAAAAACCCCAAAACCATCCCATAGGCCAAATGTGCTTCATTATAAGAAAAACAAAAAGCTTGCACTGTAGCGATAATATGCATTATTTGTGCGGAATCTGTTTCAATGTTGGTATGGCTTCCACAATCCCTTATTTGAAACCTTGGAACCAGATGTGTTTTGGAGCTTAGGAGTTTTTGGATTTTGGAAATATGGGGCACAGACCATATGTGAAGTAGCCCTCTCCTAGGGCAGTGCCCCTCTAATCAAATCCATTCTACAGCAAAACATTGAAACAATCCCACTAAGGGGAGAAACTGAGACTATCAAGGGCCTCGTGTCAGTTCTCAGGTGTCGCCACAAGATTAGGTCAGGTCAGGCTTTTGCCTCCGAGTCACCAGGTTTTAGTTGTGGAGCTCAGAGCTCCAGACTGGAGTTGTGGGCCTGAAGGATGACAAACAACTCTCATGTTATTAAAAAAAATGGTATCATTTGGGATTGTTACTATATATACTTATATTTATAGGGTCATGATTTCACTGGAGTACGTGGAGAAAGAGATACTTTCTCTAAGTATCACAAGCAAAAGGATTCTAATGAATTATTTAATCATTTATTGTGTAAAATTTAGATGCAACATTCTGCTAGTTCCAGTGGAGCCAGAAATCAACACACGCGCACGCGCGCACACATACACGCGCACACATACACGCACAGACGCACATATGGTTTCTAGCTAACCTGCTAATTATTACAACCATGTAAAAATTAAGGGAGGATGTCAAAATCAAATCAATTTTTTTTTGAGAGAGAGAGAGCAGGGGAAGGGAGCATACTCCCTCTCTCCAAAATAAATAAATAAATCTTTTTTTAAAAGTATAATACACTATCTGTTGGTTAATTGAATTTAAATAAATTAAAAAAATTTTTTAAAGAAATTTGGGTGTGTTCAGTATAATGAAGTACTTATAATGAATATTATTGCATGTACCATGTTTTTGATAACAAAGTGATCTATATATACACATATGTATAAAATTTGATGTGTCAGAGAGTGATTTTTCAGAAGTTTTCTAGTTTGTATTGTTAGTTTTATATGCAAATTTCTTTTTAAACTGTCATTTAGCAAGTCTAAAGATTTAAGTTTTATGTTAGGTAATTATTCAGATTGGTATAAATCTATAATCAGAGAAATTTGATGGATATAACCATCTTGTATAGTGTTTTAAATGCAATCTAAGTGGACATTCATGTTGGCATTGGTAAACCGGTAACTTCTGTATTAACAAATTCTTTCACTAAGGTTTTAACTGTGATCATGTGTCTCTTAGTCATGGATTTTAACATCCAAGATCCACTGACCATGGTATACTACCACAAAGACATAATAAGAAAAATAACTGTAATAGTCCCCGAATTTACTGTTTATCAGTCATGGTTGTATTACTGCCTAATGCTAACAAGAAATCATCTAACCTCTTGATTTTCAGTAATTATAAACTTGGTAATAACATGAAGCACCCAAAACTTTCAAAAATTCCTTGTCACTTAATGAAGAATTATAACATTCCTCAACTCACACATACTGTCTCTATAATAATAATCACGACTGGGGCGCCCAGGTGGCTCAGTCGGTTAAGCATCTGACTCTTGATTTCTGCTCAGGTCATGATCTCAGGATCGTGAGATAGGGCCTCACATTGGGCTCCATGCTGGGCATGGAGCCTGCTTAAGATTCTTCCTCTCCCTCTTCCTCTGCCCCTCCCCACTACCCCCCCCGCCCCCTGTTCACGTGCACATGTATTCTTTCTCTCTAAAAATAATAATAATAATAATAGCAATAATAATGACTGCTATCTTTTGGCAGCTTTGCATAAGACACTGTGTTCAATATCTCATAAAGATTATTTTTTCTTATTTTGTCCTATGACATAACTTAATACATGTACAAAGTTAAACATGTACATATTTTAATTTCATCATCATTTCCTTCTCAATTTTAGAAAGTTTCAAAACATGGGAGTTTCTTCTTTAGACTTTAAATTTTGTGGGCAAATCATTCTACCAGATAACATTCAACCAAAGATCTAAGGCCGGAGGACCATTTTAAGCCTTATTTGCAAATATAGAACATGTGCCTCTTTTAAATATGTCACAGATACCACTTAGGCTTCAGTGTTGGTTTGCAAAGCTCCCACCACATGAGCAGAGCCCACTACAGAGACTTGTGTTCTATGTCCTCCTTTTTTTTTAAGTAGGCTTCACACCCAACATGGAGCCCAATATGGGACTTGAACTCAGGAACCTGAGATCAAGACCTGAGCTGAGATCAAGAGTCAGATGCTTAACCGACGGGGCTACTCAGGCTCCCCTGTGTCCTCCTTCTAATCCTCATGAAGTTACACCAAGTCAGGTTCATGATTAATATGGTTAATATGCACTATAAAATATACTCTATACAAAATACTACCCTGCAACACTGAAACGGCATCATATATTCCCCAGAGAAAAGGGGAAAGTGTGAGTTAAGGAGCCCTCACTCAGAAAAGGAGTGAAATGTTAGCATTCCATGTTTTCCTCACTGAGTTTTCTTAAGTTAGTCTGCCACCCGGAAGTTATGCCTCCTTTTAGTCCATATGATGAGACTTGTGGCCATTTTGGGGGGTGGGGTGGGGAGCTACTTCTGCTGTTACTAGAAGGTTCTGAAAGTGACAAAAAGCATTTAAAGTTTCAAAATTACTCACCCTACATTTCATTGGTTACATAAATTACAGCATTTATGCAACCTCAAATAAAACATTTTTTACACTGTGATTTTGATAACTCCAAGTTTAAATAAGTGGGGCGAGGAAAATTTACCATAATTTGAAAAGATTTAGGATCACTTTCAGTTCTTTTTCAATTCAACTCCCTCCCCCTCTCTCTACACACACACACACACACACACACACACACACACACACACACACACATCAAAGTAATAACAGTCTGTTTAATAAAACTTAAGGCATCTGTGGAATTATTACCAGAAATTACTTTTGTACCTAGTTTTAGACTGAATGATTCACTGCATTTCCCTTAATCCTTAAGTTGCATATTCATTGCTATATTTTCCTCTAAGTGCCGTCACTTAAATTGTCATGTAAAACAGGGCAAATCAGGGTCAGTTTATATAAGCGGCATCAATCTGAAGAACTTCATCAGTCTTTATTTCGAGGCATTATGCAAAGAAAACTGACATTAAGAGAGCCTTAACTGACAGCAAATGAAATCAATCAGCAAATCACTAAGCCATAATAAACTCACTCAATTTGTAGATAACCCTTCCTTTTCCAGGTCTTCACCTAGTCAGTCCATCAAACACTGTTTTTTGTCCAAGTAGCTAAAATGAAGAGCAATTCTGTGGCAGCACTTGAAAGTTCAAGTGCTCACAGGCTTCGGTCTCTCAATAATAAGTAGTAAGAGGTATTATCTAGTAAGGTTATACTTATACTTAAATAGGCTGCAAAAATGAGAAAAGAAATCTAGAGGAAGGGTCAGGTTTGGGATTCAGTTTTTGCCTCTTAACATTAATGACAAAGAAATTATGTTCATATCACTTTGTAGCTTTTCTGCCTTGAACTACCTAGAGCTGAATGTTGTAGCCAAACAAAGAAACAAAATGCTCTGTACTTTCATGTTTTGTGGTTTTGTTTGTTTTTGACTAAATGTGTCTGAAACATTTCACACACAGGCAAATATTGTCACCATTTCAGAGATGGAATTCGAAGTCCCTCTTAAAAAAAATAAATGGTGTAAATAAAGGCCACGGAGTTCAAAGAAAATATGAAAACCCTAGTAATTCCTTAATTACTTTGTATAATAATTATTCAAATAGAAGTATATTCAAAGTGTTCACCATAGCTTTATACTAAAATGTGAGGGAACACGAAAATTGTGAACATTCTGTTCGGCTACTAAAGTGAAATTTGCATCAAACAAATCATCAGTCAAAAACTTCCAAGAGCTGAAACGCTAAAACATTCCTTGATGTACTTAAGTCCCTTGTCCTGCCCCCAGGCCTGTTTGCAGTTCAGTCCAACACAGTTTATATTGACACAGCATTTTACACCGTAAAAAGCACCCTCGCATGCACATCATCCCATCTGAGCTCCCCACCATCCTGTGAGCAAGAGCAGGACAGTCTGCGCCGTCTGCATCTGCACAGGAAATGGGGGCTTGATGCTGAACCTACAGTCAGGACTTGAATCCAGGCGTTCTGACTCTCCACAAAGGCTTTCTCCAATAGTATGCTGCTCGCCTCTTTCCCACACACAGAATCCTCTTATCTCTTCCAAATACCATGCTGTTAAGAAAGAAATTCCCATTCTGATCAACACGATGTTTCCAGCAAACTCAAGGACGTACAGAAAATTGCAGACTCATGGTTGCCAACTTCCCTATAATCTGACTGCCTTGCTCGTTTTTAGGAAAAAATCTCCACCGGAAATTGAAAACTAAGCAAGCACACACCTGATTAAGGAACGTTTATATGCCAAATATTCAAACAAAAACAATTTAAAAAATATCTACTAGTGCTGTTTAATCATCAAAATTTTTCATGTACATCATATGACCTTCACAATTGCCCCAGGATGCAGTGGGGCAGGTCTCATCACCTCCGTGTTACAGATGAGAAGCCAATGCACCCGAAGAGCTGAGGGCCGAGAGCTCACACAAAATGGTGATTCTAGACAAGAATTCTAGAAGCACTTCCAGCCTTTTTCAACCTTCACAAGAAAGGAAAATTGTGTATTCCTTGTGAAAAACACAACTGGATAAAATAATGACAATTCCAGCTACCTCTGCAATTTGTATCTATGGGGCAAGGGTTTCATCTGTCTGTGACCAGCTCTATTACTTTCCAGTAAAGCTGCATAACCTCTTCAAACTCCTGGGATACTGACTCCGTAATGATTTTATCTTCTTCCTTAGAATAAACAAAGGAAGAAATGATTAAAAACAAAACTGGAAAAAGGACTTTATGAATCATGCCTAGTTTGTAAAGAATCAGATTTTACTTAGCATCAGTTCAGATCATTGATACCAGATCATTCCCAGAAGGACTAATTCATGAATATTTTCAGCTGAGTTAAGGAGTAAGGAGTTATGAGATTCCTCAATATGAGATTCTGTGTAGCAGAAGCTTCATACAGATGCATCTCCTTGTTCTCATATGTCATCCTGTCATTTTCAAAAGGCAATGATGAAAGTCCCAACAACAACCAAAAAAACCCTGTGGTTTCAGACTACCACCAACCCGAAATAAACCCATGATGGAGGATGCAAAGTATCTCATCTGCTAAATATTTTAAAAAAGAACTTTTTATAACTCCTAGCTTTTTTTTGAGAGAGCATGGAGAGGGGCAGAGAGAGAGTCCTCAAGCAGACCCCATGCTGGGCGCAGAGCCTGACACGGGGTTCGATCCCATGACCCTGAGATCATGACCTGAGCTGAAATCAAGAGTCGGATGCTTAACCAACTGAGCCACCCAGGCACCCCTATAACTCCTCACTTTAACAGATATATTTTTTAGAAATCTTAGCTATTAGTGCCCAAGACTATGTCTTAACAATAAATACTTTTTTAAAATACCTTTTTTACAATAAATCTTTTAAAATAAAGTATAAGGATGAGGAAAAGAATGGTAGCATGTATCACCTGGTAAAATATCTGGACCAAAAAAAAGCATACTTTGCCATTGTTCCTCTCAACATTCTGCCCTAGAATTCTGATTGATGCGTTCCCCTCCCATGCTCCACTACCACCCTTATGGCCCCCAAAACTAAGTGCAAATCAAAGAGGCAGAATAAGGGAAGCAAGGAGGAAGGAAGAGAGGGAGGGTGAAAGACAAGCGATGATATCGAGCTGCTCTAATAATGATGGACATACTATGTTTTCCTGGTCATCAAGAACGAAAATCTTAGAAGATACAGATCGAGGACCATGAGGCCTAACTCACAATGACTACAACCAATGTTTAAATGCAATTACTTAATTATTTAATCATTGCTATCCCAATTTTCAACACAACCTTAAAAAATTAGTCCTCTGTACACATTAACATCTTAACATTCTGTTTTGTCTCATTTAGCATTGTTTACAGTTCTATTACCAGGAGATTTTGAAGAAATTTAATGTCTGCTGGCGCATTGTTAAATCTTCAGGATAGAATTCTAAATTTTTTTCTTCGGAGAGAGAAGGAGAGAGAGTCTTAAGCAGGCTCCATGCCCAATGCAGAGCCTGACGCAGGCCTCGATCTCGCAACCCTGAGATCATAACCTGAGCCGAAATCAAGAATCGGACGCTTAACTGACTGAGCCACCCAGGCACCGCTAGAATTCTAAACTTTCACGTAGCAAATAAGAAAAAGGTTTTTCTGACAACTCACCTCAGTCAATTTTCTTACAACTACCTCAGAAAATGCCATTTACTCTTCCTGGTGTCAACAGAAAAACAAAGACACTAATTCTTATATTCATCCTCGAGTTAGGCCTCATACCTAGGTCATTTAGAGGCTTTGTTGACACAGTTTATATGCTGTGGAACTGCAGACTACAGCCCTCAAGCAGACAGGTGAGATGGAGGATGGCACTTTTCATCAAAATGCATTTATTCTCAGATGAACTGTATGATTTTTCCAGTTAACTGTCTTTCCCTAACAAACACCTCTTCTCTTCTCTGGACACTACCTTCTAACCTTTGAAGACGGTAGCATTTCAACATTCTATTTGATCCCACAACCTAAGTCTAAAACCATTTTATGTTTTTTAATTTAAAAGTTATTTTGATTTTAGAATTTAAAGAGAGTGGCACAAACTCTCATAGATAACAACTTTAGATAACCTCCAAATCTTTTTGATACCTTATCACTAAAATGATCCCACTTACCAAAAAGGTCAGATTTCTAATAATCTCAAACATTCAAAGCAGCATTATGCACCCAGAAATGAATGAAAAACAGTACCTGTGAAACAAACAGCAGTCATACGCTATATTCCCTTTACCTCCCCATGGAGACTCTTAGACCGAACCCTGGCAACTCTGTAAGTTAACAACCGACTAAAAATGGATATCTGAAAATCAGGGAAGATCTAAATTATAAGAAGAAGATAACACGGGGGGCGGAGCAAGATGGCGGAGGAGTAGGAGACCTAGATTTCGTCTGGTCTCAGGAATTCAGCTGAATAGGGATCAAACCATTCTGAACACCTACGAACTCAACAGGAGATCAAAGAGGAGAGTAGCAACAACTCTCTGAACAGAGAAGCGACCACTTACTGGAAGGTAGGACGTGCGGAGAAGTGAATCCGAGGCAATATTCGGGAGGACAGACGGCGGGGGAGGGGCCTCCGTCGGCCGCTTCTGGCAAGTGATAGAGCCGCGGAGCACAAAATCGGACCTTTTAGAAGTCAGCTCCGCGGAGGGAGGTCGCTCCAGTGGCTAAGCAGGGGGTGGAATCCTCCCGCGACAGTGTGGTCTCAGGACCCTTGGGGTCACAGAAAGACCGGGGGAGCCTGAGTGCGCCAGAGCTCCCAGGTATCGGAGCGGGGAAGCCGGCTGCAGAGACGGAGCCGAGGCGCGGACTCTCAGCTTGGGGTTGCCATAAACTGTGATCCGCGGCCCAGTCAGGCCACTGCTCCTGCAGCAGGGACCCAACAAGCGGCAGATCTGGGGAGACTCCCCTTCCTTCCCGGGGAGGAGCGGCGCGGGAACGCACCGCAGGGATCTGCTGGGTTTGGAGACTCCACACGGGGTCGGGTGCCAGAGATAGCAACGCTCGGTCACAGGCCGGGTGAGCACGGAGTGCGGCCGGAGACCGGGGACACGGGAGTGACTGCTTTTCTCTGGGGGCGCACTGAGGAGCGGGGCCCCGAGTTCTCAGCTCCTCCGGGTGGAGACTGGGAGGCCACCATTTTTGCCCTGGTCCTCCAAGGCTGTACGGAGAGCTTGCAGGGAACAAAAGCTCCTGAGATCAAACCCCAGCAGCTTGCTTAGCCCGGACCGACAAGGGCGGGGCAATTCAGCCTCCGGCAAAGACATTTGGAAACCACAGCAACAGGCCCCTCCCCCAGAAGATCAGCACGAACAGCCAGCAAGCCAAGACCAAGTTTACCGATCAAGGAGAACGGGAGAACTCCAGCGCTAGGGGAATACTGCACATAGAATTCATGGCTTTTTTTTTACCATGATTCATTAGTTCATCAAAGTTAATTTTTGTTAACTGTTTTTTTTTTCTTTTTCCCTTTTTCAACCAACATCTTATCAACCTCTTTTAAAAAAAAAAAAAACATTTTTTATTTTTCATTTTTAGAGTCATATTTTATCCCTTCATAGTTACCCTTATTTTTGGCATACATATATAAGTTGTACTCTCTTTAAAATTTTGAGATACAGTTTCTTCTAACAGATAAAAATATACCCTAAATCACTAGTGTAGGGCTCTGTTCTAGTCTCCTGCCTGATCACATTCTCTCCCTTTTTTCTTTTTTTTTTAAATCTTCTTTCTTTTTTCAAGCAACTTATCAAGTCCTTTTATAAAATCTTTTATAATTTTCATCTTTACAGTCATCTTCTGTCCCTTCATTGTATCAACCCTTATTTTGTACATATATGTCTTTCTTCCTTTAAAATTTTAGGAGGCACTTTTTTCTAACAGACCAAAATACGCCCAAAATCTAGTGTGTAGCACTGATCTATGCACTAGCCTGATCATATTTGATCACATTCTGCTTTTTTTTGTATTGTTCTGTTTTTGTTTTTATCTTTTTTCTTTTTTTTTTCTCTTTCTTTTTTCTTTCTTTCCCTGTCTTTTCCCCTGGTTTCCGGTCTTTTCTGATTTGTATACAGTATAATTGCTGGGGACATTGTAAACCTGTTAGCATTTTGTTCTCTCATTCATCTATTCTCCTCTGGACAAAATGACAAGATGAAAAAAATCACCTCAGCAAAAAGAACAAGAGGTAGTACCGTCAGCCAGGGACCTACTCAATACGGACATTAGTACGATGTCGGACCTAGAGTTCAGAATCATGACTTTAAAGATACTAGCTGGGCTTGAAAAAAGCGTGGAAGTTATTAGAGAAACCCTTTCTGGAGAAATAAAAGAACTAAAATCTAACCAAGTCGAAATCAAAAAGGCTATTGATGAGGTGCAATCAAAAATGGGGGCACTAACTGCTAGGATAAATGAGGCAGAAGAGAGAATCAGTGATATAGAAGACCAAATGATGGAAAATAAAGAGGCTGAGAAAAAGAGAGAGAAACAACTACAGGATCACGAGGGCAGAATTCGAGAGATAAGTGATACGATAAGACGAAACAACATTAGAATAATTGGGATCCCAGAAGAAGAAGAAAGAGAGAGAGGGGCAGAAGGTATATTGGAGCAAATAATAGCAGAGAACTTCCCTAATGTGAGGAAGGAAACAGGCATCAAAATCCAGGAGGCACAGAGAAGCCCTCTCAAAATCAATAATAATAGGTCAACACCCCGACATCTAATAGTAAAACTTACGAGTCTCAGAGACAAAGAGAAAATCCTGAAAGCAGCTCGGGAGAAGAGATATGTAACCTACAATGGTAAAAATATTAGATTGGCAACAGACCTATCCACAGAGACCTGGCAGGCCAGAAAGTACTGGCAAGATATCTTCAGAGCACTAAACGAGAAAAATATGCAGCCAAGAATACTATATCCAGCTAGGCTGTCATTGAAAATAGAAGGAGAGATAAAAAGCTTCCAGAACAAACAAAAACTAAAGGAATTTGCAAACATGAAACCAGCCCTCCAAGAAATATTGAAAGGGGTCCTCTAAGCAAAGAGAGAGGCTAAAAGCAGCAAAGATCAGAAAGGAACACAGACAACATACAGTAACAGTCACCTTACAGGCAATACAATGGCACTAAATTCATACCTTTCAATAGTTACCCTGAATGTAAATGAGCTAAATGCCCCAATCAAAAGACACAGGCTATCAGATTGGATTAAAAAACAAGACCCATCAATATGCTGTCTGCAAGAGACTAATTTTAGACCCAAAGACACCCCCAGATTGAAAGTGAGGGGGTGGAAAACCATTTACCATGCTAATGGACACCAAAAGAAAGCTGGGGTGGCAATCCTTATATCAGACAAACTAGATTTTAAAACAAAGACTGTAATAAGAGATGAGGAAGGACACTATATCCTACTTAAAGGGTCTATCCAACAAGAAGATCTAACAATTGTAAAATCTATGCCCCGAACATGGGAGCAGCCAATTATATAAGGCAATTAATAACAAAAGCAAAGAAACACATTGACAACAATACAATAATAGTGAGGACTTTAACACCCGCCTGACTGAAATGGACAGATAATCTAAGCAAAAGATCAACAAGGAAATAAAGACTTTAAATGACACACTGGACCAAATGGACTTCACAGACATATTCGGAACATTCCATCCCAAAGCAACGGAATACACATTCTTCTCTAGTGCCCATGGAACATTCTCCAGAATGGATCACATCCTAGGTCACAAATCAGGTCTCAACCGGTACCAAAAGATTGGGATCATTCCCTGCATATTTTCAGACCACAATGCTTTGAAACTAGAACTCAATCACAAGAGGAAAGTCGGAAACAACTCAAATATATGGAGGCTAAAGAGCATCCTACTAAAGAATGAATGGGTCAACCAGGAAATTAAAGAAGAATTAAAAAAATTCATGGAAAACAATGAAAATGAAAACACAACTGTCCAAAATCATTGGGATACAGCAAAGGCAGTCCTAAGAGGAAAGTACATAGCAATACAAGCCTTTCTCAAGAAACAAGAAAGGTCTCAAATACACAACCTAACGCTTCACCTAAAGGAGCTGGAGAAAGAACAGCAAATAAAGCCTAAACCCAGCAGGAGAAGAGAAATAATAAAGATCAGAGCAGAAATCAATGAACTAGAAACCAAAAGAACAGTAGAACAGATCCACGAAACTAGGAGCTGGTTCTTTGAAAGAATTAACAAGATTGATAAACCCCTGGCCAGACTGATCAAAAAGAAAAGAGAAATGACCCAAATCAACAAAATCATGAATGAAAGAGGAGAGATCACAACCAAAACCAAAGAAATACAAACAATTATAAGAACATATTATGAGCAACTCTATGCCAGCAAATTAGATAACCTGGAAGAAATGGGTGCATTCCTAGAGATGTATCAACTACCAAAACTGAACCAGGAAGAAACAGAAAACCTGAACAGACCTATAACCATTAAGGAAATTGAAGCAGTCATCAAAAATCTCCCAAGAAACAAAAGCCCAGGGCCAGATGGCTTCCCAGGGGAATTCTATCAGACATTTAAAGAAGAATTAACACCTATTCTCCTGAAACTGTTCCAAAACATAGAAATGGAAGGAAAACTTCCAAATTCATTTTATGAGGCCACCATTACCTTGATCCCAAAACCAGACAAAGACCCCATCAAAAAGGAGAATTACAGACCAATATCCTTGATGAACGTGAATGCAAAAATTCTCACCAAAATACTAGCCAATAGGATCGAACAGTACATTAAAAGGATTATTCACCACGACCAAGTGGGATTTGTCCCTGGGCTGCAAGCCTGGTTCAACATCCGCAAATCAATCAACGTGATACAATACATTAACAAAAGAAAGAACAAGAATCATATGATCCTCTCAATAGATGCAGAAAAAGCATTTGACAAAGTACAGCATCCTTTCTTGATCAAAACTCTTCAGAGTATAGGGATAGAGGGTACATACCTCAATATCATAAAAGCCATCTACGAAAAACCTACAGCGAATATCATTCTCAATGGGGAAAAGCTGAGAGCTTTTCCCCTAAGGTCAGGAACGCGGCAGGGATGTCCACTCTCACCACTGCTATTCAACATAGTATTAGAAGTCCTAGCCACAGCAATCAGACAACAAAAAGAAATCAAAGGCATCCAAATCGGCAAAGAGGAAGTCAAACTCTCACTCTTTGCAGATGATATGATACTTTATGTGGAAAACCCAAAAGACTCCACCCCAAAACTCCTAGAACTCATACAGGAATTCAGTCAAGTCGCAGGATATAAAATCAATGCACAGAAATCAGTGGCATTCCTATACACCAACAACAAGACAGAAGAGAGACAAATCAAGGAGTCGATCCCATTCACAATTGCACCCAAAACCATAAGATACCTAGGAATAAATTTAACCAAAGAGGCAAAGGATGTGTACTCAGAAAACTATAAAATACTTAGGAAAGAAATTGAAGAAGACACAAAGAAATGGAAAAACGTTCCATGCTCAGGGATTGGGAGAACCAACATTGTGAAGATGTCAATGCTACCTAGAGCAATCTACACATTCAATGCAATCCCCATGAAAATACCATCCACTTTTTTCAAAGAAATGGAACAAATAATCCTAAAATTTGTATGGAACCAGAAGAGACCCCGAATAGCCAGAGGAATATTGAAAAAGAAAAGCAAAGCTGGCGGCATCACAATTCCGGACTTCCAGCTCTATTACAAAGCTGTCATCATCAAGACAGTATGGTACTGGCACAAAAACAGACACATAGATCAATGGAACAGAATCGAGAGCCCAGAAATGGACCCTCAACTCTATGGTCAACTTATCTTTGACAAAGCAGGAAAGAATGTCCAATGGAAAAAAGACAGTCTCTTCAACAAATGGTGTTGGGAAAATTGGACAGCCACATGCAGAAGAATGAAACTGGACCATTTCCTTACACCACACACAAAAATAGACTCCAAATGGTTGAAAAACCTAAACGTGAGACAGGAGTCCATCAAAATCCTAAAGGAGAACACAGGTAGCAACCTCTTCGTCCTCAGCCGCAGCAACTTCTTCCTAGAAACATCACCAAAGGCACGGGAAGCCAGGGCAAAAATGAACTATTGGGATTTCATCAAGATAAAAAGCTTTTGCACAGCAAAAGAAACAGTCCACAAAACCAAAAGACAACCGACAGAATGGGAGAAAATATTTGCAAATGACATATCAGATAAAGGGCTAGTATCCAAAATCTATCAAGAACTTATCAAACTCAACACCCAAAGAACAAATAATCGAATCAAGAAATGGGCAGAAGACATGAACAGACATTTTTCCAAAGAAGACATCCAAATGGCCAACAGACACATGAAAAAGTGCTCAACATTGCTGGGCATCAGGGAAATCCAAATCAAAACCTCAATGAGATACCACCTCACACCCGTCAGAATGGCTAAAATTAACAAGTCAGGGAACGACAGATGTTGGCGGGGATGTGGAGAAAGGGGAACCCTCCTACACTGTTGGTGGGAATGCAAGCTGGCGCAACCACTCTGGAAAACAGTATGGAGGTTCCTCAAACAGTTGAAATTAGAGCTACCATTCGATCCAGCAATTGCACTACTGGGTATTTACCACAAAGATACAAATGTAGGGACCAGAAGGGCTACGTGCACCCCGATGTTTATAGCAGCAATGTCCACAATAGGCAAACTGTGAAAAGAGCCAAGGTGTCCATCGACAGATGAATGGATAAAGAAGATGTGGTATATATACACAATGGAATATTATGCAGCCATCAAAAGGAATGAGAGCTTGCCATTTGCAACGACGTGGATGGAACTGGAGGGTGTTATGCTGAGTGAAATAAGTCAATCAGAGAAAGACATGTATCATATGACCTCACTGATATGAGGAATTCTTAATCTCAGGAACAAACTGAGGGTTGCTGGAGTGGTCGGGGGTGGGAGGGATGGGGTGGCTGGGTGATAGACATTGGGGAGGGTATGTGCTACGGTGAGCGCTGTGAATTGTGTAAGACTGTTGAATCACAGATCTGTACTTCTGAAACAAATAACGTAACATATTTTAAGAAAAAAGAAAAAGAAGAAGATAGCAGGAGAGGAAGAATGAAGGGGAGTAAGTCAGAGGGGGAGACGAACCAGGAGAGATGATGGACTCTGAAAAACAAACTGAGGTTTCTAGAGGGGAGGAGGGTAGGGGGATGGGTTAGCCTGGTGATGGGTATTAAAGAGGACACATTCTGCATGGAGCACTGGGTGTTATGAGCAAACAATGAATCATGGAACACTACACCAAAACAAATGATGTAATATATGGTGATTAACATAACAATAAAAAATTTAAAAAAAAAAGAAGATAACACTTCCCTTTAGTAATGGAAGATAAAGACCCATACTTTAAGAAAGAAACTAAAGGGCTAAGAGAAGTCATTTCGAGTAAACTGGAAGTCTTTTCCAGGGACAACTGGGAAATGTGTATCACAGCCTTAGAATGTGCATAACCTTAGATGCAGCCACTCCACTTATTTATCCTAAAGAATAATGCCACAGTGAACAAAACAGTGAAGGGTTCCTGGCCATGGACAGCTAAGAGACACCGAGTGTTTACAATATACCTGTCACTCTGAGCACTTTAGATGTGCTAACCCCTTGAATCATCACACAAACATGATGAGTCAGAGACTTCTGATCTCCATTTCACAGATGAAGAGGCCGAAATACACACTGTAAGTAACTTTCCCAGTTGGCTTCTTTTGGATTTCTATTCTCTCCACTATTTCCTCACACGTGAAATTGTATTCTACAGACACACCCTACCTTTATTCTTTGCCCCTCTTGACCATCTTAAAGCACATACACACATACACACAGCCATGGTTTACAAAAGACAGAAAGGCAAGATTAAAAGCATGAATGGACCCTATTCACTGGATATGTAACCTTTAGCAATTTACTGCATCTCAATAAACTTTAGCTCCTTCCTTTATAAAATAGATAAAATCAGAGCACTTATTCATATGGGCTATTGTGGGAATGAAGTGAGATAGTAAATGTAAAATGCTTAGCGAAGTAACTGGTACAGAAAAAGTACTCAACAAATGTTAACTCTTGATATTGTTCTTTGTTGTTTATTTTTGAATGAGGGTAGAGACACAAACATTTATCACATGCCTGCTAATAACTGCCAGATATTAAATGCATTGCATATCCTCATTATTGGGGAAAAAACAATAAGAAGTATAAGATAATGAGTAACAGGTACTATCTTTATAAAATATGGGCAGAATATTTTTTATGCCAAAGTCCTCTGCATTCACGTTGCACTGGACTTTTCAGCTAAAGCTAACTTGTCTAATCTAGGTGTTTTAATTTTTTTCTAGTAGAACGATACACTATTATTTGGGAGATAAAAGCACAGGTAATGATAGTTCTGCACCTGCCATAGGAGCTTAGACAAAGGGTTTCATTGGAGACATGGCCCCACTGCAACATCAGATAACATGGAAAAGTAAATAGGGAGCTAATGTGGATCTTAATCAAAATTATTTAAAGCTTTGGAAGAAACAAGAAATAAGGAAGAGTAGAAGAACCAAATGGAAGATACAGAGAAAAAGATCCTAAATAACCATTCTTCCAAATAAAACACACATACACACACACACACACACACACACACACACACACACACACCCTTAAAAGTAATGAAAACAAGTTTCTGTTGCGAACTTCATCTCGACAAGGGCCCCATAATGGCTGCAATCATAACAGCCCCCAGACACTGCCTTGCTCTCTTCGTGCTAGGCACCATGTTCTCTACATGCATTGCCTCATTCGGTCCTCCTACAAGCCTGAGAAATTGGTAGGACTATGCTTTTTTGAGAGAATTGAGGCTAAAAGCTACCAGAGCTCAGAGACTAGATTTTTCTGAACCGAGTTTTCTCCTGTAGGAACGCATCGGTCACACGCTCCTCCAGACTGGAGAGAAAGGGTAATCCTCTTTGCCCTCCACTCACGCTCTTCTTCACTCACTGTTCTTCCTTCCATCCAGGGTTATACCTGTAACAGAGCTTCCCGTGCTGGAAAAGACAGACAGTGACGGCTCCCACGGCTCCAAAGGATGGTGGCATGGGTTTGCCAAATGGTCATCAACCACCACGCCCCACACAGTCATCCTCTCCTTGACATGATCAAAGGACGTGTGCTCTAAACAGTCCACTTATCAGCACAGACTACAAGTGAAACAAATACTGAATTCCTAAATATGTGGTCCCACTAAGCATAAATATACATATTTATAGACTGCAAAAAGGTGAAAAGTAGCGTTCCATAATATTAGCCTGTCGCATGGAAACAAATTTTTTTATCTGTGAATCTGTCCACAACATAGCATAAACTATGACCTACATCTTACACAGAGGCATAATGTATATTTTCTAGATGGAAGGAAAATCCCACTGTACATCTCAAAGGCTGTATGCTTACCATTTACCATGAGTGTCTAGATTTTCTTCTAGTGTCAGATTTTACCAGTTCAGGCTTTGCAGTCAAACACACCTACACTTGAATTCAGGCTCTGGGCCCTGCCAATTACTTGCTGTTGATCTGAGGAGTTACCTGTTGTGGTCGCTGTTTTTCAGTTATAAAATGGAAACGAAGCCGTCTATCATTTGACAGATAACGCCATATTTACAATCCATTGTGAAAATTAAACAACATGATGTATTTAAAGAACTAAGCATGATATCTCATTCGTAGTAAATGCTCACTGAAATGGTAGCTATTCATATTAAAATTAAGGTCGTTGATACTACAGGGCCTTTCTTCTCAAAGTACTCCAAAGCATATCACGAATTCTGTGAGTGTGTCTGTGTGTCTCTCTGTGTCTGTGTGTCCGTGTAAAAAACACTATTATGGTCCAAATCACGTGTTCTTCTCTGCATGGAATACTAAACTACAATATCTATGACTAACCTGCAATGTACATCACAATATGTCAATGCAAAATGTGCCCAAGTGTTTAGGTATTGGTGATGTGTGTAAGTATTTTTATTATAACTCGGAAAAGACAGCAGTTTGAAATAGGGATTTCTACATTTCCTTCTCGCTATTCACTGATGTCAGAACCATAGAGAGCTTGTACTTTTCCCCCAAAATATGGCATCTGAGGATCAGTCTCTTTCCAAATTACCCAAATCTATAGGGGAAGTCTTTATTTGTGAATTATGACGAGTACTAAGCCCTCTGAGATTGTGAATCAGGATAGCCAAGTAAAGGATTCTTTTACAGCCACTAGAAAAATCTCAAATCACATTGTATTTGTGGTTACAATGAATTCATAAATAATGGTAATCAAATTTAAAATGTACATCTTAATCTTGTACTAAATAATGGTACAGTATTCCAGCCTATAACTGAAAATAAAAATATTTTAGCCTATAACTGAAAATAAAAGTATTTTATGCTTAGTTTTAAATCACATATATATTTTAAATATATTGATAGACAATCTAATGAAAGAAAATGAGTATTTTTCTTTGTAGAGCATTAATTTGGATACTAATAACAAATTAAATTAGGTTATGGAGCAAGTAGAAAAAATTAACATAGCCCCACTTGGACTGACATTAATTTTGTACAAAATTAAAATTTCACGGGGTCATAAATTAAAGAATGATAAAGTTTATTTTAAACCTCAAAATGTGAAACAGAATGTGAGTTTTAGGAGATACCTCTCTTTCAGATACACTGAAAAATCTGGACTGCTACTGAACAAGAACAAGCTCTTTTGAAATATCAGACTTCCTGCAGTTTACATAATGTTGATAGGTTTCTCTAGAAAAGGCATTGGGCATTAAAAGGTGAATAAAGCACATATCGAATTTTGTTTTGTCCAATTAAAAAACTGTCCTAACCCTAAGGAAAAAAAAAATGCTCACAATAACCCAGTAGGAGCCTCGATTAGAAAGATATCTGCAGCATCTGAAAATGAGTATGTTTTTGAAAAGATTTTCTTTATTAAGTTTATTTTAAAGTTACTTGGGGGTTCACGATTTGGAGCTTTGAGTTTTATAAATGAAATAACCCAGTTTGCACATATTATGCTATTCATTAAAACTAAAAATTAAGAGTAAATAAATGCTCTTCAATGCAAAGTACAGTTTGGTTCCACAGTTGCTTAAATTACATTGCCACATATGAAATGTTGGCTCTCCTCTGGAATTAACATTGAAAATTTTCAAATATCTCTCCTGATAATTTTATCGAAAGTGATTTATTTTAAAACAATAAGCGCTACAAATTGAGATGGGCTTAAAAGGATAACAGCCTTGTGTCTTATTGTCCTCTGCTGACAGGAAAGCATGTTCTTTACATACTGTATTTAGCTATAAAACACATATCTTTCCTTGGTAAAAAAAAATATATATATATATATATATATCTAGATTATTTAATAGGCTATTTCGAGGCTGTGAGAAAAAACAATTATTTGTGAAATAGTGTTCCACGGTGGGAGAAAAATTAAGAGAAATTATTTGCATCTCCTTTAAGTTATTCACAATACTTGGAGGCTTTCATTCTCTCCAGTTAGTGCAATTTATTTTTCCATACATCTCAGGAGCAAACAATGTTATTTAGACTCTAACCTGGCACGCTACCACCTCTGGCCCGCCCTTGAGCCCCTCCATTGCAAAGGTCTCCAGGTGCAGTTTGGGTAGCTGCAGGGTGAAGTCATTCCTACTTGCCGTAGTCCGTGACAGCGAGATCTGATCTCTGACCTAAAGGGAAAAAAACAGCATCAATGGTAATTCCCCTTCAGACACATTAACTGGGATGAACTGGGTCCCCTTGAGCCCACTGAGTGGACTTGCATTGATCGCTGGACCTGAAATCCATGAATAAATTTAGGACTAATTGATTTTTCGTTGCAAATAAATCTCTAATTCAGAGTGCTGGGGGAGAATGTTAAGAAGAAAAAGCATCCTCCTGCTTGAAATGAGGGAGGGAAGAAGAGTCACTGGAGCTCTTCTGATCAAGAGGTTTTGAATTATTTTTTCACTGTTCCACCCTCAAAAGAAAAAAAGGAAGAAGGAAAAAAATACCCACAAAATCGAAAACAAACAGCCATCTCCTAATTATTATCACTTTCTTAATAACATGTTTCATTTAACTGGTATTAACTAATATATATTAGACAAGATAGCTATTAGGTGCTAGTCTTTGAAAAGAAAACTTCAATAATATGTATCCTGGAATAAAAACAAATATACTCAACACACAAGGAGACTTAAAAATATACCAGTCCAAGGTTTATTTGCCCATTTCCTTCTTACTAAACTTGAGTCTTAACGATTAAATACATATAAACCAACTCAGTCACGCAACTTCTAAATAAGATAACGAATAAAATCAGCGGTATTTGTACTATATTTTAAGTATTCGGAAAGGTAACAATACAAACATATCACAGATCCAGGAGAAATACCAAATTCTCTAGCCAGTAGAAGTATCACAGGCAGTTGATATTACACTGCCACCTTCTGGACAAATGAGAAACTACTCCCCACATACTATACATAGATAAAGAAAATGCTCAGAAACAGATCTGTTTTCATTTTTAATTTCCAAACTTAATAAGAGCCTTAAAATTTTCAGTTTAGTTTTCCATAAGATCAGTGAGCTTTCGTTTTTAATTATACAGTTTAACGATAGTAGATTTCATACGTAGGCACATTTTCTAACTTTCCCTATGCCTGACTTGGTTTTAAAAATGTATCTCTTTGCTACCATATACTGGATAAATATTATGCAACTAGCTTAAAGCCACAGGATCAAAAGTGCTTCTGATGAAATAGTAAAGGTCAAGAATGGGATAACTATAAAAAATAACACTAATTGCTCAAATATATGTATCTACATCCCTACTTTTCCCTGAGCAACTTCTAATGTAACTTGGCAACAGCACAGGATCGCAAACCTCTCCTTCACTTTTCTGTTCTACTTGGGAAGCTTCTAAAGCCTGTTTGAATTATTTCTTATTTTATGAATGAACTATCACACTGCATAGGGTTTCCTTATACTAGCAAACACACACAAACATCTGACAACATCTTTAATTGTTCATGCTAATCTACGGTTATAAAAATCTTTATACTCCCAAGTTGAGCAGAATTTCTGTCAGTAAGTGAATGTCAAAGTGTATGCTATAAAACATACACTGTAATGCAATTTTTATAATGGTGTGAGTACTGTATGCACACTGGAGTCCCAATTCAGAATGTGTATTTATCTCTAACAAACATTCTCCAGAGTCTTTAGTCAGGAGGAGAATGCTTTTAACTTGCTTAACATAACAAAATAAATCATATTTTATAAATGTATTTGCTTTAGGTTTTATATTTTATATATACAGATACCTTCTCCTGCTTTTTTTTGGTCACCAATGCACACTCAGATAAAAGAAAACATTAATGTGGATTAAGGTACTGAGAATTTATCAACATCAAACCACTAGTGTTTTGCCTTCTACCCTTCTGAACCATAGTCAATAGATCTAAATATTTTACTGTACCCTGGCCAATTCATTGTTTGATGTTTAAAAACTCACCCAGAATCAAAGAAAATTTATTAAATTTGAGCCCCCAAATGAGATACTATTAGCTTTGAAAGTCAAGTTTAACTGCGATATTGATGATTCTCTTTTTTCTGTGACAAAATTCACTAGGGAAATCCTGGAAGTCAAAGTACAAAAGCAGATTGCTAATACAGGCAAAGGGGGAGGGAGGACCATAAGCAACGTAGGTATAATCCACAACACAGTTCCAGCACTGGAGGTCCTTGAACCCGATGATTATCAGGCACCAGATTTCAACTGTGAAGCTTGACATACAGGAACAGTAAGCCACATTTTATAGTCTCTAAATAAACTCGCTGAACAATATTAAGCTGGGGCATTTGGCAGTTAAACCTGTGACTTCTTACCAAATTAACATTCTCACTACAACATTATTTAATTTGCCAAGTTAAATCATTCTTTATATTAGATGGGGGGAAAGCCTCAAAATGCAGTTATTTTGCTAAATCGAATAACGGGCATCATAATTACATTATTTGAATATGTGTGTGTTAATACTTTCATTTAATTATAAATGATGTGTTGAGATTGTGGACAGTGCCATCAAGAGATAGGGCTACATAACAGATATAATACCACAAATATTTCTACTACATTTTAAGAGTTGATTCCACTTTTAAATTAAGCCAGAACTTTGAGAGAAGGCATCCAAAATGTTCTCCAAATATTTCTAGGAAAAGTTTTTTCTCACTCTTGAAAAAGGATCGGCTAGGAATTCTTTTATCTTCAGGGGTACAAGGAGTGAAAGCAGTATGTTGAGAGAAGACAAAACAGTGACACAGGACAAGTAAAATTACAACCATGCAGCAAAGAAGCAGGAAGGGAAGGTGACAAGGAACAGGAAAACATGAAGGGTGAAAGATGAGACTGTTCAGAAGAGCGCAGAAAGCAAGTCTGAATTTCAGGGTGTGAACAAGGATAAACGGGAAAGAGAGCCAACCCAGAACAGTAAGAAAAAAGGTTCTCTCCTTATTGCATTAAATCTGTTCATGAAAAACACAGAACAGGCAGCCTGAGAATAAAGTAACCAAAATCAGAAAAGAGATAAGTGAAATTTCTTTGGGAAACACTGCCCATTGGATATAAATACCTTTCAAAACATGAGAATCTAAAATAAATTTCTTTACTGTCAAAAGAATTCTGAAGCAACAATATTAGAATAGTAAAATCACTTTTTTCCCTAACAGAAGTAGGCTCACCTTTTAAAGTACAGATTTTAGTGTGAACTAAGATTAAAACCACCATTGTCACCTTTCTATACATTAAATGATAATTTCAAATTTCAAATTAATTTGAAATTGTAATTTCAAAAGTCAGACTTTAATTCTGTTACAGCACATCGTCATTCATCCTTTAATTAAGATTCTATACCCTTTTCACTGTGATTTATTTATAGCTGTGACTGATAAAATATATATAATATTTTTCTATTTCAAAATGGGTAACAGTTCATACTTAACATATAACGAATTTTTTCATACAACTTCACAACATAAATCTCATTTGCCAAGTTGCATACATTTTTATAATATTCTATACAACTGTTCAATTTCATAATATTTTGACAAAGAAAACACACCTCTATTACTACACTCTGAAATTTTGATTTTTAGGAAAGTAGTTTGATTTCTCCCTTTCCTATTACATACTTTCAGAAAGCACATATTTCTAACAGATATGCTATAAGACACAAGAGAAAAAAGAGGTGGATAGAGAAAAATAAATGAAACTTTCTAAGAAGTCAAAACATTGGTATGAAATATCTATTTATTTTATCCTCACACTCAAGTTCCAGATTGAAGTGGTTCAGAAGATCCACGTTCCTATTCCACTGATTGGCCTTTACTCACAAGCCGCCAATCTGTTTTCTAATTTTCTGTACTTCCACCATAACACAAAAAAAGCTCTTCCTGGTGGACATACCAAGTATGAGATTACATTAGTCATTTTTGGAAAAACTGCTCAGCTCTCAGAACGTGAACCTGCATGTTGTATCACGCACAGCTAAAAATCCCTCTGGACCTAATGTTCCAAATTAAAAAAAAAAAAAAACCACACACACACACACACACACACACACACACACACACTTATGAAATGTGGCACTAAGCTGTGTTTCTACACTAAGGAAGAAGTAGTCAGATTGTAGATGGAAATGCAGATATGCTTATCACATAAAAAGATACGTACAGTGCCCAAATCTTAAACGTCTGGGAAAAGTAAGTGATAATTAGGATTTCACATCATACCCTTGATCTGCCTAAAATTTTACTTACTCCAATCTAGTATGGCATCCATTGCTTCAAAATCAACACTCTGACCACAGACAGTGTCATCAAGTAGAGAGACCTCTACAGCGTTTCCTGTAACCTCCTTTATCACTCCATGTTCATGTTCTACTTTGTTTCCACATCCCTGCCTTCTGTCCCACGCCCTCCTCTGCCCTTCCTTCCACCCCCACGGATTCCTTATGGCTTTCCTTTTTCTCTTTATTCTCTTTTTCATCCTACCCTAGAGCAGCTTGCACACTATCTTTCAACCTCCGCACCAGAGAGCAGTGTGCACTTGGCACACTGCAGCCTGGGAACCGAATCCAGCCCACCGCACATTATTGTAAATAAAGTTTTATTGGAACACATGACACCCATTCATTTACCTATTGTTTTTTGGCTGCTTTCCTGCTACCGTGACAGAATTGGAGAGTTGAGACAGAGACCATATGGTCCACAAAGCCTAAAATATTTACTATCTGACCCTTTACAGAAAATGTTGGCCATCCTCTGCCTTCAAGGTATTTTAAATAACCACATTTCACCAGAGACTATCTGAACAATTTCTAGCGGGCCAACCTTCTATCAGTAACACAGGGTTGCATTTCACAGACACTTCCTGGCTTCTTTTTTCCAAGAGTTTCATAAAATAAGTGTACTATCTCCTGATATATTTTCAAGTTTTATGTAGTCTGGTATGCAACATGACTGGGTCTAACTTTCCTGGCACGTACTCTAATACCTAATCAACATAAAATTTGGCTAAACAAGTAGAATAGGCATACTGGAGAGCCTTTTGTAAACAGACAGAGAAGGGCACTAGCCAGAGGTAACTCTGTAATAACACTGGTAGCAAGAAAAACACTGTGCATACAGAGGCTCATAGTAAGTATGTGATCAAATAAGAATGTCATTCCAAACTCACAAATTCTACAAGGCAGGAGAAAGAGAGAATATGATAAAAAAGATCATTAGCAGCTCCAGAACTCTGGTATGTGCCTACTGAGAGAAGCAGGGCTTCAAGCTTGTGAACACAATGGAGACGACATTCATGGATCGAATAGTTACATCTGAATGGATATTTTCCTCTGTCTGTTACCTTTTCCTTAACTGTTTAATTAATGAAATGGAGAGAGTAATAATCCTATTAGTAGTTGGTACTTCCAAAAGTACTTTATGCTTCTCAGAGTACTCTTCACACTACCTCCCTTGATTCTGCCATCCACCTTGTGAAACAGTCATCACCATCCCTAATATTGGGGATGTTGAGTGCAGTGCTCTTAGCACTAAATCCCAACGCCTCTCAATATCTATAATGAATAGTTAATAGTTGGGGAAATCGCTTAGGATTTTGGTAATCTTCCATTTCTCTACCTAAACAACAATACTATTTTTTTTTACCTTTACCTTGCCTTGGTCCCTTGTCTGGCAATCTTAGCAAAAATGTGTAAGTTTCATAAAAGTAGTTTTGTGAGAAGTAATGGAGACTATTATTCAAACATCCTTATTTTCCTCAGTAGTTTCCCCCTGGGCCTGAGGGCATTCTCATTCATTCATGTTTTCTTTCTCCCACAGCCTGACACACACACACACACACACACACACACACACACATACACACACACACACACAGTTACACTGAGAAACAAGTTACCTGCGCAGCAATCATCCTTATACAGTGTCACCATCTCACACGGAAGATTCCCCAGCTATGAGGTCCCAAGACACATGCAACCTTTCCTGCTGTGCTCCACACCCATGGGAAGGAGACCCTGGCGCTCCGCAGAAGCGGGCACTCCACTGACGTTGCAGCCAACACAGGCACTCATCATTTGAAAAGAAGGAAGTGAGAAACTAGCCTTCTCTTGCTGGCAGTGTATTTAACCTAACCTACAGCTCTGGAGCAGAGCCAGCACACTCCCATGACTGCCTGCTGCTGTCACCAGAAAAAGAGGACAAATCCACCACCACCACCACCCCACACATTAATAGTCACATCCCAATTATGGACCGAGAAAATGGATCTCTTGAATCAAATTAGCAAGCTGGCTACATCCCAATTAAGGATCTGAAAAACGGGGCCCTCAAATCAAATTATCAAGCTGGAGGACAGGGTGATTTGATCATGGACATCTTATAAAGGCGCTAGACAGCTTGATAAATCTATGGTGTAGGTTATATACCATAGAATGCACCCCACAGATAGATTACTGTGCCCTTGAGCTATTTAAACAAACACAAAACCCATACTTGAGAATAGAGAAATAAGTTTATGAATTGTTAACAGTCCTCCACACGGAGATATTTTCTTTCCGAGGGGAAATTATTCCAAAGGATAAAGGCCAAGGCACAACTGAAATTAGCTATTTAGATGTGTTTAGGTTAAAACCTGTTATGCACACGTACATGACATTCTGTAGTGTCTTATCTTTAGTTTGTCAAGGTTTTTAAATCCCTCTTGAGCTGGAGTACCATTTTTAGCTTGGCTAGGTCAGAATGACACTGAACAATATGAATGATGACACACAAGACAGCTATATGGACAGAGTTGTCATCAGCAAGCCAACTGTGCCAACACCCGTATGTCCTGCACAGCTGATCCTCAGACCCGGGATCCAGAAACTAAGAATGCACACGAGTTCAAAGACCACAAGTAACATTTACAGAGTCACTAACAAGTCTAAAAACCACTGGGTTTTTAGATGCATTAAATCATATTTTGACTTTTAAAATACTGTCAGTTCTAGAAATTAAAAGTTATTCTGTGGTGTTTCTATTCCTTATAAATTCACTGAAAACTAAAAATCATAAGATAACTATGTATTATCAAATATTTGGGTTAACCATCTCTAAGATAAGATTATAAAATCATATTTAAAGATTTGGTAAGACAGTGTCTTCACCTGTCAGATTCTGTTTGACTCTAATCTATTCCACAAACCACTCTAACAAAAGAAGTTCTCATCTTTCTACTTCATAGGAGTCTAACCAGATAAAAACAGGTTGCAACAGGACTATTACACCCTGTAAATTCCTTGCTAGCATACCTCTCTTTCCTAGGGACATTCTTACAATCAAATTTAGGCTTTCTCCTCTAGCTTTTGATTAGGCAGAATAAATACACATGCTATTTTTAGCTATCAAATAAATAAAGCAATATCAGCAAGACCTCCATTGAAATCTAGAGATGGCTTCAGCTTTGTTTAGGGACTGGGTGATGGTAGAATTTGACTCATTCAACAAACATTCATTAAGTGCCTACTGGGTACCAGGCACTGTGATAGATGCTGAGGATATAAAAATTAAGGAGACAGAATTCCATCCCTCAAGGACTCCAAACTCTAGTGGCATAATTAATCTCTCAAAATGCATTTGTTAGCCTTCCATTTATCTATAATGTCTTGTTTCTCCCGTCAATGCCTACGCTGCCTTCTTTCTTTGCCAGAGAGTATTATGTTAATCAGTCTCAAACCCTTATGTTTAGCCTGACTTTTTCCCTTAGGTCCAGACTCACATATCCTGCTGATCACTCCACATTACCTCAAACTCGGGTATTTCCAAAGCAAAACTCACCATTGTCTCCCTTCTTCTCCCTACAAAAAAAAAAAAAAAAAAAAAAGGCTGCTCCTCTTCTTGTATTTCCAACATCAATCAGCCAATCACACCGCCCCATCCTGGGAGTCATCCTTCCCTACCTTTTTCATCATCATTTGCCATTTTACTAAATAAGTTTCACATCCTTTCCTCTAATACCACCTATCATCACTACCCTGGCCCAACCTTCTGCTGCTTTCATCAAGTGTACAGAACCATGGCTCTTAAAACCATCTTCACTACTCATGATATCCGGTCTGCAAATACGCCCTCCAGAGCCCAAATTCAGTATGGAAATCTGACCATATCAGTCCCTCGCTGAAACCCTAGTTTGCTCCCACTGCCTCCATGATAAAGATCCAAGGGTCTTAGAATGGCCAAAAAAGAAAAACAACTTCGATGACTTGGCTTCCAAGTGCCTCATTCAGCCCCTCTCTTGCACTCTCCTTGCACTTCCTGCTGATCTGAGGATGTCTGGCTATTCATGCTTCCACACACTATCCTCTCTGCTGGAACGCCTTTCCCATCTTCCCTCACACTTCAAAGCCCTATCCAGGCATTAATTCTCTTCTAAGAAACCTCCAGCCAACCCGTGGGTTTTCTAAGTATTTTTCATAGACGAATAACTCCGTCTACACAGATGTGAAACTGCATCTTATGGATGTGTATTTACCATGGTATACTGGAATTATCTGTGTCTCTGCCTTGAGGGAAAAGACTATGCTATATAGGGACTTTTTTGTTTTTTGGGTTTTTTTTTTTTTTTTTTTTTTGGTTGTTTGTTTCTCCAAAGACTGGTATGGCTCCCGGCATATAATATACACTTTAAAAGCATTTGTAGAACTCAACTATTTATATTAAATATTGGATAAGAGGTTTTAAGTAACTTTACTGTAGAAATGAATCTCAAAGGATATTAGCAAAAACTCCCGTGACTTCCTAGCTATCGTCCAGTATCATTCAGCCTGATAAATTTAGAGGGCTTATAGATGCAAGGTCCTCTAGAGTCTTTTGAGGCTTCTGGATTGTGACTTCCTGTTTTATCTTTTAGACATTTTACTGAAAAGGCAGCTAAGACTTCTCCCTAAATGTTCAGAGGTACCTTTAAAGTTCATAGTCACTACAATCATACACAGGAAACATTATAGTTAATCCTTCCAAACTGGTAGGACTTAAGCAATCTCTAAAAGCCTCAAGAATCCAGCCATTCTGCTAACTAAACAATAACAAAAAATGACTACAAAAAAAGTTCATTCTTCTCTACATTCCAATTTTACCTAAATTTACTTACTTTCACCCCCAGCTATAATAAACCAAGACATTTCTCTGTTAAACACTTGGTTAGCACCCAATAAATACTTAATTTTCTCATACCTAACCCTAAATAATTCAGATATTATCCTATACATCTAGTCATTGCCCTATCCTGAAAGCTATTCTAATACAGTTCTACATAGAATTATCTATATCTGTATAGAATTATATTCTAATATAATTATTGTACTTGTCCTCTTTTTCTCACAATAGAAATACTAAAGCATGTTTGGAGAGCCTCTTAATTTAAAGAAAAAAATCAATTCCTGAGATTCTATATTATCAGTAATATTAGAAACCTACTGGTAAATTTATTAGGAAAATAAAAGCATATGACTTTAGGGAATGATGTTAGCAAAAATGATGGAATAAGGAACTCCAAAAACCAGTCCCTCCACACACACACAAAAAAATGAATACCCTGGGGCACCTGGGTGGATCAGTCGGTTAAGTGTCTGCCTTTGGCTCAGGTCATGATCCCGGGGTCCTGGGATTGAGCCCTGAGTCAAGCTCCCTGCTCAGTGGGGGGTCTGCTTCTCCCTCTCCCTCTGCATGCTGCTCCCCCTTCTTGTGCTCTCTCACTTGCTCTCTCTCACATAAATAAATAAAATCTTAAAAAAAAAGCAATGAGTACCCTGGCAAAATTTGTCAGAATCAACTTTCTCAGAACTCTAGAAACTAAGTGAAAGCTTACAGCAACCAAGCAAAAACTTAATCAAGAAAAAAGCACCTGAATCTCAGCACTTAAGGAAATCTCTGTTGAAACACTAGCAGATGATGAAGTTAACAGAACAGAGATTTGAGTGGCCATACTTGACAAAGAATATAGACTTTACATGGAAATGAAAAGTACAGCATAGGAAATATGGTCAATTATATTGTAATAATGTTTTATGGTGACAGTGACCACTTACCATGGTGAGCACTGAGTAATGTACAGAATTGTCAAATCACTATGTTATATACCTGAAACTAATATAACTACATGTGTCAACTATGCTTCAATAATAAATATTTTCTAAAAAAAGAATACAAACTGAAAAAATTAGTTCAGAAAAGTCACTGAACAAACAATAACCACTAGAATAAGCAGCAACAAACAACACCAGGGAAGGAGGAGAATCTGATTTCCAGAGTTGCTACACTGTACTATTCAAACTATCCACTTTTCAACAAAAAGTTACGAAGCATGCAAAAAGATAAGAAAGTATGGTCCATACATAAGAAAAACAGAAACTAATAGGAACTCAGGAAGCCTGAACATTGGATTTACCACACAATGACATTAAATCATTTATTTTAAATATGCTTAAAGTGTTAAAGGAAACTGTATACAAATAACCAAAGGGAACCATGAGAAGAATATCTTCCAAGATAGAAAATATAAATAAAGAGAGAGAGAGCATAAAAAGGAACCAAATAGAAATTTGGGGGTTGACATATTCAAAGTGCTTAAAGGGGACAAAAACCTGCCAACCAAGAATTTTATATCAAACAAAAATATTCTTCAAAAATGAAGGAGGGCGCCTGGGTGGCTCAGTTGGTTAAGCGACTGCCTTCGGCTCAGGTCATGATCCTGGAGTCCCGGGATCGAGTCCCACATCGGGCTCCCTGCTCAGCAGAGAGTCTGCTTCTCCCTCTGACCCTCTTCCCTCTCGTGCTCTCTATCTCTCATTCTCTCTCTCTCAAATAAGTAAATAAATAAATAAATAAATAAATAAATAAACAAACAAAAGATGAAGGAAAGGGGCACCTGGGTGGCTCAGTTGGTTAAGCATCCAACTCTTGATTTCAGCTCAGGTCATGATCTCAGGGTTGTGGGATTAAGCCTCACATCGGGCTCTGCGCTCAGCATGGAATCTGCTTGTCCTTCTCCCTCTCCTCCTCCTCCCCCCAATCACTCTATCTCCTCTCTATCTGTAAAATAAATAAATAAAATCATTTTAAAAAAGGAAGGAGAAATTAAGCCATTCCAAGATAAACAAAAGCTGAGGGTGTTCATTACCCCTAGACTTGCCCTAGGAGAAATGTCCTAGGGGAGTCCTTCAGCCTGAAATGAAAGGACAACAGACAGTAACTCAAATTCACATGAAGAAATAAAGATCACCAGTAAAGGAAACTGAACAAGTATATATAAAAGTCAGTAATAATGTAGTTTTGATTTGTAATTCCTCTTTTTTTCTATATAATTTAAAAGATAACTCTGACAAAACTGAACAATAGTGCAGTTCAACAATAATAGTTGAAGACTTCAAAATTGCACTTCATTAATGGATAGAACTACACAAAAGATACCCAAGGAACTAGAAGACTTGAACAACAGTTTAAATCAACTTAATAGACATCTTTAGAATATTCCACACAACGAATGCAGAATACACATTCTTTTTAAATGTACATGTAACATTCACCAAGACAGACCATATTCTGAGCCATACTGCAAACTTTAAATTTAAAAGAACTGATATCAAACAAAGTAGCTATTCAAACCCTACAGAATTACATTAGAATGCCATAGCAAAAAATATTTGGAAAATACCCAAATATTTTGTAAATAAATAAACAACAAATAAATAAACAACACACTCTTAAACAATGAATAGGTCAAAGATGAAATCACAGGGATATTACAAAATACTTTGAGACAGATGAAAACAAAAACATAACATACTAAACACAGTTTTCAATGAAAGCAGTGCTCACACAGAAATTTTTAGCTGCAAATGCTTACATTAAAAAAGAAGAAAGATCTCAAAGCAATAACCTAACCTTCTACCTGAGGGACACAGAAAAAGAAGAGCAAACTAAGCCCAAAGCAAACAAAAGAAAGAAAATAATAAAGATTGGAGCAGAGATAATAGAGACTAGGAAAATAACAGAGCACATTAAGAAAACCAAATTTGGTTCCTTGGAATGATCAACAACACTGACAAACCTTAAATAGACTTGCCAAGAAAAAAAAAGATTAATTAATTACTCTAATCAGAAAAAAAAAGTGAGGACTCTACTACTGACCTTACAGAAATAAAAACAATACTAAGAAAATGAACAATGTATGTCAACAAATTAGATAACCTAGATGAACTAAACAAATTCCTGGAAACACATAAGCCACCAAAATTGACTTAAAAAGAAGCAGAAAATATGAATAAATCTATTACAAGGAAAAAGAATTAATAAATAAGCAAAAAACTTCCAACAAAGAAAATCCAAGGACGAGATAGCTTCACTGGTAAATATTACCAAATGTTTACAGAATTAACACCAATCCTTCTCAAACTCTCCCAAAAAAAAAACCTGAAGTGGAAGGTCCACTTCCTAACTCATTCTATGAGGTCAGTATTACTCTGATACCAAAGCTAGACAAAGATATCACAAGAAAACTGTATACCAATATCCCATATGAACACAGACACAAAATCCTCAAAAAAAATAAATAAATACTAGCAAACTGAATCTAGCAACATATTCAACATAGTCAAGCAATTATACATGATAACCAAGTGGTATGTATGACAGGAATGCAAGGATGGCTCAACATACAAAAATGAATCTATGTAGTACACAATATTAATAGTATGAAAAGTGAAAAAAAATCATTTCATATGATATAGAAAGAGCATTTGACAAAACCCAATAACCTTTCATGAAACGAAAAATTCAAAAAACTAGGAACAGAAAAGAACTTAATCTGATGAAGGACATGTTCCTAACATCATACTTAATGGTGCAAAACTGAAAGCTTTCCCCTTAAGATTAGGAAGAATGCAAGGATATCTGTTGTCATCTCATTGCCAGGACTAGAAGTACTAGCCAGGCAAATAGACCAAAAAATAAAACAAATGAACAAAAATAAACAACAACAAAAAATGAGGCATCCAAACCAGAAAGAAAGAAGTAAAACTATCTTTATTTGCAGATGACATGATCTTATATATAGGAAATCCTACAGAATCCTCCAAAGAAATTATTGGAGCTAAAAAAATTTAGCAAAATTGCAGGATACAAAAGCAACATATAAAAATCAGTCATATTGACTTCACTGATATGAGGAATTCTTAATCTCAGGAAACAAACTGAAGGTTGCTGGAGTGGTGGGGGGGTGGGAGAGATGGGGTGGCTGGGTGATAGACATTGGGGAGGGTATGTGCTATGGTGAGCGCTGTGAATTGTGCAAGACTGTTGAATCATAGATATGTACCTCTGAAACAAATAATGCAATATATGTTAAGAAAAAAAAAAGAAGTAGAAGATAGCAGGAGGGGAAGAATGAAGGGGAGTAAATCGGAGGGGGAGATGAACCATGAGAGACGATGGACTCTGAAAAACAAACTGAGGGTTCTAGAGGGGAGGGGCTGGGGGGATGGGTTAGCCTGGTGATGGGTATTAAAGAGGGCACATTCTGCGTGGAGCACTGGGTGTTATGCACAAACAATGAATCATGGAACACTACATCAAAAACTAATGATGTATGGTGATTAACATAACAATAAAAAATTTTTTTAATCAGTCATATTTCTAAATGCTAGAAATTAAGAACCAAGAAATGAAATCAAGAAAATAATTTCATTTACAATAGCATCACAAGGAATAAAATACTCAGGAATAAATTTAAGCAAGAAGGTATAAAACTTATACACTGAAAACTACAAAAGTTGGTAAAAAAAATTAGAGAAGATCTAAATAAATGGAAAGATATTCTATGTCATGGATTACAAGACTTAATATTAAGATGGAAATACTATCAAAAATTCCAATCAAAAATACTATCAAAATTCCAATTGCCTTCTTCATATCCTAAAATCATATGTAATTGATCCTAAAATTCATATGTAATTATAAGGAACCCTGAAAAGTCAAAAAAAAATCTTGAAAAAAAAATCCCAAAATTGGAAGACTTAAAATTCTTAATTTCAAAATTTACTACAAAGCTACAGTGATCAAAACAGTGTGTGGTACTGATATATGAGGACAGACAACATATAGATCAATGAAACAGAATTGACAGCCCAGAAACAAAACCAAACATCTATAGTCAACAGATTTTCAACACAGGTACCGAATGGGGGAAAGAAAAGTCTTTTTTTTTTTTTTAAGATTTTATTTATTTCTTTGACAGAGCGAGAGAGGGAACACAAGCAGGGGGAGTGGGAGAGGGAGAAGCAGGCTTCCCACCGAGCAGGGAGCCCAATGTGGGGCTCTGTCCCAGGACCCTGGGATCATGACCTGAGCCGAAGGCAGACCCTTAACGACTGAGCCACCCAGGTGCCCCAAGAAAAGTCTTTTTAATAAATGGTACTGGGATGGGGCGCCTGGTTGGCTCAGGTGGATGAGCATCTAACTTCCACTCAGGTCGTGATCTCAGGGTCCTGGGATCTTGCTTCTCCTTCTTCCCCTTCCCAACTCCCACCCCCTGCTTGTGCGTGAGCTCTTTCTCTCTCTCGAATAAATAAATAAAATCTTTGGAAAACTAAATAAATAAACAGTGCTGGGATAACTGGATAGCCATGTAAAAGAATGAAATTCAGTCTTTGAATCATATCATATACAAAAATTAACTCAATATGGACCAAAACCTAAATATAAGAGTTAACACTATAAAACCCTTTGGAGAAAACATAGCAGATTTCTTCATGACCTGCGATTTGGCAATGTATTCTTAGATATAAAACCAAAATCATGATCAACAATAGAAAAAAAAAATGTACTTCATCAAAGTTAAAAAAACTTTTTTCCATCGAAGGACTTTATCGAGAAAGTAAAAAGACAACCCATAGAATGGAATAAGAGGGTATAGGAGTGACTGCTTAATGGCTCCTGGATTTCTCTTTGGGGTGATGAAAATATTCTGAAAACATAGTTGTGATGGTGGCATGACACTGTAAATGCATTGAGAGCCACTGAATTGTACACTTTAAAATGGTTAAAATGATTTTTTTTTTTTAGAGTTCAATAGTTCTGTTTTTTTCAAAACAGTTGAGAATTCAGCTAAATAAAGAAGCACGTGTATAAAAAATGCACCTCATGGAAAATTATGATTTTGTTTTCTCTTGTTATTTTTCTTAACCCCAATAACCTGAAATTGGCCCAAAAAGTTTCTTAATAAAAAGTTAACTTCTGACCTACATTAAAAAGTCATAATAAATTACATATATATATTTACATGTAATTAAAATAAAACATCTGTTTCTTTGAAATGAGGTATATGCTTTTAGATGAAAATGACTGGCCTGCTTTATTAAATACTAGTATTAATCCCAAATGGGATTTAAAAAATAATATCCAGTCAACTGCTGGATAATGCAGTATAATGCAATTTTAGGATTTGAAAAGTTGAAGGTAATGTATCAAGTTTAAAGACTAACAAATATATCTTGAAATCTGGAATTATGATACCTCCAGCTTTATTTTTCTTTCTCAAGATTGCTTCCACTATTCGGGGTCTTTAGTAGTTCCCTACAAATTTCAGTATTATTTGTTCTAGTTTTGTGAAAAATGTTGGTATTTTGATAGGGATTGCATCGGATCTATAGATTGCTTTAGGTAGTATGGACATTTTAACAGTATCAATTCTTCCAATCCATGAGAATGAAATACCTTTCCATTTGTTTGCATCACCTTCAGTTTCTTTCATCAGTGTTTTATAGTTTTCAGAATACAGGTCTTTTACCTCTTTGGTTAAGTTTACTCCTAGGTATTTTATTCTTTTTGGTGCAAATGTAAACAGTGTTCTTTTCTTAATTTCTTTTGGCTACTTCATTATTAGTGTATAAAAATGCAACTGATTTCTGGGTATTATTTTTGTATCCTACAACCTTACTGAATTCATTTATTCTAATAGTTTTTTGGTGGAGTTTTTAGGGTTTTCTATGTATAGTATCATGTCATTTGCAAATAGTGATAGTTTAACTTCTTTTAATTTCAACCAATATGGATGCCTCTGTTTTTCATGCCTGATCACTAGGGCTAGGACCTCTAGTACTATGTTGAATAAAGGTGGCAAGAGATGAAGGGGAGTGGGAAATACAGGCTTCCAGTTACGGAATGAAAAAGTCACAGGAATAAAAAGCACAGCATAGGGAATATAGTAGGTAATATCATAATAGCATTTTATGGTGATAGATGGTAGCTACACTGGTGGTGAGTATAGCATTCCATATAGACTTGTCAAATCACTGTGTTGTACACCTGAAACTAATGTAACATTGTGTGTCAACTCTACTCAAATTTAAAAAAATTAACAAATATCAATAAAATGTAATTGCTCTTCCAAAAAAAAAACAAACATTTAAGTTCTCCAAAAGTTTAAGTTCTTTAAAATGCAAGAAAAGAAATAATGTCTAGGGGCACATGGGTGGTGCAGTCAATTAAGCTTCTGACTCTGGGTTTCAGCTCAGGTCATGATCTCAGGGTCATGAGCTCGAGCCTTGCATTGGGCTCCGCGCTCAGGGTGCAGTCTGTTTAAGACTCTCTCTCCCTCTCCCTCTGCCGCTCCCCACCACCCTCTCTCTCTTGCACTCTCTAAAATAAGTAAGTCATTGAAAAGAAAAAAAGAAATAATGTCTTCATGAAAACAAGTTCTTTCTATTTGATCATTGTGTTAGAAGTTGTATTAGTATTAAAATTCAATTCAGGGGCGCCTGGGTGGCTCAGTCGGTTAAGCGGCTGCCTTCGGCTCAGGTCATGATCCCAGGGTCCTGGGATTGAGCCCTACATTGGGCTCCCTGCTCAGCAGAGAGCCTGCTTCTCCCTTTCCCTCTGCCTGCTGCTCTGCCTACTTGTGCTCTCTATCTCTCTGTCAAATAAATAAATAAATAATATCTTTTTAAAAATTAATTAATTAAATAAATAAAATAAAATTCAATTCAGCAGGTAGAAGTTAATTTTATTCTAGAACAACTGGTGCAAACCTTGAAAACACGTGTGCTTAAGATATATAAATAGCTATACTATTTGGCTATGTACAATAAACTGAAGAGTCTGGATGTAACCACAACCATTTTTACCATGAAAGAGCCTAGATCCTCCTTCTGTACTATGCCCAGTTTCTCCAAAATGGCAAAATGCCTCTGCACAGTCTGAGGTGGCCAGAAAAATAAACCTGCAAAAGCTGGCATGAGGACCAGCGGGCAGCACCTCCCCGAGAGCTCAGAGTGACTGTCTGGGCCATTTCATAGCACCCATTCATCCTCACCCAAACTTCATAGAAAAGAGAATTAGGCCAACAATCAATTAGCCTTTCCTAAATTTTCACTTCAAGCTTGAAAAGTGATAATTTTGAAACTACTATATAAATAGAAATTTCCAGAAATATTAATCAAAATAATTAACTACTAAATCTGAAGGGGAAAAAAGCCATAAACCAAAAGCAAATCTACAGTGGCTCTAGGCCAATTCTAAAAACTCTTTCCATATGACACAAAAATCGAAAGATGAACTGCAACTGAAGAACTATATGATTATAATTGTCTTACTGCAGTCAGTCTTGATTATATTTAAAATACATATTCTGCCATTCTCATAATGAAAGGATAAGGCACAACATCTGTATTCCACACTGATGATAGTCTGATGTCAAAGTCCCTTCCTCAAGGTAGCTCTATTCCCACATTTTTTTCCTGTAGCTGGGAAGACGAACAAACAATCGGATTTCAAGGCAATATTAGCTGTATATAAAGGTATGCCATATATACAACATAACTGATTTCTCCTATCAAAGGTCTCACCAAGTGCAAAAAAATCTAATCAAAGATGTCTCTTTTCCTACAAATCAAATTTCAGGTTTCTAGCATATATGGATTTGATGTGACTATGTTTAAACTATACTGACTGACTAAACTTTTTTAAGTGGGGAGGGGGAGAAATCACAGTTTCAAAAAATACTACTTTAAAACATAGCATTCAGAATATTCGATTTTTTTAAAAGTGCTTTTGGTGATATGAAATAATGTTAGTCACTTTCAATATCTAAAAGAATACAGAGGGGCGCCTGGGTGGCTCAGTTGGTTAAGCGGCTGCCTTTGGCTCAGGTCATGATCCCAGGGTCCTGGGATCGAGTCCCGCATCGGGCTCCCTGCTCAGTGGGGAGCCTACTTCTCCCTCTCCCTCTGCTACTCCCCCTGCTTGTGCTCTCTCGCTGTCAAATAAATAAATAAAATATTTTTTAAAAATTAAAGAAAAAATAGAGGCCTAGTGTTTCTAAAATGTTAAAATGTATTAAATATTAGTTTGCTAATGTTTATTTAATATCTGCTTAAACGGCTTTGTTTTTTGGGTATTTTTAAGTGACTTACAAAACTATATTATATAATAAATTTGATACCCAAAATTACTATAAATATGATTCATTCATGAATTCCATGTATCTTGAAAGTACTAGGTATCCTTATTTCCAAAAAATTGTCTATTAAACAATAATAGACACACATAAATTACATCTCTCTACTTTTAAATAATGAAATGATGAACATATCTTTGAATCTGGAGTGCTAAAAACATATACAGTCAGTTAATACATTAAGTTTTTAGTAATATAACATCCTTAAATGCTACTCATTACTACAAAGTAAATGTTAACTTATACAGAAGTAATCAAATTTGAAAATAATAGAGTATTATTAAATATATTCAATTTCTAGTTTAAGAACACATTCTTATAAGAAGGTAAATTATAACTTGAAAAGTACTGCCAAACACAATACATTATGGCTCCTCTCTATATACATATGTAGGATAGTAGGTTTGAGGGTGGTAAGAGGTTAGACAGTGTGGTCAAACATTTGATCATTATGAGACATGTAAGAATCATAACGACCTCCGGTTCAGTCAGCAAAGACCACAAATAACTCAAGTGCAATTATACCAGTTGGGAGAACCCATTATTTTTATAGTTTTATCAAGTACATAAAGTGAATTCTGAAGAAAGTTATGAAATATAGCATTGTATAATACAAACTTTTAGTCATTTGGAAGGATCTTTTTGTTAATTTACTTTTAAAGAAAGTTACAAAATGAATTAAAATATCTTGAGGTTAATAAAATTAATGACTAGGAAAACAACATCCTAACACAAGTTGAATGATATTAAAGGAAAATTATAGTACCTTATGAAGCATATTTTCTACTGTTCTCATATGATTAGCAACACATTCTTTGTCTCTAGAAAAAAAATTAAAATGAGGTATTAGTAAAACCCAAGTCTTACAACTGTTACACATTTTAGTATAAGTAGCTATTATTGAAAAATAAGGTTTGGTTATTATTGTACTCCTTCTAAAAGTGCAAAACCTAACCACACTCACTGGCATATTTCTGCATTTAACTGTCATCTTTAGTTATATTGCCTGCCATAAATTAGAAAGGGAAAGAAATCTTAAGGATATATTCAAGGTTTAAAAAAATAAAAGAGTGAAAAAATAAATAAATAATAGAAATTTTTTTTAAAAGTGAAAAAGAAAGAAAAAAGAAGCCATGATTACATTATTGGTTTAAAATGTGCTAAAAAGGCTGAACTTTCATTCTTTTGGTTTCTAATGAAAGAGACTTTAAAAATCAAACTGGTGGAGATACATTTTGAATGGCCATACTATGCAAAATAATATTTTCCTTTCTACATAGGCTCTTTGTGTTATAATTGCACAAAAACCCTCTATGACCTTGACTAAAAACAGGCAAAGTTACTAGTTTCTTCTATCAGCCTTGTAGATTGAATTTGGCCTTAATAATGAAATAAAAAGTTTGGATGTACAGTAAAGGGAAAATATTAACATCAGAACAATGTTATATGGTGACAGATGGCAGCTAGATTTAACGTGGTGATCACTTCTTAATGTACAGAGACGTTCAAACACTATGTTGTATACGTGAAGCTAATACAATACACTATGCCAACTACACTTCAATAAAAGTAAAACTAAATTAAAAGTTTGGATTAAAATACTGAAGACAAAAATTTAATGGTAAATTATAAATTGAAAGCTGTAAATAATGTATTAGCTCTCCAAATTTCCAAATTAACTTTCTTTCATGTTATAAGAACATGTGCCCATGGTCACAGATCATAGACATGTACAGATTCCTGAATTAGCAGCAATGTTTTGGAGACACAATATGAATCTGGAGACTTTATAATCTTGTTCCCACTCATCTAAGAATTTTCAGAGCTGCAAGACACACTAGAAATAAACTAGGCTAAGCTTTCCACTTGCCGTAAGGAAAAAGACAGAACAATGACAACAAAAACTGATTTAGTCAAATTCATATTCTTAAAAACTGACAATCACATATACCTAATATGGTAGTGCAAAATTACGGAGCTTCATGATTTTCCAGAAAACTACTGGTGGGCGTTCAAACCTGCCAATATTTTGGCCTTGTGTAAACTCATTTTTTCACTAGTGTGAGCAATTTCCCAAGCCCAGTGGCAAAGCTGTGTATATCCTAGATGGCAGATCCCCTGTTCTGTGATTTAGTTTACAGTCTACATTGTCTCAAAAAAAATTTTAAGTAATATATATGTAAATATATATATTTATATTTATATTTAAAATTACAGGAACTCAGAATTCCAAATTCAGAAAATACTAAGTTTATTAAAATTAGATGTTTCTTTAATCCATAAATAGATTTTCTTTAAGCCATGCTGCTGTACAAAGGACTGTCTTAAAGTAGTCCCTGAAATTTGATGTGAGGAACAAATAAAAATACCCAAGAGAGAACTGTTCAATTTGAACTTCACAGTGTATGTCAGCTTGATTACCTGGTAAAAGAAAAACACTCTCATCACATTTATATAGCTGCCCACTCTTGAAAAATGTGTCTTTTTTCTATTGAACATATTAGAATATACAGCTATAAAATTAAATGAATTTTCCATGATCTATATTTTTATTGCACTTAAAAAGATATTATGATACACATGTTGATTATATACTAGCATTTTTTATGGAAATATTACTTACAATATTAGTATACCATATGCAAAGCAAAATTCAGGGGGCAATGGGGCAGAAGGGAATGAGGAATATGTGATAGAAGGAACTATGAAAAACTTTTAAATAAAGAGTATTCCATTTCATATTAATGAAATCATGGTTTCAAACGTGTAACTCTACAACAGAGCCCAAAATACACATAATTCGAGGTTATATAGAAACCTAATACCTTTCCAAGGTTTCTCAATAAAATATACATTTAGCATGTTGAGTTAAGAGTTTTCTTTTTTGAGGATATATCAGAGAATTTCAAAGAGAGACAGTTGTACTTTTGTTTTCTAACACTGTATTATCCAGGGCTAAAACCCGGAGCATGAAAGTAAGAATTGATCTTTTGTCTGTTTTAAGTGATCTCCCCAAGGTCCGAGTGCTCACTTGGCTGCCATGCGGAGGGCACTCTCTGCATCGTGGATGTTCTCCTCCAGCCGACGCTTGTCCTGCTCCAGCTGGGTGAGATGTCTATTGAGCTGACGCAGAGATTGATCTTTTCTTCTCAGCTCCATCTTTGCCTCGGAGAGACTCTGCAAGCAGACAGAAAACAGAGTTACTTGTCAGCCCTGATAATTAACTTCAATTTATGCCATAGGCTATTAAACAAAGAAGGATACAGACTGACTGAGAAGCAGACTTGGGTCATTACACATCAAGGTTTAACAAATTTTCTGCAAAAATTTTACATACTTACTAATTAGAAATGATAGCTCTGATAAAATTTTGAAAAATATTTAGCTACAAAATACAACTCTATTTTATTTTTTTAAATATTGAAGGGCAAAGACATTTTATTCTTGCAAAAAAAAACACAACTGATTATGAAAACCTTTAGTTACCTTTTCTTTGAATGATGAAGAAGTAAAGATTTTCAGGGGAGAAAGCACATGAAATTTACAGTCTGTTCGAAACAAGAACTAGCATATGGACAAAGTGTGTATGTGAGTGAGGGGAAGGTGGATAAGGACACCAAGAGAATGGGGAACCCAAGACTGAAAAGTACCATTACTTTATTTATAAATAGATCCAAAATAGGTTGCTATAGACATCTCAGTGAAATAACTGGACTCCATAGTAAAACTCACTTACTTCCCATTAAATAACTCGCATGTCAAAGATAACAACACAAATGTGACTAACACCTTTCACCTAACAGAGAAAGTTACAAATAAATACTTGCATTCAGAATTATTTATGTTCCATAAATATTTTTCTACTCACAGAAGTATAAAATCTGTTGACTGATATTTTGCTCTTTGCTTTAATCTGAAATATTCCCTTAGCACAAAAATTTCAAAACGTGAGTGCACAACTCTATTTTGGAACTTTAGGGCTAAAGGTCATAGAATCAGACCTCACAATTTAAAGGAGCATTTTCTAGACAGGGATCACAGGATCCCTTACCACCAAAAATTTGCTCATTGCTTTGCCTATGAAATTTCTAGAATATGAGCTTACTAGTTTTTCAACTAAATTTGTTATACAGTGACCTAAACAATTGGTTACATAGACATAATATCTTCTCCTTCTTTCTCAGAGTTTAGCCACACATTAATGTCCACTGCTATGCTTCAAATATCCAGTTAAGAATAACCAAAATGCTGTAATTTCATGTTTAAAATAATACATTCACAATAGGTAGCATAAACAACTCAAACAGCCTGCATAGAGCTAAAACACTTACCTCACTCTAAATGCTAGTACATTGAAAGCAATCAGCAGTCAAATCAGGTATTTTAAAATGGTAAAAGTTTTTAAATTCAGTATTTCACTTTTCAAACAGTCAAGCTGCTTCCAGACATAAGTTTAAAAAATTAAAAATAAGCAAACTGTGATTACTTATTAGATATAATATTTTATTTTAATCTTCAATGTTAACAGATCATCAAGAACATCCCACTATAGAACAGTCACTGATTCAAACCAACTTTAAAAAGACAACAAAGAATAGATTGTTAAAGGCCTTGCTAAACCCAGGGATTTTGTGCCAATGTTAAGATATTTAAAGGCATTGAAGTATCATGAGATTTCTTGATTTAAAAAAGTAAAATCCATTTGAGTCCTTTTAAAGCCAGTATTTCTGACATCTTTCAGTTAATAAAAAATGTTATTTTTCAGATATGAAGATAAAACTAATGATCCACTACCAATTATGCATAAAGTTCGAATTCTTTTTCCAACAGAAATAATGGATTTGTGCCAATCCATTCCACTTCTCTTGCTCAGTAACTCTCATGACTAGCGGTGGATATGTGTGAGAGGTGCTCAGGGTGCTGCCTCTAGCCTGGTCCACAGTGAAGCTCACTGGTCCAGTCTGAGAGAAACCCATGACCCTGGCATCATCACAAAACCACACTTGACTTTTCAGCAATCTTACGCCATTCTTTCAAAGACCATAAAACTCACAGAATTCGAATTTCTACTATATATCCAAATCTTCTTGTTTTCCCATGGCTTTCGTTTTCATCTCTCAGGGACAATGGCAGGGAGCCACCAAAGTCTCCTAAAGCTTGCCCTATTTCAGAATAGCTGAACTTAGCCCTTTCTAAGACTGAAATTGCAGAAAATGAACAAAAAGTGGTGTAAACAAAGCGGTGTAAGTCACGCTTCCTTATTGTGAAAATGAAGAGATAGTACTCATAGTGCCACAACTTATAGACACAGAATTCCCATTTTTAAAAAGTTGAGGTACAGGGTGCCTGGGTGGCTCAGCCATTAAGCGTCTGCCTTCGGCTCAGGTTGTGATCCCAGGGTCCTGGGATCGAGCCCCGCATCGGGCTCCCTGCTCGGCGGGAGGCCTGCTTCTCCCTCTCCCACTCCCCCTGCTCGTGTTCCCTCTCTCGTTGTGTCTCTCTGTCAAATAAATAAATAAAATCTTTAAAAAAGTAAAGTTGAGGTACATTACAATGGAATCCACATACATCAGTGGGTCCTAAGGGTCATAAAGATGTGCACAAAACACTGAGACATTAAAGGTGGTTCAATATTATGTCTTTTCCCTAATATTCACCGTTTTTGGTTTTGATGATAGAAGTAGAAATCTTTAAAAATCTCAACACTGAGTTCGAAGAAAGAAAAACATATTTATATGTGTGTGTACCCTTACCATATATAAAATATAGTATATATTATATATTTATATAAAACTTTAAGTTCAGCTTTCCTTTTCTCCTGTTCAGGTTTATCTAATTAAAACCCACGATAAACTTTATGGACTCTAATATTTCCAACCGAATGACTGAAACCAAGAGGGTGTGCCTCTAGGCAGCAAGGCAACCATGATAAGCAGCAGGTTAGCCACTAATTTCTCAACCAGGGTAGATTGTGAAAGTGTGATGTTCTGATATCCAAGAAACTGTTCAGGAGAGAATAGGATAAATCAAGTTTAATAACTCTGCTCCTAATTGTTCCCCCAATGCTCAACTCTAATTACTTGGAGAACTCTCCTGACTGTCACCTGATATTAAGTTGTTGGAGGCTGAGCCTGGAACAGTGAGATAATCAATAAACATTTAGTGGGGAGAAGAATGAAGATCCTGTTAAGCAGTGGGAACCCGCAGCACCCAAAGCCCTTCTGCTCATGAGAAAACCTATGGGACAGCCATAGTGATTGCAAAGCAATAATCCAAAGCACTGTTTTTAGGCCTTGAGGCCTTTAGGCAACAGTACATTTGAGGAAAAAAGGTTAACACGGTCACCCTAATTACAGCCCACTTTCACATACTTCATATATAAGCGAAGACAAGCCAATTAGGTAGAAAGGAAGATAAGGGAAGTTTTATTTGTATACTAATTAAACCCCTGATGAAATTAAAGGAAAAACATACAGCTCTGTAATTGTGTCTGAGAAAGGTCACGTCAGGTTCAGTTATCAGAACAGCACAGCCTTGAGATATTTCACTTAATCCACAGTACAGCCCTCATTTTGTACTCAGGTCTTAATATTTACCAAAAAAAATAAAAAATTCAAAGCCTGATACTGCATTTATCTTTAAACTGTGTTGTGAACAATTTTAGCTGTTAGAAAGCTAATGCTAAATATGATAACAAGAGTTTTTAAAAAGACAGAATAATATTCTGCCTAGGTGAGAATCGATGCCACCTTTCTGCCCAAGATTCTGAGTTTTCACCTTAAAGCCAAAATGTTTTAAAGCTAATTTTTACAACAAAATCCCAAACTGATTGTACATCCAAAGCTACTCTGCAATATATGTATTGTGTTTCTTTGGATAACGGTGTTATTGTTCACCTCCACTGACACCTCTCGCAGTCCAGGGGGCAACGGGGGGCAGGGGCAATGCTTTCACTAAACTACTTATAAGAAGATATTTTTCACATCTGGTTGTTTTCCTAAGGTGGTCATGAAAAGCTATTTATTCCTAATGAAAGCTGGCAAGAAAAGTATGGATACCAAGGAAGTAGTTAAATATAGGGAAGGCTTAGGGATAGAATACATGGTAGATATGACTATTAAAAGCCCCACACATTTTCTAAAATGTCTTTTTTCTTATTTGTAGTTTCTGAAGTTCCCAAAACAAATGTGCATTACTGTTCAATAAGAACACAAGTTATTTTTTAATTCACAGATGACTTCATATTTCTAAAGCTTTAAATGTTTATTAAAGGTAACACTTGGTTTTGTGAATATAAGTTAAAATTCTATTAGTTTGCACCTATGAAAATATTTTGTGTGGTGGAAATTTTTTTAATAACTGCTTTATGGAGATAGAACTCACCTACCACATATTCACCTTTTTGAAGTGTACACTTGAGTAGGTTTTAATATATTCACAGAATTGTGCAACCATCACCAGAGGAGGTCTGTTTTGAGGAGTTCTTTAAAACACACTTGTCAAAACAACATGGCCACCTAAATATAGTATCTCCCATTCAGCAAACTCAAATTTTAAACTACACAAGATATGCAAAGTTTATCATTTTGTTCAGTAATAGTTTCAAAAATATAAAATTCATAACACAAATTATTTGAATCAGAATATTTGATTAATAAATGAGATCTAGTACAAAAGTTAAAATTATCTGAAAGAATGTGCACAACTCTCCAATTAATAGTTCTGGATGTTAAGGGAATCATCCCACATGGTTCTTTCTCATAAGGGTACAGTGTAGCAGTGTTTCACACCATTAGGACAGTGAGGAAGACTGAGCCCCAGGAGATACCACTTTTATAGATTCTCTTTTGTCTAATGGGAAATATCTATGGATCCACATTCCTACAGACTAAAAGCTAATGGCTTATTCAATTTGGTATAAAAGTTAGTCATACAAAATGAAAGGCAAGACAACACAAGTGTTATAAAGAACAATGGGCCAGGGGTAAAAAAACATCTAATATATATATTTTTAAAAACTTTACTGCTGTCTGACTATAATTTTTGAATAAACATTCCTAGATTGTGATAAATTGGGAACAACATCTCAGGGCACTAAAACTAAGGTTGAAAAAGGAAACAGCACTGTCTTCAGCCCTACTCTCATAATGGGACAACTAGAAAAGCATATAAATCAAGAACTGAGTAGCTGCTGGGTGGACCACACTAGGCTAGCTGCCACAGAAAGTATAAAGCTAAAATGATACCAACCACCAAGCTTACAACTGGACATACAAGTTATGGCTGAAACTAAAGAATACCATGTTTTATAATAAAGTGTGAAAATCTGTGCAATTAGAAAATTTATAATAAATATACGGTAGTAAAAGATGCTGGTATGTGGCAAAATTAATATATGGATAAATTTTGGTTCTTAGTAGTCTATATTTTAGATGGATAGTTTGAATTAAAAGTTCTGCAAATTTTAGGTTATCTTCCTTAGGGACGCTTTTATTATTTTCTAATAAAAATCCTACACAGAAGGTAAGTGACATATTTATAAGCTGCAGTGAAGATGAAATACCTCACCCACTTTTGGGGTTGAATAAATGACAGTCTAGTTACAACCCACATGTCTAGTAAGATGACAGATGTGAAAGTGTCCCATAAACCAAAGAAAGTTTCATAAATTTAATATGCATAATTAATGCAATACTTACACTTCTCTATGTAGTGTCATTATAGTCTTCTTTAAATCCCCACCTACATGTGCAACTTCTGAGTCTCTATATCATTTCTACATCATCGTTTAAGTATATATATATATACACCTATGTAAATATATATAATTTTTTAAATAACTATTTCTATCACACTTGAAAAAGATAAAAGGAAATTCACTAACCAAATATAAAATAAGTTACTTTTATAAATAGGCCATACGGTACATGGTTATCCAAAAAATGGAGCCAATGAGTGATGAAAATTCACCTTTAAAATTTCAAAGTATGCTGTAAGATTTGGATGTATAATGGTTTATGGCTCTCGGTACCATATTCTCACATATTCCTTTGTGAATGTCCTCTTACATCCCATCAATATAAAAGCAAAAAGTTAATCCTTTGCAGTAAACTAACTGAAAGCGATCAACAGTAAGATATAATGGAAAGAAAAGGCACCTCATCCAAGTGTTCAAAGTACACTGAATGCTGTTTGTCCTAAACCTCACATAGATACTACATAAAACCCGGGTAGACTGAAAGTGTTAGGTATGGTAAGGTAAAGTGGGAGAGACATGGTTGAAACACATTTCAGAGGACCAAAAAGGAGGACAATAAAGAGAATCACGAGAGCCCTCTCAAATGGAAAATGCACTCAGAAAAGTATAGAACGGACACATGGTAGCTAGATTTCCTAGGACACATGGCATGGAAGCAGGGGTGTGGCAGCAATATTTTCCCAGAGGATAAAACAAACTGCATCTTGCTTCACCACAGGCCTTAGGAAACAGAAACCGGCTGCAGGAGACAACCAAATGATGCTGCTCTAATAGAATCAGCTCTTGGGCGCCTGGGTGGCTCAGTCGGTGAAGAGTCTGCCTTCGGCTCAGGTCATGATCCCAGGGTCCTGGGTTCGAGCCCCACATCAGGCTCCCTGCTCAGCGGCGAGTCTGCTTTTCCCTCTGCCCTTCACCCTGCTTATGCTCTCTCGCTCGCTCTCTGTCAAATAAATAAAATCTAACAAAAAAAAAAAATCAGCTCTTACATGGCCTCTAAGTTCCCTCAGTGAATTCCTAAGAAATAGAAGGGGAGAGAATACACACAGGTTCTTCTGTTGGACCTTATCAGCTACAGACTACCCCAGCAGGTCCCAAAAACTTCACACAGATGATAACCTTAGCTATGTGAAGGTCCAGAAAGTTGCTGAATTCCCTGGCAATATTTTAAATGAGTCAAGCTATGAATTAGGTTGTAGAAAAAATATCATTTAGACTTAAATGCTGTTTTCAAATCACTTGAGAATTACCTAAAACTACTGTCTAAGAAGAATTTGAAAAAAATTATGAATAATTTATAAAGGCCTTCATATAGTTGGGTTGCTGACATTTAAATAAAAAGAAATTATTGTTGGAAGAATTTTTCAATTTTAAGAATTCTTTCTGTGATATAATTGAATAATAGCTTAGGTAATCCTATATCATAATTAAAATACCCTCACAGTAATATTTTTATTGTGCTACAGAATTTAAATGACTATTTATCTTGAATATACTGCATATTAAATAATATTAATAAAAGTAAATCAAATACCAGCTGAGTAAAAATCAATTATTTAAGAGAATCTGAAGGTCAAGTGTAAATTAGAAAAATAAACTTCAGTTCTTTTAGACATAAATGTAAATAAAACAAAGTCCAAGTTTTTTCTTGAAAGTTTATTCATTGGATGAATTTTTGTGTATTAAGTATTATATCACTGATTGCTATCTTAATGTTAGAAGTATAATCACAGGGGGGGAAGTTCTAAACACTACACCTTCACTAACATGTACCAGCTGGAGCATTCCACTTTTGCACGAAGACTCTAGGCCTGTTCTCAAACAATGCTTGCCATGCCATAAGTGTTCAATAAATGTTTACAATAAATGTTTACAAATAGCTTGAGTGACAACTGAACCATATGACTGTCATCATACAAACATTGTTACATTAACTCATTTGATTCTTCATAGTCCGGTGAGATGGTTCACATTATCATTCCTATTTTACACACAACGCAACTAAGAAGCAGAGAAGTTAAGTAATGTTCCCAAGGTCATGTAACTACTGAATGGGTTTACGCCAAATTGTGCGCCCAAGTCACAGCACACTAAATCCTTATTCTTTATCCGGCACTATAATGATATTAGTAACCATCTCTCCAGAATTTCCATAAAATCCACTAACTGGGAAATCCCCATGGAAATGTAAAACCAGTATTTCACCTATTTCTCAAATAAGGTAAGGTATTTCAATCTATGTAAATGGCTGCTTTCTATTTATATTTAAATAAGCTTCATAAGGACTTTAGTATTATGTAATGGCATGCTTTCAACGTCAAAAATCAAACATGCACAATTCAAGATTCCCTGTGTGAAAACAGGATCCCTGTCATCATTTATTAAATGTACTAATGAAATTAAAAAATAAATATTTGCAAAGTAAGGATGAATTATATAGCACACCATTACAGTACAGAATTTTATATATTTCAAGACCCCATTAGGCCGCTGCTTTTTTTCAACCTTTTGAAAAGCAGTGGAATTCTCTGTCTCTTTCCTTTATAAGTCAGCAACAATAGCATTGAACTTTCCCTCCAGATCTTGCAATTTAGCTGCCCAGTAGAACCTCAACGTCTTAAAGATTTATTACAAGATCTCCACACTATCACAATATATATCAAGCTCTATAATATCAACACTTGTAGCCAAACCCACCTGGTAAAGAGATCTTAGCTACTGTGTAAAAAGTCATCTACGTGCCTAATTTAAGACAAAAATGCCACCTTTGAAGAACTGACAACATACAGATTGTACTATAAATATTTTAGTAACAGAAAAATTAGTCATTAGTACTGATATTTGTTAGTCAAAGATGTGAGAGTAGAATTGCATTTGACTGAAAGGAATCCCATTACACTTAATCTGAAAGGGAAAAAGAGGAGGAGGTAGGGAAAGGGAAAGGAATTGAAAGAAAGAGCAACAACTCAAATCCGGTAGTTCTGGTGCCACTCCAGGTCATAACAGGTGACACGGACAAAAGCAAATGGCCACTACAACCAAACCTGTTGTTTCACCTGGTTGCCCTCACGTGGCTCCAATTCTGCAAATACTCTCACAAGGAGGTAAAAGTGAGAGTGAGTCTCCTGCACAGAAGATGTACTTTCATTCAACTTGACCTCTGAATGTACACCAACTTCATTTGGTGCCCAACTGAAGAAATGGCACCATATTCCAACATGGAGGAAATCCTGGCTGTTCTGGATTTGTTTAGAATATGTTATCTCTAATTCGGCCACTCCTGAAGGGACCTCTTAAAGGAATAAAGATAATTAGGAGCAGTTTATTGAATTGGGTAGACTGGAAGGGGTGAGAAGAAATAAAAGGGCTTCATCCTTTTTCCACTAATAACTTCAAATATTCCATTGGATTTCCCTAAAGAAATTGATTGTATAAGATTTTTGCCTTATATGCTGATCCTAAAACCTAATCTCAACATAGGATGTGACTCTACTGTATCTATTTGTAATCGTGCCTATTCATGCCAAAGCCATTAAGAAGAATAATAGTAATAATAAGAATAGTTAACACTTCCTGAGTACTAATCTTATTAACTCTGTGAGGTGCGTACTACTATTATTCCCACTTTACATATGAGGGAACTGAGGCACGGAGCCCAAGTAACTTGCCCAAGATTACACAGAGCCAGAGTTCAAAACCAGGCAGGGTGAGATATAACTAAATAAATACATAAACATGAAGAATATACTCTTCTTTGAAATGACTTCTTATCTAGAAAGATGAGAAGAGGTTTTAAAAGCAGTTGGTTTTCTTTTTCTTTTCTTTTTTTTTTTAAGGTTTTATTTATTTATTTATTTGAGAAAGAGAGAGCACAAGCAGGAGGGAGAGGGAGACACAGGCTCCCCAGTGAGCAGGGAGCCTGATGCGGAACTCGATCCCAGGACCCCAGGATCACGACCCAGGATGAAGGCAGCCACTTAACCAACTGAGCCACCCAGGAGCCCAGCAATTGGTTTCCAAGTTAAGTGTTCAATGTTGTGAAGATCATTCTCAGCAGAATAAAATGGCATGTTCTGAGAAATAAAAGAGGTAAGGCGTGACTGAAGGATGCCATTGATAATGGTAGGAGAAAAGACTAGAAAGGTACATGCAGGTCAGGTGTGGTCAGAAAACTAGACTTTTAATCTTGCAAATGGTTTTTATACAGTATTCCGTAGAGATGCATCCAGATAACTTGGGGGCAACACTTGAATTAATGGACTTCCAACTCCCTCCCTTCTTTCAACCAGACTGTGTTTTTTTCTATGAGCTTTTGAGTAAGATTATGTTCAAAGAAAGGTTCTATGGCTGAGTACTTGCCAACTATTGTCATAGAAAGCTATGGGAAGTCACTGCAGGATTGCCGGCCTGAAGCAGCATTCTCCAATCTTGGTCTCAGAGATCATATATACAAACCATAACTGCCAAACTAGGATGAATGCACAAGATCATTCTGGCCATACTACAACAGCTCATTTGCATCTTCAGCTGGAATCTAACAAAGGTGTAATAAGATTTCACCTTTGAGTATTCAGTGATGTACTAGATATACTAGATTTAAAGGAATTTTTAAAAGAACTGGCTTGTAGCAGATAGTTTACCTTAGTATGCTAAAAGGTATTATATCAAATTCATGTTTATATTACTCAAGCAGAGTAAATATTAAATACTTTATATAAATGCAATATCCTAGTCATATATTTTCTATTTCTACTAATAATTATATGAAATCCTGTAAGTTATTTGAATCCTATGACAGTGAGTCATAAACTGAGTTACAGCAGAAATATATGATGAAAAGAATACATTATTTTAGGAGCACAAAAATGTGATTAACAGCTAAACTCAGTGATTATTTTCTAAGAACAACACTGTTTGGCCTATAGTTTAAAAAGGTCCTTTTCACATTTTACCAATAACAAGTTAGTTATTATGTTGGGTCCGTTTAAAGAAAAAAAGGTTCAAAAAGAGTTACCACTAGCAATAATCAGTAAGTTATTATTTCTAAATAACTAAAAGGGCTGGTATCAGCTTTCGTATTATGCTATAACCCGTGACAGTTATTTTTTTAACATATCTGAGTGAAATATGTAATTTTTAATCCTTCTGCTTCCTAATAATTATGAGACTGAAGATGAGTAATACAGATGGTGTTAAAACAAAGGTTCAGCAATGGTTAGCAATTTCAAACAAAGTATTAGGAAAAAGCAGAGAGATGGGCCCAAGGCTCAGTGCAATTTCTTGAGAAATTTAGGAAAACTTGCATCTTTGGGTAGTAACAGTTGAATATGTGTGTGTGTGTGTGTGTGTGTGTGTGTGTGTGTGTGTGTGTGTGTGTGTGTGTGTGTGTATACTCCGGGGAAGTAACAAACAGTTTGGCAAAACGCATTATTTTATGGCTTTGTTTCAAAGGGAATTTTCCTGTGTGAGGATGGATGTGTGTGTGTGTGTGTGTGTGTGTGTGTGTGTGTGTGTACACACGTATATATACCTACTCAATAAATAGTACCATTTTGGTTATAAAGAGCATAAAATTAGTATAGTTTACATTTCCGATCCCTCTGTAATCAACCCATTCACCTGAAGAAAAACACACAGCTCTTCTAGCCCTCTAAATGAGCGAGATCACCATCTAGTGGTGACTCCTTGAAATGTCAGGCATATGGCTTCTGGAGCCTAGAACATGCTTTATGGAATGTGGTTAACAGAGTCTACATATTCTAGAACATTCAAGTTTATTTAAAGAAAAACAGAAAAATACTCTGAATAATCTTTCTTTTTAGACTAAGAAAAACTCTAGAGCAAGAGAGAAAAGTGCCAACTAAATATATGGTTCCCCATGGGGCACCTGGCCGGCTCCATCAGGAGAGCATGCAACTCTTGATCTTGGGGTTGTAAGTTTAAGACCCACGGTGGGTGTAGAGATTACTTAAAAATAAAAATCCTTTTAAAAAAGTAAAAATAAAAATAAATAAATAAATAAATAAATAAACGGTTCCCTGTTTTCAACCCTTCTAGCAAACTTGGGGAAAGAACTATAGGTGATAAAATGTAAAGTTATACCAAATTCAGTCCATATGACTAACTAGAAAACAGAGTCTTCATCTTTTCAGCATATATAAAGTTTTTAAGAATGAGTTACTGTAGTGTATTGTATTTGATCCGCCTCCCTGAGGGGAAAGTATACTCTCTCCTGTCCCACTGATACCTGGCTTGACCATGTAATTGGTGGTGTCTCTTCTGGAAAGAGGATTATATATTCCCTATCTCATCAGATTCAGGAGCACCCACATTTCTTTCTTTGGCCAACGAAATTTGGACAGAAGTAAAATAATGTTAATTCCTAGCAGACACAAGAACAGCAATGTCCTAAATAGATAGAGGCCATTACCACAAGACCAACAGTGTCCAAGATGGGGGTTACTCTATCAGCCTTATTCACAGAGTGAGAAACCTATGAAACAGAAGCACAGCTGATCCATGATACGTAGATACAAGGCATGAGAAGTGTCTTGTAAGGTTACTGAAATTATGGGGTCACTTGTTACTGCAACATTACAAAGAGTATCCTAACTGATACAGTTCTATTCCTACATATAACAATTCACTCTAGGACTTTTTATTTATTTATTTATTTATTTATTTATTTATTTATTTATTTATTTATTTATTTTAGAGAGTGTGTGTGCACACATGCATGTGGGCAGGGGGAGGACAGAGGGGGAGGGAAAGGGAGAAGGGGAGGGAGAGGGGAGGGAGAGGAAGAGGAAGAGGGAGAGGGAGACAATCTCAAGCAGACTCTGCTCCAAAGGCAGAGCCCTATCTGGGGCTCAATCTCACGATCCTGAGATCATGACAACTCTAGGATTTATGCAGCTATAAAATCATTAGTGGATACTTCAGAAAATCAGTTTCTAGCCTGATTTAATATTAGATCATCAGTAGAGAAGTGAATTTTAATTAATATTAAAAAACAGCAAGTCAGTTGATTTTAATATAAAAATATGATAAAAGTATATTGCTATCTTACAGAAAAATATTGAGTTGCAGACTACAAATTAAAATAAACTAGTATGTACAGCTATAATTGATAAAAAAAATTTTCTTCTAAAACCCTCGCTGTATTTAGTGTATGCATACTTTTTTAATATTTTCCGCTCAAAGATATAATGAGGAGAAAATATGTCTAAGTAATTCTTTGTTCTTTTTCTTTTCCTTCTTAAAAATAAATTATATTTATTGACATTTTAAAATGGCCATGATATATTTCTAAATTTAAAAGAGAGGTACTATAATACTGTAAAACATGACAGCATATTTTCAAATACATCTATGGTATACTGTATACATTACTAATATGCATGCAAATACGTTAATGTTTACATTTAAAATTTTGAAAGGTATATGCCAAAATGACAACAAAATTTTCTTAGTATTTTTCCATTATTTTCAACATAATATGTATAAACTCTAGGTAACAAAAAATGCAACTGTCACAATTTTTATAAGATCAACTTTCATCACAAAACCTTAATTTAAGTTTATATACAGGATATCATAACAATAGTAATTGAAATTGATTTTGTAACTGTGCTCTACTAAACAAGGGAAGGAAATTAATCAATTATATAACCTTTTATCAAATGCATATCAAATATGCAGTTACATTTAATCACTATCATGTATTCAACTCCTTGGGAAAGAAGATTAGAAGATTTCAATGATTTGTTTCCCTTTCAGAGAATAAGCAGTAAGGGGCTTAGTATTTCTTAAGGTAATAGTCACATCATAATACATATCCATCTAATTTAGGGGATTTTGTCAAACCCCCATCATAACTAAAGTTGTTTCTTTTTAAGACTTTTAGCCATAAATGCCCTAAACCCACATTCTTCATAGACAAATGATTTTCTAAATTCCATAAGAACTCTATGTCTGTTCTGTGTCACAGGACTCAGATCAGAAAAACAGACAAATTCTATTTCCATCACAGAAGCGCTGTTGATGATTCAGGTCTGCTTTGATACTCTAACTTTACTCCTGAAATAAGATAAAACCACTATAAAGGTGCTTCCTGTTTCATCCATCACAGAGATTTTCCTTGTTGGTGCTCTTAACAATAATCCTTATTACATACACCTCCCTAACTACATTTTGGAATTTGGCCAGGTTTTTGGCTATCAGAAGACAAAATTGACAAACACCCTTTATAGTTTCAGGCATTCAAATTTTATAGAGGTTAATACTACCTTATATATAGTTTTAATTAAAACATAGTAAATAATACTTGCCAGCATTCCATAAGACCAAAGCATGACAAAGTCATTCATCAGGTAACCCTTTAACTGAAAATACTAAAATAAAATGCAGTTTTTCAAGATCAGTAAATACTGGTGTTTTCTGAAATCTCATGTTAAGTTAGCAACGTAAGAGTGAAACATTAGTAAACTTCCAAATAAAACTTGAGCATGTTAATTAAATGTTTCCTATAAACAGAATGAAATAATGATTTAGAATTCTTAGCCCCACATAGGGGTAAAATTACCTCTAAAATGAATTAAACATTGCCATATAATCATGTCAGAAATATAAACATATAATTAGATAATTACCTCCAAAGTCTGAGACATTTATATTTATGTTCATTCCATTACAAATGTAATATTCTAAAGTTGGTTACTATATTTGATCAGAGTTAAATTAAATTATTTCTGAAACAAAACCACCGAGTCTCAGATTAATGAAAACTAAAACACATTCAGAGAGTAAATAAATTTTGATTAGTCCTTTAAGTTATAATATACTGTTAACTAATTTAAAATGGACCCATCGAAACAACAAATAATAGTATTTTCATAGTTAACCATGGAATATTTGTAATTAAACTGTACAATTTGGGTCAGTTTTGTAGTGCATTCAAAGAAAATAATTTTTCTACTAGAGAAAGTCTTACTATTCTCCTCATCAATAAACGTCTCTGAGTTCTGTTTCTTGTTCCACCAATTACTAGCTCTACGACCTGGGGCAAGTTAAATTCTCTGTGCCTTGGTTTCCTCATCTGCAAATTATGGATGATAATACTTAACTCAAAAATTGTTTTACAGAATAGATAAGATATTATCTGCAAATTAGTCAGCAGAGTGCTGAGAAAATCATATCTAATGCAAGGACAAATGCTAACAAAACATACACAGTCCTGAAGCCACAGTCCACGATGGAGATTTATAAAATTACAGAGAAGCCCTTCTGAGAAATCCAAGTCATGAAATTATAAAAATGACATAAAATACTTTTAGCATATTATCAGTTCAATTAATCACAGAAACTAAAGACTCACTTAACAGTGGCAAAAATCAACTTCAGTCATTATATACTTCAGGTGGCATAATGTAAATGAATATCATTCACAAAATTACAAATAGTTTACATATACTTGAAAATAGTGGTTTTCAGACTGAAATGTGTATTTCAGATGAAAGCATGACCTCATTTAAGTATGCAGGGCCAGGAGATCAAATGCCAACCAGAGCCCAATCAGGTCAAATTAGAAGAGAAAGAGATTTGACTTGAGTATCACTGAGAAGTGTATTCGACATACCTGCTGTGGACTTATCTGTCCTTTCTTTGGCATTTCATAACCCAAAGTTGGAAAAATAAAAATTTCTGTGGACTTAAACTTTAGTGAAAAGGAAACAGAGATCATGGGGAAAGTTGATTATGATGAAAAGTAAAGGCACCCTAAGGAAAATTCCTTGCAAGCTGTAATCCTCTACAGAAAAGCAAGACAAACAAATAGGAGGCCAGGGCAGGGGACAAAAAAGGAAATCAAAACCAAAATACCCAAACAGCCTCTAACTATAAGGGACTTTAATATTGCAACAAAACCAGAGAAAGAAGAAAACCCAGAAAAGTCATATGCATTGATATTCAGGCTACCAGGAAAAAGATGATTTCAAACATTTTTTTAAAAGACAGTTTTGCAGGCCTATTGATTCCTTTTGCACATTTCAAGGTAAAGTAGTTACTTTGTAGTTGACTCGGTAATATAACAAAGATCTCTCAGGAATCTGGATTTAACAAGAACCCTCTCTATTTTTGAAAGAAAAAGACAAGTTACAGCTCAAACTAACTGGAATAAATGGTATGCAAGTACATGTGCTTAACATGCAATCTACTTATGCAATAATCCCATATTTCTTCCAAAGCATAAGTCAATAAATCTTTCCTGCTGCACTATAAATTCCAAGGTCACGGACAAAGATGTTTATTAGTATAATTACAAGGTAGAAATAATACCATTAAGCCTCCAGTTCCAGGTCTCATAAATTAATAGAAATAGAAGATTAAGAAAGTGTCAAGTGTGGTTTTAATTCTTAGACACTAAAAAAATTCCTAGTTTAGCTCTCTTCTCTGACATGATCTAACTTCTAGTTTCATTTTCATTTGGTCTTTGAAGTTGCTAACATTTTTTTAAGAGTACTTGCAAAGTACAATTTTGTGATCATAAAAATTAAGTTATGGCCTTAAGAAAAGAGGGGGAAAAGAGCCAAATTGAATGGCTGAAGGGAACTCATTTATAATATAATGAATCACTCAACTTTAAAGAAATTCTTCAACAGGATCTCCGTGTTCAGTTTCTAAATACTTAAAATTCTACACAATTCTTAAACAGTGTTTGAAATCGATCTCTACAAAACTGAAAATATGCACGATATTGACAATATTAATAGGTTCTTGATTACCCTCCAATAACCAGTGGCTTCACTTTCTACTCCCCCACATAAGCAAAGAATCAGTATTTCAGAGAAAAAAAGTTTTTGACATTATGGTCAAAGACTTGGAGTGCATGGTTTCACACGAGAAAAAGAATTGCATCAAATGAGAATCTCTAATTTTCAATGTCTGCACTTCCTATTATTATGGACTTCATTATCATTAGAATCTATTGAAAAGACCAGGTAACTGTCCTGCAGTTTTATTTGTTTTGTTTGGGGGAAATCATTTTTTTTAATATACTTTCCTTCTAACAGGGATCAAACAGTAGTACAGAGCTTAGAAAATAAATATTCCTGCTTTTTCTGTCACTGGAAGAATATATGAATTATAATACCATGTTTATGTGCCCTCTGATTACAGCATATCTGGAACATTTAAGGCTAAAGTAAATCTCAACACATCATCTATGTCTGGTACCTTTCATGCCTTGTCAGAATTTTTCACCACCTGAGAAACAAACAACAAAAACACTTTCTTGTAAAGATATTTAGTTTAAACTAGGTACTCACTTAATGCCTTAGTCACTTGTTAAATAAAAACAGCATTCCAGCAAGGAATTTTCTGGCTTCTACCAGGCGTATCACTGCTTGGGGACCAAAGACCTATTCAAATCTCAGCAAGTCTATAGGAACAGCAGCTCCTCTACCAAAGACAGTAGATTTGTTTAATAAACAAACAATCTCCTCAGACATCCCCAATCTCAGTCAGTAGCAAGGTGCTTTTGAAATCTGCTACCATTAGGACACATAGTTTTTACATACAGTTCTAACATAGTTCTTACACACAGTTTACACATAGTTTTAACATATCTAACATAAATCTCTTGCATAGCAAGTTTTGCAGAGTCTTTTCAGTAAGAGAGAAGACACGGTAAGCAGATTTATAGCAACCGAAATTTTAGATGCTTTAGACCTTAAAATTAGTCACTAACATTCCTGTGCTCTGTGTATCCAATCTCCCATCTTCACATCTTTCATCTCTCCCTTTCTTCTCATTCTCTCTCATCTTGATGCATGTTCAGAATCATGGCTTTCCATTCAGACATAACTGGATGGTCCTAATTTCTTTAAACTTCCTTCGGGTTATCAAGTACCATCTTTTCGTTTTGCCCTTTGGTGCTTCCCCAAAGCCAAATCTTTCTTCATCTACTACATTCATTCCCCATCCACATACCAAATATAATAAAAGAGTAGGAATGTTAGAACCACAGATCTGCATACAGAGTCCTACTTTAATATTTATTAGCTGAGGAAATGGTCAAATGACTAACATTCCTGAGTCTTATTTTCCTAATCTGGAAAAAAAAGGGAAATTATGCTGCCTAGATCATAGGTTGTTGAGAGGATTCAAGGTGGCAATATATTTCTGATATCCAGCGGAACCAGATACAGTAATCACTCAATAAACTGAATGCTTGCTATTCTTTGCTGTGTGAAATCTGACCTCTGGCTCCACCATTCTCCAAGCACAAGCAGGACTCAACACACCAACGGCCAGTGCCCAGCCTCTTCTGTATGCCAGGCAAGGAGGAGGCTCACTGGTCAACTAAAAGTACACACACCTTTGTGATTATTTTTGCAAATCAATGGAAGCTAATTTTTTGAGAGTTTTTTTCAATTTTACTGTTTTTTAATTCCAGTAATAGTTAACATACAGTGTTGTATTAGTTTGTACAATATAGTGATTAAACAGTTCTGTACAAGACCCGGTGCTCATCATAAGTGCGCTCCTTAATCCCCATCACCTATTTCACCCATCCCCCTCACCCACCCCCCTCTGGTCACCATCCTTTTGTTCTCTAGAGTTAAGAGGCTGTTTCTTGGGGCGCCTGGGTGGCTCAGCTGGTTAAGTGCCTTTGGCTTGGGTCATGATCCTGGAGTCCTGGGATTGAGTCCCACATTGGGCTCCCACTCAGCAGGGAGCCTGCTTCTCCCTCTGACCCTCTCCCCCCTCATGCTGTTTCTCACTCTCTATCAAATAAATAAAAAAATAAAATCTTTAAAAAAAAAGAGTCTGTTTCTTGGTTTGTCTTTCTCTCTTCTTTTTCCCGTTTGCTCATTTGTTTTGTTTCTTAAATCCCACATATGAGTGAAATCATATGGTATTTGTCTTTCTCTGACTTATTAACAGCAGCTAATTTTCTGAAATTAGAAAATTTTCTGTTTTTTCTGTTTTTAGAAAGGAGCAAAATAATGTTACAGAAAAAAATAGTTTTAATGTAAAACTTAACAACTCTGATGACCCACAGTTTCTACAAATATCATTCAGACTTCTGCAGCACCCTCTACCCCTGTGATGGCCCTCTCCATTCTGTATTACACCTAAGTGTACACAGGTCTGTTCTCTCCCATGAACTTCAGTCTCCGTGGAAACAGGAACATTCACTCTTTGTTGAATAAATATCTCCTTTGAAAACTATCTTCTCTTACAGAGTTTCTACATATAAATCTAAGCATGTGCAGAGATATCTTAAAGTGTTCAGCATAGATTCAAAGTTACTATGTAATATTTCTGGGCATTTGACGTCATTAAACATACTTCCAATGAAATTCTTCACATAGGACTTTTCCAGGTCCTGCTTTTCTCTACCTCCTCTTTTTCTTACTGTCTTCCAAATTTAGATCTTTCCTACATTTGCCCTCTCACATCTTCGAGATATTTCATCTATTCCTTACATCTTTGACGACACTTTACTACAACAGACAACTATCCATTTCCTCACTCAAACGTATGATCCTCTCAAATTCATTAAAGCCAAAAATTGAAGTCCTAATCTTTCTCGTATTCCCCACCCTAATCTCTTTATGTTAGGAATACTATTAATCTTACACAGTAGAATATTAATTCATCTTTTATTCTTCACCATTCCTATAGCCTCTACCTTTACCCTCCTATGAAACCCTACTATTGAAGACTTCTAAGAAAGAAAGGTCCTCACCTCAGATTTTTTTTTAAATGAGTTATAAGTGATAACAAGATTAATCCTTTTACCTCATTCTGGCCTACCGGAAAGCAGGTCAGGTATGGAGAATTCTCACATTACCTACTCAGGCACAAAGAAAGGATAGCTTAGAAGCACAGATGCTTATTCAGCTACAACAAACTAGAGGTCCAAGAATCACAAGATTTTTTGAACCCAAGTGGACTATTTAATCTAAAAGGAACAAAACTTAGGGCACTCTCACCCAATAATCTTAATGAGATTAAAGACACATATACACAAAATCAGGAATAAGAAGGAGCTGATAATATCAGATACATGTAAATTTTTTAATCATCATGAGGAACAATATGGCATAGTCCTAGGTGTGTATGAAGCACATTCTCAAATTTGAATGAAATGAAAGATTTTTCTAAAAACATGGTCAGACAACCGATTCAAGGAGGACCAAAGTCCAATTCAAGATGACTCCTTTCCCCTATCAAAACTCCATTTTAGGAAAAAGTATCAACAAACAACAACAAAAATATAGGGAGAGGGATGATTAACAGAAGAAAGACTTCAGATGAAACACAGCAGAGGAGGCTCCAGCCTTCGGCCTCAAGGATGTGGGGAAGACTTGTACAGAGAAGAGGAGTGGTGCTCTACCACGTGGCAGATGCTTAAGACGTGAAAACATAAGGCACAATGTAGGGCAGCAGCAAGTTAAAGTGCAGAAGACAGAAATGCATGGGAAGACTATACTCAGAATGACCAACCACACCCACATGCTCCTCCCCAACCATGCAGAACCCACTGTAAACAGACATTTGCTTACAAGCAAAAAAGAAAAAAAAAAAAAAGACATTTATTCCATAAAGCAAACTAAAGCCAAACAAGAATTGGGTGAGTTCTCTCGGGAAGAAATAGGCAGCATCAGTGCCACAGAACAAAGACCAGCATATTCATCTGCGGGTCACACAGCCCAACAGCCGGCTCACAGCCCTTTGCTCCAAAGGAAAGCAAACCAGTCACCAAGTCTTCCCTTTTTCTTCATTTTTAAATGTGAATGACCAGACAAATCCTACCATGAATTTGAGGAAAGCCTTGGTTCCAGTTACTAGGGCTGTGGAACAAACCCCTCCAAAAGGTGTGAAACCACCACTTATTAGGCTCGTGGATTCTGGGGGCCGGGTAGTAAGACAGGGCATGGCAGGGACTGCGAGTCTCTGCTCCTTGATAACTGGAGCCTCAGCAGCAGGCCAGAGTGTGAAATCATCTGAAGGCTCATTCACACGTGTCTGGCAGTGGATGGATGCTGGCTTGTTGCATGAGGCCTTCGCCAAGGCCGATAGCTGAAAACGGCCATACGTAGGTCACCACGTGGCCTGGGCCTCCAGAGAATGATGGCTGGATTCCCAAAAGAGAACACTGACAGAGACTCAAGAGAAGCCGAGAGCAAGAGAAGAGAATGAACAGGCAGAAGCCAGGTTGCCTTCTATGACCTAGTGCTAAAAGTCAGGCAGAATCACTTCTTCCTTATTCTATTCACAGGGGTAGTCACGAAGGCCCACCCAACTTCAAGGAGAGGGAAACAGACTCGACCTTTTAATACTGGGCTGGCAAAATTCTGAAAGCATTTGAGGGACCAGAAATATTACTGTGGCTATTTCTGTAAAATATAGTCTTTGACAAGACCCCCCCCCAAATGAAAGAAAGGGGGCAACAGAAACAAACAGGAAAGATACATAAAGACCTCAGAAGAAAGAGAACTTAAATAATTGTTTATTGTCTATTAAACACACAACAAAAAACTATAACTTAAGAAGATACAAAAATGAGTACCAATATAAAATATCTAAACAGAAAAATTAAACTTATAACTTGACCAGAATCAAAAACAAAAAGAAAATATAAGAGAAAATGTAAGAACCATAGAGGATCAAACCAGGATATTCGACTTCTGACAGGCTGATAGCTGTTCCAGAAAGAGAGAAGGCGGGGTGGGGGAAAGCAGGAGAAAATGAGGTTGAATTTTGAAGTATCTATCAAGTATTATTCCACAAAGTAAGAACGTTAATCCTCCCGAGGCTTAGCATCTGCCTCATTTTGGTACTCTCCTGCCGCCAAGACTGAGCTGAACTTGAAGTAGGCTAAATTACATTCACATGAAGATAAGCTTTTGAAAGCTAAACAGCTGCAGATGAAGACATTTCTAGAATTATTCTGATTTCCATTTCTAGACATTTTAACCAATCTGCTTTTCTAAAAAATCCATCAGAGGAAATAAAACGCCCCAGATTCTAAAAGAAAATGCTATATTGGAAATAGGACGGGCTGTGAAGTTGGGCAGCTCCTAAATTGAAATGCTGACTCCACAACCCACAAACACATGATTCTGGGCAAATGTATTAAGAACTGATCCTTAATTCATTATATATTTATATTTGTGTATTATTATATGTATTTTTCCAGGTAATGGTGAGGATTACAGAAGTGTATACACAATTTCTGGTCCACGGTGGTGATATCGTTGGTATGATGTTCAAGGTCCTCAAGACATTCCCCAGGTGTGACAGCCACATTCCCACTCCGCCTACATCATCAAAGGAACATTCTCTGAACTAACGCTAGGATGACTGATCTACCCATTGCCTGGTCTCACTTACTCCTTGTCTGTGTTTTCAGTTATCAATTATGTGCTTTGTATTTTTAAGGCAGGAGTCTGTAGCAAACAAAAACAAATCAATAGGTTCTATTTCTAATAGGGTGAACTGGAAAAGTACTGTCATCTGAGACTTAGCTATAGATGGATGGAGAAGAAAAGCTGGGGTGATTCTCTTTATGTTCTGCCTGCATACCACGAGAGGGGAGATGGGAGACTTAGAGCAGGAGAAAAGTAAACTCCTTCCGTCTCTTTAATTATTATTACTTCCCTAAGCATAGTAAGTGGATTACTGCCATCCAAGTCTGAGAACCCAAGAGGAAAGGAAACATTTTAACAGCAGACTGGCCTGAAGTCTCAAGCCGTGTAGATAATGACTATCTTCTAATAATACTATGAGCCATGTTGGAATTCAGGCAATGATTGGACCACCAGAGGCTGTCCGAGCAAATTATAACGGACCATTCTAAACAAAGTACAATGATGAGTCTAGAGATAAGACAAGAGTAAAGGATTAGTAAGAGAGCTACCAAATTGTACACAAATATTTGTTTCTTAAGAGCTTACAGGAGAGAAATCAGTTTCCTGCATGAACTTTGCTATGTTCAGCTATTTTAATAAAGATTTTTATTAATTACAAAAGAAGAAAATCCTGTGAAATTCACAATTCTAATCTAGGTCTTAGCGAAAGCACAGGTTTTGTCAATCCAGACCATAAGATCATGTAAATCAAAACACTTGCTACCACCTGGGGGCAGCATACCACTAACTGTTGGAAGTGACCTAAGGGCAAGGAGCCAATAGAAGACTGAACAGGCAAATGACAAAGACCACACCCAAAACATGTCATAAAATAGGTTTTTAACAGTGTACATTCCAACATGTATCTACACACTCAGATATACGAACATGTATAGTGTGTATACTCACATATACAATTAATATATCAATCGAAATAATTATATATAAAATTCTTATATATAAATTGCATTATATATTGTATATAAACATATAAATGAAATCTATGTAGTTTATTGATATAGAGTATATAATGGTATAGTCTGCATATGTATATACATAAACTGTGTGTATATTATATCTATATATATACATATGAATATGATTAAAACCACAATGTCATTTTTTAATAAAATGGAAATTTTGGTAATAAACTGTACAATTCCTTTTTGTAAAGTTCAAAAGAGATTTTTCTCTACCATGTAGCCTGACTAATTCAGAATATGATTAAGTGGCTTGATAGAGGAAAATCAGATTCATTGCTATTGAATTTTCTTTAAGCAGGCAATATATGATAGATAATAGAAATATGCATACTTTCAAGTCTAGAAGCAATAATATCTTCTAAAACTGACCCTAGGAATGAATTTGTTTAAAGGCAAATAGTTTTTTATTCTGTCATGAAAATATTCTTATAATACACCAAAAAAATATATGGCATTTATCAACTTTTCTTTTATAAAAAGGTGTGAAGCGGGGCGCCTAGGTGGCTCAGTCAGTTAAGCGTCTGCCTTCAGCTCAGGTGACGATCTCAGGGTCCTGGGATCAAACCCCTCAACCAGCTCCCCGCTCAGTGGGGACTCTGCTTCTCCCTCTCCCTCTGCCTCCTCCCCCCTGCTCACTCTCTGTCTCTCTCTCTTTCAAATAAATAAATAAAATCTTTAAAAATAAAAAGGTGTGAAACATTTTATTTTTCTTAAATATAAAAATATGCAATTTTCCTGCCGTGATAAATTAATATTAAAATTTTTCAACAATAACACTCTTTAAAGTATTAAGGATCTAAAGAAAAACCTTTTAAGCAATATTAACAAACATATCTGGCTTTTATATAAAGCAGCCTCACGTCATATATATTGTCAAGCTTTTTCCAATTATTTTTGTTTCTTCATCTACACAATGTAAGCAATAATACTTATCTCTTAAAATGTCACAACTGTAAAATAAAATATTATGAAGTACCTTACCAATGTGTCTAACCAAAGTATATACTCAGAAGTGTTTGTTCTCCCTCTTTTCTAAAACTACACTACAGGGGCACCCAGGTGGCTCAGTCAGTTAAGCGTCTGACTCTTGGTTTCTGATCAGGTCATGATCTCAGGGTTGTGGGATGGAGCCCTGTGTCGGCCTGTGCTGAGTGTGGAGCCTGCTTAAGATTTTCTCTCTCCCTCTTGTTCTGTCCCTCCCCCTCCAAAAAAATAAATAAATAAAAAATAAAACTACACTACAAATAACAAATTAACTTTACATAAAATTATTTGAACAAAAAAACACCTATGTGGGGGAAATTCATTGTTCATTTTATGCTCAGTACAAAACCCAAAACAAACAGGTTTACTTATCTGCCATACGGGCAAATGTTCTTGGCTTTGATTTGTGTTTTAATGGCAATACTTAATGATATCTAATGCTGGTGAGAATGGGGTCAGGCATGTGCTCTTTTTTTTTTAATTAATTAATTTATTTATTTGAGGGAGGGGAGGGGCACAGGGAGTAGGAGAGAGAGAATCTCAAGCAGACTCCACGCTGAGCTCAGAGCCCAACGCAGGGTTTGATCTCACGACCCTGAGATCATGACCTGAGCCAAAATGAAGAGTCCCACGCTCAACCAGCTGAGCCACCCAGCACCCCAAGCAGGTGCTCTTATATACCTTTTCAGATATATACACCAGATATAAACACAGATCTGAAAAAATATTCATAGCCTTACACACACATACACACACACACCAACTTAAAATATCTATATCTTTGACCCAATAAACCCTGCTTCTTGAGCTCTATCCTGAGAATATAAGCAGCTATGTAGTCGAAGACTTAATTATAAGGTGCTCATTTTAATTTTAATAGTGAAAAACGGACACGCTCTGGATATCGAATAACAAGAAAATAGTTAAATATATTTAAGATGGAATAGTATATGGCTTATTAAGATAAGCTTCTTAAATAATTTTAACATTGATATTTATTGTCAATCCCATTCACCCGGTCACTGAGAATCATCCTTGACTCATCTCTTTCACACTTCACATCTAACCCACCAGAAATTCTGCACATATTACCATCAAAATGCAAATATATCCAGAATCTCATCATTCTTTACACTGAGCACCCTGTTCCAAGCCACCATTATCTCTGGTCTAGATCATACTGTTAACCTGTAACTGATGACTGCTTCTACTTTTGCATACCTACGGTCTAAATTCTAATAGATGCCAGAGTGTTGTGAATGTAAATGTAAAAATAATGCCACTCTACCTAAAAAACAGGATGCGAAACTATACCTAGCATACTTCCAGTTTTATTTGCCAAAATACTAATAATGGTTACATATGTGTGATAAGGGGTTTGCATACACTTTTTTTTTTTTTTTTTAGATTTTCTTTCTTTATTTGACAGAGAGAGACACAGTGAGAGAGGGAACACAAGCAGAGGAGTGGGAGAGGGAGAAGCAGGCTTCCCGCCAAGCAGGAACCCGATGCAGGGCTCAATCCCAGGACCCTGGGATCATGACCTGAGCTGAAGGCAGACGCTTAACGACTGAGCCACCCAGGTGCCCCACACTTTCGTTTCTTCTATGTTTTTAAAGTTTTTCTTACTTTGATCATGTTTAATCAGAAAAACAAACTAGGTAATGTTTGTAAAAAATTTTATACAAAGTTGCACTGTATGATTCAAAATACTTTCAGTAAGATTTCAGTAATATTTAAAATATGATCTAACCAAAGGTTAGTATGCAATTAAGAAACATGGCATCTCTAATTCCAAACTGCCACTTCTCCATTTAAACCTGGAGAAGGCATTTTAAAATTATATATGAGAGCATACATTTTTGAAAAAAGTAAATTATGTCATAATAAGTTTAAACAGAAAAGTTTTATTTTATTTTATTATATATTTTTATGTCGTTCAGATTAACAAAATAGGAATAAGAACTTTTTATGGATCTTCTAGATTCTAGCTTGAATCTTCTCTGATAAATTAATATTTTTTAAAAATGTTCTGAGAGCTGTTGTTTTCTTAATTCTTTTTTCTCTGACCTTGAAATATAATTGACTACCCTATAGGTCTCAATGGTATAAGTCATTAGGAAGATAAAAAATATATGGGATTAAAGTGAAAAATGATAAGACTTTCAAATTAAGTAATGAAGTTAATAATCCTACTTTATGAAAGTGGGTTATGTGATAGATGTTAATTATTATTATAATCAGGGTTTATCAACTAAAAAATGTTTAAATTTTTTAAGGTAAATGAACTTGAGGGCTCTTTTGTTTAAAAGTTTATCAAAGAAAATATGGCTATTTATTCAAAATTATGTAAATAAGTAACTTCATTGCAATAAGTCACCTTTTATACCCCCAGAGTATGTCAAATAATTTTATTAATGGTATAAAACTTAGTACATTTTTAATGAAAAGGTAAATATTCACAAAATGTGACCCTTTGCCACAATTGTTACAACTCCAAAATATCCCTGCAAATTATCCCATTTGAATTTTTTAAAAAAATACTCTTTCTTCTTGCTTCTTTCCCATCCATAAACTAAGTGTAATTAAGTTTGAGAATGGAAAACAATAAAGCACAGAGTAAATTTTCTATTAAAATTGAGACATAAACAAGAAAAAACCAGAGTAGCTGCAAGAAGGTGAGGAATGATCCAGGGAGCTGGGAAGAGGCGTCTATGAGACGATGTGAGTCTGCTGCCACTTGATGGAGTGTAGACAAGATAGAAGTAGGCAGGTGACATAACGATGACAAAAAATCCAGGGCCCCTAGGTGGTACAGTCGGTTGAGCAACCGACTCTTGGTTTCAGCTCAGGTCGTGATCTCGGGGTTAGGCTCCGAGCTCAGCAAGGAGTCTGCTAAAGTTTCTCTCTCTCTCTCTCCCTCCACCCCTCCCGGTGCTCACTCGGGCTCTCAATCTCTCTAAGATAAATAAATAAATCTTTTTTAAAAATTGATGATGGAAAAGGGCACTTGAATAAGAGCTGGATCCAAATTAGACAAAGGAACTATTTGGGAGACTTGCTGTGAATAAATCCTTATTTTTTCCTAAGCCATTTTCTCTCAACCAATGTCTGCAGAATCCCAAAACTGTGACAATTCAGAGAATTTAAGATTTTATAGTAGTTTCAGAAGCTCTCATCCATTGTCATATCAAAAATCTCACTAAGCATCAAGATAAAGGTATTCTTTTTTAAAATTCAATATATTCTCCACAAAGCCAAGTACTGTACTCTCCACACAGCAATGGCTCAAAGATGTGTATTAATTAGATGAACAGAATTTATTTTTTAAGAAAGATAAATCAGAAGATGATTTTTTAACTTAACAGAAAGATTACTGGCTTTATTAAATGATCCTATAAACATAAAAATATGTTTAAATTTTCTATAAATGATAAATAATCTAATATATTTCCAATATAATTAAAAGTTATCAGAATTTAATAGATGCCTAACTTTTCTCAGGAAAAACATGAGGAATAACTATAGCTCTACCTTTATTCTAATCCTAATGATTTAGTCATTCTTACTGTCAAACTTACTAGGGAGAGAGCAAAAGTAAAAAAAAAAAAATCTCTTCATATTAGCAATGTCATTTCAGGATAGTTATTCAGTTTCTCCTTACTCTAATCTATAATATTTTTTTAAAATGCCACAGATCTAATGCCATCAGCAGATGAATAACTAAATAAACCATGATATTTACAGAATGGAATTCTGCGCATTGATTAAAATGGGGGGGATAGATAGTTCATTTAAGATTTGTTGTTTAAGGCTCAGAGAGTAAAAGGCTATTTTAGTCCAGACTTGTGGTTTCTTAGGCAACACAATTGCCTCAAGAAGTTGGCAGGTTTTTAATCTGTTCGCTTTCAGTCAGTGCCATGTACCAATAAATACTCCAAGACTCCTTCTTGGAGGTACCCTCCCTCCTGGTTTGCCTGTTTCCATATACCCAAATGTGCATGCAGGCACTGACCTTAATGGTGTGACCTTGCAGCCAGCTAGATGACAGCTTAGAATAAGAGAACTATACCTCTAATCTGTTCTGAGCCAGTGCCTCATACTGTAGGTGTTGGTTACAGCAGCAGCCCATTTTCAGGTACAAATTTCTGTATTAGCTCCTGCAAGTATTTTGCCTCGCAGGTTGACTCTCCCTCATTCTTTCGTGTATGTCATTAGAAATAAAAATAAGTAAGGATAAAATGCTTAGTATAAATGTGACTAAATTTAAATCTAAGCTTACATAAAGTCAAGAAAAAAAATAAAATACTTTGAATATGTAGCTTTCCATATGAAATAAAGAAATGCTTCCTAACAAAACTGCTTCAGGGGTGGGGCGCCTGGGTGGCTCAGTTGGTTAAGCGTCTGCCTTCAGTTCAAGTTATGATCCCAGGGTCCTGGGATCGAGTTGTGCATCGGGCTCTCCGCTCAGCGGGGAGTCTGCTTCTCCCTGTACCCCTCCCCCCCCGCTCATGATCTCTCTCTCTCACTCTCTCTCTCAAATAAATAAATAAAATCTTTAAAAAAAAACAAAACTGCTTCAGAGGTTCAGTAGCACTAAAGATATTATAGACCAACAATGTGAAATATCTGAGGTACGGAATGGGAAAGTGGGGAAAAAATAATAAATCTTTGACTTGTTCCACTTTTTTCCACATGACATTTTCCATATCCATTTGTCTCTAGCTCCCAATCAGAGAGGTATGCTAGATCTATACAGTTCCTGCCTTCAAAGCATGTTCTCTTCACTAACTTGAGATCTTAGAGAATTTTATAGCTATTAAACTAGTTCCATTAATTCAAGATCAGCAACAGAAAGACCATCTTTCCTAAGCCCACAGATTTTAAGATTTTCTCTTTGTCTCTGTTATTCTATAGTTTCATTACTAAGTTTCTAGGTGCTTATTCATTTTTTTTTCATCTTGCTCACAGTTCAGTGAGTTCCTTCAATTTGAGAAGTTACGGGTATTTCTTTAAATCTATAAAACTTCTTAGTCATTCTTGCTCAAAATATTGCTTTGCCCTGATTCTACTTCTAAAAGTTTATTAAACATTTTTCAGTCATTTTTATTCTACTTTCATTCTTTTATTAAATATATTTCATTCTCAGGATGCCTGGGTGGCTCAGTCGATTAAGCATCTGCCTTCGGCTCAGGTCATGATCCCAGGGTCCTAGGATCAAGTCCCACATCGGGCTCCTTGCTCAGCATGGAGCCTGATTCTCCCTCTGCTTGCCAGTCCCCCTGCTTTTCTCTCTCTTTCTCTCTGACAAATAAATAAAATCCTTAATATATATATGTATATACATATATATATATATATAATTCTCTTTTTCTTTGGTATTAACTTCCTATTCTCCACCACTTTGTCTCTGCAGAGCATTCTGGGTGATTTCCTCACTATCTTCCAGTTCACTAACATCTTTTTAATGTCTACCCAATGTTCAAACCGTTCACTGCATTTTTTATTTCAATGGCATCTTTATTTCATGTCTTATAATTTCTATTCTACCTTATTTCTTCTAACATTTAAAAAACCCTTATTTTAAAGTATGTTTTAAAGTACCTTTGGACCTTAAAAGTCTCAGAGAGGGAGCATTTGCTTTCTCTGCCTATTTTCAAGCTGAGACATCAGTCCTCTCTTGCCTTCAGACTTGGACTCAGACCGGAACTAACATGATTGGCTGTCCTGCTTCTCAGGCCATACGGAAGGTCATTTCTCAGCAGAGCAGCCCTTGGACTTGAAGGTAGCATAAACCAAGGCCTTACTCTCACGTGTGGTGCAAGCCTGGGCTTCGTTTCTTTTGTGACTTTTTTCCTACCCAATATCCAGAGTAGATATCAAATTCCCCTGTAGCAGGTAGGCAGGAATGTCTCCGCCCCACTTCCTAGAAGGGCAGCCCTTGCGGACTCCCAGCTTCACACAGGTAGCTCTTTCCTAGTCTAACCCTAGGGAAGCCTGGATTTCCCTAACGTTAGGATTACCAACTCTAGCCCCCAGCTAGGTGTGCACACCACCGTGAGCTCTTTGGACTTCACCTGACTCACCATTTGGTTTTGGATATCCTCTATATTTCTAGTATCTAAGTATTTTGCTCACTTTGTTTTAAGCTCAGCTATATACCGCACAATTCATTTGCGATATTTTATCGAGTTTCCACTCCATGTGTTTGGGGTAAAAAGGGAAGTCCTTCCACATGAGCTAAATTTTGATACCAAGAAAATGACAAGAACAGTATGACAGAGATAAATTACAAAACAATATGATTAAGAACATCGATTTTAAAGTGAAAAATTAACAAACTGAGTACAGAAATGTATTTTTAAAAATCATCACAAATATACAGGGTTGATTTCAGGTATGCAAGGCTGGCTTAACATTAAAATAGTGAATAATGTAATGTGGGGGTCAGCAACTTTAGATACGAAATAGTTTAGGCTTTCTGTGTCACATGAAGTTCCTGTCACATGTTCTTCTTTGGGCTGTTTCTTTGCTTGTTTTTTATGATCCTTTAAACATTAAAAACCCTTTTTCGTTCACAGGCCATACAAACCCAGGCTGTGGGCCATAGTTTGCCAATCCCTGATATAATGCAACATGCCAACAGAATAAGAGAGAAGAATCATATAATTATCTCCATAGATACATAAAAATGTATCGGATCATATCCAACATTCATTCACGATTTTTTATTTATGCATAATCTAGGAAGAAAACTCCTTTAACCCAATAAGGATTTATCAACTAAAAACTTGTAGCAAACTTCCTTCTTAATGGAGAAATGTAAGAAAGATTCTCTTCAAGGTTAGGAGAAAGTCAAGGATGCTTGCTGCCTCTACTTCTACTCAGCATTGAATCCTAGACAGTGCAGTAAGGAAGGAAAAAAAACAAAAGGTTAAGGTTTGGAAAGGAAAAATAAACTGTCACTATAGAACAAACAATGTAAAGTTCTGTGTAGAAAACCCTAGAAAGTACAGATCCAGTATTACTCAAATTGCCGAGTTTAGCAATGTGGCTGAATATAAGATTAACATACCTGTCCATGTGCCAGTTTCTTTGTTGAACTTCGTCTGGTGGGGGGCTCCTGAAAGAACTAAATTAGGCAGGCTTTCTTTCAGAGAAAATTTTACATTAGCTTCTGCCCAGACACTACTGACCTGAGATTATCACATTCAGGTTATTAGGCAGTTTCTTAGTGTGGGAGACTCAGGCTCAAGGCCTGATCTACTGGTGGAGCCCAAAGCTCTGTCTCCTACTTCTAACATTGGCTTTGATATTTGCCTGCAGAGTAAGCCCCACATCTGTTCACAGTGCTAACGCCGATTCCACTTATTGGGGTTTGTTGGTGTTAGAATATTTTTGTCCTTGGAGATCCCTCTACTCTTTGATGCACTACTGTATACAGGAAGTATCTTCGTCAAAATCTAGTTGTAACGTAAAGGAAGGCCTTTCTGAACATCACATCCAAAGTATGATTTATAAAAAACTATTACATATAGAAATATGACTAAAAACAAAACCCCAAAATGTTAATTGGTTGTTTTCAGATGATAAGTTTTAAGTAACTTGTTTTCTCTTCTGTATTTTCCATACCTTGTACCCATGATCTTATTCTGTTTTTATAAAGAAGAGGATACGATTTTTTTTTAAGATTTTATTTATTTATTAAAAAGAATACAAGCAGGGGGAACGGCAGGCAGAGGGAGAAGTAGACTCTCCAATGAGCAAGGAGCCCGATGCGGAACTCGATCCCAGGACCCTGGGATCAGGACCTGAGCCGAAGGCAGAGGCTTAATGACTGAGCCACCCAGGCGTCCCAAGACACTTTATTTTTTAAAAGAAGTTATGCACAGGACAAATAAAAAACTATTTATTTAAGTATTACTGAAAAACACAAAAGAATATTTATCAAGTATATACTTGCTTTTCAACCAGTATCTTAATTAATTCTCATAAAAATTCTGTAATGTTCATTATCCCTAATTTTGCAGAAGATGAAACTGAGGCTGAGAAAGGTTAAGTTATTTGCCCAAGTGACAGAATGGGGATTTGAATTTGGAAATACTTGTTCCAAGGCCAGTTTTTTTTCTGCCTCCCACAAGAGAGCATTTCCACATCACCACCTGCTAGTTCTAATTAAGAGATAGTAATTAAACAATTCTCCACTCCTGACAACAATATTTAAGCTACTGGCATTTTAAAGAAATTAATATGAACAGCTTTTCATCTGCTGGAAGGTACTACACCTAAACACAAACTCCAAGCTATTACAGAAAGAAAAGACTCCAACAGGACACAGTTATATGCTTTGTCAAAGCCTAGTTAATTGCATTATCTATTAATGGAACATGAAGCATAAAAATGTTGAGCAATATATTTCTAAAAATGTTCGACTTGACTAGTAATCCAAGAAATACAAATCAGAGTGACAAGGCCATATTGATCAAATTGGCAAAATTTTTTAAGTAATAACAGCCAGGTTGGGTAAAAAGTGAAACTGCCATACATTTTAGGAAAGTCGTTAACTGATAAAAATTTGCTGTAGGCCAATTTATAATATTTACACTTTAAAATTCATGTGGCCTTTCAGCTAGTAATTCCTCATCTAGGAAGTTATGCTAAGAAAATAATCACAGATATGTATATAAAGATTTAGCCACAGGGTTGAGCATCTTAGAATTACATGGAGGGAGGGAGGGAGGGAAGGAAGGAAGGAAGGAAGGAAGGAAGGAAGGAAACAAGCTAAAATGAAACTAAACCTACAATAAGAAACTAGGTTAATAAACTATGCATATTCAAAATAATTCCATCAGCCATTAAAATGACACTGCTCTCTTTATTAGCATGGAAAGAAATTGTTGACATGATGTTTTTAGAAAGTAAATTAAAAATTATATATAACAGTAGGATTGTATTTTTATTAACTTATATTTGGTTATATTTCTATTATTTACAAAATGTAAGGTCTGAAATAATATACCACAAAATTCTGACTGTAGATATATCTGATGATATGATTTGGGATTCTTTTAATTTTTCTTTTTCTTCATCTATATTTTCTTATTTTTACATGAGTATTTATTACTTGTGTTAAAAAAGGAGAAAAAACATTGATATCACAGAATCGTATCAGTTAGTAAGAATGTCCACAACTATTATTAATATATATTAAGTAATATAAAATAGTTTGTATGTTCTCATTTATGTAAGAAAACCTATATATATTAAGTTGAACCATATAAAATTGCGGGCATTTGTCTGATTTTGACTTATAAAAACAGCAATTTCAAATGGTTCGACTTTTTTTCTTTAAGGTCATCTATATTTCCTTCTTTAAATTCATCTGTATTTTCTTCTTTTAAATTTCACTAATTTCTAATTTTTTCTAAAACACTAAATCCCAGTTTCTATATTTATAGGCCAAAAGATCCCAAGCAAGTCAACTGAACTCTCTCAGTTTCATCAAAAAAAACATTGGGGGGAGGGTAGGGCACCTGGGTGGCTCAGTCGGTTAAGCATCTGCCTTGGGCTCAAGTCATGATCCCAGGGTCCTGGGATCAAGCCCCATGTCGGGATTCCTCCTCAGTGGGGAGCCTGCTTCTCCCTCTCCCTCTGCCACTCCCCCTGCTCGTGCTCTCTCTCTCTGTCAAATAAATAAATAAAATCTTTAAAAAAAAAAAAAAACAGAATATACCAAACACAAAAATAAAAAATGGATTCAAGACCTAAATGTGAGACCTGAAACCATACAAATCTTAGAGAAGAACACAGGCAGTAACCTCTTTAACATTAGCCATAGCAACTTCTTTCTAGATACGTCTCCTGAGGCAAGGGAAACAAAAGCAAAAATAAACTATTTGGACTTCACGATAAAATGCTTATGCACAGCGGAGGAAACAATCAACAAAACTACAAAACAACCTATAGAAGAAGGTATTTGCAAATGACATATCCAATAAAGGGTTAATATCCAAAATAGATAAAGAATTTATAAAACTCAACACCCAAAAAATGAATGATCCAATTAAAAAGTGGACAGAAGACATGAATACACATTTTTCCAAAGAAGACATACAGTATAATTTACTATTAAACTTTATATTCAACATTTTCCAAATATACCATAGTCCTAAATCCATTAATGAAATTTTCTAAATGGCAACTATTTTATTGTAACTTCTCTTTTCCCTTCTAAGTAGCTTTGCCACAAATATATGACAGGGAGAACAACTCTTCCTAACCAAATCTCCTCCTCCCCAGGCACACACTCATATAAGAATCAGACAGACCCAGACCCAGAACTTTTCACAATCCAAAAGATACGTAGAGTTTCGATGTCCAGGGGGCATAAAACAAGTAAAAGAAAAGAACTAAAGAGAAGAAGAAACAAGGAAGGTAAATGAAAAAAAAAAAAAAAACTTGAAATAATAGTAATTACTGGAAATACCCCTACTTTGTTTTCAACTATCCAAGTAAAACCTACTTTGACATTTTTGATACATGTGAATGCACGCTTGGAATTGAGGTCCCAGAACCAAGTTCATTCCATCCTTATAAACTTTTACAGGATAAAATTTCAGATCTTGGGTTCTATTCCCTAGCCAGGAGATATAAATGATTCCCTCGAAGATCCACACCTAAAGGAAATAAACCACTACTGCAAGAGACACTTTCCTACCTTAACAGCTTCTCCTAGAGTTTGGTTTTTGTCAGCTTCCTCACTGGAATGCAGTTCAAGTCTATAATTCAACTCCTGCAGTTGTTGTGCCTGTTCGTTCAGCAGCAGCTGAGCCTGTTGTTCCCGAAGTAATGCATTATTCAGTTCTTCACATGCACTTTCAAACTTCTCGTGGGTGATCAGTTTCTGAAAAAAGGATTAAAAAAATCAGTTATAAGCTAGCTGCGTTGTTATATCACTTAATCTTCAGAACTAGATTTGCTATCATAGAGTATAACACACACATTTCTAAGTGTCTGATACACAACAAAGTACAACTTGCTTTTCTTAACCTCATAAATCAAGATAAAAAAACATCACTCTGGTTTTTAAAGTAGAACAGCTATATTCCTGAAGTGATCATTTTTAGTCAAATAAAATCTTAGGGAACTTATTTCAAGTTCAAATAAATCCATATTGCTCAGATTACATTTTCATACATGAGCACTTTTTATAAAGAATAAGATTGCAGGAACTAAAGCCTTTAACGAGTTCCAATGCTTTTAAGTGATTACCCCAAAGTCTGTGTTTGGCGTGCGTTACTATTCACGTCTCCCTGGTCAAACATCCCTCCTTCAAGAATCCTTACCAGATCATCCCTTCCCAACTCCTCCGACTACTCACACTACCATTCCATATTCCTTTGTTTTCTTTATAGTCAGTATCATTATCTAAATTCACTTCGTGTAATTACTCACTTTTTTACTGCCTGTCTACACCCTGCCACTGACCATATATCTAAGGATATATGGTCCTAAGGATAGGAGCTCCACTGGGCAGACTTCATTCCACTTGCTCACCCAACACACAGAAGAGTGGTTGGCAGATATACCAATATCTGCTGCCAGCGCTCAGCAGATATTTGGTGAATGAAAGAATATTCCTATATAAACATCTACAAATAAAACTGTGCACCAGAGTATACAGCAGAGTTTTTACGATATCATGACTGCTTTAGAGAATGGAGCACTACATCTGTCTGGACAGTTCTAGCCAGGGGCCATCCCTTAAAAGTTGGGGAATCCAGGGCAGGACACACATGCATTACCTCCTGTTCAAAACAATTAAGAAAATGAAAATTAATTAGCAAACAACAAGAGACATCTTGATCTTGAAGTACAAAGAATGGGAATGTTTCACAAAAGGGAAGTAACCTGAGAAATATATATGGAAAACTAAAAAGCACTGTACAAGTCACTTAACCATGCTATATATATTAAATACATATGTCTATTTAAGACTGATAACTTTCCCATTGTTGAAAAGATTTTGAGGTGAATATAATTCACCACAAATAGAAAGCAAATTGATTTAAAATTCTTTTTAATTTAGGGTGGGGGGAAGAGTAGAATAAAAATCCTATTGATTTGAGGCATCTGGAATATATAAACTAGTACAGTTGAATGTGGACTTTATCTCTGAGTTTTCTGCCACATGAGACAAATGTGCTTGTAGTTTCCTCATGAGCCAACAACAGCAAACATGCATCTCATGCAGAGAAAAATTTTTTTACTAAAACTAAGTTTGAGGATAAGTTTATTACATGGGTCTTTCTGTATCATAATATAGTTTTAACTCAGTTTTACTTTGGCACCAGGTACCTTGCCTGCTGCCTCCCAGAAGCAACTGTCTTGTACTATTATTTTACTTTCAAAGGTGTACTATAATGCATTCCTCAACACTGATTAAATTTTAAAGTATGGCATAAACAACAGCAACACTCCAGCATAAAAATAGATGGGGAATGATTTACCTAAGTTGACACAAGGTAAAGGGAATGATCACAAGCACACAGGAAAGTTGCCTCATTTCCTGAGAGTCATCTAGGATAGGTGTATCTGATGTATCACTGATACTTTTACAGTGTTTAAATTTGGAGGAACACTTATCTTGTACTCCCTCCTAACAGCTGCCTTACTCTCCACATCGTCCCATTACAACTAAACCCTCCGCTTCGAGAACATCAACTTTAACGGCCTCCTCTGGGCACTCCTGTTCATTTCAACCTCTTACCATCCCTCTATTCTCTGACACCACAGCACTCCTTTCAGTCTTATGAACAGATATTTTTGTACTTCTTCTACCTTTTGTTTGTTATGTTGCTTTCAAGTATCACTCCTCGCCATCAGACCATCTGTCACTTGACCTCTTAAGATCCCCATCATTTTCCAGGACTTCTTTCCACTCCTCCAAAATTTCTCCTTCCCCTTAAACTTAGCTAATTTTAGCCTCTCTCTTGTCCATCTACCCCTCCCGGAGACTGGCTCAATGCTGTTCACTCTTCAGTGACAGCATTGTCACTGAAAGTAAACAGAATCAAACAAGTATAGCAAAAGAGAATAAAAAGGAGATGGTGTGGAAAAGCAGCTATAAGGACCAATAAAGGAAAAAAAAAATCATGGGAGTTGGCTGTTAAAGAACAGCAGTCAGCAGATGAACACAGTGCTCAGAAGCAATAAAAATACCGAATAGTGGGATGCCTGGGTGGCTCAGACGGTTAAGCATCTGCCTTCAGCTCAGGTCATGATCCCAAGACCGTGGGATCGAGTCCCACATAGGGCTCCTGGTTCAGCAGGGAGCCTGCTTCTCCCTCTGCCTGCTGCTCCCCCTGCTTGTGCTCTTTCTCTCTCTCTCTGACAAATAAAATCTTTTAAAAAGGGCACCTGGGTGGCTCAGTTGTTAAGCGACTGCCTTCGGCTCAGGTCATGATCCCAGAGTCCTGGGATCAAGCCCCGCATTGGGCTCCCTGCTCAGCGGGAAGCCTGCTTCTCCCTCTCCCACTCCCCTTGCTTGTGTTCCTGCTCTCGCTGTCTCTGTCTCTGTCAAATACATAAATAAAATATTTAAAAAAAAAATCTTAAAAAAAAACTAAATAGCTTTCTCAGGCAGGATGTTTCCCTTTATGTTACAATTTTAAACCAACTATAAAGAAGCTATTTTATTTTCCTCCTTTGTGCTTTGCCTGAAATCAGTGAAAGATGATGATTGCAAGCACACTCCATTTTTTTAGAGGAAAGTAGCATCACTTTTCCATCTGTTGTTTTTAATAAAACAATCCTTTATTAACACAGCTAGATATAGACATTAACCACTGTAGTGAAGTGGTTAAAAGCATGAGTTTTGGAACCAGACTACTCAGGTCCAAATCTTGTCAATTCTACTTACAAACTAACTTTGTGACTCTGGGCAAAGTTACTTAGCTGTTCTGTGTCCCATTGTTCAAAATAATAATTTTGAACAATTACTGATATGAGAGGACTAAATGAATCAATTCCTTGAAGTGTTTAGGGTCGGTGCCTGATACATGGTCAATATGGTCATTAAATATTAGAAATCATCACTTTATAACATTACACCTTACAACTGTATGTCAAAGTATAAAAAGTACATATCTCATTCCTTCAATTATTACTTCAATTAATCCCATTTTTAATTCTACACATTAGTGAAAGTAATTCACACTAAACATTTCCTGGAACATATTCTTAGCTTTTGCTGCAAGCCAGTTATTCAACCAAAGTTCTTACAAGAGGATTCTGTCACCTTCCAGCAACTTTTCTTCAAACTCTAACCTTCTCTCTGGGTTCTAGAAACTGAGTCCTGACTACTTCCAAACTAATCAAAGATAAGATGTTAACTTGTTTTCCTAATAGTTATGGACTAGGAAATCCTACTGTAGGAATACCTAGAATTCCTCATACATATTTCAGAAAGCAACACATCTAATCTTTCCATTTTCAGGAAAATCACTATTATCTACACCTTAAAAAAAAGTTGGCTATATTCTTTTTTTTTATTAAAGATTTTATTTATTTATTTGACCAAAAGAGACACAGCAAGAGAGGGAAAACAAGCAGGGGGAGTGGGAGAGGGAGAAGCAGGCTTCTCGCCGAGCAGGGAGCCCGATGCAGGGCTTGATCCCAGGACCCTGGGACCATGACCTGAGCTGAAGGCAGACGCTTAACGACTGAGCCACCCAGGCGCCCCAAAAAGTTGGCTATATTCTAAATCTCAAATTATATCAAGAGCTGTTTCTTTCCATTTTGGCAGACCACCTCAACAGCCCAGATTTAGTTAGTATACACAATTAAAAGCAAATCAAAAGGAGGCAGAGACATACTCCAAAGGAACTGGCTTTTAAAAGTATAAACAGCTCTTTATGATTTAAGATTAATGGCAAAAGAAAATTGGAAAAAAATGAAACATCTATTAACAGGAAAATAGTCAAATAAATTCTGATATATCCATATGATAGAACAGTATTCATTTATCTAAGATGGAATTAACAATAAGTGACACAAGAAAATGCTTCTAGTACTATAAGTAAATATTAATATTGGTATGTGTTTTGCAAATTGTATATGCAAAATCATCCTAAACTCCAACTGTTCATAAGAGCACATATCTGCACATTTACACACACAAATGAAGGGAACAAAACTCATCCACAATTCAATATTAATTGGTTATGGGTGTTAAGATTAGAGTGATTTAAATTTCTTCTTTACACTTTTCTGTATTTTTATTTACGGCTATCATGTATTACTTTTATAATAAAAAAAACTTGAGGCAGCTCTATAATTTTACCTTCCCTGAACAAAAAACTAAGAAAATGAGGGAAAAACTGGTGTCTTTAGACATTCATTGATAAGAGAACTATTACTTATCTCTAATCAGAAGGGTAATTCACAATTACTTGACCTGACTAATTTATAAGAACTTTTGGCCCTTTCAAGACATAGCTACTTGAAATAATAATTAACATTAGCAATTTACATTATCATAGGATTAGTAACTAAACTGCTATCTGCCACTCTCTTTCCACAAACGTTAAAATTGCAGATTCCAAATTAGACATTTAAACTGAAGTTGAACTTGCAAAACTTAGGTTTCCCAAAGAAAGGGGTACTAAAAGTAGTTTGTTGCTAGATTTAGGAAACAAATTTTGTATTTAAATTGACATTAGTTGTCATCAGTTGGATACAATTCTGAAGTTTCAGGGTAACTCCATATTCCTATATCCACATTGAGAACTGCAGTGCTACTAACTAACCGGGGTGGCAAATAGAATATGTGGAAATCTCCATTTTATTGTGCTTCATATATTTACACATTCTGATCTTGATTTAATGTTATTTGGTATCCAGGCTTTCTTTTCTCAGCTATCTTCTGTTTTCTTAAATAATACATGAGTTCGATGGAAGTTAGATTGAACATTTCTTTGGAAAAGCAATTTGATTTCAAATGAAATTAGTTTACTCAAAATATTCAATATAAAAGGAAAAGAGAGGACATCCCACCTCCCATTCCAAACATCAGGTTCTTCAATTGGGAGAAATATTTTATAATTTTTTAGTATACATTTGGGGGTTTGTTTGCTAAAGCAGTTAATCTATCCTAACTATAACTTCCTCTTTTTCTACACTTTCAGCCAGAGTATACATTTTAACAGGGCTATGAGTTCTGCTGACAGAGAATCAGTATTCCTTTAAGCATCTGGTATAACTCCTGGTTTTTTGAGATATAATTGAGATAGAACATCGTTTAAGTTGAGGGGGAACAACCTGTTGATTTGATACACCTATATATATACCACAATATGATTACCACCATTATATTAGCTAAAACCTCTATCATGTGACATAATTATCATTCCTTCTTGTGGCGAGAACATTTAAGATCTAGTCTCTCAGCAACTTTGACATATATAACGGAGTACTGTTGGGGAATTTTAGAAGAGAAGTTTTCTGAAGAAAAAGAAATCCTATTAATGGGACTCTGAATTATTCAAAAAAAACAAACAGCCAAAAGTTAAAACAAATATGGAGCTATATAGATCATATATGTGTGTATATATGTGCATGTATATGTTTGCGCGCGTGCACGCACGTGTGTGTGTGTGTGTATATATATATATATATATATGGAGGAGAGTTCCCCAGAGCCTGTGTGTGCGTGTGTGTGTGTGTGTGTATATATACATACATACATATATATATATATGGAGGAGAGTTCCCCAGAGCCACAGTATTGTAAATCACACATACTTACAGACTGCTTAAATTCATTTAATTGCATCTGGAGACCCTGGGCTTTGTCAAGTTCCTTTTTCATTTCATTCACGTTTCGTTTGAATTCTGTGACCTCCAAGCGCAGTGAGCGGCGTTCCACTTCTGCTGCGTGCAGTCTTTGTGTAAATCCAAATATTTGCTTCTGTAATGATGCTGTGCTTTTCTATTGTTAATCAAGAGCAATTTTACGAGCAGTAACTACAGGTTTACTAATAAGTCAATAGCAACAGCCACTTTACCAACTTAAATTAAATGTATCTTGGATTATACAGAGAACAATACTAGCTGTAACTGACACTTAGAGGTGAAAGCTTTAGTTTTTATGTGACCAATAATTTGGTTGATATGAAATGAACAACCAACGAAAATAAATAATCTAATGGCTAGAAAAGGGAGTTGACATTTGTTTATGTCTCATAGCGTTCTGTTGCAGTCTACTTACAGAAAATAGTAAAATCACAACTCATGCCAGAACTTTTGTATTTGGATATTTTAGCCACTCGGAAGTGCTATTATGTACTACATTAAAGATTACATGAAATCTAAAGGAAATCTAAATACATTCATGCACAACTAATTTAAACTACAAATGAGTGTGATTCAGAGTTAAATTTACAATCCAAAAGTCACTATTTAATGAAATTGCATACATACCAAAATGGGCACATGGCCACGTAGACCATACTTCAGGGCCAGCGTATTTACTTTATGAAGTCCACAAGCCAACCTCTGAACCAGAGAATCTTTTTCTATGTATGTAATACTCCTGCTACTATGCAAAGGTATACTCTCCATGGCCAGACTAACTTTATCCATGAGTTTTGCAAAAGAATTCTTGGCTGCACCTATGAGTAAATGTCCACAAATTCTGGAATTTGGATCTTCGGGGGGGAAAAAAAGAAAAAAGAGACAGAAAAGATGTGAACTGTCTCTTGCTCATTTCACAACTCTGCCAATCGCAAGACAATTAAAATATTTTCTCAATTATATAATTCCCATTCACCTGTAGTGATTCATTCAGAAAGTCCCCTCCCACATTAATTTTCACTATGCAAAAAGGAATGCAGAAAATAGCTCACCTACTGAACAACATTTCTAAAGAAAATCTGCATGTATTTACATTATATCATTTACACTGAACACAATGACACTAAAAATTCATCATCACTCTCTTCGTTGTTTTAAAACCTAATATAAATTCATTTTCCATTTACAACTACTGAAGCTTGTTACCTTAATGTCATACTATTTGTATTCTCAGACAAGAAAATATAATTTGCCTTAGTCCAAGGCAATTAAAATTTTACAATGACAATTACTTATTTCCCCCACAGGATTTTGGTAATCATCCCTCTCACATAATGGACTTAAGGTCCCAGCATATCCAACATGGCCTGCTTGCTGCTAGATTCATCAGGTCTGTAATTAATAATTGTGTTTAATGTTGATAAATAAAATTGTCAGTGCACTTTCTACTAATTGGTATTCCAGATAATGGTTAATAGGTTTATTTATGCCTTAATAAAAGTCGTGTAATTTAGTTTTCCCTCTGCTAGGCAGGTCTTAATCTGTCATTACTTGTTTTATAATACTATCTGTGTAAATGACAAGCATGGAGAGATTATTTAAATTCAGTAGTATACCATTCTACATTTCAGGAGCCTCTGCTGTTGGAATTAACTTAAATTTTGTCTTTACATCATAAACACAAAAAAGATATTTGGCCAGTTTTATCCAATAGAAAAATGTTTTATAATTCTAAGAATACATAGGTTCAACAGTAAAGAACAACATTGGCTGAGAAGGTGATCAATCAGTGGTTTTCTAAGTCAGAAAGAAAAATCTCACAGAGGCCCTGTGTTCAAAAATGTGAGGCTTCTTTTATTTCTTTATTCCTCAGCAGATAAAAGGAAAGATAAATTTTTAAATTTATGCAGCAGTCATGGGGTACCTGGGTGGCTCAGTCGGTTAAGCATCAGACTCTTGATTTTGGCTTAGGTCATGATCTCAGCGACATGGGATTGAGCCCTGCACTGGGCTCAGCGCTCAGCAGGGAGTCTGCTGGAGATTCTCTTTCTCCCTCTCCCTCTGCCCCGCCCTCTGCTAGCATGCTCTCTCTCGAATAAAGAAATAAATAAATCTTTTTAAAAAATTTATGCAGCAATCAGATTTTGGAAACCACAACTGCCTAGAAGTTATACATAAAATAAAAATTATAAATTGAATAAAAGCATAATACCCTTCATGTAGAATTTATTTCTATTAGTTACTGATGCATTAACTTCTAACAATATAAGGTGATGTAAGTTTAATTCTATATACCTCTCATAAACATACTCTCTAAGAATCCCATTGACAGAAGGCATATAAACTATAATTAAAATACACAGTTCCTTTGTTAATAATCAATTATTTAAATAAGTCATGAATAAAAAAGAGTTCAGTAGCTTCACATACCAATTAACATAAAATTTGGAACAACTGATTTAAAAGAATTGTTAAACTAATGTTTAATAGGTCATTGAAAAAATAAACAGTAAAAGTCATTTTACCTATAACATTCAATATTATAGATCATTCCGGTGCCTAATATATGTATTCCCTGCGTCTCAACTGGCTTTCAACTCCTTAACTGTGTCTTTTGTTATCTCAGTAAACCCTGTGTTTGCACTGTGTCAGACTAGCATATATGGATATTTTGTATGTGTTTATTGGATTAATTGTACTTCATTTTACTTTCATAACAGCTGCAGCATGCTGAATATAAGGATGCATTCAATAATACCAAGAAACACATAGATCAATGGAACAGAACAGAGAACCCAGAAATGGACCCTCAACTCTATGGTCAACTAATCTTTGACAAAACAGGAAAGAATATCCAATGGAAAAAAGGCAGTCTCTTCAACAAATGGTGTTGGGAAAATTGGACAGCCACATGCAGAAGAAAGAAACTGGACAATTTCCTTACACCATACACAAAAATAGACTGAAAATGAATGAAAGATCTAAATGTGAAACAGGAATCCATCAAAATCCTAGAGGGGAACACAGGCGGCAACCTCTATGACCTCGGCCGCAGCAACTTCCTGCTAGACACATCTCCAAAGGCAAGGGAAACAAAAGCAAAAGTGAACTACTGGGACTTCATCAAAATAAAAAACTGCTGCACAGCAAAGGAAATAGTCAACAAAACTAAAAGGCAACCTATGGAATAGGAGAAGATATTTGCAAATGATATGTCAGATAAAGGACTACTATCCAAAATCTATAAAGAACTTATCAAATTCAACACCCAAAAAATAAATAACCCAGAAATGGGCAGAAGACATGAACAGACATTTTTCCAAAGAAGACATCCAAATGGCCAACAGACACATGAAAAAATGCTCAGCGTCAATTGGCATCAGGGAAATACAAATCAAAGCCACAATACCACCTCACACCAGTCAGAATGGCTAAAATGAACAAGTCAGGAAACAACAAATGTTGGTGAGGATGCAGAGAAAGGGGAACCCTCTTACACTGTTGGTGGGAATGCAAGCTGCTGCAGCCACTCTGGAAAACAGTATGGAGGTTCCTCAAAAAGTTAAAAATAGAGCTACCTTATGACCCAGCAAATTGCACCACTAGGTATTTACCCAAAGGATACAAATGTAGTGATCCAAAGGGGCACATGAACCCCAATGTTTGTAGCAGCAATGTCCACAATAGCCAAACTATGGAAAGAGCCCAGATGTCCATCAACAGATGAATGGATAAAGAAGATGTGGTGTGTATATATACAATGGACTATTACTCAGCCATCAAAAAGGATGATATCTTACCATTTGCAATAAGGTATATGAAACTGGAGAGTATTATTCTGAGCAACATTAGTCAATCAGAGAAAGACACATGGTTTCCCTCATATTGGAATTTAAGAAACAAAACAGAGGATCATGGGGGAAGGGAGGGAAAAATAAAACAAGATGAAATCAGAGAGAGAGACAAACCATAAGAGACTCTTAACTATAGGAAACAACCTGAGGGCTGCTGGAGGGGAGGTGGGTGGGGGGATGGGGTAACTGGGTGATGGGCATTAAGGAGGGCACGTGATGTAATGAGCACTCGGTGCTATATGCAATTGATGAATAATTGAACTCTACATCTGAAGTTAATGATACACTATATGTTAATTAATTGAATTTAAATAAGATTAAAAAAGAAAAATATTTTTAATATTTTAATGGTATGTCAAGTTATTCTTTATATTTTTTTAATTTTCTTAAATTTTATTATGTTATGTTAATCACCATTACATCATTAGTTTTTAATGTAGTGGTCCATGATTCATTGTTTGCGTATAACACCCAGTGCTCCATTCAATACGTGCCTTCTTTAATACCCATCACTGGGCTAACCCATCCCCCCACCCCCTCCCCTCTAGAACCCTCAGTTTGTTTCTCAGAGTCCATAGTCTCTCATGGTTCGTCTCCCCCTCCAATTTCCCCTTCATTTTTCCCTTCCTACTATCTTCTTTTTTTTTAACATATATTATTTGTTTCAGAAGTACAGGTCCGTGATTCAACAGTCCTACACAATTCACAGCGCTCACCACAGCACACACCCTCCTCAACGTCTATCACCCAGCCACCCCATGCCTCCCACCCCTCACCACTCCAGCAACCCTCAGATTGTTTCCTGAGATTAAGAATTCCTCATATCAGTGAGGTCATATGATACATGTCTTTCTCTGATTGACTTATTTCGCTCAGCGTAATACCCTCCAGTTCCATCCACGTCATTGCAAATGGCAAGATTTCATTCCTTTTGATGGCTGCATAATATTCCATTGTATATCTATACCACATCTTCTTTACCCATTCATCTGTCAATGGACATCTTGGCTCTTTCCATAATTTGGCTATTGTGGACATTGCTGCTATAAATATCGGGGTGCATGTACCCGTTTGGGTCCCTACATTTGTATCTTTGGGGTAAATACCCAGTAGTGCAATTGCTGGATCGTAGGGTAGCTCTATTTTCAACTTTTTGAGGAACCTCCATACTGTTTTCCAGAGTGGTTGCACCAGCTTGCATTCCCACCAAAAGTATAGGAGGGTTCCCCTTTCTCCACATCCCCACCAACATCTGTCATTTCCTGACTTGTTAATTTTAGCCATTCTGACTGGTGTGAGGTGGTATCTCATTGAGGTTTTGATTTGGATTTCCCTGTTGCTGAGCAATGTTGAGCACTTTTTCATGTGTCTGTTGGCCATTTGGATGTCGTCTTTGGAAAAATGTCTGTTCATGTCTTCTACCCATTTCTTGATTGGATCATTTGTTCTTTGGGTGTTGAGTTTCATAAGTTCTTTATAGATTTTGGATACTAGCCCTTTATCTGATATGTCATTTGCAAATATCTTCTCCCATTCTGTCGGTTATCTTTTGGTTTTGTGGACTGTTTCTTTTGCTGTGCAAAGGCTTTTTATCTTGATGAAGTCCCAATAGTTCATTTTTGCCCTTGCTTCCCTTGCCTTTGCTGATGTTGCTAGGAAGAAGTTCCTGTGGCTGAGGTTGAAAAGATTGCTGCCTTGTTCTCCTTTAGGATTTTGATGGACTCCTGTCTCACATTTAGGTCTTTCAATCATTTTGAGTCTATTTTTGTGTGTGGTGTAAGGAAATGGTCCAGTTCTTTATATTTTTTAAAGATTTTTTATTTATTTATTTGTCAGAGAGCAGGCAGAGGGAGAAGGAGTCTCCCCGCTGAGCAGGGAGCCCAATGAGGGACTCAATCCCAGGACCCTGGAATCATGACCTGAGCAAAAGGCAGATGCTTCACTAACTGAGCCACCCAGGTGTCCCAAAAGTTATTCTTTTAAATAAACAAGATAAAAGCTCATCATTTTAGGAAATTTTCAAGCATATCAAAGTAATAAAATTTTCACAAAGAGCCTATAAAAGCAAAAATCAATTATAATTGAATTTTAATGAATAGCAGTTTTTTACTATATAATAGAAACAAATTTGTGTAGGCACTAACCACTCTGAAAGGTGAAATTGAGTGACAATATAATTCTACAAGGCATTCTTCTGAATTTTTAAGAAGTGGGAAAGAGGCATAAGTTCCTGCCTGCTGACTCTCCAGGAATTACAGAAAGAGCACTAAATAATTTATGCTTTGATGAGTGAGAAGTGTTTTTGTGACATACTTCACATTATACAGTATAGAGTACAATTAATTCAACATTAAATAAATGAAGAAACAAAAAAAAAAACCCTCTAGTGACACAGTTGTAGGATTATTTGTATAATGATATAGAAATACGAGACAAAAATAAGGTCACTGAAATTTCTCATGTCTACTCTGGTCTAAACTGTTTAAATGCTTGCTACGTTTAACAAATTCTTGTTTATGTAAAATACATCTGTTAATCACTTTCCCTCTATTTAACAGCATGTGTCTTTTGAGAAAGAAGAGGACTCTATTGGACTTTTTCCAATAGCAAAGGCAGTATCATATACTTAAGATTAAAATCTTTAAGACAAATTCATAAAGAATTGGTTTGACCGGTAATTCTAAACCTGTGAGCTGCAAATCTTGGGGCAGGGGTAGGGGAGGCTGAAGAATTATTTCAAGGGTTCCATCACTTTTAACTAAAGCAACCATTGCCATCTTGATCTTTATTTAACCCTAAAAAAATATACAGCATGAATAATATATGCCCGTGATGTTGTGGGTAATAAATTAAAAGTCCTTTAAAACATTATCAAAGTCAACTGCTACTGAAAATACAACTATCATCTGGGGAGAGAGCAGTCTACAATATGTCTTATCAAAATGGAGTCCTCAAACTTAGAAAGACTGAGAAACACTCCTTTATTGAAAATGGGGATTCATGAGTAATGATTTAATTAGTACATATGTAATACAAAATTATTTAATTTACTCATAATGTTGGTCATGAGTATAATATTAATAACAATGAGTAATAATATAATAACAACAAATGTTAATCATGAGTAATGCTAACGCCTTAAATTCCAACTCAGCTCCACACACTTGGGAATATTTTGTCATCCTTGACATATCTGTCTCCCTTATCATCTCCCCCACATCCCATCCTTAATATTTCTCCAATCAATTCAATGCTCTCTGTGATCATGACCATATCTTATCTGTATTCTTGCAAGAGTCTCCCTACTCTTCTTCAGTCTTTCCCTTCTTCAACCCATCCTCCACCATAGGCAAAGTGTCTTCTAAAACACAAATATGAGGGGCACCTGGGTGGCGCAGTTGGCTGAGGATCTGACTCCATTTTGGCTCAGGTCATGGTCATGAGATCAAACCCCCCGTTGGGCTCCATGCTGGGTTGGAGCCTGCTTAAGATTCTCTCTCTCCCTTTCCCTATGCCCCAACCCCAAACCCCCACTTGCACATGGATGTGTGCTCTCTCTCTCTCAAAAATAAAATAAAATAATAAAATAAAATAAAACACAAATAGGATCTTTTCACAACTGCTGCTTTTACGCCTGGGTGAAGATCTAGGAATAAATTTCAAACACCTTAAAACATGCCCTATAAGGCCCTACATGATCTAATCCCTGCTTACTTTTCCAGGAAGACTTTTCACTATTAACACTTTCATAAGCAACTCTCTTCAAGTGATACCAACACATCACAATCTTAATTCAAAAATAATGCTTGTGTCTCCAAACTGCTAATAATTTGGGAAATATGAATGTGGACATCGTTTTCAAACATGGGAGGCAATCATTATGGCAAGATGTTTGCTTCAAAGCAGTGTTTTAACTAAAAAAAAAAAAAAAAGGAAAAAAACAACTATGAAAATAGCTCAAAATATTATAAGCAAAAGTAATGACAGAATTTGTCTTACCATATTTTAAAATATCAAGATGTACATATGAAAAAAATAGCATGATACTGGTATTATCTCTTTCCCTATCTCTTCTTAAGAGATAGGGAAAATAATGGAATAGACAGACAGACAGGAAATAGATCCAAGAGCATATATGCTAAATGACATATCTTACTTAATTCAGTAGGGGAAAAGGTGGGTGACTGAATTGAAAAGTATTGCAACTAGCTGATCATCTGGACACAAATAAATCTTAATCATTTCCTCACTACTTAAACCAAAAATAACCCCAGATAATCCAAGATTTAACATAAAAATTTAAAATACTAGACTGAAATATGAGCAATTCAACCTAGAAAAAGCACGAAGTAAATACTTAATAATTTAGCGATACAAAAATTAAAATACACAAAACTAAAATACACACTGTAAAATTTACATGAAAAAAATTATTTAAATACGGAGCAAAGTGTTAATACATGTGATACAGAAGTTCTTATAATTCCATAAGAAACAAACACACACCCCTGTATATGAACATAATGAGATAATTGTAAAAGAATATGAATGAGTGTAGAACAAATGAAAAAATTTGCAACCTAACAACAAAAAATGCAAATAAGTAATAACATAGTTTCTTTTACCTTTCAAATTAATAAAGATGAAAAAGATTGTCATAATTTAATGTGCCAAAGGCATTACGGGGAGACCAGCACTCTCGGTACCAATCATGGGAGTGTAAGGCAAGGCAACTTTCATGAAAGGCACACTGGAGATTCTTTCCAAATGTAAAATATGCAAAACTCATTTCTCAGGAATTTAGCCAAGGAAGTAACTGTGCAAACATAAATTGTTTTTGCACAAACATGTTAATTACATCACAGTTCATTATAGTATTGCTTAAAATCATGGAAATTTTTAAGAAAAGACACCAATATCCACCAATAGGGAATTCACAGAGTAAACTACAGTACATATAAACCATGGGGTAGTATGTGACCAAATACAATTAATAAAGTATACCTCCTTTATTGACATGCAAATACATTTAATTGTCCATTGAACAGAAAAAAATTACAATGAGGCACAATTGTATGATTGTATGATTCCCTCATGTGAGACTGTGTGTCTGTGTGTATCCATGTTTATACACGTTTGGGTGATCTGCAGAATCTGTACACAGAGTAGCTCGTATATATAAAGATACCATGTTAGGCAACAGGGATGGGAAACCTATAACACTGATTAAGAATCAATAGCTCTTATTTCTATCTGCATTATTTATAAATAATACTAAAGATATAAATGCCCCAAAACAGGACAATCCAAAAATATATCTCAACTCAGACAAACAATATTCGGGGGAATGATTAGAAGAAAGCAAATTTTATTGAAATGCAGTTATCAACCCATTTTAAGTGTGGCTATTAATGTATTATAAGTAAGGCAATATACTTAAAATATAGACTAACTAAAGTTAATTTTTTAAGGGGCGAGAGGGATGGGGTGGCTGGGTGATGGACATTGGGGAGGGTATGTGCTATGGTGAGTACTGTGAATTGTCTAAGACTGATGAAACACAGACCTGTACCCCTAAAACAAATAATACATTATATGTTAATAAAAAAAATTTTAAGGGGCGCCCAGGTAGCTCAGTCGGTTAAGCAGCTGCCTTGGGCTCAGGTCATGATCCCAGGGTCCTGAGATCGAGTCCCGCATCAGGCTCCCTACTCAGCGGGGAGTCTGTGTCCCTCTCCCTCTGCCCCTCCTCCTGCTCATGCTCTCTCATAAATAAATAAAATCTTTTTAAAAAATCAAATAAATTCAAAACTTACTGTGTAAGTTTTTGTCCTAAAGTCAGTGAATTCATCTCTGGTTCTGTCAATATATTCAATACGATTTACGTCTTAAAGAAAAAGGATTGTGAATCCATAGCTCAAATCTGATGCTCTGCATTTGAAAGCTGCTAAGAGAGTATATCTTAAAAGTTCTTATCACAGGAAAAAAATGTTTTTGTGACTAGGTATGATGACAAATGTTAACTAGTCTTGCTATAGTGATTATTTAGCAATATATACCAATACTGAACAATTATGTTGTACACCTGAAATTAATATGTCAATCAGACCTCATTTTTTTAAAGTGGCTGGCATATAATAGATGCTCAATAAATACTTATTGAATGGATGAAAAAAACTGATGCTATGAAGATAGAAGGAACTTAACTTCGTGTTGGGTTTTTTTTTTCCTCAGTTTTATCAAGAAAATATTGACATATGTCACCGTATAAGTTTAAGGCATATAACATGATGGTTTAATTTACATATAGTGTGAAATAATTACCACAATAGGTTCAGATAGCACCCATCATCTCATATAGATACAATAAAAAGAAAAGAAAGAAGAAAAAAGAAAAAAAAGTTCTTTTAAGAATGAGAACTCTTAGGATTTACTCTCTTAACACCTTTCCTATACAGTTAACTCCTGTCACCACACTATACATTGCATCCCTAGGACTTATTTATCTTCTTACTGGAAATTTATACCTTTAGCCACCTTCCACTAATTCCCCCTCACCCTACCTTCCACCTCTGGTAACCAACCTCAAGTCTGATTTCTTCCTCTATCAGTTTGATTTTTGGTTTTGGGTTCGTTTTGGCTTTTTGTTTGTTTTGGTTTTTTTTTTTTTTTCAGACATAAGAGAGAGTATACAGTGTTTGCCTTTCTCTGATTATTTCCTTTAGTATAATGCCTTCAAGGTCCATCCAAATTGCTGCAAATGGTAGGTTTTCATTTTTTTATGGCTGAATAATATTCTTTTGTATATATACCACAACTTCTTTATCCAGTCATCTGTCAGTGGACACTTAGGTTGTTTACATGTCTTAGCTATTGCAATTGGTGCGTGGGGTACAGATACCTTTTCAAGTTAGTGTTTTCATTTCCTTTGGATATATTCCTGGAAGTGAAACTGCTGGATCATACGGTAGTTGTCTTTTTATTTTTTGAGGATCCACTATATTGTTTTCCATAGTGGCTGTATCAATTTACAATCCCACCAACAGTGCACAAGGGTTCAATTTTCTCCACATTCATACCAGCATTTGTTATCTGTCTTTTTGATGATGGTCATTCTAACAGGCATAACGTGATACCTCATTGTGGTTTTGTTTGCATTTTCTAATGACTATTAATAGCATCTTTTCACGTACCTGTTGGCCTTTTGTATATCTTCTCTGGAAAAATGTCTATTCTGGTCCTTTGCCCACTTTTTTAATTGGGTTATTTGGTTCTTTTGCTATTGATTGTATTTGTTCTTTATATATTTTGGATATTAACCCCTTATCAGATATATGGTTTGCAAAATTATTTCCCGTTCTGTAGGTTGTCTTTTCACTTTGTTGATAGTTTCTTTTGTTGTACAGAAGTTTTTACTTTGATGTAGTCCCACTTGTTAATTTTTATTTTGTTGCTTGTGCTTTAGGTGTCATATCCAGAGAATCATTATCAACACCTACGTCAAGAAGCCTTGTTTTTCTCTAGGAGTTTCATAGTCTTAGGTCTTATATTTAAGTCTTTAATCCATTTCAAGTTAATTTTTGTGAGTGGTATAAGATAAGGGTCTAGTTTCATTCCTTTATATGTGAATATCCAATTATCCCAGCACCATTTATTAAAGAGACTGTCTTCTGTCTGTTGACTATTCCTGGCTCCCTTGTCAGATATTAGCTGACCATACATGCTTGGGTTTTCAATTTATGCCTTTGGCTCTTGATTCTGTCCCATTGGTCTATCTGTCTATTTTTATGCCAATAGTATATGTTTTGATTACTATAGCTTTATAGTATAGCTTGAAATCAGGAAGTCATGATGCTTCCTGTTTTGTTCCTCTTTCTCAAGATTTCTTTGGCTATTTAGGGTCTCTTGTGGTTATAAGTTCTCAGAGTGCTTTTTCTACTTCTATTTTTTTAAAAAAGCCATTGGAATCTTGATTAGGGATTGCACTGAATCTACTGATGGCTTTTGCTCATATGGATACTTCAACAATATTAATTCTTCTAATCCACGAACACAGGGTACCTTCCCATCTATTTGTGTCTTTGATTTCCTTCTTCAATGTCTTTTTTTTAAGATTTTATTTATTTATTTGACAGAGAGAGAGAGCACAAGCAAGGGAAGCAGCACATAGAGGGACAGGGAGAAGCAGGCTCCCCGCTGAACAGAGAGCCCGATGCAGGGCTCAATACCAGGACCCTGGGATCATGACCTGAGCTGAAGGCAGCCGCTTAACCACTGAGCCACCCAGGCGCCCCATGATTTCCTTCTTCAATGTCTTATGATTCTCAGATTAAAGACCTTCCCCTCCTTGGTTAAATTTATTTCTAAGTATCTTATTGGTTTTGATACTACTGTATATGGAATCAATTTCATTATTTCTTTTTCAGAAAATTGACTGGTAGTGTCAGTAACTCTTTTGAAAGAGTTCTGAAATGTTTCCAGGTGTTTGCAGGTTGCACTTTCAAATAAATAACAGAGAATTTTGTAGTTGGGGACTACTAGAAAAAAACATAAACATGAAAAACATAGAAGCTCACTTGGATGGATGAACAACTACTAGGTACAAAGCTGTTCTGATACTTATGCAGAAAAATTGCACCAGCGTCCATGTGTACACCAAACACTGTGATTACACGTCATGTATGTGATGAGTCTCATGATCACTGATTAGCAAAGATGAGCATAAGCTGTATCTGGAGATAGCTGCAACAACTGTATTACAACATGAAAATATCAGTGGTTTTGTTCAGTAACAAAGTCACTACATTGCTAATACAATCATGATCTGTCATCAGCACTCATAATTGAAGGGAATGTCAAAGTTCAGTTAGTGGTTAGTGAAACAAGATGTAATTTTTTCTATCCAAGTCCACAGATGCATCTCTACCCCTGCTTCCAAATTCTACCCATGGATCCTTTGGAGAAGGGTTCTGTGAGCCCAAGGTTAAGAGATCTCTTATCTAAAGAATATGCTACCCAACTGTTAAATCTATATCCTTGAGCCTCTGCCTCTGTGTCAACTTAAATAATAAGAAAGCTGCATACCCGGAGAAAGGGGAACCCTGCTACACTGCTGGTGGGAATGCAAGCTGGTACAGCCACTCTGGAAAACAGTATGGAGGTTCCTCAAAAAGTTGAAAATAGAGCTACCATATGACCCAGCAATTGCACTACTGGGTATTTACCCCAAAGATACAAATGTAGGGATCCGAAGGGGTACGTGCACCCTGATGTTTATAGCAGCAATGTCCACAATAGCCAAACTGTGGAAAGAGCCAAGATGTCCATTGACAGATGAATGGATAAAGAAGATGTGATACACACACACACACACACACACACACACACACACACACACACACACACACACAATGGAATATTATGCAGCCATCAAAAGGAATGAAATCTTGCCATTTGCAATGACGTGGATGGAACTGGAGAGTATTACGCTGAGCGAAATAAGTCAATCACAGAAAGACATGTATCATATGACCTCACTGATATGAGGAATTCTTAATCCCAGGAAACAAACTGAGGGTTGCTGGAGTGGTGGGAGGTGGGAGGGATGGGGTGGCTGAGTGACAGACGTTGGGGAGGGTATGTGCTATGGTGAGTGCTGTAAATTGTGTAAGACTGTTGAATCACAGACCTGTACCTCTGAAACAAATAATACATTATATGTTAAAAAAAAAAAAAAAGAAGAAGAAGATAGCAGGAGGGGAAGAATGAAGGGGGGGAAATCGGAGGGGGAGAAGAACCATGAGAGACTATGGACTCTGAAAAACAAACTGAGGGTTCTAGAGGGGAGGGTGGTGGGGGGATGGGTTAGCCTGGTGATGGGTATTAAAGAGGGCACGTTCTGCATGGAGCACTGGGTGTTATACGCAAACAATGAATCATGGAACACTACATCAAAAACTAATGATGTAATATATGGTGATTAACATAACAATAAAAAATTAAAAAAACTAATGATGTAATGTATGGTGATTAACATAATAATATAAAAATAAATAAATAAAAAAGAAAGCTGCATATCTGCACTATTCCATTCAGAGAACTGTAATATTAATACTATGCTCTTAGTTTTTATTGAAGATGAATATAAGTCACACTGACAAAAAAAAGTCTGCATCTTCTATGAAGTGGCTTTTAAAGATAGAAACTGTGATGTTATTCAATATTTCCAATATGATAACCCATGTAATAAGTTCCTCTCAAAATTCAGCAGCAAAATAGTTTTTTCCATATGTTTGGAGACAGAGGGCATCTCACATCTGAGGAACAACAAGCAATTCAGTTTACCTAAATTGCAGTTTTATTAATGAGTACTGGGAGGTGAGACTATACAAATAGATGAGAATCAGGTCAAGAAGTGTCTTGTACACCTTGCCAAAGAGTTAATTCATACAATAAGAAATGGGGAATAATGCTGCTGCTGATATGGAAGACAAAGATATGCAATAGATCAAGCACTGTTTACATGCATTAAGTCATTTAAGCCTAAAAATATCAAATGAGCCGGGACTAATATGATAGCCATTTAAATATAAGTAAGAAAAAAAAGAACAATGAAAAATAGTTACAGAATGACCTAATCATATTGAAATACATATAAAACAACTTGAAAGAAGTACACATCAATATTGATCATATTCTTAGAGAGATTACAAGAAATTTAAATATACTTCCTCATACTATTCGATGCTCTATAAATGCTCTCCAATACACTAATGCTACTTGCTACTTCTTTGTTATTTCTTCTTCTTCTTCTTTTCTTCTTCTTCTTCTTGTTCTTCTTCTTGTTCTTGTTCTTCTTCTTCTTCTTTTTAGGGAGGAAGGGAGGTGGGGGACAGGGGCAGAGGGAGAGGGAGAGAGAAAATCAACCAGGCTCCACACCCAGCATGGAGCCTGAAACAGGGCTCAGTCTCACAACCCTAAGGCCATAACCTGAGCCAAAATCAAGGGTCAGATGCTTAACCAACTGAGCCACCCAGGCGCCCTTCTTTGTTACTTCTATAACCCTCCTCAAATTATTTCTTTGCTAAATATGAGATAGATAGATAGATAGATAGATGATAGAATGGCACAGTGTGTCTAAGAATGGACACCCATTAGTAGGTTAAGAAGGTAACACATGCAAAAAGTATGGAGTTAAAACAACAGCAATGAGGCTGGATAAAAAGTAGACTGATAAAATATACAGAATATAAAGCATAAGAGTAAGAATAAGAATAAGTTATGGTGACTCCCAGGTTTCTATTTTAATTACTTGGTGGATGGCCATGCCAATCACAAAGACAGAAAATTTAGAAGGAGGTTTAGAGACAAAGAAGATGATTAAAATTTTGAATATGCTGAGTTTGAGGTGTTTTTAGGATACCCATAGAAAGCTGGATATGCAGGGTTTAAGTTCAGGCATGATGGGGAGGTAGCCTCTAAAACCTCAGAATTTCTGTATTGAGAACAGTGTCTTTGTTATTCATGGTGGGCCCCAGGACCACACTTCACAGTTCATATTAATGGCTTGACTCATGGTGGGCATGTCTTAGGTTTATGCTAACAAGATAACTAAAGGTAAGGACTGGTCCTATCTGAAAGACCAACTACGTGATCAGAGGTTAGGTCTTTGAGCCAGTATGAATCAGCTCAACCTCCAGAGAGACTGAACTCAGCAACGTAGCCAGTGATCCAATTAATCATGCCCATGTAATGAAGCTTCAATAGAAAGTCTGGACACTGAAGCTCCAGTGAGCTTCCTGGATTGGTAATACCCCATATGTATTGTCATAAATTGATGGCAGGAGGTTACCTTGCCCTGAGAACAATGGAAGCTTGATACCTGGAATCCTCCTAGACTTTACCCTACATATCCCTTCCTTTGGATCTAATTTGTTTCAATTTGCTATAATAAAACTATAATCCTAAGTGTAACACTTTTCTTGAGTTCTATGGGTCATTCTAGCAAATATGGAACCTGAGAGAATTCGTAGGAGCCCCTTAACTCATAACCAGTGGGCCTAAAGTGAGAGTGACTCCAGGAATTCCTAAACTTATAGCTGGGGGCTGAAGTGAGGACAATGGGGGGACTGTTCCTCTGCCTGTGCAGTTTAGCTGGATGCCTTTGCATTGTATGACTTTATTTTTATGAAATGCTTGAAAAGAAAAATTAAAAGAAAAAAAGATTAGTGGTTCTCTTGGACAAGAAGTATGTAGTGGTGACTGCAAAAAAGGTCAAGAAAATGTTTTATATATTTTCTTGTATACATTCTAGTATATACATTTTTTAAATCCATTTACCTCTTTACAGCTAAATGAGTAGATTTTATTGTCTGTAAACTCTATAACAATATATTTGACTTAAAAAGAAGAGACAGGGGCACCTCGGTGGAGCAGTCAGTTAAATGCCCGACTCTTGGTTTTGGCTCAGGTCGTAATCTCAGGGTTCTGAGATCAAGCCCCGCATCAGGCTCTGAGCTCAGGGCAGAGTTTGCTTGAGATTCTCTCTCCCTGTCCCTCTGCCCCTCCCCCCTCAAATAAATAAATAAATCTTAAAAAAAAGAGACAAAGAGTTCTATGTCTGATATTACTGAGAATGTTATTCATTCTATCACGATGTCCCTTTTTATTAAGAGCTACAGGACAAATTCCTATCCAATCTTAGTCCAAGGACATTTTTCTTAATTAAATATTTTTATTTATTTATTTGAGAGAGAGCAGGAGAGCGGGGTGAGGGGCAAAGGGAGAAGCAGACTCCCCACTGAGCAGGGAGCCTGATACAGGGCTTGATCCTGGGACTCCGAGACCACAACCTGAACCAAAGGCAGACAGATGCTGAACCGACTGAGCCCAGGTGCCCCAGTCCAAGGACATTTTTTATTTCTCCTAAATTTTGGGTTTTTCTTCAACAACATCATTGGCAATTGACTCCTGAGGCCCAAATTTGAACACAATAATTTGAACACAACTATGTAGGCCATCATAATTGGCTTTTTCAACATCATTCCTAGTTCAAATTTGCTTCCACTTTCTTTTACTCAAGTGTTAATGGATATCATTTAGTCATATTTTACAAATACCTGTAAGCTGGCATAATTTTCCTCTAGAACAAGGTGGAGATAAAACAATGTTTCTAAATGCATATAATATTTTACTATACAATTTGAGAGAAAAAATTTTCCTTTGTTCTTTTACAAAAATCTGAAAAATAATTATGTTGGCTTTGTTAGACTGTATCTGGATTTGCAACTTACCCTTCTAAGAAAAGGCTTCAGGCTCTTAGAAGTTTCCCATAAACTGCCTATAAATTGCAAAATATGCTGAAACCTCACCAATGTTTCTTAAAATAATTTTGATTTTGTACACTATTTTAGCAACATTATTCACAAATATATCCTATGAAAGTTGTGACTCTGGAATTTCACATAGTCATGGACACTTCCTAAGATATATTATCCATTCAAAAATTGTTCTTAAAAATTATGATAGGCAAATAAATTTTAATTAAAAAAATAACAAAATTAAATTTAAAAAATTAAAAAATATCTGTTCATAGTAAAATTCTTTCAACTTTTCTATGCACTTGAAATTTTTGATAATAAACTGTTTGAAAAAATATGGGAACCTGCAAAGGTAATAATAAAAAAGAAATTAACAAAACAGAAGAAAATCCAGTAAAATAAATGTGGGTCCCCAAAAGAGACACTTGGAGCTGAAATACCAAAAATGATACATACTTGTTTCAATTTCAGATATAAGTGAAATTATGTAAATAACAAAGTCCCCTAAGTTACTTCTTCTAATACTTTATTGTGCATATAAGTCATCTGAGGACCTTACAAAAATGTAGATTCTGAGTGAGTAGCTCTGGAGTGGAGTCTGAGATTATGCATTTCTAACACATTCCTCACTGATGCTGATGCTGCTGGTCCACAGACCACAACTAAAGTAGGAATGCTCACTTTATTATTCTTTAGGATTCAATAAAACCTTCATTTTAAAATACATACCAATAACTACTTATTAACAGAAATATCTTTAGTTACTGCTTTGAACTTCCTAAGTGTGAAACCTCAATGTTAAGCTGAATTCAACCCAGATTTCTGAGTTTTACCTGAAAGAGTTGCTATGACCTCTACAAAGTTAACTCTAACAATGAAAGAAACTTCTCAATAGTAATAGCAGGGGCACATATACTTGGGTCATCTATCTTCTGGATAATTATGATTCAATTATAGAGGGAATGCATAACAAAATGTATGAACATTCTATTCATATCCATCTACTATATTTATTCAGAGATAATTCCAGGCAAATCAGCACATTTGTTTCTATCTTGAGAAATTCAGTCTGGACCAGACATATGAAATGTTCAGCTATATAAAGAGTTCTTTAGTCCATTCCCATAATGATTGATATCCCAGCCCTTCAGTGGAAGTAACATTCTCCCCTGTTTGAGGTAAATGATCTCTTGCAGGCACACCATGTGGATACCTGGAAGAGGTAATTTATCTCAAGTGAGCAAACACTTTAATGAAAGCAAGAAGGTTGCCACCTGTCCAGTATTTACAGAGGCAACATGGAAACTGGGGTCTCTGCCCACTGCCTATAAATACATCCTCAAAGTTTAAGAAGGTAGCAGGAGCAACCACCTTTAGCACTTTCCAAGCAGTAAATCCAAGCTACCATTATTGAACTTCCCACTTCATGAAAGGAATAAAGTAATATACCGGTTCACGTGAGATACCAGAACACTCACACACAAAAGAAACAGATAAAACAACAAACATTTATTGGACAATTACATATACAAGAGACTTGCTAACAAGGTTACATTCACACCTAACAACCCTTAAACTAGGAACTTTTCTTAGCCAAATTATACAGATGAAGATATTGAGGCTAAAAGGAATTAAGTACCTTTCCCAGTGTCACACACGAAGTAAACAATCGGACCCAGTTTCAAATCTAGAGCCCAGGTTCTTAATTCACACTCCACTATGTACTCAACATGTTTAATTTTCTCTCCTAGATAATTTAAAATTTTTCTCTTCTATATAATTAATGGTATGTGTATAATTCAGAACGTACTCTAAAAAGGTTAAGTACCTAAAAAGAGTATTTTTAAAAAAGAATAATTTACTGACTTTTTTTTTTTTTTTTACCTTAGGACAAAGATAATACAAGAAGGAATACTGGTACTACTTAATATATTAAAAGCTACTACTGGATATTGACCACACATACCAGTTTTCCTGGAGCTAAAAAAACAAAGAAAGTGACACTGATGTCATCAATATATAGTCTTGACATGTAAAATGGTTTAAACTTTTGGTTAAGTTCTTCAAAAAGAAAATGGAGGAAGGAAGGGACAAAAAAGAAAAAATACAGTTCTAAGAAATAACTTCTTGCATTTCAGGATTTTCAGGTTATTTCCTTAATAAACCTTCCCAAGATTTTGGCATTTTGATATCCCACTTGGTTGAAAGAATTAAGACACTACTCATAATATTGGGTGATTCAAGAGACAATGAATCAATTACAAATCAAAGCTGAACTGATATTCCTGATACCTGTCCTATGATGAAAAGATCCTCTTATGAACTGGATAAACAAATTATGAAATGCCCAACTGATAAGTATTACCCAAATATTAAAAATCATTCCCTAGAAGAATAAGAAAATCCTCTAGAACTATGAGTTGTTTTGAAGCTAACACTAGGACAGCATACCATAAGTGAAACACAGCATCATTTCTGTGATTTCTTGCCAAAAATGCATAAACTGAATCTAATCATGAGGAAACATCAAACAAATCAAAATTGAAGGGTATTCTATAAAAATCAGCCTGTAATCTCCAAGATCATGATGGTCAAGGAAAGACTGGGGAACTTTTCTGTGTTGGGGGAGTCTCTGTACCTGAATGAAAGAAAGATGACTTACTACAACACATAATTCTACACCAGATCCTTTGGCTCTAAAAGACACGGTTGGTTGGGACAACTAAGGAAAGTCGAAGGGGGTGTGAATGGTTTCCTAACATTGATCACAGCCCTCTGGTTATGCAGAAGAATGTCTTGCTTGAAATGCACACTAAAATATGAGAAAGTAATGGGCATCATGTCCGCTTCTTGCTTTCAAATTGTTCAGCAAAAGAAAAGGTCTCTGTTGTGTACCTGCAACTCTTCTGTAAGTCTGAAGTTATTTCAAAATAATTTTTAAATGCAAGGCACCCAGGTGGCTCAGTCGGTTAAGCCTCCAACTCTTGATCTCAGTTCAGGTCTTGATCTCAGGGTGGTGAGTTCAAGTCCCACAATAATAATAATTTTTAAATGCAAATATAAAACACTATGTGGCCTATAGGAACATTTTTATCATTTGTTAGTCTGTTAGTAGATGGATGAGTGGGCAGCAGAAAGGAAGGAGGAAGGGTAAGAAGAAGAAATGGTGGGCAGACAGAAAGATAGACACAGAAATAAAACAGACTGGAAGAACACAGAGAAACAGAAAATAATTAGTAGTCTATAAGTGTGTACAGGCAGAAGTGTGTATATCTATTCATTACTGTAATACACTACTTTCACGATGAGATGGGTGGTAAGGAAACAGTTTTTTTAGTGCACACTATATGCCAGGTACTGTACAAAATGTTCAACAAGTGTTACCTCATTACACCTTCACAAAAACCAGGAAGACAGTACTATCTCCATTTTTAGGTAAAGAGTCTGAGGTCCAGTAAAGTTAAGCCCAATTTCATACAACTAATAATTATCAGAACTGGATACAAAATAAAATCTGCCTTGTTCAAAGCTAATGCTCTTTCTACTCTATGATAATGCTTACCATATATTTAAGTTATTCATACACTTGAGTTATAAATGCAACATGACCACGTAAGCTGTTATAGCTTTACATTTATTACCCTCATTATTATCTGTTAATAACCTCTCATGTACTTTAAGTGTCTGAGAATATTTTCCCATCCTTTCTGCTAAAATGTCTGAAATTTCTACTACTAGAATACACATAAAAATGAAAACACATTACCTGGAAAAGGTAATATATTAACCCATCATCATTTTTTGAATGACTTCTTCTATAAGCCCAGCTTGTGAACGCCATCTCCATAAAAGGTACACACTGACCATTTTTGTACTAGTCTAATAATAACTCAATTATTTACCTGTCCAACTATATTCTTCCCTATACTCTTCTGGACTTTAATACATCAATTATTCTCCCCCTCTAAGCAACTATCACTTTCTCTTCCCAAAGTACTTAGTGTTCTTTAGCCAATAACATTTAAAGCCTTTCCTAAAAATAAGTTTCCCTGAACTTGCCCTTTTCTCAAGCTATTATCACAAGCAGATTCTAACATCAAAGGCAGCTCTGTTCCTGGGGGTAGGCAAGCATTTAAAGACACACCACTCTCGGTCTACCTTCTACTTGATAAGTCTTACCTACACATATTTTAATCAGGGTCTCAAATAACCATTGTGTCAATATTTTAACTTTAAAATACTGCAATAGTCCACTTTTGGAAAATGTGCTCAGGGAGATCACTGTCTAGTTTTATAAAACCTCTATAATCTGCAGCACCTGGTGGCTCAGTCGGTTGAGCGTCTGTGCCTTTGGCTCAGGTCATGATCCCAGGGTTCTGGGATCAAGCCCCATATCAGGCTCTCTCCATCTCCTTCTGCCCTTCCCCCTCTCCTCCCCTTCCCCCATTCATGCTCGCTCACGTGCATGCTCTCTCTCTCTCTCTCTCTCAAATAAATAAAGTCTTTTTTTTAAAAAGTCTACGGCAAGATTTCATTCCTTTTGATTATGCTGAGTGAAATAAGTCAACCAGAGAAAGACACATATCAGATGATCTCACTGATATGAGGAATTCTTAATCTCAGGAAACAAACTGAGGGTTGCTGGAGTGGTGGGGGGTGGGAGGGATGGGGTGGCTGGGTGATAGACATTGGGGAGGGTATGTGCTATGGTGAGCACTGTGAATTGTGCAAGACTGTTGAATCACAGATCTGTACCTCTGAGACAAATATTGCAATATATGTTAAAAAAAAAAAAAAGAAGAAGATAGTAGGAAGGGAGAAATGAAGGGGGGGAATCAGAGGGGGAGACAAACCATGAGAGACTATGGACTCTGAGAAACAAACTGAGGGTTCTATTGGGGAGGGGGTGGGGGGATGGGTTAGCCTGGTGATGGGTATTAAAGAGGGCACGTTCTGCATGGAGCACTGGGTGTTATACGCAAACAATGAATCATGGAACACTGCATCAAAAACTAATGATGTAATGTATGGTGATTAACATAACATAATAAAATTTTAAAAAATAAAAAAAAATAAAAGAAGTTTATAATCTGATCCCATGCCAATGATCCACCTTTTCCCTCACTATTTTCCAATATAGTTATAATAGAAAACACATTTTAGTTATCACCATGTATAAGCCAGCCGCACTAGGCATGGGTCTCCATTCCATCTCCTTAATGTCCCTCTTCCCATTCTATGCTTATTCCCACCTCTGCAGCTCTGCTCAAGCTCTGCCCTCCATCTGGATGCTGTCCCTCTTCTGTAACTTATTATCCGTCATTCTAGGCCCAGGTAAAGCCTTCAGATAGGGCTCCCTGAAGCCTTCCCAATACTCGTAAGCCTACTCTGAGCTGCATCTTTTATGGGTTCTTACATTTAAAACCAGTATTTCCTCATTCAATCCTTGATTACATTCTGCCTAAAGTTGGTTCATAAGTTGTCAATCTTGTTCTATAATCACTGTGCATATTTTCTAGAGGTCCAGATCCAAGTCATATTTTTCTTTTATCTCCTAAAGCATATACAGCACAGTGATAAGGAAAGATAAAGTAATGATATAAAAAGGATCATAGCTTAAGAAACCAATCTATTTTAATTGTTCACATACCTACAAGAATATGATGAACACAAATAATCTGTTTTTTAAACTAAGTCCCAAAACTTTCATTCAGTTCTTTCAAGAATGTTAATCTTGGGGCACCTGGGTGGCTCAGTCGGTTAAGTGTCTGCCTTCACCTCAGGTCATGGTCCCAGGGTCCCAGGATCAAGTCCCGCATCGGGCTCTCTGCTCAGCAGGGAGCCTGCTTCTCCCTCTCCTTCTGCCTGCCACTCTGCCTACTTGGGATCCCTCTCTCTCTCTGTGTCAAATAAATAAATAAAATCTTTTAAAAAAAAAAGAATGTTAATCTTGCTCTGAAGCTATAGTGCCAACATACTTAAAATACATTTATTTAGACTTTTATTTCAGACTTCAAATCCAGTACATTGAGGTTTTGCCAAAATATTAGAGATGCATATAGCTTACCAACATTGATGGCCACAATCTAAAAATAATCTTTGAATCTTAAGTTTCCCACTATAAGAACCTAGATTTAGATATGTGAAATCACAATAAATGAAGTGCATGTATATAGCAGACTTGTCTAAAGAATTAAACTACACCCTAAATTATTATTTCATTAATGCTTACAACATTCCATGAAGCAGGTGTTACCAAATCCGTTATATTATTTTTACTGTTAATGTGTTTGAAATGACCATAATTAGTCCAATGACATAGCTTAACCTGTAGGTAACTGTATGTTATTCTCAAGAAGTTAGTTTTCATTGAACCTTTCACACAAACTTATCCTGCAATCTGAGTCATGAAAAAAAATTTTAGACCTTTGGAAATCACTGATTATAGGTGGTTCCATGGCTGGTGGAAAGAAACTGACTATTCAAATTAACCCTATTTAAAATCAGTTCAGAAAAATAAAAACATATCACCAAACGAGAGAAGTTTTCTACTGGTTCTGTTATTACTCAAACTTCTAAAATGTATAGCTAGAAACAGAAATTAAGAAAGACTAAAACATTTGCAAGAACATTACCAGTATTACTTAATAAAAAAGCTAATGAGATTTCCATGGGAAAATCAGATCACAAAGGGAAAAAATAAGGTGGATACATTCACAAGAAATGTCATTTAATTTCCCCATAAATTAAGACAAAATTACCCACCAAAATTTATATTAATTCTCTACATCATTAGGGATTTAATCATTTCTCTGTACCTGAATAAAAGAAAGATGAAAAGAAATACATTTTCTTCCTAGACGGTTTATTAGGATTTATGTGTAAGTGTATTTTGCAAGGACCTAGAGGAGGGAATCGTACCTGTTTTACCAATGACTTCCTGTAACTCAGCCATAGAGGTGATTATTGCGGCTAGGAGGTCAGAACTGGTAAGCCAACTGAGCGCTTGCAAACAACGTAACTGCTCCTTCTGATGCTCTGCAAAAAAAGAAAGAAATCCATCTTGCAATGCTACAAACATTTAAAATCCATGTTTAAAATTCATAGCAACGTTTGGCTATTAAAATAGATCAAAACTTGTAGACAGAACTTTGCCTAGTATGGAAAAGTCTATAAGAAATGTTAGATTTGACTGAGAATTTATTTATATATTATATGAATTAGGTGAAGTCAAAAATAAGAGAGAGAGAGAGAGAGAGGATGGGGCACCTGGGTGGCTCAGTCAGTTAAGCATCTGACCCTTGACTTCGGTTCAGGTCATGATCTCAGGATTGTGAAATTGCACCTCATGTCAGACTCCACGTTGGGCATGGAGCCTGCTTAAGATTCTCTCCCTCTCCCTCTCCCTCTGTCCCTCCCCACCTACCCTACCCCTGCTCATGCACTCTCTCACTCGCTCTCTCTTTCTCAAAAAAAAAGAGAGAAGAAAATTTTTCTTTAGTTCTGCTTATATTACTTAATAGCTTGATTTTTAAAAAGTTAAAAATTGAAATCATTGTTTCCCCAGAATAGTCAAGTATTTTAAAAAAAGTTAACTGGAACATTTACATTTGTCTCATTTTCATTCAATTCCTCAATAGATGTTTAACTCTGATCATTTTATACTGATTCATAGAAAGTGAAAATAAATTATACCGGTAATTAATTTTAAATAGGGCAGAGTTTCTGGATTGACTTAATTGAAAAATCACTATATAAACTCTCCACTTTACTGTGAAAAGAGCATTTGAATATATTAAAGCTAAAAAAAAAAAATATATATATATAATAAAGCTAGACAAACTTGAAATTATATTTGCCACTTTCTTTAAATTTTAATAGTCATAACAAAAAATCAAAACCAATTTATGAATAAATATACATTTACCCATACACACATACATATCTATATACACATGGGACTGTGTTACATGATTTGACATATTAAATGATTTTGTTTAAGTTTTTACATAATAGCTAAACACAGTCACATTGTATGTTTTCAACTTAGATTTTAAAAAGCATAAATGATCTTACTTGGAAATTTATGCTTGTCTTTGGGCTCTCCTGTACACACTAACATGCCTATACCTTCTTTGAAACTTTCCATCCAGGTAAAAAGAGAGGCACATGATTGGCCCAAAATCTTGAGCCTATTTGCTGCCAAAATTGCAATAACACCTTTCCGGAATACACGTATCAATCCTTTGAATGGTTTTTTCTTCATCTTGGCTTCCTCTTGCTTCTTTTCGTCTACACTTGACAAAGCCTGGGCTAGAGTTCTAACTTCCAGTTTGAACAACTCAAAGGTGTTGACCTGTTCCTGGAGAAAATCTCTCTGTGTAGATAAGGCACATGATCGGCTGTAGAGAGGATATAAGGCACCAACCATCAATGCACAGGCTGCCAGCAAGGATGTTTGTTCCCTTTGAGTCTGTGATAACATGTTTTTGAAGCGTGAATTTTCAAGAACCAACTGTTCATGTGACCTCTCAATACGATTCAATTTTTCCATATTTTTTTCAGCAATTTCTTGAAATTTCTGTAAGAAGTCAAATAAAATATTTAAAACGTAGTCATCTTATTACTTCTAGAAAAGAAAACAAACTTTTGCTGACAACTTCTTCAAGAGAGCCATGTTCTAAATATCCAAAAATACGTATGACAGAGCAACAGTGAGCCAAACGGCTTAGCTCTAAATGTGCGCACTGATTTTTAAATCCTCTTACATAGAAGCTTCACATAAAATCGAACATGTAAATTTAAAAAGTACTTCATGAATTTCCTGTACACTTATATACATAAATGCACACATTTAGAAAGGAAAATTTCTCTTCTTCCATTCCTCACTAACTTTTATTTCCTGCTTTTAAACAGAAATTATAACACCAATAGAAGTTTTCCTATACGTAAAAAGACTTTACATTTTGCCAGAACAAGCAAAGGGTTAAGTCAATGATACAACATAGGGGCGCCTGGGTGGCTTAGTCAGTTAAGCGTCTATCTTCAGCTCAGGTCATGATCTCAGGGTCCTGGGATCGAGCCCTGTGTTGGGCTTCCTGCTGAGCCGGGAGACTGCTTCTCTCCCTCTCTCTTTGCCCCTCCCCCCCACCATGTGCACTCTCTCTCTCTCAAATAAATAAATAAACTCTTTAAGAAAAAAATACAACAGGGCGCCTGGGTGGCTCAGTCGTTAAGCATCTGCCTTCGGCTCAGGTCATGATCCCAGGGTCCTGGGATCGAGTCTCATATCGGGCTCCCTGCTCAGTGGGAAGCCTGCTTCTCCCTCTCCCACTCCCCCTGCTTGTGTTCCTGCTCTCACTGTCTCTCTCTCTCTGTCAAATAAATAAATAAAATTTTAAAGAAAAAAGAAAAAAATACAACAAATAGCACTTGACTGCCATTTACTGGATGAGGACAAACTGATTCTCAGGACAAACTCTCTCATATCAGCTCTTTCTTACCTTCCCAAGACAGAACACTGAACAAAGTACAGATCCAGCAGTGGGAAGAAATAACTAACTGTAAGCTGGGCCTCAGCAGTTCTCTGATCCTTTTTCCCTCATCAAGGGACTTGCAATCCAAAACAATTTTGAAACACAAAGAAATTTCAACGGCAGACAACATATTTTAATTGCTAGAAAATAAACTAGTTCTCTATGAAATCTTATGCCTAATCATTAAGGAACTGCTGGGGTAGAGTAAATTTCAGAAGATAACAGATCCCAATTTCCTTTACTGATTCATTTATCATTCAATACACATTTACTGATTACTCACTAAATTCCATGTGCTAGAAAAACAGACAAGCAAATCAATTATTGTGGCACAATGCTATGATAAAACTCTGCCAGATTGCCAGAGGTACACAAAAGGGAGTTTGCGCAAAATGATATTGACAGGCTTTTGGAGGGATATGACAAAGGTAGTGGGGTATATAATAGAAAGAATTAACAAAAAAATCTGATAAGGAAGTTAATCATAGCTATCCTATAAGAATTTAATGATCAGAGTTGGAGAAAATAATACAAACTCTTGCCTACTCCTCAAGATTTGATGTCAAAGCCTACCGTGGACAATGTTGATATGCGGTAGCCAAACAAATTCAAACTTGTAGAAATATACTGCTGAGAAAAATAACTCTTGGGCCAAATCCAACCCCATGGCTAGGGGATGAGATTCCCAAAAGGTGCACAGTGAATAGAAAAAGGCCCTCGGAGGTACAGTCCTGAGTACGAATGAGTAAAGGAAGTCAACAAGAAGCCACTCTCCTTCAGAGAGAGGCTTATATCACTTATAACACTCATTCAACTTCCTGGATGCTTTCCCTTGGGCAGGGGAAAAACTGTATTTTAGCCATGGTTTTAAATGTTTCTACATTATAATTCCCTTTATTTAATCCAACTCTTCTCTAAAGTCTGACCCAGCCGTATCTATGATGGTAGTGTGAAAAACAAAGGAACCAGGAAATAAAGGAACTGTGGCTTGCCCCAACCGCATCTCCACCACTGGCCAAGCTGTGGTAGCAGGATTTCATCACCGGGACTGTGTCCCAGAGCTCCATACAAGGACACTTGTAAAGAAAGTGGTGTCCCACTGGGAGCAGCTGAAAGAAGCAAGAAACTCTGAGAAGCTCTAACCAAGTAGACTGCTTGGAAGCAGATGTGAGACACACTTTTAAGGGAAGCAACCTTTAAGAAAAGGGAAAACTGACCTGAATTGTGGCTAAAGAAGGCAGGAAGACCAGTGTGTGGAAGAAGAAGAGCCAGAAACAGGATAATTATTCTAAGGAAGCACAAACAATTCAGAACGCCTGAAGAGAAGAGGAGAATGGTGGAAAATTGACAAGTAGGTAGGTAAGAGATGGTTAAGCTACGGAATTTAAACTATCTGGAAAGCCATGAGTACCCATAAGATCCTGGAAGTTGCTCTGCTTTAGTTAATGGGTGGGAGAATCAGAAATCCTAATAAAGACTGCCAAGGGTAGCAGTAGAGTTGCAGGGAGTAGGGATGGAATGAGACGAGCAAATAGAAATTATAACAGTTAACTCCGTATTTTCTCTACAATCAATTCCATTAGTTCAATTAGAGGGGAAAACAGGAAAATTCTAGGAAATCCAAGATAAAAGAGGCATACTGGCCATAGCTAGGTAGGAGACATAAAAATTAACCTCACCTGATTCCAGGTGGCTACCTACGTACACATTCACAGTTCTCAAAGTCTCAGGCAGAAGTGTGTTTTCAACAAAAAATACTCTTTTTGAACAACAACAAAAAAATGGTGATGAGATATATTTGCTAACAATATTTTAAATATTTCAAAATAAAACGTGAAATCATTGGTCAAAATCAAATGGGTTGTTGAAAGAGAGCTAAAAGTATGTGAACTACTGGAATTAAAATTTTAAAAATAAACAAAATAAAAATTTAAAAATTAAAAAAAAAAGGAAAGAGAGCTGGAAGTAAAGCAAGCCCATTCTGGAAAAGATTTAGTTAATTTTAGCACATGATAGACCTCAAACTCTTCTACCGTATACAGCTGGCCCACTTTAGGGCCTCAGGTTGAAGCTGACAGCATTTTAGAATGGCTACCAGAAACTGGCAGTCCTGGGATGAGGATGAGAGAGTAATCAAAATGTGGTGAGAAATGGATAAAAATCTGAAATACACTACCCAAAACACCCCATTTCTCTCGATGAAGAGAAAACCAGGAACCAGCTGTAATGTTTTAAAAACAGAATTGGGATTCCGGACTTCCACAGCCAGTTTTCATTTTCAACTGCCTGGTAGAAGCAGTGGTAATATAAAAGAAGCAACTTTTGAAGATCCTCATGTCATTCTATGACCCCCAAGTTTTGATCACTTGTAATGATTTATACATTTAAAAGTGCTGATTACTATTAATTACTACCACTACGGATTTCATGAGATTCCTATGATTTGTATTGTAAGAAAGAGATGCCATTCACAGATTGCTAGAACTAACAACAGGACTAAGAATACATATGAAGTTTGTTTATAAATAAAAATAATCTCTAAATTCTACCTCTGAAACTAATAAAAAAATAAACAAAAGGGTGTATATATCCTTTAAAAAATAAATTTAAAAGTAAAAATAAATAATCTCTAAATACTATTTAATTATCTAATAACTCTGCTGTCCTCTGTCATTCTTGGTTTAAGTAATTATAATCAAGATACCAGGTATCAATTGTTATTTTTTTAAATATAAACCAGACCAAGGGGTGCCTGGGTGGTGCAGTCAGTTAAGCGTCCAACTCTTGGTTTTGGCTCAGGTCATGATCTCAGGGTCTTGAGATCAAGTCCCATGGGCTCTGTGCTCAGCGGGAAGTCAGCCTGAGTTTCTCTCTCCCTCTACCTCTGCCCCTCCCCCTGCACACTCTCTCTCTCTCTCTCTCTCTCTGAAATAAATATGTAAATCTTTTAAAAAAAACAATCAGACCAATATTGAACTAGATGACTAGAATTAATTAGCAGGGTGAATTAAAGATTTAGGAATAATGAAGTTAAATATTTAAATTTTTAATGCTCTTATTAACAAATATTAACAACACAAAAACCTCAATAACATTAGTACTTAATGACAGTTTTGTTCATTTCTTAACAATTACATTTCTGCATCTCCACTGTCTCCACTGAGATCCAGAATCACAGATCTAACTGCCCCATAGGCCTCTCCACTTAGCTACCCCAAAGCCCTCTCAAGCTAAAGTAACCAGTCCAGTACTATTGATTTGCTTCCTAAACATATCCATAATAATCCTCTTTCTATCAATAAATGGTACCCAACATCCACCCAAGTGTTCAAACCAAAAACTTTCTAGTCAGTCTTTTTTTTTAAAGATTTTTTTTTATTTATTCATTGAGAGAGAGAGAGAATGGTAGAGAGAGAGCATGAGAGGGAAGAAGGTCAGAGGGAGAAGCAGACTCCCTGCTGAGCAGGGAGCTCGATGCAGGACTTGATCCTGGGACTCCAGGATCATGACCTGAGCCGAAGGCAGTCGCTTAACCAACTGAGCCACCCAGGCGCCCTAGTCAGTCTTAATACCTCCTTTCCCCCTATCCTCTACATTCCAAATCAAAGCCATCCGCAAATACAGTTGGGTTTACCTGCAAAATATACCCTGATCCATCTCCACAGCTACCCATGCTAGTTCCAGCTCTTCACCCTCAGCTACTCATGCCCACTTCGATGTTACTGTCACATTAGGTCAGTCAAATCCTATTGTTTAACCTCTGTCTTTACTGAACCAAGGTTCTCTCCTGAAGTCACAACACCCCCACATGCCTCATGCTGCAAAGATTTCACCTTCTCCTGGGATCCTCAACCTGATGAAAAAGAAGAGAATGGTCTGCTCCTTTACGATCCAGACATGAGACTCACCCCTCTTTCTCACAATTTAGCCATGTTCTCTAGCACCCCCAGGTCCTTGGCCTTCCAACTCCCCTAACACTATTTAAATCCTAACAATCTTCAGAGCCCATTTCAGGGTCTAACTACTCCATGACACCTTTCACTATAATCCTTACTCACACTGACCTTGACCTTCTCTGAACTTGTATCACTCAGACATTTAATTCCTACACTGCTACTTACTTATTTCATGTGTGTATATCTATTCTCCCTCCAATACAAAAGAGTGCTAGTTCCTAGAAGCCAGGAAGTATTTACTGTAGTGCCTGTCACAGTGTTCTATGCCCTGTAGGTATTTAGTAAATATTGAAAAAATTAAATAATCCTTTATAAGATGTTCCTTGGTGCTAAGCACAGTTTTTTGCTAATAGATACTGAATGTATACCAAATGGATAAAAAGCTTTACAAATATAAGGAGAAGAAAAATATAATCGAGAAAAAGATATAATTTCCAAATATAATTTGGAACTTATCAACATGTCAGAATTGTTTTAAAATTAATTCTGATATTCCACAGGGACCCTCAGAGGTACTGTATTATTTATAGTGAATTATTCTTGAAGAACAAAGCTTGTTTGATGGTAACACTGGAAACAGCAATAAGAGCAATTTTTCCCTTTAAAAAAAAAATCCTGTTCTTTACCCAAGGAGATTGAAGGCCAATATTTTTAAAGCAAACATAAGGAACATCGCCTTCAAATGGGACAAAAGCATTCCTAGTACTGAAATAACCTGCTCCTTGGTGTGTTTAATTTCAAAAATAACATTTGCAAATTCCTCCAAAACAACACTTTTATCTTGAAGAACTAAAAAAAAAAAAAAAAAGAAAATACAGTATGGATATCTTTTATACAGATTTCTTTGGCATATCAAAAATACTATATAATTTCACTAGCTTTCCTCTACTGTCTGATAAATTCAAAGTGCATCCAAAATGAATGGGGGTGGGGGGGCAGATACCCTCTTTGCCTAATGAATCAAGCACTTACTTCCTGAAATACACAGGCTCCGTGGGACGCCTTACAGTGCTCCATGAACTATGAGACTCTGGGCCAGAAATTAGACACTTCCCTAGAGAGTAAAATTCTTTTTTATCACTTTTGCTTCCTGAGTTCTTATTCTTTATGTTGGCAAAAGACAAAATGCAAACTGGACATTCAATGATACATAGACATCAAAGGACTTCATTTAAAAATGTCTTATTTTTATAAGCTGCATACCTTGTCTTTTTATGCAATGGTAATATTTTAAAATATAATAAATTCACCTGCTTATCTTATGATGTAAATACTTCTCTGTTAAAAACAAAGCACATGTTGTGAAGAAAGTGGAAGCCTCACACCTTGCTGGTGAAGATGTTAAAATGATGCAGCAGCTTTTGAAAACAGTTTGGAAGCTCCTCAAAAAGTTAAATGTGGAGTTATCATATGACCTAGAAATTCCACTATCTGACCTTCATATATATATTCAAATCCCGTACTGATTATTTACTTAACTTAAAAAAACTATCTTTATTTTGTAAGTCTAGCATGGCAAAAAATATTATGTGCCCAAATGGTCTGTGTGCCTCTGGTTATTCTTGTTTCTAAAGCAGTAAAAATTATAAAGTGCCCTTTGGATAAGCAAAACCTTCAAAAGGACAGAGTTCTCCTTATCCTTAGACTGAGAATAAAGGTGTCAACATAGGCAAAATTAAAAGATACAACGTCAGATTGTTGATAAGTCAGCACCACCTCTCAATTCTGACCCACCTCAGGTCTCCCTTCCTTGTGGGTTTTCAGACCCTGGCAAGAGCGCCCAGGTTGGCTCCAGTCTCCTCTACAAAAACTTCAAATATTGATACCTCCTTTTCTAAGTTCATAGCATCCTCTTGGGAATTAATTACACAAAGTTGTTGTGATAAACCCTATATTATTTAATTTCTCGTGTGTTTAAGGGATGACCTCCCAACTAAAGTTGACAGTTTTTGAGGAAAGAACTAAGACTATATCGCTTTGTTAATACCACAGCATGGAACACAGTGCCCTATATATCTGGTATATAACATAAAAAGTATATTTTTATTAATATTAAATACATTATATAAAAGGTGTCTTGATATTCTTACCAATAGCAATTTTGCAATAGAATATACTAAAAATTCAGTCTCTGGGAAAAAAAGTCTGAGAGAAATAAGAGATAAGGGAACTAGCATCTGTGGGTGGCTGACAGTGTGTCACTGGTTTTTCATACATTATCACATTTAACCATTAATCAAGAATCACTTGGAAATGCAAGCTCAAGAAATATGAAACTGAACTGTCACTAGACCCATTTTCAGGTATTATTTGATATACAAAAACAGCATATATTTCTAAAAGAAATGGTGTTGTAGCATAATGCAAAAAGGCCTGGAAGATCAGGATGATGAAAATGTATTAAAACAGCACATAACGTTCACTTTGCAATTTCTAAATGCCAAGCAAGGGGCTGACCATTTTACATCTGTTACCTCTATTCTAATCCCAATTCTAGAACTTTCTTGCTACACAAACAACTGGTATCAGTTCTCTGAACCTTGGTTTCCTCGTTTGTAAAATAAAAATGATGCCTAAATGACCTATCTCACATGGTTGTTGTGGGGCTTGAGTAAGAGGAGACGCACAAAGTTATAAAAAAAAGCACTGAAAAATCTATTGAGCATTGTGCAATTCAATTGACAGCCTTACTAAAAAAAAAATATTCTAAAGCAATTATTTCAGAAGCAAAGGACTTCACACCAACTCAGAGTCCATCAATGCATGGTGTGCACAGGATTGTGTCAAACTAACTCCCTGTCATCATTCCAGGCAGCCATGTATACATATCACCTCCAATCATATAAACAAGCTAAGCTTGGAATATTTTTGGAATCCAATTAAAAAGAAAAAAAGTTTCAACATCTAATAACACTAATCCGTTCTTGCCAAATGTACTCTTAATACTGTCATACAAGAGAAATAAAATGCAATATATTATAATGAACCTGAATTTCTTTGATTTTTATTCTCCATTCTCAACTCACTTGATTTTACTAAGATGTCAAATAAACCTAAAGTGTTTACAATAAATATTACATGAAGGTTAACCATACAACTAACAGGCAAAAATCTTTACTTCTATTAAGGGAGTTCTTATTCCAGGAATTCCATTTTTTCAGATAGAAAAGATAAAAGAACATAAATAATTAACAAAAGCAAAGTTAATAAGAGAATTAATGTGGCACTCTGCCCAGGTGCTTCAGTAGGCATACATGTTTGAGATGTATTTACATGATGGCTCCAAAGTATTTAAATTTAAGAGTTACCCAACCACATGGCCAGCACATTTTACCTAATGCTAAAAACATGCTGTGATACTAAAACCAAGCTCCCTGTTCTACAAGTATCATTTATCTAATAGCATTCTCACTAATTGTTTTAAAGCTTACACATTCAAAAATCTTGCAAATAACTCTCCTACGTTTTTTCAGATAAAAACAATTTGAATCAAAAATTGTTTTTTATTTAACCTTTTACTAGCCATTTCTTTACAATAACCAAACATTAAACACAGGGCTCTATAGATAAGTCATTTATTTTCCAGCAGATGGCCTCTTGTAATAGCCATGCTCATCTAACACCAAACATCCTCTACAACCTACAATCCTATGCAACAATTGTGGATTTTTCTTCTTTATGTTCTTATCAATATAATTTTTGAAAATACATTAAGTAATATAAAATGAAAATAATGTTATTTGCATTGCAGCTCTGGGGGAAAAAAGAAATATAGAATTAATCATAATAAAATTTCCTAAAATAAAATTTATACATCCCATAATATGCATTATAATAGCAATTTACCAACCATAAAACCCAAATGAATTGCTGCTATCTATTCAATTACATTTTACAAAAATTCAAATATGTATATAAATAATATAGACAATATGACAATATATATTATTAATGTACTTTAGGAATAATGAAAATGATACTTTCAAATTGCATACCCATGGATCAAAGCCTAGGGTGTCACATGTTCTTCAGGAAAGTCTTCAGTGAGAGACTCTCTTAAAACACTAGCATTTGTGATCATTGATTCCCTTTTAGTTAGGAAAATGAACTGCTATGCCTTCCTGCATATTTAGAATAAAAGTGAGTTGGGGGAGGAGTCCAAGA